>NC_141136.1:89418136-90140636 GCF_053477565.2 Lygodium microphyllum | reverse complement strand
GGGGGGGAGAGAGAGAGAGAGAGAGAGAGAGAGAGAGAGAGACTAAGATGTGTGTTGTGTGAGAGGAGAGAAATAGAGAGAGATATAGAGAGAATGAGCTACTTATATATATATATATAGAGAGAGAGAGAGAGTGTGTGTGTGTGTGTATGTGCATGTGTGTGTGTGAGAGTGAGTGAGTGAAGGTGGTGGTAAAGGTAATGATGGCGATGGTGATAGTAGAAGTGGAAGTGGAGGTGGATACATCTAAGGATGGAATAAGTAAACTATGTGGAATAAGAATAGAGGGGTTGCAAAAAAAATTGCTCAAAAAACTCGCTTCTTGCCCTTCCCCATATATAATTGACCATTATGTACTTCATGAGCTTTGCTCTTATATACCAAACATGTTCTCTTGTATAGCAATCCTTTGTAAACTGTCATACATTTGTAAGAAAAGATTTATAATTCATTGTTATTTTTTACAATGGACTATATTATTATCATCAATGGACAATTTTGCAATAAACCTCTATCTTAAAGTTTAGTATGTTTCACATTACCTTTATAAGTTTATCATCATTGAGATAAATAAACTGAACCAATCTTCTGGCATTTATAATTACTCTCTAGCCATAAGAGTAACTATCATCCTGATGAGAACACTGCAATCAACAATATAAAGTAAAACTATGAAACTTGTTTATGGTAGTTTTTAGAATAATTTTTCTTAGTATGTTCTAACCATATTAATCAAGACCTTACCACAACTTGTCTATATTGCATTGTTGCAAGTAAGTCAAAAGACATGGGAAGCTTTTTCTCTAGCACCAATCAATCTTTTTACAGCTCTATACCAAAAAGGCAATAAAATTTAGAGTAATTACAAAAGAAAGATCAAAATATTTAGAGTACATGCAAAAAAAAGATCAAAATATCAAGGAGATCCTAAATTATATAACTTGCAACTTGGCATTTCCATGGCTTCCTTTTATAGAATCGATAAGGAAACATTGCATCTCCACACAGTCTATTCCAATTAGGCTCCAATGAGAACTAAAAACAAAAATATTTCAATAATCTAATAAAACAAGATCTCATAAAATCTCACAAAATATCAAATTACTTACTTTTCATTGTATGGAATTAGAAGAACCTCCAAAGTTTCAAAGTCAATAAGTGTTAGTCTGTGTGCATGAGTAGCACAGATATAAGAATCTTGGCTAAACTCAATCAAAAAATCTTTTGTAGCCTCCTGAATACAGTTGAGAGCTGCCCTAGTCCATCTAAAACTATCAAGACTATGCTTATCACAAATTTCTCTAACAAGCCTCTAAAAAGACAGATTTGGAATTGCATTATTTAGAGCCTTCATTGCACTTCTAATCTCCTTTAGGCATCTAACATACTGTGACAACCTTCTCCTTAGCTTTGATTTCCTTGTAAGTTTGGAAGGCTTGGAGAACTTATGGATCTTTGAAGCAAGACCTCTAGGATCAACTTTCTGCTTCCTTGCAGTGGCCTTAGTTCTAGCCATCTGAAACATCCAAGAAAACAAATAATACAACCAAATTAGGATAGATCTCCAAATTTTTGATATAATATTATCTACAATCACTTAGGAGCAATCAAATACTAATCACATAGTTTACCTCCAATTCAATAAGCAATGCATGCACAAGACGTATGAAATGCGAAGAGGCCTTCTAGACAAGAGAAACAAGCACCCTCTCGTGTTTCAACCATCACTTCTTTTTTGGATACATATTTGATGAAAGGCAATTAATGTCATGAAGTTTTACAAGTCTCAAAATAGAATAGTTGTCATTCTGCAAATCTCATATCTTATTCTCAATGAGTTCAACCCTTGAAAAAGAAGATCTATCTAAATGTTCATGTCAATAATATTTAAATCTTATCCACCTAATTCTTATCAACATTAGTGGAAAAAAATTATCATTTTGTGTGATCGAGCTATGTTGATCCATGATTCTATTTGAAGAAACTTGCATTCCAAGCGACATATGAAACACAAAATAACTCTTGTCCATGGGAAGAGCCATGACTAATCATGTTTCATATATCGGGATTTTTTGGGATCATTTGGCAAGATTTGTCAAGTGATTCAGAGCTAGCTCATATTTGTCAAAAAACTTATATTTTCCAAGGGTTTGGCGTGTATGCTGGACGATGAAACCTTCTTTAGTCACCTTGCAATGAAGAATAATTTTGCATTGTGACCAAGTTAGCGTTGTGTTGGTGTGATCAAGTATAGAAAGAGCTTTGCCTTTGAAAAAACTCTTTTGCGGTTCAGAAATTGGGTTTAAAAGGATGTTGGTTTCCATGTGTGGGTGTTGTAATGTGTAGTTAATTTTACACACGCAACGAGCAGACGGTTTTTGCCTGGGAAGTTGTGCCACATGTCACTTTATTTTTTTGCACGATAGCGCTTTTATGGCTTCACTTTTTAAAGGTAAAATATAATTCTTAGCATTTTCTTTTTTATTTTAAGCACACCTCCTCTGAATTAGTACACTGTACTTCTTGAACAAACATGCAATGACCATTGGCATATATATATAACAATTTAGGGTCAGGTTTATATTCGAACCATTTATTCTCAGCAGCAAGCAGGGACTTATATGACATCAACATGGTATCTGTCGTGACAGAACCTTCAAACACCATACGTACCACTTCTGTCAGCAACTCAGGAGACCAAGCCCCACTCCAACCATCCTCTGGAAGAGGAAGATCCATCGTTGAAAGCTTCATGTAAAAGGTCAACTTGTGTAGTTGATAGTGGACAAAGAAAGAATGGTCCGTAGGAACATATTCTTGGAATTGCTCAAAGGTAGACCATAGCAGATCCATCCTGGACTGCAATCTTTCCACTTTATCTTGGAAGAGAGGACACAAGGTAGCCTGTCTCTGAAGAACTGCCAAGTCCTATTGTGAAAGAGAAGGAATCAAGGGAACATTAGGGCTTGGAGAAACAGACCGTGACTATGCCAGTTGGTCTTGCAACTGCTTGATTTGGGAAGCTTGTGATTCCACTGTGTCATTAGCAGTCTGTAAGGCTGAAAGTTTTACATCTAAGAGAGTTTGAAACTCTTGCGCTTCTTTGTATACCCTCTCCTTCTCCTCTGAGAGTCTAGTAACCTCTGATTGAGCCTCTGTTAACTGAATCTTCAAAGAAGATATCTCATCTCGTTGGGTTTCAATCAGTTGGGTTTGTTGCTCCATCTGCTTAAACAGATCTGCCAGGGTATCTTTGGCAGAGGCTAACTCGGATGTTGCCTTATGCAACTAGTCTTTAGATTGCATCAGTTCTTCATAAAAGGAAGCATACAGCTATTGAACACAGGCTGTCACCACTGACAGTTCAATGGAACTCTGGATATCTTTACATAGGAAGGGAATGGTATCTCCCGAGACTAGACTATTCAGTGAAGGGACTGATATGTCCAAGGAACCTTCTCTATGTGCTCTGAACAGATTATGCCATGTGAGATCACTGCCAGATGTAGCAGGAATTGGCACAGAAGGAAGAACTAAAGGAGCTTATTTGCTACCCGCTTCAAGCGTTTGCGATGTATGACCAGGGGAGGAGGAGAATCCAGATCCTCTATATCAATTGGTTCTGACTCATTTGAAGGTGGAGGAGGAGGTACTGGATCAGATGGAGGAGGCAGAGGCACACTCTTCTTTAAACTTGAATAGGTCAAGAAGGCAGACATGTAGGATCCATGGGTGACATTAGTAACATTGCCCCTGGTTACTTTTACGAAATGTTGATCCATCTTGGTGAGTAGGTAAGTGCTCCAATCAATAGCTACTCCTTTTAACACCATCCTTGAAGCTATAAAGAGCTCTTTGGACAAGAAATGGGATGGTGTTTTTGCAGGCATAAACCTGTCTTGAAAAAACTGGCAGACCAACTTCCACACAGGATCAGTGATCATGGAAAAGGAAACTCCTGAAGTGTTGATCACCTTCTTGACATCCATAATTTCCTTGGTCTGTTTTTGTAACAGCTTCAAAATCTCATCGTTAGAGAAGACCTATCGAGCTATAACAAAGGGTTCACCTTTATAAGGAAGAGACAGAGCCTTCCCTAAGCCTCAAGGTGTCAAAGTCATGGAAGTACCCTGGACTAGTCCCGACTTCTTGCTGTAGGAGGCTAGGAACTCATCACACATCGATGGATCCTCGGGAAGCAAGGGAAAGGAGGCAGCCACGAAAGGCGCAAGTCCCGCCTTCGTGAGAGGTTCAAAAGTGAGTAGGGAAGAGTAATCCCGACTGACCAGTGGGACATACTGAATAGGGGGAGGAGCGTGAGGCGCCATTCAGATGGTAAACACACACACCACAACACAGACAGTCACAAAGAATGCCTGCAAAACAACCAAAGGGCTATAAAAAAGAAATCAACCCAAAAAGAAAGACACTCATACAGACATAGACGTAACTAACCCAAGTACCACCCCAGACAATACACAGCCTAGAAAAATTTCGGCATGACCTCTACACATATGCGATCGAAAGCTTCATGCGATATAACATGCAAGCACCCAAATCCCCGTATCAGGCAATAAAGAAAAAACTACACACCGTACCCGTAATCGTAACACATGGACAAATCAGACTACCATAAAAATGTACATCAAGACGGGACCATAACTCGGACCATCAGTGTCAACTAATAGACTTTTACGTGCCCATCCCACGAAGTGAGTTTATTTTAATAAATTATTTTAATGAAGGATTCATTTTAATAAATTATTAACAATGGGTGACATTTTATTAGGCGATAAACCTTAATAAGAAAACAGCGGTTCCTTTTTAAAATTTTAATTACAAATTATTAACGTGAAACGGTGTGTTAACACAACCCGGACTACGATGCCCAGACTGGGTCTCTAAATGCAAATTCGTTAATTAAAAATTAAGAGTGATGTTGAGCGCTTTTTTGCTAGCGCGTGCCCGGCTGGTTCATTTTTATTACAAATTGAAGTGCCTCTTAAGTGCACGTAGCGCGTGCAAAGTGAACGGCTGGTTGATTTTTATTATTATGAAATTGTGTGTTGAGCGCGAATGCGCGTGAAAAATGTGGGTGAATAAATAGTTTATTTTAGCAATTAATTTGTGATTAAGGGGGAAATGAAAATAAAGAAAGCACATAAAATAAATACCTGGAAGGGGTGTGTATGCAATGCCCTGAAAGCGCACGGAAGAGTCTCCCAAAAGCAATGAATCCAGTCAAAGAAAAGTAAAGACCACTGACTGAACAACAAAGACAACACCTTATTGGATGTGTCGATTTGTATTATTATTTTTTAATTTATTATGATTTATTATTATTTCTTTTTTTAATCTTTGAATTTTATATTTTGTGTGTTTGATATTTTAGGGATATTATGTGTGGTGGTTGAAGTTATGTGTGTTGCTAGATTTGTTTTTTAATAAATTGTATGTGGTTGGTTGTTTTTTTTTCACAATGAATAATAAGAAAATATGGATATGGGATGAAGGAAAAATAAAATTTCAGCTAGTAAGGAAATATCCACAATTAATGGTAGAAAAATAAGATTTAGATTTTTATGTTGAATATGTTTTGTTTGTTTGTTGTTTTTTTTTTGTGTTGTGTTTTTTAAAAGATTGGTGCCTTGTATGAAAATATTTTAAAATGAAAAATAAATGGAAAAAGGTCAGGGGGATGGGTGGAATTATCTAGAATTTTTTATAAATTTTTTTGTATTTTTTACTAATTTTAAATGAATTTTTTGCATTTTTGTAGGTAATTTTGAAGAAATTGGCAAATATTTAATTTTTTGTAATTTTGGTGAAGGAAATTTCCACCTGATAAACTGGCAAAGATTTGCAAAAATATGGGGAAAATTTTAGAATTTTTTCTAAATTTTTTTGAGTAGAAATGAATTTATAAATTAATTAAATCAATTAAATCAGGAAAATTAGGTTAGTTGGGCAAGTAGGGTCAAATTAAGTCAGCTAAGTCCTGATAGTCTGGGTAAATCAGGTAAGTCAGACTAAGTCAAGTCAGGTTAGTCAAAGGGAACTAGGTTAGTCTGGGTTAGGCAAAGTCAGGTAAGTAAGCTAAGGCAAGGTAGGTCAGGTTAGTCTGGGTTAGTCTAGGTTAGTTAGGTAGACTAAGTCAGATTCTAACTATCCTAGGTTAGACTAACTAACCTAGGGTTAGTTAGGTTAAGGTGGGGACTAACCTAAGGGGGGTTAGTTTAACTAGGGTAGGGTAACTAACCTAAGTAGGGTTAGTGTAACTAGGATATGGTTAACTAACCTAAGTAGGGTTAACCTAACTAGGGTAGGGTTAGGCAACCTAAGTAGGGTTAACCTAACTAGGGTAGAGTTAGGTAACCTAAGTAAGGTTAACCTAACTTAAGTAACGTTAGTTAAATTGAAGTAAAGTTAGTTAAGTTAATTGTGGTTAGTTAACTTAGGTGTGGTTAGGTGACTAATGTGTGGTTAGTGGATTGACCTATAGTTACAGGGAGGAGGAGGAGGAGGAGGAGGAGACGGCGAGGGCGACGGGAGGTGGGAGGAAACGTCGAGGGCAGGCAGCGCGGCCGGCGGAAGGGGAGAGGAGAAGAAGAGCGTGGCGGCGCGGTCGACGGATGGAGATGCCGAGGGGGGGGGAGTGGGAGGAGACGTAGAGGAGGATGCCGCTGAGGGGCGGCGCGGCCGGCGGCAGAGGAGAGGAGGTGCCTCTGTGGGGCGTGCGGGCGGCGGCGAGGAGGGGAGGGAGTGTCTGTGGGGTGCGCGCGGCGGCGGTGCGAGGGGAAGAAGGCCGAGAGGAGAAGGAAAGGAGGTGGCACTGTGGGGCGGCGTGGCGGGGCCGGCAGGTGGAGACCCGAGGGGGGGGAGGAGCGGGGGGAGGGTGCAGGAGGAAAGAAGGTGGAGGAATGGGGGGGGTGGAGGGAGGAGGTGAGAGGGTGGGGGAGATGGTGGGGGAGGGTCGGGGAGAGAGAAAGAGGGGTAGGAGAGAGAAAGACGAAAGAAGAAGAAGAAGAAGAAGAAGAAAAAGAAGAAGAAAGAGAGGGGGGGTGGTTGGTTGAGACGCGGGGGGAGGTGCCCTTTGGGTTTGGTTTTGTTTAATAATAATAATAATAAATTAATTAATAAATGAATTAAGGGAGAAAGAAAAGAGAGGGAAAGGTGGCACGCCCCCATCCCGCGCGCGTGCGCGGGGCAGGGGTAAAAAAATTTGCGATGGTGGGACCCGACGGGGCAGAGACGTCGACATGCAAGTCGCGGACGCGACGGGGGCGTCTCAAGATACGGAAATTGAAAACGCACGCGTTCACGCGCAAGGCGAGACACGCGAGAACACGAAAAAACAAAGAAAAATTAAGAACTCATAAACCGTTCGTCGAAATGAAAATCCGTAAAAAGGAAAAATGGGCTGAGAGAGGAGGGGAAAATGATGGAAAGGTAAGATGGGGGTTTCGGAGGAAAATAAGGGCATTCACATGGGAAAAATAAAAAAAAACAGGCCCGAAAACACATATGGGGATTAGTATTGGAAAATCCGCTTGCCGGAATGCAAGGCGGAAAGAAGGAAAAAGGTGTAGAAGAACGTGGCAAACAACCCTATCACGTCAAAACACAGTTTCGATCGAGGTAGGATGCATTCACATGGGAAAAATGGAAAAATGACACCCGAAAACGAGGTCAGAAATTAATAACAAAAAATAGGTTCACTGGAATAGAGGGTAGAAAAAAGAAAAAATGTGTGAGGAAAGGGGTGACACAAGGTTGTCACATCAAAACTGAGTGCCGGGGGAATTAGGACGGGTGCACATGTAAAAAACACGAAAAATGGACCTGAAAACACAGGGAAAAAATAATAACTAAAAATACGATGAGCAAAATAGGGGGAGAAAGAAGAAAAAATGTGAGAAAAGGTGGACAGAACACGGCCGTTACATCAAACGGTAATTCCGATGAAAATACGACATGTTCACATGGAAAAATAAGAAAAAGACGCACGAAAATAGCCCCAAAAACCCGTAAAATTTAATAACGGATGAACCGTGCATCGGAATGATAGGGAGTAAAAAGAAAAAGTGTCAGGGGAAAAGGGTAGGACAGGCCTGACTCATCAGATCAGAGTTCCGAAGCAAGTAAGATGCGTTTACATGGAAAACTGTCCAATTTACGGGAATTACTTCAAAAATTAATAACTTGAGAATCGTCTGTCGGAACAGGGGTTGGTAAAAAGGAAAAATAGTCAATTCAAAGGGATGAACAAGGCTATAAGTTTGGATTTGAATTGCGGTGAACATAGTGTACATTCACATGAAAGGACATCAAAATCAGGGAATGAAGAAAAACTGCAAGGGAACGGCCCCAAGGGTGGGTTGAGAATGGACGGGTGGATGGGGAAGGGACCCCATCAGGGTAAAAACAGGGCAGGCATAGATGCATTATCAGGTTAAGGCAAACGCAGAGGGGTATGCAATGTAGACGCACAGGGACGCGTCCCCACACTTAAAACCTTAACGGATAGGGTTGACCGAGCAACAGGGACCTAGTACCACACAACAAACCAACTGCTAACGTCCCCACACTTAAAACATGACCGTCACTGACAACAGAAGGTGTAGGGTTAGAAAAACCTGGCCCATGTTGCCGAGAATCAAGGTTGATTGTCGATGGCACATCCACTGTCGTTGTCGGCTACATGAGGTACCAAGGTATCTTCACAGCATACATCCTGCATGGCAGGGACCACGCGGCAGCACCCAAGGAGGTAGCTGGTTGAAGGAATCACAGAAAATTCATCGATGGTGAGTGATATTACACTCAACTCACGATCACTCAAATGGAATGAAAGAACAGGCACTCGCCCCATTACTAATGTCACTCGAGGAAATCAGGATGAAAACCCATATCTCACACCCAGTTTAGAAAGCGACAAAGGAATGGTGCAAAGGGAGTATGCCAGGGTGCACAATTGATGGTGCATCAGTGCGTCCAACCCGTTTGGCATAGGTGCAAGGAGAAAGGCCAAGGAGCCTTGTAGTGCAGTGTATAAAGTAGAATGATGTGTCATGTGTTGATGGCAGAAACCCCAGCCCATGGGTGCATAGAGAAACGGGAATGCACCTGACTCCAAAGGTCGTAACGTCCCTCAATCCTCACCTCTCAGTAATTGATTGAAGAAACTCCAATCACACTCAGCCCACCCTCTGTCTCACGCTTTGTTGAAAGATACAGAGGGCAACCATGTCTTGAAACCCGTTGATGTAATCCTCACGGTCACTTGTGCAAAGGTTGTATGCCTTGTGCACATTTGATGGTGCAACTGTGCATCCCGCCCTGTGCCGGCATACAATGCAAGAAGGAAGGCCAGGGAGCCTTATGGTGCAGTGCACAGAAACAAATTGTGCATTGTGCATTGAGAGGCCCATTTCGTGCGTGCAACACTCCATTCATACATCTCACCTCTCATTTGATTTAAAAGGAAAGACTGGTCACTCACCCCACCCTCTGTCTCACTCTCTGATAGATACAGAGGGCATCCCATACTCACATCCCCATCCTGTTAGGATAAAAGCTCACATCATTCAAAGGGTTGGTGGTGAAGATCATGTCAACGGTTGGTGTCATCAGGATCTCGAAGCCGAGGCGTACCCAGGGAGCAAGAGGTATGTTTGATATGAAGAGTCACCAGAGCCACTACAGTGTCTTCACAGCTCACTATTGTCACTGTCACTTAGTCTTCTCTTCAGTCTTCATCAGCTGTTTCTTCCACTTGTTTTAGCTCTTTTGAACTTAGATTCATCCTTTCCAAAGATTAGAAAAATTTCCCAAATTCACACATACATTCTATAGAACACTTACAGAAGGTCTATAGAACAGTCACATTACAGCACCAGAATAGCTATAGTACAGTTACAGTACAGAGATAGAGCAGAGACAGAGGCTCTACAGAGGGTCTACAGAAGGTCATCAGAACCTCATAACTCATACTCAAACCATTCCAAACTCTCAAAAACTATTCAATAGGCTTTCAAAAGATCTCAATCTTCATCAATCATCAATCCATGCTTCATATAGAAGACAATCAGAACAAAACAGAAGCTATATAGAAGGTATACAGAACCAATCAGAACATCATATCTCCACTGAGAATCATCATGAACTTCCAAACATAATCAATATCATCCAAAACACTCTCAAATACTTCCCTTACAACCATACATAACTCAAAATCCATCAAAAATCAATCATTCAAACCTCAAAAACAACAAAAATCAGTCAAAAATTCAGCCTTTTTTCACTCTCAACACCTCTTGGTCCACTAGGTTGTCGATCAATTTGGTTAACTCAGGTAAGGTTGAGTCCCTAATCATGTCACTCTTGCTACTCTCCAAGAGGCTTGCTTTTGATACTTGGTATCCTTGGCAGCGCGTTTGATATTTTAGGGTCTTCTCCTATTAGTGGGTTCATTCAGGTTACTTATCTTGCATGTGAGTTCCTTGTTAGTTCAGTTAGTCCTCAAATTTAAGTGCACTCAAGTGTTCCTGGGGTGCGTCTTTTCGTGTACAATGCGAAATCAATCTTTCTACTTTCTCAAGTGCACTTCAAGTGATTATTCATGTAGTGTTTGACTGTTTGGCAAAAATAATGTGATGCAACACACTTTTCTAGTCCACTCCCTTAGGTGATGGTTACTCTAGCAGGTTCGTTTGGGTCGTTTAAAAAGTTTCAGATGGGTGGTCTGAGAGGCTTTGTTCTCAGTTGCTTCCTAGGTGGTTGAGTCATGATCTTTGAAGTCTGGAGGCTCTATGAGCTATTTGATGTGTCTGGATGCCTACCGAGGTGTTGCCTAGCTTTTGGGTTGAGCTCTACCTGGCCTGGGATGTGCTGGATTGATCAGTTTCCAAGTTCTAGTTAGTGTGTCTAATTATCATATGCTCGATTCCCAGAATCAAACTGTCCGATTCCTGGTCTATCTGAGTAAGAAAATTAGACGTGAGAAAATTGGACTGTCCAAGTTCGAGTCTTGTGTTGATTGTCCAAATTGGACAGTTTGAGTCAAATGGCCATTCGATTGGGTGGTGGGGTCCGAGTCTAATCGTCTGATTCTGGTTGCCCAATTTTTTGAGTCTGTCCAACTTCGAATGACTAGCGATGTCCGATTTGGACGAGGGATTATAGGTGTGTGAGTGGGCCAAATTGGAATGTTCGAGAGTCCGAGTGGTTTGACTCTGGGAATCAGACTCTGTGACCATGCCTCCGATTCCGACAGTGAAAATAAATTGTGGGAAAAAAATTCGATCTGTTTGATCTCTATAGCTGATTGTAAGCCCTTCTTCTCCCCATTCAAAGTATTGTTTGTTGCTTGTAAACTGCAATCGCGCACTGCGGGATTTTGGAAGCCCTTCTTTTTGTTCAAGACCTCCAAAATTGGTTGAAAAAGGAACTTGCTTTTTGCATGTCACCCTATTCTAGAAGTTTCTAGCATATTTTTTAGATCTTTATAAGAAATAATCTCCAAAATATCAAAAATAGGCTAAAATTATCCAAAAATATCATATTTTTGAACCATCCATAATATGGACACTGACACTAATGACTAATATGGCATTGACTCTCTAGATTAAAAAAGAAATTTGGATGATGATACACTCCAAGATTTTTCATAATGTGTCTGCGTAGTAGCTACATGACATCCATACAACCATGCTCCATATTTTATCAATAAATATGGATCTCTATCTATTTGGTCAAACCCAAGGTATGGAAAAATCACATTATCAAGCAAAAACAAAATACTTTAGACACACAAAACATGGAGGTGGAAGATACAAAGCAAACAATTTATTAGAGGTCTTTCAATGGTTCTATAGACAAATTTGGCACAAATTCAAGCTCAAAGACACAACCACATCATGTAATACATCATCTTTAGCAAGGACTATATCCACTGTTACCCAAAGAAGAAAATAGGGATATTTAAACTCTTGTGCAAAGCAAAGATATTCAAAATGGTTACAAACCAGGCAAAGAGATGGAAAAAGATGGATTTTAAGAAACCCTTAATATCTTTTAGTCTGACTCTGTTGTAGAAGAGTCTTTAGTTTCAAGGAATTCCCTAGGTCCTCTAAAGGAATATTTTGTTTCATCCCACTCGATGAGACCTCTACATCTCAAGAACTCTTATTTTCTATAGACCAGATGACGGATGATTTTTGATGCCAAGAAGTGCTTAAAAATAGCTAAAATTTCCGAATTTCAGGGAAAAAAAGACTTTGTCAAAGGCAGCGATGGCAATCAGTACGATTTTAAGCGGCAATGCCTAAAAAGTGCATAAAAGACCCACTAGACAACAGTTGGTGAATTTTCATAATATTTTGGCATGTTAGAAGAGACCATAGGAGATGCCCGGCAGTGGAGGATTTCAAGATGAACGCCAAGGATTTTTTGAACCGCGAATCAAATATCGGACGAGGAAGAGGGAGTGTCTGAGAGGCCAAGATCCAAAAGGGCAAGTGGAAATAGGCTTTAGGGAGCCCAAAATTCATGTCTTTTGGGGGCCCCTAACAAACTCAAAATTATTGGGGGGGGTCCGTTTTTTTCACGCAGGCTGAGAGAAGGCACCATTTTTCCCACAATTGATGGAGATGGGCTATGGCACTTGCAAACAACCCCCCTAACTGATCTCATGGTTGATCTTCACTCTATCTTCGCTCCCTATTGCTTGTCTCCGATCCTTGAATGGCTGCCCGATTGTGGAGATGCAGTTTCAGTATTTCTCTCTCCTCTTTCTCTCTCCTGCATAGAGGCACTTCATGTGGCAAGAATCAAGAAGAGAATCGGGAGATTGATGCTTGTCCGGGAGGCACCAGATTGTTCCAAGAGACTGAGGAGGCTGAAGGCTGAAGATCTATGCTGAAATTTATGGCTAGTTGGTTGATACACAGTCCCAATTAAATATTCAAAAAACCCAAAACACGCAAAAGGTAGTATGCTCTATTTTATGAAAGAATTTTGCTTGTTTTTGATCGTTCATGGTCTAAATGGTGTGCACATGAGCTGAAATTTTATTTGAATGTTCCTTGCATTATGTTTGAGGGCTGCAATCACTATTATGCAGAACTTGTATTGATTTACAACAATTATAAATTTTCAAAGCCTGAAAAAACACTAATTTTGATGAAAATTGATAGTTTCTTTGATTTTGAGTAGGAAAAATGAGTGGACATGGGGTAAAGTAAGGAAAAATGTCGAGTTTCAATTCCAATGGTCAGTCATCAGAAAAAAATAGAAAATACCTATTTTCTATTAAAAATAAATACAAAAAGTAGAGAAAAATAAAAAAGAATGGGTTTTTTGCGTTCGGAAAAAATGAAAAAATGAGATCTATGTATGTAAATGTCTGACAGGGCTGAAGCATGAGGTTAAGCCTCAATTTGGTCCTTTTCTTTGTGTTAAAGTGCATCTTTATTGCTTTTACATACAAAAAATGACATAAAAGAACCTCTACACCTATGCAATGTAGTAAAATTTAAACGGTGAGGGGGAGGATGATGTTATACAAGAGTTTAAGCACTGAAATAATACAAAGTCTAATCTTTCTCTTTATACATAACATTTAGGATGTGGTTTATTTGGAAATAATGGATCTAGCAGCACGAGGTTCACCTTTGTGCTAGATTCCTAAATGAAGCATTGCATATTAGCAAACATTCATTAAAAGGGTTGTTTTTGCGCGACACATAGGCTGATTTCATACCATAATTGTTTGTGCACAATAAGGCATCCACTATTGCATGAATCATACACATGGTATCTATTCTTGGCATGCATAGCAATTGGTTGAATTACAAATGACCCACGCGGGAGAGAGTAAGGCATCTAAGCTGTAGGTCTAGACGATGGGGTCCAAGGGGACAAGTAAGTGAGGACTGGTACATTCCTGGAACAATATAATATTGGTACCAAGAGCGGAGTCTGTTTCGTATGTGTTATATATGTTAGCGACGCATGGAGGGACCAATCCCCAAGGTGTAGGAGGGTCACAGTGGGGCCTCGGCAATAGCGAGGGGTGCCTCCTATGTTGTTCTACGTGGTGAATTACACCAAAATGTGTAGGGTCTCCCTCTGAGGAGTCTGAGAAGGTTAAGGGTTGGACTACAAACATGATACAAATGTAAAATGTACGTACAATGGCAGGGCAATGTGTCCTGTAGATGCTCCTGGCCGCAAGGCCGTGGGGTTGTCTTGTGCATGTTAGAGGTCCGACTAGTGCTATAGCTAGTGCCTGCCTATTTTAGGTCTCATTAGCAGTGCGTCTTTCAGGAGCTGCCAACAAGTGGTGGTTCTCGAATCTAGGATTTTTAGGGACCAAATATTCTGTTTATGTCCTCTGACAAGGACCGTCAATCCGAAATACAAAAAGCAAAATGTGCTGAGAGGGCTAGATGGAAGTTGGAGATTGTAAGATGCTATTCTCCTCAAAGGAGCAGCCCGTTACGCATAAGCGGTAGTGGTTCTAGTAACCTAAGTGTCACGAGTAGCTCTTCAAGTGCAAGTGGAAGTCTTAGTACTTTCCTACTTCCAGTTAATCAACTCACAACAAGTGGGGATGTAGTTGCACCTACACAAACTCTCGTTGTCAATCCGGTTGTAGCCATGGTACAACCCATCGCAATTCCAGCAGGTACACCGGATTTACCGGCATTAGGAGCACTGTTGCCCATTTTCCATGGGTTAGCAGAAGAAGATAGAGAACTCCATATTAAGGAGTTCCAAAATGCTCATGTTCAACTATTGAATCCAAGACGAAGGACACCTAATGATGTTCTTCAACATGACGTTAAAAGGAAGAGCGGCAGTATGGTATCAGGGTCTAGAAGCCGAAACCATAACTAGTAGTGCCCAATTCTTCATGGCTTTTCGTAGAGAGTTTGCTCCTGAGAAGGGTGGTCAGTATTGGTTGCGTGTCTTGAATGTAACACGCCAAGAGCCAAATGAGAATGTCCAAGCCTATGCCAAGAAACTAAAGCAAGTTCTTCGCAAAATTAATACTTATATCCCCATTCCAACAACTGCACAATTGCAATATTTCCTACAGGGATTGGATTTTAATATTCAGGTGCAGCTTAGTAGTGTCACTTTGACCGACATTAACACTACTATTACCCAAGCAGGAGTAGAGTTGCACTTGCAAGCGGCTTATGAAGCAATGATAAATTGGAATGGTAATAATTTGGCCTTGACCAATGGGAGTTAAGGGGACCCCATGTCAAATGTGAATGGGAGAGGGAGTATCATGCCGAATTTGCCTATGTTACTAGCCCCTCTTAGTATGACTATGCCTATGGCTAGTCAGATAGGCCTACTAAGTGGTGGAAGCCAAACAATTAATTCTAATGTTGTCCCAGTAGGTCAGCGAGGCCAATTCCTAATCAAGTGGTTAGGTCGATGGGACGACAGACTAATGATCGCAGCTATGAGTCGAGTGCCTCTAATGTCCTTGGTGAAGTTAAGGACATGATGAAGCACTATACTGATATGATTTCTGAACAATACAAACAAATAGCTGTGGACATCAATTTTCTTAAGAAGCAACATAATGGGAGTCGATGCCTTGAAGAGGGTGCCCCCTCAAGATTCAGCTGTAAGTGGTGTGGTGGCCAACATTTCCCTAGGATTTATTTGAATATTAAATGTGATATTTGCAAAAAGTCTGGCCACTTAGCTACAACCTGTTGGAGTAAGATCAGTTCTCTCCAACAAGGGAGTAAACAACTAGGTCTAGTTAACCATTGCGCACAAGGGAATAATCTCCAGCAAGATGAGGGACCAAGACAAATACTGCAACGAGGAAAGGATATTGTAGAGGAATTGTCTCATGGCAGTGGAGTCAGCCTTATTGAGGCCGTATGTGTCAATGATGCTGAAACTTCTAATCTACGAGCTGTAACAAGAGGTCAAAAGATCAAAGAGGGTGACAAAGAAACTGTAAAACCTATCGAGGGAAGCCCTAAGCAAGATGCTAGGGCAAAGCGAGTCCTGAATCTTGATATGGAAGGTGGACCTTTAAGACATGTTGGTAGTAAAGTTGATCCCGAGAAGATAAAGGATTGCCAAGAAAGAAGGTAAAGGCTAAAAAAGAGGCACCAAAGCCGATTGAAAGACCAAAGGAGAGAAGGGTTTGGCACAAGAAGAGAACTTTGGCTAACTACCACGACTTTGACCTAGCAAGTTCTCTTTGCAAAGTTAAACCAGACCTAAATCTCCTATAATTGATTAAACTTTCTCCAGGAGTATGCAAGGAATTCAAGAAAATTCTACGTATAGGGTATATTGTAGGACGTTTAGGCATAGCTACAGTGAGAGAAGATTGGTTCGATCATGTTGAAAAGCATTGCCCTAGGTTTCCAGCGTATGTGGATGGAATATTAGTGGAGCATGCTATCGTGGACACTGGATCCTCTGTCAATATCATGAGTTCAGATTTGATGGAGAGGTTAGGTATAGAGATCCAAAAAGATAGCTCCACACTTCTTAGGATGGCTGATGATAGTCTAAGACAACCAGAAGGTTGCATCACTAATGTCCACATTACAGTTGCAAGCGTGGAATGCCATCTGGACTTTAGGGTGATAAGGTTTGTAGGATATCCTAGTTATCGAGTTTTGCTAGGCAGGCCATGGATTCTACGAACAAACTGTCAAGTCGATATACTCGCTGGTCGAGTGATTGTAGGTCGAGGTGCCCATCGTGTAATAGTGGATGATTTGTCAAGATTGTGGGAGAGAAGGAAGGAGTCTCACTTGTAGCTTTCTTTTGATTCTAGATGAAGTGGATATGGCCTGGTATGTGGGAGATGTGGTTTTACAAGCTGTTTTGTATGTCAACTATTTGGAGTTGCGAATAGATGACATGTTCCAGAGTTACTCCTCAAAAGTGGCTACTTGCCCTGATAATTCCTAGCATTCCATGATTGATTCTGTGGTCCTGAATCAATGACAGAACACAGCTTCTACCTATGTACAGAGCAATAACCAACTGAGGGTGGATCTCTTAGCTCACCTTTCCAAAAATAATCCATTTGATTCCATTTTTTTTTATGCCTATCAGAGACGATCTATCTTAGGTCCCTCTGTTCCTACCCTACTGTATTACCAACAAATGGCTTACCGTTATGATATCTATCTTTCCCTCTATCAAACCAATTCAACAGCAATCTTACCCCTTCTTTTCCAACCTCAATATTTTCCTCAAATTCCCATATTTACATACTGCTCTTTTATCGAAGATAGAGTATTTTCCCCTTCTCCACCATGTCCTTCTCCGTCCTTTCATATACCTTCTATCTTTCCTATTTATCAATTAATACCCTTCCTAACTGATTCCCTAAAATTTTCAGCCACTCCTTCTTTAACCTATTCTTCCTTTTATGATTTTGCCTACCCATCTCTTCATCCACTTTTACTTATTCCACTTCCATCTCCTGCCACTTCTATCTCTCAACCCCCTCAGTTGATTAGTGAATATGCAGGGTTTGATCAGCAGATTCCCAGACGAAGGGAATGGAGCTCAAGTGATTCTCTTATAGGACCTCAAATAAACTGGCCAATTATTCCAGGAGATTAGACAACTGCCAGTCAAGCATACCAGAACTACATTCATTTTGCTCACCAATATTCACAATCTCTGGATCCTTCAGTGAGATTGACAGCTCATTTTGCTTGGTATCTAGCATACATGCATAGGCATTCCCATAATGATCAAAAGGCCATTCCAAAACTTTGTATGAATTTCAATGTGAACATTGACTCCCAGAGTTGGATGTCCTGTATTTTCATGCCCTATGTCTCCCTAGCAGATACCTTGTCTTGCTAGAAAGGATATGCTGCTTGCAGTTTTTTCAAAATCCTCCCAAGACATTTGTAGATGAATCCTTCTCCATGGATCGCTTCCAAAACCACCAAGCTTTTAAAAGGGATCATCTTCATTGATGCCTTTGCAATGTATCTTGGAATCTTTTTAATGATATATCTCTTTTTGGAGGTGTCATTCATATGGTTGTGTTAGTGTTTGTGTATGTGTTATCTTAATTGTATGTGATGAGTTCGTGTTGATTGCGCATACTTGTTCGAGAGCTCTTTTCAAAAGATTGCTGGTGGATGGAAAACCTATGGTGGAAAGCTGAAGAGAACCTCTTATATCCTTTAAAAATTTGTTATGGTTTTTTAAATGATTAATCAGAGGAGTTAATGAATAATGAAGTTTTCCTTTAGTAGTTTTTTCTATCAGATACAGGTGATAAGTTGGGGTCGTGTTTTGGTAAGATTATTGAAGATTTGACGAAAGACAAAATTGAGCTCTTTGGTGAACTTATATTCTTATTTTCCTTGGGTCGCGAGGATGCTTCCTTTCTAAGTGTGGGGATATGTTGAGAGTGGAAAAAGGCTGAATTTTTGATTGATTTTTGTTATTTTTGAGGTCTGAATGATTGATTTTTGATGGATTTAGAGTGATGTATGGTTGTAAGGGAAGTATTTGAGAGTGTTTTGGATGATATTGATTATGTTTGGAAGTTCATGATGATTCTCAATGGAGATATGATATTCTGATAGGTTCTGATGGGTTTTGTATACCTTCTGTATAGCTTCTGTTTTGTTCTGATTGTCTTCTGTATGAAGCATGGATTGATGATTGATGAAGATTGAGATCTTTTGAAAGCCTATTGAATATTTTTTGAGAGTTTGGAATGGTTTGACTATGAGTTATGAGGTTCTGATGACCTTCTATAGAGCCTCTGTCTCTGCTCTATCTCTGTACTGTAACTGTACTGTAGCTGTTCTAGTGCTGTATTGTGACTATTCTGTAGACCTTCTGTAAGTGTTCTATAGAATGTATGTGTGACTTTGGGAAAGTTTTCTAATCTTTGGAAAGGATGAATCTAAGTTCAAAAGAGCTAAAACAAGTGGAAGAAACAACTGCTGAAGACTGAAGAGAAGACTAAGTGACAGTGACAGTAGTGAGCTGTGAAAAGACACGATAGTGGCTCTGGTGACTCTTCATATCAGACATACCTCTTCGGAGGTGCATCCACGACCTAAGAAGGATTATTTAGGGTTATTATGAGAGCATTTTAGTGAGGATATGATGTACTATTGATAGAGAGAGAGAGAGAGAGTCAGAGATAGTCAAATCTATCAAAACAGTGTAACTGTATATGAGAGATTGAGAGAGAGAACTATGAAGACATTGAAGATGAATACTATGTGATTGATTTCCATTCAAAGATGGTGTATTCCTTTGTGTTCTTTGTTATATTGAAGAATTTTATGAAGATATTGAAGATTATGGTTGATTCTATCAAATCCGTGGGAGAAATCTACTATGATGTTGCGTGATGTTGTTTTCTTTGTTTTGATGATCAAAAGAATGAAATAAAAGCTTGTTGATGTTACAAGATAGATTTTCTTACAAGAGAATTTCCTTTTCCTTGGTGTTCCTCTTGGGGCTCCAAGAGGCCAACAAGATATCAGGACCAATCTCCAATCATGAAAATGACGAGCTCGACTTGGGAGATTTTCCAATTGATAACCAACAGATGATCAATCAATATGATTTACAAACCAATATGGAGCATCATGATAGGCCGACTGAGGATATCATAGCTGACCTTGAGGAAGAGTGGAGATTGGCCAAGAAGGTGTTGTAGGGCATAGTTGCTTACAACGAGGAACAAGTTTGAGGTAGGATATAGAAATGCGAAAGTTCTAGCAAGTTTTAACACTTGCCAATTGGAATAGGACGGGGCCCAATGCAGAGAGGGAAAGAGCGCTAGAAGCCAGTCTCACATTGAGTGAGCTTATCATGAAGCGACTTACAAACAATATGGCTGCATAATGGCCAAGCGGCCCTACTAAATTTTTTGCTAGAAAGACTAGGAATCACTCCAAATTTGAAGAGCCAAAAGAAGATGCCCATAGTTGCCAAGTAACTCAACAAGTACTAGCCCAACAAGGGGAACCATATAGCTTCATAGAGCAGTTTGAGCAGGTGTGCAAGGCGAATGGCCTAACAAACCCTACTCAACGTGCACAAGCTTTCAATCTTTGTCTCGGAGGAGATAAAGGACGGACATGGTACACCAATCTAGATAACATTGAACACAACAACTTCAATACTCTCAAGAGTCTCTTCATCAAGATACTCTCTGAGGCGGGGTACTCGAATAACCTTATCGTTTGACTGATCAATGTCAGTCATCAAAAGGACAAAGAGGACATTAGAGATTACATCACCCACATGTGGAGTCTCTTTAAGAGAATCCCAACTACAGAGCAACCTAGTGAGCGAGTGGTCTCTACCATATTCATAAGCGAAATTAGGAGTGAAGAGCTTTAAAAGGCCTTGGTAGGCAACTCAAACCTACAAAGGGATGTGCTAGCTAGGGTCTTTGAAAAAGTCATATATGTAGACAAAATTATCAAGGAGAGAAGCTCAAGAACCACAAGCCAAGATAGTGCAACCTCTAGAGCCTAAGAGAGAGCTACCACTACTAGCGAGAGACCTAGTCAAAGTAACCAAGAGAAAGGGAAGAGTGTTGACCCAAGCCAAGAATTGGTAGACATAAAGCTAGAGTAGTTGGCCGAGCTCCAGGAAATGATTAGAAGACCCCCGCAACCTCACGTGCAATGTGTCCATTGTGGAGGAAACCACCTCTCGGCCGAGTGCATGGATCCTAGATCTAGACCTTGTGCCAACTATGGTAGGTTCAGTCACGATGCTATACATTGCCAATTATTGAGCCGATTACCACATCCGCAGCTTTACAAGATACCATACTACTTGGGGAATAGACTGCCATAATTCGGAAGGGGAGCTCCATTAGCTCTCCCAGTGCCTAATGATGCCAAACCAACTATCCGCAAAATGGACATCAACCCTACAAGCATACCTAGACTACCTGGACCCTTCGTGACCTATCCATCGAGTGACACTCCAATATATTATGTAGAGGAGATGAATGAGGATGAGACATACGTAAACCCTTACGTCTCATAGGATGATAAGAGAAATCCCATCTTAATGGACTTTAGACCAGTACTGGTGATGGTTGTTGGGGAAGGGTAGAGACCTAGGAGGGCAAAGCCAAGACCCAATCTCATGATGGACTTGCAGATACCTAGGGCATATCTCGTCTTGTTGCCCAGAACTAGAACAAGAAGCTAATCAAGAAAAGGCCAACTTGAGATGTCGCGAGTGTGGAATCACTCACTTATATGCTAAATGTCCCAGGCAAAAACCATCTATTAGCTTAGCCATCGTACCTTCTGTACCTTTGGGGCTGTTTGGAGTTGAAACACTTGATGATGAGGCTATTCCCATCTCATTGAACGCCATGACTAGAGCATAAATGAAGTAGGCCAGTATTTCATTACCAAGACCTAGCAATCTAGATGCAGCCTCAATATAAAAGAAGACTTGCAGAAGGAAGAAAAAGAGGGCTAACGCCAAAGTTACACTAAAGATAGACAATGTGACCAGACTAACAAGAGGGAAGAAAGTGGCAGATGCAGAGGCTGAGACTTCAGCACCTAAAACAGCAGAGAAGGGGAGTGCCAAGGTTGGGGAATATCCTAATCCAAAGTGCCAATTGGAAATAGTTAACAAGGTTAAGAAGCGGGTGAGAGAAGCCCAAGAGCATCTAAAGGATATCAAGCCCATCCTAGAAGATGAGATCAATGAGTTCTCCAGTGTAAGTATGCTTGTCTCACCAACATGCATAAACTCAAGAGATGCATCTGCACTTCATGTAGAACCATGAAGACAAGGCTTAGACACCATCGGTAAGCAAGCTACCTAAGATCAATGGCAAAAGAGTGTAGGGAAAGATGAAAGGCAAGTGATTAATGCCCTGCTTATGACAGTGTTATTGGCCCATGTAACATTGTTGATGGGGGATCTGCTTAGGCAAAGCCTTTCATTATGGCAAGAATTGAAGCAGTGGGTAAAGGGATCTAACAAGCCAAGAGTAGCTAACTTGCATGATCATGATGCAGCCATCCAAATACCTAGCCTCACATTGAACTCATGTGAATGCTTTCTGGGAAGGCACAAGGATGCATGCGGTCCTACCAGTGGTAGCACTAGGAGATGTCACGAGAAAGGGGATTATAGACACAGCAGCGAGAGTCAATGTGCTTAGCCATGCAATCCTACAGGCTTGGGGTAACCCACCAGTGGAGACTGTAAGGTTTAATGTCATGCTGGCTAATGGCATGAAAGTTAAGCCATTCGCAGTATTGAAAAACTCACCCTTAAAGATAGCATGTGTCCAGTTCTAAGTGAACTTCATTGTTATGAAGGGAGTAGACTATGATATCTTGCTAGGCCAACCATGGATGAGGGAATGCATGAGTAATCAAAGACTGGGGTAATGACCTCATATTCCTAGGTAACATATCGAAGGTAGTAAGAGTTGAGATGGATACCTAGAAGACCACGCCGATCAACTTAGATGCCATCTCCTCTATCTTGAAAGGAGACACCCAAGCCAAGAATTTGTGTGGATCATTAATGAAGTACATTCCTTGCCCCAAAGATGAGTGGGATTGGGTGCATGTGCTAGCCACTATCATTCTGCCATTTCATATGAGGAAGAAGATTATAAGCAAGTTGCAAGAACAGCCAGTGAGTCCAATAAAGCCACTATACCTTAGATTCTGAGGGGTAAGACCCTACCATCAATGCCACTCTATATGATGGCCAAAAACCCTAGCAGACAACAAATACCCACCCCTTTCCATATCTCATCTAACAAACTTGAGCTCCAAGGGATTCTTGAGTATCTAACAAGGGAGCTAGCTAGTCACCTAGCTGCTAACCTTAAACTGCTCCAAGATCTCCTGGATGAACCAAAATGGCGATGGACTAAAGTGCGTGACCTAAACCTTATGTACAATTGGGCACTAATTGCTGATGAAAAGAGAGTTGAGAATAGAGACATAGATGACGACAAGCAGTCAGTATGTAGCAATTCAAACAACGAGTACAAGGATTGCTATTCCTTGAATGAAAGTAGTGAAGAAGAGGCCGAGGCGATAGAGTACGACACTGACAACCGAGTGATCAAACAAATAAAAGTAGACTCCAAGCCGTGGAGAGCCAATGCATGTAGAATTGAAAGAGGAGTCTTTAGAGTTGAATGAGATTGCCACTGGCTAGATCACTTAGGTATGATAAACTATAAGCAAGCACGGCTAGTCCAGCCAAGTGTCGTACCTCTCTTTAGGATAGAGTCAACCTCAGAGTTGCAACCACCAGGTGAAACTCCATCCTCTAGCAAGGGTTGTGAGTTTAACTCGTTATTGGAAGTAAGATTTGAGAGAGATCCAAAGATACCCAGACCACCTAAAACCAGATGCACCAAAGGGGACTTGCCAATCCACCTAAGGCGTAGACGAGGCATAGACGGTTGAAGGAGGAAAAGAAGGAAAAACCAAAAGGGTCAGAAGCCAAACAGCAAAAGAAACCCCAAGACCTACCAAAGCACTTCACTAAATTCAAGAAAGGGGACAGGGTCTTCGCTAGACTCAAAAATTTCAAAATTTGATGTCATGCTTGATCCATTGTTGCCATCTCGATTCTATTTGCTACATTTTGGAGGTTGTTCATGCTTCCTAAGCTCAACTAGGGAGAGTTTTCCAACTTATTTAGGGTAGATAGTGCTTATCAAAAAATGCATGACATATTTAGCCCTCCCTCCCAAGTTTTTCATGAGTGGACACACAACATCATAACACCAGCTTTGACCAAAATCCTTATCTTAGCTAGAAAGTTGAATGATGACAAGTACCATGTATCTTTTGATGATTATGCATGGAAGATCACTCATGGTAGTCTTGTTTTTACTAGATGTGCCAAGATCGGCAACCTATACCCTTTGCTTGTATCTAAATATGTTGATCATGTATTGGCCATGACCAATCTTCCTTGTGTATCTCTTTAGCATCGTCACCTTGGGCAAGTCTTTGAAAGAAATGAAAGTACTTACTTGTTTACAATACCTTCTAAAAAGAATAGAGAAGGATGTGTAACGGAAGGAGCAATAGCAAGGGACATGGAGGCTCAAGAGTTTTTCTTCTTCTTCTTCTTCTTTCACTCTCAACAACTGATATACACACAAAATATCCTCTAAAGTGATAGATACATTTTGATCTTTAGGACTCTTAACACATAGTCTCTATTTTATTTATTCATACATAGAATATGGCTTATCATATGCTTTATTTCTCAATGCTCCCCCTCAAGCTCGAAATGAGCTTGCAAATACAATACCCCAAGTGCATTCCTAAAATACACAAACTTATCCTAATCTAATGCTTTGGAAAAGATATCCGTGACTTTGTTGTTGATTTTGACATGTACTAAGTCTTTCTCTCCATCCATAACCTTCTCTCCAATGAAGTGGTAGTGCACTTTGATATGCTTCATTCTTGTATGGTAGATTAGCTTCTTTTCCAACATAATGCTCCTAATGTTAATCACAATACATGACAACTCTGCCATCTATCTCTATCCCCATACAATATAATAACAATCTCAACCATGTCTACTCACATATTGTCAATACAATACCTCTATACTCCGCTTTTGTGCTAGATAAAGCAATTGTAGGTTGCTTCTTGCTGTTCCAACTTATCATAACTAAACTAAATGAGAATACATAGAAACTAGTGGATCTCCTATCCATGATACCTTCGGGCCCAATCTACATCTATGTAGCCAAACAATGTAGGCTTGATCTTTTTCTCATAAAACAAGCCAAAGGTAACTATCTTCTTCACATATCTCAAGACTCTCCTCAATGTGTCCAAATGTAACTTACATGGTTTTTGCATAAACTGACTAATCACTCCCACCGAGTAGCTCAAATCAGGCCTACTAATGGTTAGGTAGATTAGGCTGCCATTTATCTTCCTAAACATAATTACATCTTCCAAATCCTATCCATCGTCCACCATCTTATGTTTTGATCCAAAGGTGTATCCATTGGCTTACATCTTGTCATTCCATACTTCTCTAGTACTTGTATTGTCTTTGCACTAGCCAAACTCCATGTGGAGTATCAATCACCTCAATGCCAAGAAAGTACCCCAATAAGCCAAGGTCCTTAATATCAAACTCCTTGTATACAACCATTTCATCTTCTCTATGTCTAACATATTAAAGTTAATAATCATCCATGCTTTGTTGAAATTCCATGCTGAATAACAACTTGCACTACAAGGAAATGGGGCCTGACGCTCTTTTACAAAAGTTTTAGGGACACCGCCTTGCATTCAAAAATGTGCCTTTGCCTTTGACTTGAATTTTGAGGCCGTCATTGTGCTTTTGTCTATTCTCCATCTTGCTTCTTCCGTTGCATCTACATTCTTGACTTCTTTTTTCTACGTCGTCTCGAACTGGGGTTAACATTACCCCCCTCCTAGACGAGTGCCAGTCCCATGGCACTTGGCTTGATTCTTTGAAGGGTGGTTCCCGAGTTGATGGTGGGGCCTTGTGTGGATTGACACTGGGTGAGAAGTTGATGCTTTTCTTTTTGCCTTGGTAGTAGGGGACTCTCCTCCTACATGTCTTCCTCGTATTGCCAGTGCTTTTACTAAAGACTCAATGGTCTTGTGCACAAAGCCATTTAGGTTCACTTTGTCAAGGGATCTTGCTACAATGCTCTCCACCATAGGCATGTTGATTCGGCTCATTATTGAGTTGTACCTATGGCCAGAGAACAATGCGTGCATCATTTTGGCCTAGAGCTAGATTTTGGGATCAGGGATGTCTGCCAAGCTGACGCCATTGTTTGTGTGGACCATCACCTTGTCCATTCCTAACATGGCCATACACATCTCTCTTCAACCACCTTTTCACCTTATTGGCTAGGCCCAATTCTTTCTCCACCAACTCTAGAGTCAACTCAATCTGGACTTGGTGGGTTTCTTCTCTTTCCTGCACTATCACGATGCTACAGTTCCTACCAAAGGTCTGGTGGAACTCTGCACACTTCTCGTAGTCAATGGCTTGGCTACCTACCTCCATGTACTTTTGTAGATGGCATTATTCGACAATCTACTTCACTGCTTGTTCCTCCATGGCAACATCCTCAAGTTCAAGACATGCTTGAACTTGAACTGGGTTAGAGGCCCTTGTTTCCACAAAAATGCCATATTTTGCCTGCTCTTCTTCTGAAAATGGCAACTTACTGGCTTTCTCTTAACCTGCCATGCTGAGTGCCTATCATGAAGCCATGTTCACCATTAGTGCTTTTCAAAACAATTATTTGCAGAGGAAAACGATCACATGCTTGCAGAATTGAAATGCTTAATTATAGAATTAAACTTCTCCCTCAAGTAGTCCATACATTCCAAATTTTATGACCCTTTTTCTTAACCATGAATTGGTTTTGATTTGTTTTCCTTTGCTTTTGAGTTTTATTCTTATTTCCACCTTTTTCCCCCTGCCCCTGTGGAAATAAGAAGAATCCTTTCTAGGATTATGGGTTAAGGGGTTAAGGGCATTTCATGCATGGTTACTATGTTTAATTTTGTATGAGCCAAGGATAAAATTAGGGTTGTATTCCATTTGAGCATATTGGTCCATGTCACAGGTTCGGATGCCTACATGTGTGATGTAAGTGAGGACATCGAGCAGGAAATCACCGGATTCAATTCTACTAGCAATATGGAGCTCCTCTTCTGCGAGGATTCAATCTAAATAGGGATGCCCTCTGCTGTGGTCCTCAAGGGATCAATTACAAATGGTGATCAATACCTAATAGGAAGTTGGAGCTACATATGTCGGGTCATACTCCGAGGTTTTGATCGCACGTCTCTGTTCAACATTCTGCATGACTTGGCATCCTTCTACTTCCCATTGAAGTTGAAGAGAATACCATTGCATAAGAAAGAGGAGTCATTGTCAGCGAGCTGCTTCAACTCCTCAATTTCTTGGTCCGTGGCAAGGACTTTGCTCTTGTCATAAGATGTGATAAGGCATTGTTTGCATGCTTGCTCAATGGAAAGCTCGGTGGCAATGAGTTCCTTAGCTGCCTGGGAAGCTTTATCAAATATGAATTTAGATTCCTCCCATGAGTAAGGTAGCGTGCGTTCTTTCGTTGCTAAAGGCTCATCCAAAAGACCGAAGTCCAATCTATTGTAACTTTTAGCAAGCATGGTAAACATGGCATCCAAGAGTCTTAGGAAAGCAACCAAGTCATCACATGTATTCTTAGCTAAGTCTATGGCCAAGGTTAGAATGAATCTACATTGGTAAGAGGGTCTTAGGCCAGAAGGTGGCTGAGGTTTGGCTGGGCTTGATAGTTCAGCAACTGACAAGTGCTACTCTGGTTGCGGCTCTAGCTAGGGTTGTGGCCTTGGTGCACTAGGCATGGCAAGTGTGGCAGGTGGCATGCTATTAGATACTTGGGTGGAAGTTGGGGTACTAGCAGGGCAAGATTGAGGTGGTTTAGGAGTAGTGGGCTATGTTTTGGATTGATAGACTTGTTGAGTCTCGATGGGTTTAGATCTTGGAAGGGCAATGGGCCCTGCAACCAGATGCTTCTGTGGCGTTGATGCTTGATTGGTCTTGATACTTTGTATGGTCAAGCTTGAGGGTGGCAGTTGGGTAGTGTCCTTGGCCATCTTGGCTTTAGGTACCCAAATCCAGGTATTTCCCTCGTAATAGCCTTACACTTGCAATAATGTCTTGGGGGCCCATTGCAGCTTGACCATTTGTCGATGCCTGTAGTTTCTTCTAGGCCTCCTAGGTTTTGAGTGAAGGTTCCTAGCCTTGCGAGCTCATGGTCTGGTGCTCCTAGGCGGAAGTCTTGGACGTTTTGGTATCCATTTGAACTGGTGCTCAAGGGTGTTAGCTTTGTGGTAGGATTTTTGCTCGGTCCTGAGGTTTGGCAGGTGGTGACAAACCACAACACCCCTCCTCTTGATGGTGGGTTTCTTTATAGATGGCTTTGCGGAATGTGATGGAGTCATGGAGCCATTGCTGAAGGCTATGCGATTCATATGTTGTCGATGGCCAGAATGTGCTATGATCGGTAGTCAACATTACAGTAGGCTTGCTTCTTAAAGGTTCATCCTAACAATGATTTCATGCCTACATCTTTCGTGTTTGGCAACACATAAAAGATCATGGGCAAGCTTTCAGATTTGATAGAGACTGCAACTTTGCACATTCCCAAAAGTTCATATGATCGGCCCCCAAATGGACCGAGTTTGGCATTAGTGGGTTGTAACTGTGGTTTTCCAATTTGAGTCCAATGATCATGAGTCTGGATATTAAAATCATTGCCCTCATTGATCAATGCATCAATGACTTATGTCTACTGGGCTGTAATGGTCATGCACGGGTAAGCCGAAGCTATGGCTTCCTCATTCTCATCTTCAATCTTCGTAATGGTGGCTACTCATGCTGGGCTGTAATGGTCATGCACAGGTAAGCCGAAGCTATAACTTCCTCATCCTCATCTTCAATCTTCGTAATGGTGGCTACTCATACATTGACAGGGGCTTCTAGCATCGGGGGCTCATGTAGTGAATGTGTGGGAGGGTAGTACCTCTTTACATGGCTGCTATTAAAGAAGCCTATGCCCTCACCCTCCAGGGTTTCGAGTTCTACATTACCAGTATGGCTCATGGTGCAAACTCTGAAAGGTCCTGACCCCCTAAACTTAATTTTCTACTTATGTCCCTTGACCAAGTACAACAGTACTAAGTCACCCTATTTGAAATCTCGTTGCTTGATGTGCTTGGCAAACCAGCTCTTGCATCGTGCATTTTTGCATATCAGCGTATGGTGGCTAGAAGTCGAGTTTCCGATAAGCATTCTAGCTCAACTAGACATTCCGTCCATGCTTCCTTTCCCTCCCATCTCTCTTGAATAGTGATTCTCAAGCTAGGAACAAAGAATTCTATAGGTAGAATTGCCTCAATTCCGTAGGTCACAACCTGAAGGGAGTCTGTCTCGCAACTATTTTATAGGCTATCAGATAGGCCCATAAGGTTGCCATTAGCTTGTTATCCCAATCGCTGCGTGAAGTAGAGAAGAATACCTTGGTCAGGATGTTTACCAGAATCTTATTTGTTGATTTCACCTAGCCGTTTGCCTAAGGGTAGTAGCATGAGGATTTTTGATGGATGATCAAGAAGGTGGATAGGAGATGAGCAATCACCTCATTGATGAAGTGCATGCCTTGATCACTAACAAGTTCAATGGGGCAGCCAAATCATGAGATTACTTGCTCCCATAAGACTTAGCAGTGGTGCATATGTCATTCTTCTTGGTGGCTCGAGCTTCCGCCCACTTTGTGAGATAATCGCTGGCAATAATGATGTACTTGGCTTGCAAATATTGAGCCACGGAACTGATGGGCCCAATGAAGTCAATCCCCCATTTCTCAAATGGTTGTCTTGTAATGATGGGACTTAGCTCCATTTTGTCCTTGCAAACTAGCACCTTGGTCTGTTGGCACTCGTCACAATGTTTCACGAATCTTGTCGCATCTCGGAAAAGCGTGGGCCATCACAGTTGAGACTATATCTTCTTGCAAGCTATTGTATCTCCACTGAAGTGTCCTCCTACAATTTCATCGTGCACCTCAGCTAGTGCATTTTGTGCTCACACATGCATCTCCACAGCAATCCATCTTGCCCTAGCCAATAGAGTTGGCTTGCTATTAACTGATAGGGTTGGATTTTGAGAATGAGTTACCTTAGTTGGGCCTTTTCTATGGGTCGATCAGGAAGTCCATGCTCCAGCAGTTGGACTATGTCATCTACCCAATATGGCATCAAGCCAGCTCTAAACAAATCTCTTTCACTAGATAGGGTGAATAGATGTGTGTTTGCCAATTCGTCTCCAATTCCCTATCCAGCAACTTCTCTCGTGGGTATGCAAGACATATGATCGACCATATAGTGTTACTTTCCCTTGCGTACAATGATGGAGAAGTCGAATTCGAGAAGCAAAAGTAACCATCGAGCTATATGTCCTGTAGTGCAGGGTTTGTTTACTAGATAACAGCAAGGCTTGATGGTCAACAAAGAAAATAAGGGGCATAGCCAGAAGCTAATACTGAAATTTCTTTACGACAAAAACCATGGCTAACCCCTCGTTCGGTTGTGGAGTAATTCATTTCTATATCCATGAGTTGTTTGCTTGCAAAGCTCACTAGATAGTCTAGATTATGATCACCAAGCTGGCACAACACAGCTCCTAACTGCGAATTTCAAAGCGTCAATATGAACATGAAAGGTTATGTTCCGATTCGGGGCTCTTAAGATTGGTGCAGTGGTTAGATCCTTCTTCAATTCCTCATATGCGTGCTGGCATTCCTCGGTCCATTCGAATATTATCAATAAGCTTGTACATGGGTCTAGCAGTCAATGCATAGTTTAGCACAAAACGTCGATAGTACCCTGTATGGCGAAGGAAGCACTAAACTCCCTTGTAATCATTTGGGGATGGAAGATCGACAATAATCCTAACTTTTGAGTAGTCAGTGGAAATGCCATTCTTGGATACCACGTGTCCTAGGATGCATACATGCTTTACCCAGAACTGGCACTTTAAAGGGTTCAATGAGAGACGATATAGTTTGCATCGTTCAAAGACTACTCAAAGTGTTCCTTCAAGGTGGAGTGAACACATAAGTCATCAACAAAGACCTCTAACTCTTTCTTGAGCATGTCCTTTAATATTGCACACTTGAGCCTCTGAAAAGTAGCATGTGCATTAGTTAACTCAAAGGGCATGACTATGCAGGTGAAGACACCCCACTCAGTGGTGAAGGCAGTCTTGTGCCTATCGTCAGGGTGCACTTGCACCTGATTGTATCCTGAGAAGCCCTCCAAAAAACTATAGGTGTCTTTGCCCGCTACTCACTCGAGCATGTGCTCAGTGTATGGTAATGGATAATTGTCCCTCTTAGTAGCAGCATTTACCTTCTTGTAGTTGATGCACACTTTGATCTTTCCATTCTTCTTTAATATGATCTCTATGGGCGAGAACCAGTCCGTGTGCTCAATATCATAAATGAATCCTACCCTTAGCAACTTTTCAATTTCTTCCTTGACAGCGTGAGCATGCTTGGGATTCATAGGGTACGATCGTTGCTTGACCGGCATTACATCGAGGATCAAGGGGATATTATGAGTTACGACACTTGGATCTACCCCTTTCAGCTCATTGAGAGACCAAGCAAAGATGTCCATGTACTCTCGCAAGAGAGCAACACAACTTGCATCCTCTTCCTTAGTCAAGTCATCAATCAATAATACAGACAGCATGTCGGGGTGTCTCCCCTTCCTTAGCTAGATTAACCTCCTTGACTTTGGCTCTATTGGTTTGCTTGCTTGCCCTTGTCATTTGGCTCCTAGCAAGATCACTATCCTATTGCCTTTCTTAAACTTAGTAAATCTCTTTAGCAGGTCTTGCGGTTTCCTTTGCTCTTCAACCTACGTATCCCTAGGCTGCTTGTGTCATTCTTCCTTCAACCTTCTATGCCTCAGGTGGACTAGCAGGTCCCCTTTGGTGCGTCTGGTCTTAGGTGGTTGTGGCACCTCAGGATCACTGTTTGAACTCATATTTGTGACACAGAATCAAACTCTTTGTCTTTGCTAGAAGAGGGAGTCTTACCTGGTGATCGTAGTTCAGATGGTGACTCTATCATGAGCACTAGCAAAGCACTTGACTGGGCAAGGCCTACTTGTTAGTAATCTATTAACCCTATGTGCTCCAACTAGGTTCAATCGCAATCCATGCACATGACTCCTCTCTCAATTCTAAAGGCACTCTTCCTATGCGATTTGGAGTCAGCTTGGATTTTCTCTATCACCCTTCCCTCAATGTCATGATCTATAGTATCTATATCTCCTTCGCTTCCATCACATTGAAGGAACAACAGTCCTCGTATTCATCACTAGAACCATCCTCCTCCAACTACTTGTTGTCTCCTAGGTCTTGGTAGGGATTTTCCATCTCATCGGTGATGACTAAGGCCCAATTGTACATTAAGTTTAAGTCGTGCACTTTGGTCCATCACCATTTAGGTTCATCCAAGAGATCGTGGAGAGGTTTGAGGTTAGAGGCTAGATTTTCAACTAGCTTGTTTGTCAGATATTCTAGGATCTCTAGAAGTTCTCACTTATTACTTGGGACGTGGAATTTGACAAGGTTGGATTGTCCATTCGAGCTTTTGGCCATCATACTACAGACTGGCATTGAGGGTGCATCTCTGGGCTTATCACCTGTCTTAACAACTTGCTTGCACTCCTCATCACTATCTAAGAATGGCAGATCTATCATGGTGAGCATGTGCATCCAATCTCGCTCATCTTTGGGACAAGGGATATATTTGGTCAGTGGCCCGTAAGATTTCCTAATCTGAGCGTCACCCTTCAGCATGGTGGAGATGGCATCCAAGTCGACTCATGTGGTCTTCCATGTATGCATCTCTACTCTCACTGCCTCTATTTGATTGCCTAAGTATATTAGACCGTTACCCCAATCTTCTATGACTCGTGCATTGCGCATCCAGGGCCGGCATAGTCAACTCCCTTCATGACTATAAAGTCAACCAAGAATCGGATTCATGCGATCTTCAATGACCAGTTCTTTAACACTCCAAATGGCTACACTTTCATTCCATTTGCTAGGGTGACATTGAACCTAGCATTCTCAACAGGTGGGTTACCCCAAGCATGGAGGATTGCATGGCTCAGCACACTAACTCCTGCTCCTATGTCTACAATTTCCTTTCTTGTGGTGTCTCCTAAAGCTAGGACCAATAAGATTGCATGCATTTTGGTGCCTTCCCAAAAAGCATTGATGTGCAAGGATTTTGGCACTGAGTACAATGTCAGAATCTATATTTTGTTTCTGAGTTATTCTTGTGCAAGTCAGCGCTAGTCTACTCCATCCACCCCTCAACCTACTACTTCAGTTCTTGCCACAACATCAGATGCTACCTAAGAAGATCTCCTAGAATAGAGTCACTGGGGTGGTCACTAGCATGGTGAGGAGGTTGTTAGTTGCTTGTCTCTCTCCTAACTTTGTGTTTCTTGGTCAATGACCCTGATTGGTTTGTTGGCTCGTAGCGTGTAGGCTCTATTTAAGCGGCACTACATGTGAGCCACGTCCCTTGACTTTGGTCGTTGAGGCAAAACTAGTGTGCTTACGCTTGAGAGATCATCGATCTCATCTTCCAATGTAGGCTCAGCATCCTTGAGGTGCTCTTGGGCTTCTTTTACCCACTCCTTGACCTTTTTTATGGGCTCAAGTTGGTGCTTCGGGTTGGGGTACTCCCCAACCTTTGCACTCCCCTTCTCAACCGTCTTTAGAGCTGACATTTCTGCCTCTGCATCTGTCACCTCTTTTCGGAAGGCAGCATCGTGGCACTCTTAGTATTTAGCATGGCCTTTTTATCAGCTTTCTTTCTCCTTCGTCTACGACTTTTCTTTCCGATTGAGGTTGCATCTAAGTTGTTGGGTCCTAGCAATGATATGCCAGCTTGGTTTGTCTGCGTGGGAGTCATGACATGCAACGAGATGGGCGTGGCCTCCCCATCGATTGTCTTGACACTGAACAATCCCAATGGGATGGATGGCATAATTGCCAAGGTAGGGGATGGTTTTCACCTAGGGAAATCTGTGAAGAGATGAGTGATTCCACACTCAGTGCATCTAAGATCGGCCTTATTGCTATTTGCTTGCTCCCTTTAGGGCAGCATGAGAAGATGTGTCCTGGGTGACCACAATTCCAACAAGAAATTGGTTATTGGGTCTACCCCCCTAAGCCTCTACCTCTACCTCTACCTAATGCCATCACCATTATAGGTCAGTAATCCATAAGGATTGTATTGCCCTCTTCGTCATACGAGACGTAAGGGTGTACGTAGGGCTCTTTGTCGTTTGGCTCCTCCACATAATGGATTGGCTCGGTGGATGGGTTACGTAGCGTCTAGGTGGTCTAGCTATGCATGTGGGGTTTATCTCTATCCTACAAATGGCCAGTTTGGCATCATTGGATGTCAGGAGAGCCAATGGGGCTCCCCTTCTGAAGAAGTTTTGTGGCCTATTCGCTAGGTAAGGCTCTCTATATGGTTGTGAGTACGCGAGTCTCAAGCAGACTTGGGTTAGTTCTCTTTCCTTTATCTTGAGTACTTGGGCATGATCTTTTGCTTGATGTTGAAGCTCTCTCAGGGTTTCTAGCATTAGTATCCGCTCGGGTTTAGCTCCTAGAGCTTCTCTCTTTGAGATGGTCATCCACTCTAATCGTCTAGTCAAAGACCCTAGCTAGCCCATCTCACTACAAGCTTGAATTGCCTACGGCATTGTAGAGTTCCTCACTTTGTATCCCATTAATGAAGACCATGGAGACTACTCTTTCAGTGGGTCGCTCGCCAATTTTTTTGGGATTCTCCTGAAGAGACTCTGCGCGTGGATGAGGTAGTCTCTAATATCCTCCTTGTCTTTCTGCTTGACGTTCATCAACCACACTAAAAGGTTATCAGAGTACGCGGATGACTTAGAGAATCTCTTAATAAAAAGACTCTAGAGGTTGTTGAAGTTAGCTCACTCAGCAGTGTCTAGACTCGTGTACCATGTCCTACCCTTATCGCCTAAGCATAGACTTAAAGCTTGCAAGCACTGAGTAAGATTAGTGAGGCCATTGGCCTTGCAGACTTGCTCGAATTTCTCTACAAAGTTGTATGGGTTGTCGTTTGGTTGGTACTTGTCTAACTGCTTAGCCACGATAGGGATTCTCGATTGGCTCTTAAAGCCCTGGTTAACTCCTAATCCTACAAGCAACGAGGTTGCCAATGCAGCGGCGCTTTGCTTTGTCGATGAGTTGTCTAGTAGTCGCTTTCGTAAGATATTCACTCAATGTGAGATCGCCTTCTAGCGCTCTCTCCCTCTCTGTATCAGGTTAGGTCCTATTTCTACTTGCTAGGGCTAGCACTTGCTGAATCTCGTGCATTTCTATATTCTAACGTAAGCTCCTAGCTTGTTGCTCCTGATTGTATGCTACTATGCTCTACAAGGCCTTTTGCACTAGCTTTCTCTCCTCTTCAAGGTCAGCTATGATTTCCTCGGATGGCCTACCGTGGTGGTTCATCCAGACTAGCTGTTGGATTTCCGTCGAAAAATCACCTAGGTCAAGCTCTTCGCTACGTCTGTGGTTAGTGTTTGACTCTTCCATATCCGCGGTCTCATGCTCCACCAAGTTGTCGATGAGATTGATTAAGTTGGGTAGATCCACTCATCCAATGGTGTTGGTCCTTGCTGTCTCATGCTCCACCAAGTTGTCGATGAGATTTATTAAGTTGGGTAGATCCACTCATCCAATGGTGTTGCATCCTTGCTTGGTCCTATACTTGGGGTTCTTGATCATTTGACTACATTTCAGGGTCTTCTCCTACTAGTGGGTTCATTTTGATTGTTAACTCTGAGTGAGTTCCTTATTATTTACAAATAGTCCTCAACTTACACTCACTCGGTGTGTGTCCTTGCTCTATTTCATGCACTGACTTCATTGTGAAGCAATTTATTAGTTCTATCCGCACCCTGATGGGTATGGTGCATTCCCTCAAGTCCGCTTTCTCTAAAGACAACCAGCTTATCAAGGCTGAAATCCCATGATTAGCATAAGATATGTCAAGTTTGCCTTGACCTTGATTGCAAGTAGCCTCAATATTTTGCTATTTAGTGTCTACTCGATGTTCGTAATGCTTTTTCATTTTTGACAATTTGTACTACAAATTGCGATCACAAGATGCCTCACTCCAAAACTACACGAGATGATCTACAGGTTGTCAAATTTAGTGCAATGGATCTCACAAAAGGAGATCAAGTCATCCTCTATTGAATCCGCAAGGCGGGGAGCGGTGGAGACAGTCTATCTCTTTGAGAAGTACCTACCCACAAGCATGCTCATGATACAAACTCACCTCCTGGTGCATCTCGTAGAGAAGAAGTGGAGATTGAGGGACCCATCCATATGCGATGGATGTTCTTCTTGGAGTGCTTCATGAAAACCTTGAAGGGCTTTGTGCGATAATGAGCTCGGCCCAGAAGGTAGCATGGTTGAAGGTTGGTTGGTGTCAGAGGCATTAATGCATATTTTAGTGTAGCTACCAGCAATGGATTCAGACAACAGTATGCTATGGTTGCTAAAGGACGATGATAGAAAGTGAATCATTTTTGTATGTTGCATCATGCATCCATGGAGAAGTGGCTCGCTAGGTACAAGTAGGCCATAAAAGATTGGAAAGAAGTGCGATCAAAATTTCGACGCAGTACACACCGTCGATCAATTCGATATCCTAAGGGCATGGAGGAGATGCTGCGATTTATGTCTATGCGGTGGTTACATGGAGCTTTGATTGTAGCTTCTCGCGAAGGGATAGAGATCTCTACCGAGGAATAAAAATTCTCAAGGGGATGCAGTCCGAAGGTGATCGCATGTTTTATAATCTATCGTATTTAGATTTTATATGCAACAACTAATCTAACCGTTTCACTGTACAATACAAAATCTACAGTGTGGCTAGTTGCACAAGCAACATTTTTGTGCTGAGTGCGTTGATAAAATGCAATCCACAACGAATTGTGGTATCATGGTAAAGTTTGAGCAAGAGAACCGACATCGAGCTATAGATCCAAACACCGTTGTAGATGAGATGGAGTATTTTGGGAACTTGCAAAGTGTTATCTCAGTGGATTACCATAGCTTCTCCATGATCATATTCAATGTACAGTGGTTTAAAGTGGTATTAGAAGAAGGAGCTGGGGAAACCATTTCACGAGGTCCATCTGGATTTTTGAAAATGGATTCCGAGAAAAGATGGATGGATCTACGCACCATGTTTGTCCTGCTGACCCATTGTGAACAGGTGCATAACCTTTTTTTTTTTAATTTTCCATGACATGAAACAGTCACAAATGTTGCTTTACTCTTATATGTGATATTGAACAAGTAATCTTCTATCCAAATCCCTGACAACCTCGATGGTGGTATGTTGTGTCATTAGCTCCTCGAAGTGCAAAAGTGTATGATGAAAGCAATGTCCCCAGCATAGAAGAGGAGAGTATGCAGGTGGAGGGGTCAATATTGTGAAGAGTGGAGGGCAAAGAGGGCTTGGAGCGTGTAGAGGAGACAAGCATGATTCAGGAGGCTAAGAATTTTTCGAGAATGAAGTAGACTCCTCCTTCTGTGGTGACCTATCTATAGGCCTTCCAGTGTACGCAGAGTTGTGCAAGGAGATTGACATGGGGCTATAGGCCAAGTCATATTTGCATCCGCTTGCTCAATTTGTTGATGATTTGCTTTTAAGGATACTTTAGAATATGCATTTTAATTAGCATTATTTTTTTCAGAGTTATATTGTCGTGCTTTACCTAAATCCTTATATTGATTATGCTAACATCATTTTCTATCTGGACAAGTTACCTTTGATGATACTTGGAGAGCAGGATGAGTTGAGGGATGAGCGATGAGGAGTTGCAGGAGATATTCACACATATATCTCTAGATTAGATGGCCCGATTTAGAGATATGGTGGACCAAAGCTATCATGAACATCATCGGGCCGTTTTGTGATATCTATTTCAGCATGCCCTAATGCTTCGATTTTCAATAGACAATGTCGATGCTCTATATTAGCCCCGAACAGAGGGAGTGGTTCTAGGGGGTGTTGTACAGATATGTGAATGTTGTGAGCCCACAGTCGACTAGAGAGGGGTGCTACTCCACACTCTTGTACTACAGGTTCCAGAGAGGGTGGCTCATGTGGGTGTTGTGGAGGCTCCGATGCGGTGTCTCTATCTTGTCGATCTGGTGGATACTTATCACCTCTAGGATTTGTCACACCTATAGGGACATCTACTCTAGTGACTCCCAGCTTCGCTTAGTCATCCATAGGTGGCACCCCTTTGGGTGCTACTCTAAGAGATACTACCCCCATGGGTATGCTAGATATGCATGGGTCTCCTAATTATGCCCAAGAGCATGATCACAGGTTGGAGAGAATACACCTTAGACATACCCCAGCAAGGTATGGATACCTTGTAGATGACAAGACAAGTGTTTGATCATGAACAATGAGGGGGGAGTGATGTCTCACATGAGAGAGTTGTGCCAACAAGTATTTAGGCACAATGTTATGGACCATTGGAATAATATACCGGAGGGGAGCAAATGCTATATAGTGACATCTTTGCATGAGGAGTTTCCAGTACCTACGGCAGTAGAGAGGTTTTCCATTGGGTGGATGATGGTTGAGTATATGCGTGCATATATGTCACATAGACGTCGGAGACACTCAAGAGTGGCACCTCAAAGCCCAAGTGGCTAGACATAGAGGGGCTTATACTTACGCTTTTAGAGAGATAATAGGGGCAAAAAAAATTTAATGAACATTTGCGTCGCTTTGAACGTCGATATGAGGCTTGTATCTTGTAGTATTGTTGATCCTTTCACACCAAGCTCTTGGTGCTTGCTTTGATCCATACAATGCCTTCCTCAAATTGTGCACATAATGTGGATATTTATTGTGAATATATCCTTCTACCTAATCCATGTATACCTTTTTCTCCAGCATATCATTCAAGAAATTATTCTTCACATCCATTTGGTATAATTCCCAACTGTAGATAGAAGCCAATGTAATCACCAATCTTATTCTAGTCATCTTAGCCCACTAGACTAAACATCTCTTCATAATCCAAACCATATGTTTGAGGATAACCTTTTGCAACTAACCTTTCCTTATATCTCTCCAATGAGCCATGAAATTTGCACTTGACTTTATATACCCACTTGTAACCAATTGCCTTCTTGCCATAAGGCAACTCAACTAAGTCCCATGTTGTTTATGCAAAGTGAAGGAAGAGAAAAACGAGGCATCAAGAGGAAAATCACAAGGTGGAAAAAAGAAAAAGGCACCCTACAAGAGAGTGGACCCGGAAAAAATCTAAAAGCATGGGAATAACCACCAGGAGTACAAGGCACACAACCATGGAAGCCGCAAGAAGCCAAAAGCAAGAAGGCCCACCTTTAAATATAAAGACACAACCAAAACCTCTGCATAAGAGTGCCAGGCTCCCTCCTATGCAATTTGTAACCATGAATGGGCAGTAGGACTAAGCTAGGAAGAAAGGAGGACCATGGAAAAAATGCCTAGGCCATGGCCGTCCATGTAAGAAAAGGGGGATAAGGGGATGACCGCCCAAAAGGGATTTAGGGTTTTGTATATAAAGTTCAAAAAGTGAATGAGAGCTCATTCTTTGGGTGTGGCAAAGTGGACTCTTCTTCTTCTCTTCTCTTGCTTGCTTGTAAGTGCTTGAGGGAGGGAGTGTGAGTGGGTGAGAGAGTGAGTGTGTGGGGTGAGGAATCTTGGAGGTGAAGCCCTCCACCATCTACTCTCTTCTTCTTCTTCTTCTTCTTCTTCTTCTTCTTCTTCTTCTTCTTCTTCTTCTTCTTCTTCTCGCGCATGGCTATGGAGGATGGAGCTTTCAGGAAGAGGCTTGAGTGTGCATCACGAATCGTGGAGCTATCGGAGTGCTTGAGAGAGGAAGCAACTCAATCAGGCATTAAGGTGAGCTCACTACACTCATAGAGAGGGATAGCGCATTGACTATGCGAGAGGTAGCCATTAGTGCTCGCTTGAAATGCTTGAACAATAAGTGGTCCATGGGTCTTGTGCTGAGCTTGATCGCCTCTACATCTTGGCTTCAAATCAAGCATCAAAGTAAGGGTTTCATCCCTAAACCAGAGCTTGAGATAGATAGGAGGTTTGGGCCTTTAATCCGTGCTACAAGTAAGTATTTTTGGTTTTTTATGATTAGTTGAGTAGGAGAAATCAATTCAGTGCTTTGCTTTTGATTTTTTTTGCAATTAGAGTAGGATAGGAGGGAGAAATTAGAGTGGGAAGCTTAAGGTTCACTACTGTAAAACAATCCTAAACACGGCAATAGCAAGGAAAAAGAAAGAGTGCTCAAATGTCTCAGAGTCTCAAGTGGAGTGATCCGAAAGGCTAAGGTGCTGGGTAGCAAGGGTTAAAAGTCCTGGGTAACCACAAAAAGCCTCATTTGAAGTCCTGGCTTTGTGAGAGAGAGAGAAAGAGAGAGAGCTTGCAGGTCACGAGTCTACGTCAAATCGATCAGAGTGTATCAGAGCTTTCGGCAAGATTCAGGTATGGGATACCCTTGGCCTGCACCAATGCTTGATTTCTCAAGGTTCTTGGAGGTAGTGGCAACATTAGAGTGAAGATTTGTGGCAAAACATGATCGGTGTGCGTTTTCAGCAGACAGAATCAGACGTTTTTCGCAGTGTCTGATTCCTAGAATCAAACTCAGACTCCAATTCCCAGAATTGAACTCAGACAAGCCCATCCAATCTGATCGAACATACACATCCAATTTTGAAAATCGGACCAACTCCGTCCGATTTCGAGAATCGGACGAGAAGGAATCGAAGATACCACCCTGTCCGATCAGGCATGGACCACAGAATCAAACATACATTCGAATCAAACCAAGCACCCATGTCCAATTTTGAGAATCGGACATATCCCAATTAGATCAACTCAAGCCGTCCGATCGGACACACCTTGTTCGATTGTGACAATCGGACCCGACCCTGTCCAATTCCTAGAATCGGACACTTGTAAATCGGACGTCCGATTTTCAAAATCAAACATTGGTAAATCTAGCACAGCCTAAGAAAGAAAATCTAGAAATTTGACAAACCTCGACAAACGAGAAGCATGACTTGCGCCAGAGGAACCCACCGAATGCCTCAGAGGTAGTTACAGAACTAGAAATCATGGACGAATAGTCTAGAATCATGTCTGGTGCTATGGGCCAGTTGTAAGATCCCAACTTGACCTTGAATGAGCTTAATAGAATAGTGCGGCAAAAAACCCTAGAAGCCGGTGAGGACAGCTAGAAACTGAACACATAACCCTATCTAGCCAACCCATGGACAAGAGTGCTAGAGTTTCGCACACTTTTTTTTCTCACTCACTCTAATTTCCATCACTCGAAACACATTTAAGGAAAGCAAAGAGCCTGGTTGTGCACAGTGCATAGAAAAGAATACAGCCACACACACACGCACGGAATGAGGGTAAGTTGAGGGCTAATTGCAATTAACAAGGAATTCACTCAGACATAAAACCTTGAAGGAACCCACCAGTAGAAGGAGGAGACCCAAGAACATAGAAGGGTGATCGAATCCCTGAAAGTAGGACCAAGCAAGGAACATAGCTGAAAAGCCAGACGCAACAAGGATAGAGACACTATTGTGGAAGTGGATCTACCCGGTGTTATCAACTTGATCGACAACTTGGCAAAACAAGAAGCCTTGGACATGGAAGAGGACATCTCAGGCCGTAGAAGCAACAAAGAACTTAACCTAGGGAATTTTTTGAGGCCGTCTAGCAGTTAGTGAACAAATATCATGCTCAAACCCGGCTAGAACACCGTGGTAGACCAGTAGAGGATATCATAGCAGACCTTGCGAAGGAGAGGAAGCTTGCACGTAGGGCTCTACAAGGCTTAGCCGCATACAACCAGGATCATCAAGCTAGGAGCTTACGCCAGAGCATGGAAATGCGAGAGATCCAGAGAGTGCTAGCCCTAGCAAGCAAAAACTAGTCGGAGAGTGAGAGAGTGCTAAAAGGAGACCTCACATTGAGCAAGCTTCTGACAAAGCGAATGCTAGATAACACGACAACAAGGAAAGCATTGCAACATTAGCAACATCGCTACTAGTGGGGTTAGGAGTTAACCAAGGCTTTAAGAGCCAATCAAAAATTCCTGTGGTGGCAAAGCAGCTACACAAATACCAAACAACCGAGAAAGGCAACAAGGGCCACGGATGTGGTACACGAGTTTGGATGCTGCAAAGTGTGACAATTTCAATGGCTTGAAAAATCTCTTCATTAAGAGATTTTCTGAACCTGGGTACTTCAATAACCTACTAGTGCAACTCACGAACGTCAAGCAGAGAGAGAAACATGATATTCAAGATTATGTAGCCCATGTAAGGAGCCTCCTCAAGAGAATCCCCATGGGCAAAAGACCAACCAAAAGAGAAATATCCACAGTATTCATTAACTGAATAGAAGTGAAGAGCTCTACAAAGCCTTGGACGGTAACTTGAGCTTACAGCAAGATGCACTGGCAAGGGTCTTTGAAGAAGCTATTAGAGTGGATAACTAACTCAAGGAAAGAGGGTCTCAATGCCGAGTGAGAGAGTAGACCCAAGTGCACAGGACAAAGGGAAGGGCACTGATCGGAGACAAGAGCTAGCAAAGATTAGGATGGACATAGCCAAACTGCAGGAGATGATGAGACAGCCAATGCACCCACACATCCAATGTGTGCATTATGGCAGAAACCACTTGTTGATTGAGTGGTAGGACCCTAGGTCATGACCTTTGTGCTTATTATGGTAGGTTTCGCCATGACACCATGCATTGTCAATTACCTCAAAGGCTCCCATACCCGCAGCCTTACAGTCAACCCTACCTTGCAAATAAGCCATCGAATTTCTTTGGAAGAGGAGCCCCATTGTCTCTCCCGACACCTAACAATGCCAAGTCGTCCATCTTAAGGATGGAAATAAATCCTACAAGTATCCCTAGACCACGTGGACCCTACGTGACCCACCCACCCAATCCACTATGTGGACGAGCCTAGCGGCGATGATGAGCCTTATGTAAACACATATGTATCGTACAATGAGGAAGACATGCAATCCTTATGGAATATCTACTAGTACCAATGATGGCGTTAGGAAGAGGCAAAGGCAGAGGCCTAGGAGCACATACCCAAGAGCCAATCATGTGTTGGACTTGCGGTCACCCAAGACACATTTCTTTGCGCTACCCCAAGAGGGAGCAAGCAAATAGAGATAAGGCTGACCTAAGATGCACTGAGTGTGGAATCACTCATCTCTTTGTCAATTGCCCTAGGCGGAGGCCATCCTCCAGTTCGACAAATGAGCCATCGATTCCATTGGGGTTGTTCGGTGTCGAGACACTCAATGGGGAGGCCACACCTATCCCATTGCATGTCATGACCCGCACGCAGATGAAGCAGGCCAGCATATCATTGCCAGGGCCTAGCAATCTTGACACAACCTTAGTTGAAAAGAAGAGTTGGCGACAAAGGAAAAAAATACTAGACGCTAAGGTTACCCTCAAAACCAAAAGTGCCACAACACTACCTATTGGAAGGAAAGTCATTGATGCAGAGAAAGTAACATCGGCTCCACGGACGACTGAAATGGGAAGTGCTAAGGTCGAGGAGTACCCAACTCGAAGCACCAACTCAAAGCTATCAAGAAGGTGAAAGAATGGGTGAAGGAGGTTCAAAAGCACCTACAAGGTTGAGCCCATACTAGAAGACGAGATCAATGATCTCTCAAGCATAAGCATGCCAATCGCTCTCCCACGACCAAAATCAAGGGAGGCGATGGAACCACAAGCAGGGCCGCCTAGACAAAGTCTAAATGCTCTGGGCTAGCGAACCAGTCAAGGCCATTGGCCAAGAACCACATAATTTATTAGGAGAGAGGCAAGCAGCTAGCAGCCTCCTCAATACACTAGTGACCACCCCTGTAACTCTAAGCTTAGGCGACGTGCTTAGGCAGCATCCAATGCTATGGCTAGAGTTGAAACAATGGGTTGAAGAACTAAATGAGTAAACTACCATAGAGTTGCTTGAGCATGACACAAAAACTCAAATACCGACTCTGACGCTGCATTCCATGCCTAAATCCTTGCATGTCAATGCCTTTTGGAAAGGCACAAAAATTCATGCAATCTTGCCAATCTTAGCCCTGGGGGACGTCATCAGAAAGGGGATTGTGGACATGAGGGTAGGAGTGAGTGTGCTAAGCCATATGGTGCTCCAAACTTAGGGAAACCCACCGGTCGAGACTGCTAGATTCAACGTCACACTAGCTAATGGAATGAAGGTGAGACCATTCAGCGTGTTGAAAAATTGGCCACTAAGGATCACCCGAATCCAATTCTTTGTCGACTTTATAGTCACGAAGGGAGTGGACTATGACATTCTGCTAGGCCGACCTTGGATGCGCAACGCGAGAGTCGTAGAGGACTGGGGTAGGGGAAGACCAAACCCCGTCATGTTTCGAGCCCCGAACAATAGATGAGAGCTCCTGGAGATCTTAGGATATCTGACAGACAAATTGGATGGTAATCTAGCCACGAATCTCAAGCCACTCCAAGATCTCTTGGGCGAGACAAATTGGTGATAGTCCAAAGTGCACAATTTAAACTTGAGGTACAATTGGGCCTTAATCCTCGACCAACAAGAAGAGATATGTTAGAAGAGAATGATGAGCAACCAGACAAAGACAGTTCTGATGACGAATATGAGGAATGTTATTCCTTCAATGATGAGAGAGAAAGGAAAATCGATACCCTAGAATACGACACTGGGGACGTATAATCGAACAAATATGAGTAGACCCCAAACCACGCAAGCAGAGTGCCCTTGGAGTAGTGAAAGGAGTCAAATACAAGGATTGTGATAGAACTTGGTTGGAGCACACAAGTGCAATCGACTACAAGCAGACAGGCCCGCCGAATGACGCACCATTGCTACAAACAAACTCACCTTCTAAGCTACAACCACCAGTTTTGGGGATGGAATGAGACTGCCTGCTTGTAGTCGATAGGGGATGTCACTTCAAGAGGTCTTCAAGGGGTTGAATGGATGTTGACTATACTGTCTCTCGTTCAGCCGGTTTTGGGTGAAGCATGGATGCATCCTAGGACATGTGGTGTCACAAAATGGCATTGCCACAGATTTCTCAAAGATCGGGGTCATTTCCGACCTTCCACCCCCAACTGATTACAAGGGCGTTCAATTGTCTAGCCACTCGAGCTTTGAGGCCCCACTCTTAAGTGGCTTGTGTGCGTCGAATCGTCTGTGTGACATGAACGAAGGCATACACTCCATTATCCAACCAGTGGAAAAATCCCCATAGTAGCATCCTTGCATGACAATGCTACTATGTAGTCCTTGCTCCCCTTCTATATGTTCTTCTAATGATCCAAGACATTATGCCGAAAAACTTGTTAGCACAACTCTCTCATACAAGCCATCACCCTCCTCACCACACGATTGAATTAAGAAACCAAGGCCATACAATGCTTGTCACAATGAAGAGATTGTGGCATGCTACGAATATTTGCAAGCTGAAATGGAGAAAATCACTAAAGCCACAAAAGAACTGGAGGAGCTGAAAGAGGAAAGAGCTCACAAGTACAAAAGAGAGGTGGAGAAACTAACCCAAGAGGCTACCTCAGCACACAAGAAGAGCAACACAAGCTAAGGAAAGAAATGAAAGATCAAGAAACGAAAGCTGACAGTGCTAGCTCAAAGACAAGGATAAAGCCTCGAAGTTATGAACTGGAGGGTAGAGGAATGGGTAACCAGAATGAAAAAAGAGTCAAAGCCTTGGCATACCATCTCACTCAAGTCGAAAAAGGAAAAATACTTACTGAAAGTAGAGCAAAGGCTACCCAAGTGAGCTTCCAAACCCAGCAACGCACCTTCCTGGATACCCTATTGGACGTCACCCGGGCAAAGGAGGGAGAGTCCATAGAGGCAATGAAAAAGAAACTGTGAATGGCTCGTAGAGCATTGAAAGTAGGACTATAGATGCCACCACAACCGAGTAGAGTTGTCCCAAGCCTGGAAGAGTAACACCATTATCTCCTATTGGTAGGCCTAACCTCACAGAAAGTGGACACGCTCGGGTTCATTGAAGAAGAGCAGCAAGAGCCAAGCTAGGAAAGGGAGGTGGATGTGAACTTTGGAATGGGATCACACAAAGAAGAGCTTGTCCCACCATCTCCTTCCCCATGGCCTGAAGAGCAGAAACACGCAGACACCTTTGCAGAAAGGAAGGCAGCACTAAAGGAAAGAAGAAAAAAAATGGTGGAGGACACAAGGAGAAAATGGAATGCCAAGGGAGTGAGGGCACCCCGGGCACCTATCCCACCATGCGAAGATGATACCCCAACGAGCTTCCATGCCAACCTTGTAATCTGGGAGAGGCAAGAAACGTCCAAGAGCCCCATCGACTTTAACTTCTAGTTCCCCACCAACTTGCATAGGGTTTTGCCCATCAAGGTGGTGGAGGAGGTGATTAACATCAGAAGCAGGCTTGGATAGAAATGGCTGGAGGAGAGAGAGCAGAATCCCACCTTATGGGCCATTGAAGATGCTGAATTTTGGAAGAATAAGGTTTTGAAGTGCCAAGGTCAGTGGCCGGCTACGAATGTCAACCTAAATGGAGGAAAAGGGTTTGTGACTCCAACCTGGACACTTGGATGGCCTTTTGCAACACTCAACCCTTCGAACGGAATGACCCAACCTTTATGCCTTACCCTCGAAGAGAGTGGATTTTGACTCCAATGTCCACAACTACTACGACTTTCCTATAATCTATAATCCTCATTGTACTACATATGAAGAGGCCCTCGTCTTCACATCAGAGAACTTGTATGATACCCTAATCCAATTCACTAACAAATTCTCTTCATGCCCTGACCCCACCTTTATTACTACTTGTAATTACCTTAGATTGCTTACGATACTCCTTAGGCAAGACCCCACCCTGCAAGAGCACGGCCTTCCAGTACTCAATTTTGATCCTAACATTATAGATAGTTGCACGATGGCTCCACTAATGGTGCGGGTTGCTCTATTACCTTCATTTTTCTTAGCTCTTCTAGAGGACATGAATGATAACCGCTTCACCCATTGCAATCATCCATTCCTCTCCACCACCACCCTTTAGGTCCGCCTAAACCTTAAGGGGTATCTCCAAAGCCGCCAGTTTCTTAACAAATCTATTAAGCCCCCTTCTCCACCTCACTTCGATGATGAAGAATAACTTCTATCATGACTATGTAACTTGGGCCAAAAAAAAGGATATCACACGTAGACATTGCAAGCTGCACATTGATCATAGTCACTACACCTAGGGGTCCTCAAGTTGGGTGTGTCCAATGGCCTTGGTCGACTGGCTTTGTCCTTAATCCCCTAGCCCTTTGGATTCCCCACGACACTTACTTAGGGCACATCAAAGGCAAGACATACCTAGAAAGGTAATTCTTGCCTAGGGTTAGACCTGTCACCCTAAGCTCCATGCACTGCACCTCCCCTTATGCACAAACTGGGTCCTCAAGTGTGGGACACCACCAAGGGCTTGCCCAAGGTTAGAACCATCTCCCAATTCCACAAGCACGGGAACTACACACTCCACGGTAAGGCAAAAACACCCCCAAGTAGTGCACCGTTCTTTTCTTTCCAGGTACAAACAAAGGCCCCGACCACCAGCTCCAGAGGCCCCATCATCCATGCAATGCACTCCTCATCTTATGTGACATGTCACCATGCAGGCACAACAAAGCAAGGGCAGATGCAACAACCCCAATCAAAAAGTGAATGAAGAAGCTCATTTGGAACAACGCAGGAGAAGGCAGCCAGGGAGGGCTAAACGATGGATCTGTCCAACTATTTATTTAATTTCAAATATGGATCCGCACATCCGCCTCTCTCCATGTAGGGATTCGCCCAACTTTATCTTCAATTTCAAAGACATAAATCACTCCAACACACCTTCCACCAGGGCTCGTAAAAGGGCCTTTAAGAACCATAAATCCCTCCAACACCAGGGCTCATATCCAACTCAAGGGCCTTTCAGAACCATAAATCCCTCCAACACCAGAGCTCATATCCAACTCAAGGGCCTTCTAGAACCATAAATCCCTCCAACACACCTTCCAACAGGGCTCATATACAAACTCAAAAAGCCACTTGGCTACCCCAGCAACACTGTCTGACTCACCACCCAGCAATGCCATGGGACTGGCACTCAACTAAGAGGGGGGTAATGTTTAGTGCAAAGTGAAGGAAGCAGAAAACGAGGCATCAAGAGGAAAAGCGCAAGGTAGAAAAAAGGAAAAGGCACCCTACAAGAGAGTGGGCCCGGAAGAATCTAAAAGCATGGGAACAACCACTAGGAGTACAAGATGCAACCATGGAAGCTGCAAGAAGCCAAAAGCAAGAAGGCCCACCTTTAAATATAAAAGCGCAACCAAAACCTCTGTAAAAGAGCACCAAGCTCCCTCCTATGCAATTTGTAACCATGAACGAGCGGTAGGACTAAGCTAGGAAGAGAGGAGGTCAATGGGAAAAAGGGCCTAAGCCACAGCCTCGGGCCATGTAAGAAAAGGGGGATAAGGGGATGACTGCCCAAAAGGGATTTAGGGTTTTGTATATAAAGTTTAAAAAGTGAATGAGAGCTCATTCTTTGGGTGTGGCAAAGTGGACTCTTCTTATTCTCTTCTTCTCTTCTCTTGCTTTCTTGTAAGTGCTTGAGGGAGGGAGTGTGAGTGGGTGAGGGAGTGAGTGTGTGAGGGTGAGGGATCTTGGAGGTGAAGCCCTCCACCATCTCCTCTCTTCTTCTTCTTCTTCTTCTTCTTCTCGCATGTGGCTATGGAGGATGGAGCTTGGAGGAAGAGGCTTGAGGATGCTTGAGCGTGCATCACGAATCATGGAGCTATCGAAGTGCTTGAGAGAGGAAGAAACTCAATTGGGCATTAAGGTAAGCTCACTACACTCGTAGAGAGGGATAGCGCATCAATTATGTGAGAGGTAGCCATTAGTGCTTTCTTGAAACACTTGAACAATAAGCTATCCATAGGTCTTGGTGGTTGAGTTTCAGCTCGCGCCTCTACACATGTCTTGTTCTTTGTCAGTGCATCCATCTCTTCATCCATAGCATTCTTCCAAATCTTTGTTTCCAACTGCCTCTTCAAAACAGGTGGACTCAGCATGCTAAACATATGATACCATGTATGCATAATGCATCTTCATGAAGCCATTATATGTTAATCTCTCAACTGGATAGCTCACTCTATCTTATATCCTCAACTGCAATGCACTAAATGATGTCTCAACCATTCTTGCATGTGGTGGGACATACTTTCCTGCACTCTCTATCCCTAGAGTTCTTACATGTGGTATGCCAAACTCATCATTCATAGACTCATTCTCAAAACTTTGCGCCCATAGGCTTCTTCCCTTATGCAAATTTTTCTCTCTTTTGTGCACTCCTTAACCTACCACTCCATAGACTTAAATTGCCAATGCTTTCTTCATGGTCTTTAGGTCTAGGCCTATCCTCAACACATGCTGATTTCTTTGAACATTATTCGTTGCAATTTTCTTTACATGCACATCATCATCACTACTCTCATAGACATCCATGCCAACTATGGATTTTGGTCGATACCAAGACTCATACTCATTGAATCTCACATCCCTGCTTGTGTGTGCCTCTTTAGTGACATGATCATAACATTTGTAGCCCTTCTTCTCATATGGATGCCCAAGAAAAATGCATTTAACAGCTTTTAGTTCCAATTTTCTACCACACCATTTTGCTATGGTGTATACCTATAAGTAGTCTATATTTTGATCCTATGGTCTCTCAAATAGTAAGAGAACTCATTGTTGACATATCGAGCTCCACTCGTGATACGCCAGGGTGACCGTTGCGTATTTATGTCACCGACTTGTCAGTTGCAGATGCGGTTGGTACACCGCCCCTGAATAATAGCTACATGATAGCTATCCTTATCTACTCTAGTTCGTGGCTCAGTTAGTATGCCACCTTAGTTAGTTGAGTTTGGTTTGAGACCCATATCTAGGGTTCTTCTATTTTTCTTTGTACTAGAGTTTTTTTGGCTTCCACAACTAAGAAGAGGAAAACAGTTTTCAGCCTCCACCCTTGTGTGTATTCCCCCATTGTGCAAGCAAGAAAGCTACAAGTGAGACTCCTTCCTTCTCTCCCACAATCTTGACATGGTATCAGAGCCTTGTTCGTGGTAAGGAGCTCAAGAAAGCAAGCCAAGCTCGCGGTGTTCTGGTAAGAGGAGCAGTGTTGCTTTCATTTTCTGTTTTGGGAGCAGATCTCTGCAGGTAGCACAGCCGGAAAGTGCAGGAGTGCATTGTCTCAGGTTGAGACGCCCTTCGCGGTGAAGCAAGAGGGCAGTATATGCTACGGGAAAGGGCTTTAGCCCTTGGCGACCTTATTTTTTTGATTTGAGGCCATTTCGGGGCCTGTTTTGGAGGCGGAAGTTTTCTGCACGCACTCAGAAAAAGGCCCAGTTTTATGCTGTGCAGCCACTGTTCTACAGGTCGGTGAATAGTTACTGTAAAATTTGCATTGTATGCTTGTGCGCAGAGACATTGGGAGTTACAGAATCATCTCTGTTGCCTGTTGATGCAAAAGCGTCACTAGGAAGTGACTGTGTGGTCAAATACCACTTTCGCCAGTTTTGCAGATTTGCCCTTGTGAGGGTGAAGCAGAGTTTTTTGCAGTGACAGAATTTTTTGCACTCTTCTGTAATGGCATCTGATTCTCTTTCACAGATTGTCACTGAAAAGCTTGACAAGAACAACTTCCAAGCATGGAAGTTTAGAATGACGAATTTCCTTATGGGAAAAGGATATTGGGAATTTGTTGCAGGAAATGAAGAAGAACCAATTCTTCCTGATGTTCCCAATCAACAGCAAATGCAGGCATTTAAAGCATGGCATGAGAGAGCCAGGAAAGTTATGTATTGGCTGTCTATCAGCATTTCAGACTCTATGATTGTGCATATTCAAGATGCAAGTACGCCAAAGGAGGCATGGGATACTCTGTCAAAGATGTATAGCACAAATACACAAGCCAGGAAAATGCAGCTCAAGCAAGAGTTGCACAATGTGCAAAGAGAAAATATGAGCATCAATGACTACCACATGAAGGTGAAGAAGATTGCAGATGCACTTGCTTCCATTGGGTCGCCAGTGGAAGATGATGATTTAGTTTCCGTGACCTTGAATGGTCTAGGAAAGGATTATGCACAGTTTCGGACATCCATTTCAGTTCGTGAAAGATTTCCTGATTTTGAGGAGTTGATTGCTCTTCTAATTTCTGAGGAGCAGAGAAATGGTGGTGCATCTTCTTCAGGAGGAACTTCAAAAGAAGCTGTCTTCTACTCAAATGCTGGAAGAGGTAGAGGCAGAGGTAGAGGAGGCCGATTTGGAGGCCGTGGTAGAAATCAGAATATGCAGCAAACTCAAGAAAACCAGTCCTATGGAGGAGGACGTGGTAACTCTAGAGGCAGGGGGAGCCAAAGAGGTCGTGGTGGATGGCAAAGAGGTCAAAATGCAAACAGTAATGTTGAATGCTACTACTGTGGTAAAATGGGTCATATGGCTAAAGACTGCTATAAAAAGCAGAATGACATCATGAATGGAAAACTGCAACAAGGGAATTATGCATCTTCTAGCAGACAGGGTGATGACAGAAATGAGCATTTGTTCATGGTGCAGCACATGAACAATTCTGTGACAAGTGCAGAAGAAAGCAATGATGTATGGTATGTTGACTCAGGTGCATCAAACCACATGACAGGTCATGCAGAATGGATGGAGGATGCAAGGAAAATGGAAAAACCAGGATTTGTGGAGACTGGTGATGATACTGCACATCCTATTGTGCAGATTGGAAAAATTCCCTTGTCTATGCAGGATGGGAAAAAGAAATACCTGTCCGATGTATTTCATGTCCGGAATATCACCAAGAATCTGGTTTCTGTCGGTCAAATGGTTGAGCAGGGCTTGCAGGTCAGATTTAATCCTCATGGATGCTTTGTTGAGGATATGAAAAATAAAGGTCGCTTGATAGCAAAAGGAAAGAAGAAGGGCAGAATGTTTACGTTGGATGCAGACATGTCTGAATTGAGTGCAGCAATGTTTGCACATGGGACCGGTGTAGTTGCAGATATTGATATCTGGCATAAACGCATTGGTCATGTTAATGTACAGCGACTTAAATCAATGCAGGCCCAAAATATTGTTGAAGGATTGCCTAGATTCAAGGTTGCAGAAATGCATAAGGTATGTGAAGCCTGTCAGTTTGGAAAACAGGCAAGGAAACCATTTCCTAGACATGTTCAAGAGAGCAAGAAGCCATTGGAATTAATCCACTCTGATGTGTGGACTACTAAAGCTGCATCTCTTGGAGGCTGTCATTATTTTGTCAGTTTTATTGATGACTATAGCAGAAAAGTTTGGGTGTATTTTATGAAAAAGAAAAGTGAAGTTTTTGGGCATTTCAAAACTCTTAAAGCTATGGTTGAAAAAGAAACAGGCCTGCAAGTAAAATGCCTAAGGTCAGATGGAGGGGGAGAGTACCTCTCAAATGAGTTTGCAAGGTTCTTGCAGGAGCATGGCATAAAGCAGCAATACTCATGCAGTCATACCCCACAGCAAAATGGAATTGCAGAAAGAAAAAACAGACATATTGGAGAGGTGTCTCGTGCCATGCTCAATGAAAAAGACCTGCCAGATTTTTATTGGGCTGAAGCAGTTGCTACAGCAGTCTACATAATGAACAGGACTCCCACTGCAGCAATACATGGAATGACTCCAGAGGAGAGGTATACTGGTAGGAAACCAGATATTTCTCATCTGAAAATTTTTGGTTGCATTGCCTATGTACATGTGCCAGATGAGTTGAGATCCAAGTTGGATCCAAAAGCTGAGAAGTGCATCTTTATTGGTTACTCTCTGCAGCAAAAAGGGTATAGATGCTATAACCCTTCTACTCGTAAGTTTACAGTGAGCAGAGATGTTGTTTTTGATGAGATGAGTAGCTGGTATAAACCAGTAAATGTGATTGATGATGTAGATGCACAAAATGGTAATGCTGCACAGAATTCACAGCAGCAGTCACAAAATATTAGTGGACCTGGAGCGTCCTCTAGCAGTGGTTCACATTCTTCGCCATGGACAGGCAGATTGAGATCAGGAGAATCTTCTCAAAGTAATGCAGATAGTGGTATGCAGGTATCACGAAAAGGAAAAGAGAAGGTTGATCAGCCCATGTTTGATGTGAATGCAGGTCACTCTTATGTGGATGGTGAATCCAGTGGCTCAGAACAGAGCATTGATGATGAGTTGGGTATTCCCTCTATTGTTACACCTGGAGTAAGGAAGACCAGGGATGTTTTGAGAGCACCTGGGAGTGAACCCACTTTGCGCAGGTCTACCAGAGTTAGGTATCCTGTGGATAGGCTGAAATATGATGGATTTACAGCCATTCACTATGCATATATGGTCAAGGTGATACAGGAACCAGAACCCACTTCTTTTGAGCAAGCCATGGGAAAAGAAAAATGGGAGAAAGCCATGGATGAAGAAATGGATGCCTTGGAAGCAAACGCTACATGGGAATTGGTACCTTTGCCTAAAGGTAAGAATGCAATTGGCTGTAAGTGGGTTTATAAGGTGAAGCACAATGCTGATGGTTCTGTGAACAGATACAAGGCAAGATTAGTAGTCAAGGGGTATGCACAAACATATGGCATTGACTATGAAGAAACATTCAGTCCGGTTGCAAGGATGGCAACCGTAAGAGCAGTCATTGCTATGGCTGCATCAAAGGGATGGTCTTTACATCAGATGGATGTAAAGAATGCCTTCTTGCATGGTGATTTGCAAGAAGAGGTCTATATGGAGCAGCCACCAGGTTATGTGCATGCTGTTCATCCTGAGTTTGTTTGCAGGTTGAAGAAAGCTTTGTATGGCTTGAAGCAAGCACCTAGAGCATGGTCTGACAAGATAGGACAGTATCTTGTCACTATTGGCTTTCAGATTTCCAAGGCAGATTTCTCACTTTATGTGAGAAAAACAGAGAAAGGTATTATGCTACTTGTCATTTATGTTGATGATTTGATTATGACAGGTGACAGTGATGAAGATATCCTTCATGTAAAAATGCTATTGAAGCAGAAGTTTGAGATGAAGGATTTGGGAGAGCTGCGTTATTTCTTGGGCATTGAGGTGATTAGATCACCAAGTGGGATACAGCTCTTGCAGAGGCAGTATGGATTGGACATGCTGTCCAAATATGGGATGACAGGCTGTAAGCCTATTTCAGTTCCTTTGGAGCAGAATGTGAAGCTGAGCACAGATGCAGGTGAGCTTCTAGAAGACCCTACTATGTACAGACGCATAGTAGGAAGTTTGATTTATATGACTATTACCAGGCCAGATTTGAGCTATGCTGTTGGATTGGTAAGTCAGTTTATGCAGGCTCCAAGGAAACCACATTTGGATGCGGCTAGACGCATACTCAGGTATGTGAAGTCCACATTGCAGTATGGACTATTTTATGAGACTGGGGTTCAGATACAGCTGCATGGATACACTGATGCTGATTGGGCTGGTAGTATTTCTGATAGACGATCTACCAGTGGATATGTGTTCTCCTTTGGGAGTGCTGCAGTCACTTGGAGCAGTAAGAAACAGCCTACAGTTGCCTTGTCGAGCACAGAGGCTGAGTACAGGGGTGCAGCAATGGCTGCATGTGAGGTAGCTTGGTTGCATAAGCTACTTTATGATATGCATCAGTCTACAGATGGGCCAGTTGTCATTTATTGTGACAACATGAGTAGTATACACTTGGCAAACAACCCAGTCTATCATGCTAGAACAAAGCACATTGAGGTGCATTATCACTATGTGCGAGAGAGGGTTTTACTAGGTCTTATTGATCTAGTTTATGTCAGCACAGAGGATCAGGTAGCTGACATATTCACGAAGGCATTGGGCGCAGAGAAGCTGCGCAAGTTCAGAGACCTGCTTGGTGTGCAGGAATTGGGATTGAGCTCGAGGGGGAGTGTTGACATATCGAGCTCCACTCGTGATACGCCAGGGTGACCGTTGCGTATTTATGTCACCGACTTGTCAGTTGCAGATGCGGTTGGTACACCGCCCCTGAATAATAGCTACATGATAGCTATCCTTATCTACTCTAGTTCGTGGCTCAGTTAGTATGCCACCTTAGTTAGTTGAGTTTGGTTTGAGACCCATATCTAGGGTTCTTCTATTTTTCTTTGTACTAGAGTTTTTTTGGCTTCCACAACTAAGAAGAGGAAAACAGTTTTCAGCCTCCACCCTTGTGTGTATTCCCCCATTGTGCAAGCAAGAAAGCTACAAGTGAGACTCCTTCCTTCTCTCCCACAATCTTGACACTCATTTGATATATATTATCTACCATTATTTGGTCTCAAGCATTATATGTAGCCCAGTTTTTCAATCATAGCCTTAAACTCCAAAAACTTTTCAAATGCTTCAGGTCACACATTGTAACTATTGGAGTTCCCATATAGTAGTCTCTCTCTTCTTTGCTTGAACCTCCACAGCTCTTGCTTCCTTCTTGCTTCTACTCATGCTTCCACTTTTGCTCTACCTTTCATATCATAAATAAACAATAACTCTTCCTTTGGATATAGATCATTTTTCAACAAACTTATAAAAATGCAAAACTATATTGTACACTAAGACTATAGATGACAAGCAAGAAATATAGGACCTTCATTCATGTTAAATTTTGATTTCATAACTACATGTTGTGCTTAACATAACATTCTTTGTGTATCATAAATAAAAAACCACTCTCACTTTGTATATAAATTATTTCTTCATAAACTTTATTTTAAAAAAGTCCATTGCGTACTAAACTTTGTAAATAACAAGTAAGAAATATAGGACCTTCCCTCATGCTTGGTATTGGCCTTGGTTGAGTAGATGGATTTGGACTTGTATCAAATGGATGTGAAAATGGCTTTTCTTCATGGCGACTTGCATGAGGACATTTATATGTAGCAACCTAAGGGCTTTGAGGAAAAGAACAAGGAATATCTCATATGCAAGTTGAGGAAGAGTCTTTATGTACTTAAAGTAGGTACCTAGGAAATGGTATCGTAAGTTTGATGTCTTTAGGCACTCACAAGGTTACTCCTATAGTGATATGGATTTGTATCTTTATATGAAGAAGACCCATGATGGTAGCCTTATCATTTTGGTGCTATATGTTGATGATATACTGATTACTAGGAGTACTCATGATGAGCTAGATGCCTTGAAGACTCAACTCAAGAAGAGCTTTGAGATGGACATGGAACATGTCTCTCATATACTTAGTATGTGCACTAGAGACAATTGCTCTAGGGGGACTCCAAGGAAGTACATTCATAAAGTCCTTGAGCAGTTCCATATGCAGGGTAGTAAGCCTATTGGCTACCCACTACCTTCTCATGTGAAGGTTAGTCAGGTAGATTATCCCTAGTCAGATGATAAGTAGGTCAAGATGGCAAAGATCCCGTATGCATCGACATTGAACAGCTTGATGTATGCCATAATAGCCACTAAACATGACATATCATTTGTAGTGGGAGTTATGGCTTGTAATATGGCAACACCTACCAGGCAGCAACATTGGGACATTGTGAAAGGTATCATGAGATACATTAAGGGCACTACAGATATGCACATTTGTTATGGTGACCAGGATACTAGAGTCATGGGCTGCACGGACTTTGATTATGTAGGACATGTAGATAGTAGGAACTCCACCTCTCTGGCTATGTCTTCATCTTTACTATAGGTGATGTTCCTTGGATATCCAAGGTGTAGAAATACACTACCTTATCTACTTCTAAGGTCAAGAACATTGTAGTCAATGAGAAGGTCCTATGGTCAGGCTGTCTAGTGGCAGACATTAGAATGACTATGACTTCTACTTTGCATTTGGACTCTATGTGCGCCATTCAATTGACATGTAATCCAATCTTTCATGTGAAGACCAAGCACATTGAGGTGTGTTATCACTTCATCAAAGAGGTGATTGAGGATAAGAAGATAGAGCTTGTTAAGTCTCCTAGGTGGAACATTATGCCTTCCTTAGGAAAGTGATGGGTAGAACATTATACACCTTGTGCATTGTCACTTTTTTCTTGTTTTCTTCACACTCAGGCCCATTTATATTTAAGTGAGAGGTTATTGGGGGTGAAAGGCCACATGTGCCTAGCCACCTACATTTACTCATACTTACTACCTCCACACCCATACATTGTAAGTTGCAACCTCCCATCATTATCACTTTATTCTTTATTCTTACTATGACAATAGAATAAGGGAAGGAAGGTCACACATTGTAAACATTGGAGTTCCCATACAATAGTCTCTCTCCTTTTTGCTTGAACCTCCATAGCTCTTGCTTCCTTCTTACTTCTACTCATGCTTCCACTTCCGCTCTGCCTTTCATATCATAAATAAACAATAACTCTTCCTTTGGATATAGATCATTTCTCAATAAACTTATAAAAATGTAAAAATGTATTGGCACACCAAGACTATAGATAACAAGTGAGAAATATAGGACCTTCATTCGTGTTAAATTTTGATTTCATAACTACATGTTGTGCTTAACTTAACATTCTTTATGTATCATAAATAAACAACCACTTTTACTTTGTATATAAATTAGTTCTTCATAGACTTACTTTTAAAAAAATCCATTGCATATCCAAATTTGTAGATAACAAGCAAGAAATATAGGACCTTCACTCAAGTTAAATTTTGATTGATAATTACATGTTGTGCTTAACATTTGACTCAATATTTGTAAATAGTAAGAATGAGTGATACAATTGCAAGAGACCAATTCTTGAAGAAAACAATAATAAGGGAAGAACTTTTGGTTAGGGTAAAGGCTAATGACCAATTGTTGAGCGTGCAACCCTTGTATAAGTACACGTTATATAGTCATATACAAGTAAAGATAACAAAGAATACGGATACTATCCATTTTGTATCCACATAACTCTCATGTGTCTCTCTCTCAACCCTCTTGCACTCCATAGCTTCAACCTTGCATTCCACCATAGCTTCCCTCTCGACTAGTATTAGAGTGGCATTTGATGTTCATGGGAGCAAGGATTGCAAGGAGTGTAGATTTGTCATGAAGGTTGAGGTTCGAGCTTCTTCTTTGACATTAATGTTTCCTACATGCAAATTGATGGAGGTACTATTCTCATCATTAGGATCTAGATCTGAGTCAACCACATGCTTGAGCGTTCAACTAGCTGCTTGAGCCATTGAGGCTTGATTTGGGGCTATAGTAGCCCACTTTGGTAGTGATTCGATAGCCATTTGTGGCCGGGTTTGCAGCAAAACATCTTGGCTTTGGATGCATGGGAAGAGATATCGGCACATGGTTTTGATACATGCAAGCACAAGGGTTGGCTAAGCATAGGGGCAACTTATTTTTTAGAAGTAAGGGGTTTAAAAAATTGTCCTACTTGGTTCCAACATGGGGCTTGCTTAAGCTTAGGATTTTCTTGTTTTGAAGTAAGGGGGTCTACTTGTGTTTGAAATAGGGAAACATAAAGAGAGAGAATCTTGATGATTTGTTAAGATAGTGATGTCTATGAGAATCTTGATGATTTATTAAGATAGTGATGTCTATGGGCTATGTTGCTAATCCGGATGCTCTAGTATATTGTTCCTATTTAAAGCAATGTGTGTTGATGTATTTTTGTTAGTCCCCATATTTTTGCATTATCTAGAAGCTACAAGGTATTCATTTTCTCATTATCTGGAAGCAACAAGACATTCATTTTATCACAAAAACCTTTCTATAAGGTTTAAACATTAGTTGGCAATGACTAGTTCACATTGGGAGGCTCTTGGATTACTTCAGGCTTTGGATTGGACACACATTTGGATGAATCTATCAATGTGGTGGATTTTTTTATTGGTTTATGCTCTCTTTGCAGAGATTGTGCATGCTAAAATTGATTTGTAAAAGCACTTTGCATTTTTTTAGTCTTGGGTGACTGTTTTATGCTCAAAAGATAGCCGAATACTTAGGATAGCTTGCAAAAAATTCATATGCCTTTGGGAGTGCCAAAATATTATTTTTGGATGAGTGTTATTTTTGTTGGATATATCGCGCTAGTTTTAGTGTATAGACATACTTTTGTCATTATGGCTTCTTCATCGACTTTAGAGAATGCATTGTTCAATATTTAAAAGCTTGATGGTACAAACTTTTTATATTGGAAAAAGTAAATGTACAATGTATTGATCCAAACGAAGTAAGTAAAATTGATAAAATGTAGTGGGATTAAGCCTAAGGACATGGATGCAGATATATAAGACGAAGAGCTATCATGCTCTACTATCATGTTGACACTCTCAAAGTCTGTGTATTTCAGCGTAAAAGACATGGCAAGTGCATATGGTGTATAGAAAAACCTTGGTGACATGTATGAAAAAGAAAGTGCAAGCTTGGAGGTTTATTGGCTCAAAAAAATTATTGATCTCTCCATGGAGAAGGAAACTTCAATGTCTAATCACCTCATTTATTTAATGCTATTTTTAATCAACTAACATCTCAAAATATTGTATTTCATGATTCAATGAAGGCCACGTTTTGGTTAGTCACCTTGTGTGAGAGTTGGGATACTTTAAGGACTGCCATCAATAACTCTACACCTATAGATGGTCGTATGAGTGCTAATGTTGTATTTTATGATTCAATGAAGGCCATGTTCTTGTTAGTCACCTTGCATGAGAGTTGGGATACTTTAAGGACTGCCATCAATAACTCTACACCTATAGATGGTCTTATGAGTGCTAATGTTGAGAGAAACTTGCTCATTGAGGAGGTAAAATAGAAAGGACAATCCAAGGTCAAAGAGCTCTAGTGCACTTATGGTGAGAGGAAGAATAATAATTTAGGAAATTTGGCACCAAATATCAATCTACAAATTTTGGCAAGCATTCAAAATTTTGATGTTTCTCACTTATGTCACATGACATGAAACTTCAAGATCAATGCCAAAGTGAAGTGATGAAATTGGTTTCAAGCTTACTATAAATAAGAAAAGTTTCCAATCAATGGGCTTGAACTTTTCAAGCTCATAACTTGGGTTCAGTAGGCTATAGTCATTAGCACAACCTTGAGATATACTAAGTTGGAAGAAAGCATAAAATCAAAACTTTGTTTGGAACTCCGAGTCTTGAAGAGTTGTTTTGTGGAAATACAAGAGAATACATATCATTATAATCTAAGAAGTCAAAGTATGGTTTTTACTGGACCTTGGGTGCACTTGCATGAACAAAAACACATGGACTACTTCATATCCTTGAAATTGTAGAATATACTAATGTCATAATATTTAGCTTGAGATTATTTTGACATCTTCTTATAACATGAAATCGAAAATAGGATTGGGATTCATGGTCAAAAGAAACTCAAATTACACTAAAAAGTAATTAATGATATTGGGAGGTTTAAAGACAAGTTACTAGCTTGAGCTTGAAACATTTTATTCCTTAAATGGACATTGAAGACACACTTTTAAGGTTGTATCAATCTCAAGATCACCCTTGAGAATCGTTTGTTTGATCAATACTTGTCAACACAATTTGTAAGATCATCATCCTCAAGCTCAATCTTGAGGCTCATTCTTTTGAATTGCCCCAAAGTCTAGGCTTTAAAATGGGGATACAAAGCTTCACCTTTGAGACTTGTTATGCCACTTAAGCCTCCAAGTCTCACAATCCTTATCTTTGGCTTGATTTCTATGCTCACTTTTTCATAGCATACAAGTGGCAAGGAGTATTATTAATTTCAAAATTTACTATCACTTTCTATCACTCTCAAATTGTGCCATCATTATCTATGAAATTTACCATCATTTCTTATCAATTTCAAATTTGACATCAAATTAAAAAATATACCAATCTTGCTCCTTGGCTGCTTCTCTCCTCATCGGCTTTGTTGCTCCTCCCCTTCTTGCTTGTGCCTCCACTCGCCTCCTCACCTAGGCTATTGCCCCTTTGCTACCTCCTCCTCTCCTTGGCGGCATGCCCAATGGCCTCCTCTATTGGTATGTCTCTCCACTCCTTGATGGCTTGCTACTCTCCATTGTAGATACCCTTGGCACAAATGAAAATAGAGACCATCCAATCACGATGTGCCTACAAGCTCTCACTTTTAGATGGCTTAGTCTATTATGAGAAGGTCGGGATCGGATCATGGGGTCAAACCTATTTGTCGTTTTTAGATCTTGAGCCAAGGTGGGTAGGGCATACATGATATAGGAAAGGTCCATCTGAGTTGCTTTGAAAGACGAGGAGGCATACATTTTTGGAATCTGGCGAGTTGAGATTTATGTCAGTATACAATTTGTATCAACTCCTTCATTGAGTATGTTATTGAGGTCTGAACATCCAATAGGAGGCCTTTATTGCAAAACCTTGAGGGTTGGGATGCTCATAAAAAATGTATTGAATGCAAGATAGACAACATGCACTAGAAATGATTTGTCTTTCTAAGTTGGGCAATAAGGAAAAACACACTTGTATTAGCCTCGCCAAGCATGAGGAGTTGCCATAGGTATAAGAGGTCCATGTTCCCAACATTGCCTCCATCTCATAGCTCCTAATACTTGTATACCCATCACTGACTTCCCATTGTCACATTCATCATTCTTGAATTTTTCTCTACCTATATCATAGCCAGAAAGCTACCACTCAAAGTCTCTATGTTTGCCTTGATAACAAAAAAGGTGGTTACTTTTGTTGTAATATAGGCTAGCGATCTAGCAAAAAAAAAGGAGAGAGAGACAAAGAGAAAGAGGAGACACACTTATAAAATATGCATGCACACATGCACACATGCAAACACACACATCCACACACAAATATATGCATATACATATACATGCAATGCATATAAACATGCATATACACATATATACATGTGCATGAGGTGAAGTAAGATAAGATACAATAAGAAGAAAACAAAAGGAGAGAAAATCAAAATGACGAGAGGGAGAGAGAGGACACACATTTACGAGATCACATAAATAGACATACATGTATTAGACACGCACACACACACAGAGCACATACACACAGACAAACAAAGCATATGAAAAATAAGAACATGCAAAAAGAGAATAATGTATGTGTGTGTAGGTGTGTATCATTCACATATACCCACACCTTAACGTGTTAATCATTAACTATTAACTAATACTATATAAAATACACTTAACTTATAATCAATGTGTATATGTATAGTTGATATTTATATTACATATTAACATTTAATTATTATGTATAATTACTATTAATTTATTACCTAAATTAATTATAATTATATATAAAAGTATATATATTAATAATAAAAATAATATATTTAAATATATAATATGTTAATATATAACTATAATTTATAATATTAATTAATATATTATTATTTTAACTAATAATCATTATGTATACTTATCTTTCATGTATTATTTGTATTAATGATAATTGTCATGTATGTACTGTAATTATTAATAATTTTATATAATTTATTGGATATTAATAATTAATACATTAATTAATTATTAAAATCATATATAAGTGTATTTTGATTAATGTATTATACATATACAATCATGTACATATGTTATTAATTATTTATTATGAGAGAGAGAGAGAGAGAGAGAGAGAGAGAGAGAGAGAGAGAGAGAGGAAGAAGAAGAAGAAGAAGAAGAAGAAGAAGAAGAAGAAGAAGTAATTTTCAATATACTTTATGGGTTGTCAAATTTATGTGATGTTATTGGTTCACTGTGTAAGGATAATATGTATGCCAAGATAGGCTCAATGTGAATAGAAAGCACCATCAAATGTGTTGGTCTTTGAAAAACTTTGAGAAATGATCAAGGTTTTGTTGGAGATATATTTTAATGTTGGTCTTTCATTCCATATACATTAGTGAGTACCACACCCCCATTTTTGTGCCAAAGCTTTTGAAGTTTGGATCTATTTTTTATATCAACCTTCTTTGAACCCTCTTACCATATGAAATATACTTTCAAACCCCCATGTGAAATGCCGAGAGAATCTAAGTGTGGATCGCCTAGAAACGTGCTTTCAAACCCCGACGTGAAATGCCAAGAGAATCTAAGTGCGAATAGCCTAGTCTATACTATTAGTTAAGAAGAGGTAGGGGGCGGGTGCCACGTGGCAGCCCCCCACCTCCCCCACAAGAAAAAAAAGAAAACGTGGGGGTGGGTGCGGGTCTAGGTGCGGAGCGCCTAGTATGAACTAAGATGACAACTCTTCATCAACGGAAGAATTAATGTTCCTTTTGTAAGAATTGTTGGACTTAGTAAGCAGTCATACAAAATGCACGTGTCGAGCTGGTGAGGCCATTTGGTTTTTCTCTTCATGCTGGCAAGCAGGCCGGACGAAAGAAAAACACACCTGCAGATTAAATATATCTACATGGACGATAGGAAAAAGACGGCTATGGCGGCTGAGGCCTTCCAAAACGGCTGGCAGGCCAATATACAAGGTACACGGCGTGTCTGGCAAGCCTTATTCGATCTTGCTAGAATGCCGTCAGAGAGGTTCTCTGATTAGAACTTGCAGAGGTGTTACCCGATGTATCATGCAGCACCGGTTCTTACATGAGTAGTCCTGCAATAGGAATTGTGCCAACAATAAAGCTTTTGCTGCTAGAAAGGTTCTTGATTATTTGTATGCAAGGGATTAGTAAACCTGCATGCAGCTACAATGTCAAACAGTCAAGCTTATGCACCATTTTCTCGGCTGTAAGCTATTAAATGATGATATTTTGATCACCATTGAAGGAGTCAATTCTTGGACATAGCAGGATGGAACAGGAAGCACTGAATGATTATATTTTGACCAGCAAGGGGTCTATCCTTGAACATAGCAGGACGGAACAGCAAATGGCAAACAAGCTTTTGTAGTTTTTTATGCATGCTGTTGGTCTAACATGGAGGAACTTCTCCTTGACTCTGCAAAAAACCGCAGCATCAAGGAAAGGCTTATTTTTGGCTCTCCAGATATCGACTCTTTGTACTCACCCCCATTTTCTGATCAAACTGATTATGCTACTACCTTCAACAATAGTGACAGTGGTAATGATGAAAATAATGATGACACTCACAGAAAAGATTGGCACCTGTCTGGGTCAGAGTTTAATATGTGTGATGAGGTCTGTGCATATTCCCATAGCCCCAGATATCATAACGCAGATGTAAATGCTACTCCGTATGATGACATGCTTGTAGAATATCGCAGACAACACAATCTATTACCATCCTTGACAAGACTTGACCTTGATGAAAGGGGTTCCTTCATTGCCCCTTGCAGTCGAGACCTCACGAGAGCAATGGTGCTGCCTTGTAATCTGGATACAAGTCAGAGGGCAGAGAGTGACAAACAGTTTCCAGCAACTTTGATACATTCAAAAGAATGCTTTCATCCAACTAAACATTTGCGGAGGGCAAGAACTGCACCTACTGTAAATCCTGTTCTTGAAAAAGCATCAGATGGATTTGCTTTCAAAACTGCGCAATCCTTGGGCTCACCAGCAGCGGTTGTGTCACAGGCTTTGATATGGCTTATGCTATATTTGGCAGTGGGAGTCATAATGTACATCCTTGCAGGGCAAGAATTTTCAGGCTCGAGCACAAATGGATTTTTTGATGCATTATATTTCTGCATTGTTACGCTCTCTACTATTGGATATGGTGACATCACACCTGTTACACCTCTGGCAAAACTGTTCTCATGTGTTTTTGTTTTGATTGGTTTTGGCTTTGTCGATATGCTTTTGAGTGCCATGGTGGCTTATCTTTTGCAAACGCAAGAAAATGTACTGCTGAACACAGTTGCTGCAGGCCCACATGAGACTGTCCGAACTTACCTGGTGGATGTAAAGAAAGGACGCATGAGGATCCGTTCCAAAGTGGTCCTTGCATTTGGTGTTGTCATTCTGTGCATAGGACTGGGTACATTCATGATGAACTATTTGGAGAAGCTGGGGTGGATCGATGCTTTTTATTTATCTTGCATGTCCGTCACAACAGTAGGTTATGGAGATCATACTTTCAAGACACTTCTAGGTCGTGTATTTGCCTCAGTATGGCTTTTAGTGAGCACTCTGGCAATTGCACAGTCCTTCCTTTACCTTGCAGAAGCACGTATTGACAAATGCCATAAGTTGATTGCAAAATTGATGTTGGAAAAAGAGATGACAACTGGAGATTTTCTAGCAGCAGACTTGGACAATGATGGCAGTGTGAGGTGAGTGCATCTTTTTTTAAACTGTGAATTGGATGAATCATCTCTCAGTTGTTTTTTGCAGTCTTTCAGTTGTCCAATTTGCACCTATGGTCTTTTGTAAGTGTATTTGTGCTTGAGATTGCTACAGTAGTGGGTTGCACAGTTTTTCCTTAAGTGTTCTCCTATGAAATTTACCAGTATCAGACTGCACATATAGCCATGGCCAGGATGAGTAGTCCACAATTATGCAGGTATTTTGAGGGTCAGATAGGGCCATAAATCTTGTCCAAGGGGTGTCTTATTGATCTTGGTTTTGGACTAGGAGAGCATAAATGGCATTTAAGAATTATTTGATTCCCCTTGAGTTGTAAAAGTGAGCCGTTGGTTTTGTGCCTTTGCAGGACTTTACAGTGCCTTTGATGTATTTAATACTTAAAAGTGCTAAAGCTACTATTCAATATGCAAGTTTTGCTCTCTGAAGGAGAGCCCTGAAAGCAACAAGACATGGGACAAGAAAGGATAAAGATTGTTATGTGAGTTTTTGTGGAGCAACATTGTTCCTAGTTGACAGGACTTGAGTTTTTTTTTTGGGCAGTTTTCTCTATGGAAGACAACTCTCAGTTGCGATACATGGCAAGGGCTGCTCTATAATGAGGCAGCATCCAAGGGGCACACGCTAATTTACTACACACTCCATTCAATACAGGAATTTTCACTCCTCGCATGATCTGCAGTGATCTAAAATAGGACACCAAAAAGAGGAGAGTTCAAACAACGATTTGTGAACACATATACTTTGCTCTTTGAGCAATTTCCAGAAAACCCGAGCATGGATTTCACCTCTGTTTCAATCACTTTCGGCTAAATTATACCTGAGCCTCAGCCTTGTTTTAGGATTCCGACTCAAACTTAGTTATCCATTCTAGGTCAATCACATTTAAGCTTGGGTGTCAAATTTCAATCCAAGATTATTCTATGTGCTTAGATGCTTTTTCATCTGGATCATGCTTGTATTGCAATGAGCAGGTAGTTCCACAGGCACATAAGAAAAGGATGACCTGGAAATGAGCCCTGCTTAAAGTTCATGTCCTTATCTGTGATGTCAAGAAGTGAACTACTGATTCAAACAGGCTATTGTTTTGACTTCCTTGCATGCCCTATCATTCTCTTATGGTGTATGTGTGTGCATGTGTGCCATCTTTTCCTTAGGCTGGCCACATTTTGTGTTTTTCCATGCATCATAAAGCTTTATGCTGAACACTAAAATTGCAGTAGGTGCTATGCTGCAATTGAAAGCATTCTACACTTGCTTTTGATATTTTAGAGATACATATTTTTTTGCTTTGCCCATTAAACAAAAAGTTTGTGAAGTTATATTGGTTTTATTTTGGCATAATGATGCTCTAGAAGCCTTTGACAATTCTTCTCAAGCTGAAGTGTTGGTTGTGTCTAGATTGCTGCATTGGCATAGTAAATTATTGTATGGTCTCCTATCTCATAGTAGTGATGTGCGGGGCCTTTGGAGCTCCAAGAGGAAAAGCCCTAGACATCTCTAGTCCCGTACTCCATGACATGGTGGAGAGGTTTGAAGCCCTCACGGAAGAGGCAATGATCTCTCTAGTACATTGTACATTTGGATAGGTAGTGCTCCTCCATCTCGGGCTCTCTGTCATAGTTGTCATATCCTATCCTTTGTTGGGGTCTCCTAGACATCCGCACCACTCCGGATGAGGAGTCACATGGCTAGTGGTGCCACTATCCAAACAGCCAAGGCTTTGGCTTTGAAGAGGCCAAGCTAGCTTCCCCCTCTAAACCAAGAAGAGTGACAAACATGGACTATGTAGTTGGTGTCGTAGAGGTAGTATCCTTCGCAATTGTATCGCATGCCTTGCGTCTTTTGAAGGACTTAGATGGGGACGCTTCTACCAACATTGATCCTCCATATGGATTCCCTCTCAAGGTCTCTTGCTATGAGGGCACCTCTTGAAAGATCCTTCTCTTTATTCCTATTTCCCTCCTTGTCTCTCGTACTCTTCTCTTTCTTCTTCCCTTCCCCATTGGAATTTGTGGTGAATACCTTGGTGATTGCTCCCAACCCATTGGAGGTGTTAGAATTCTGAGCCTCTTGCTTGAGCACTAAAGGAACTAACTCTTGTTAAATTAGTCTCACAAGCCCATGGTAAGCAATTGGTATAAAAGACAACATACCCGGGGGAGGGAAGATGGATAAGCAAGGTATACTTGCCAAATCCCTAGAATCCACCACCTAACCACATGATGCTAACTTAGACCAAACCTGCTCCATCTTATTGTTGTGCTTTGTCATAGTAGGAGGCTTGGATGGGGACATCTCATGAAGCCGCATCTCTACTAGAGTGAGATGGTGAGAGGGTGCGAACCTCAGAGGTTCTTGAGTGTAGTCCACAGCTGTGCTGTAGTCTCAAGCACTTTTATGTGAACCAACACACAGTTAGTACAACCAAAGCAAAAAAATGTCAAAGCTCTAGCATGGACCCTGTCCCACAAATCAGCTTGATCCTGAGAAGCGCCATCATTGTGTGAAGGAGTAATAGGGCAAGAGATGAACATGCACATCTCATAGGAGCCTTCACCTTCCATGAGGAATAGTTAGAGTGCTGTAGTCTCAAGATCTTTCACATGAAGCAACACATTGTTAATACAATTAAAGCAAAAGAATGTCAAATCTCTGGCATGGATCCTGTCCCATAAGTCAGCTTGAACTTGAGAAGCACCATTATTGGGTGTAAGAGGGGTCCAAGTTTTGAGCCTTGGGCAGTTCAGGTAGAATGTGTACATGCAGCCAGTGCAAGAAGACAGAAATGAAGTTGAGACCTCATGGGTGACAAAGTGGACTGAGGAGGTTTGTGGAAGACAGAGGAGAGGTTTCAAATAGATCCATGCTGAGAAGTGGACTGAGGAGGTGGTGGAAGATGGAGGAGAGGTTCCAAATAGAGCCAAGCGGAGAAGTAGGATGCCCAGAAGCTGAAACGTGAAAGTCTCTTTAAAAAAATGCACCCACCAACCATGTCAAGGATGAAACACAGCAACCAATCAGCAGCTGAAACATGAAGGTCTCTTTAAAAATGCAGCCACCAGCCATGTTAGGGATGAAACACAGCAACCAACAGTGCTTCAGACTGAAAATGCAGCCACCATCAGTCCTTTAGGACTGAAACCACAGCCACCAGCAATCTTTCAAGGGTAGGGAAAGCACCAAGCCCCTCCAGCTGAAAATGCAGCTCCCAAGGTTTCCTCCGGCAGTAAATGCAGCCATCAGCAGGTCAGGCAGCCTTCGGCTAGTGACCAATACTCAGACCAGTAGGGAAACCCAAGTTCTTCAGGCACCTAAGGCAGGCCAGCACCTCACAAACAGTAGGGAAACTGAAACACAAGGGGGAAGAAGAGTGGATAGTAGGGCGAAGGGTCGAATGTGAGGAGAACACTTTAGGGTTTGCAGAGATAACATAGAATGTGTATGAATTTGACTAAACAACTGAATTTGGAGATAAACTAAAAACACAGAACGCAAAGAATAGAGTGAAGGAACAAATGAATGATAGAATGTATGTCCAAAGAGTGAAGAGAGACTCTAACCACTCTCTCTGGAGGAGCAGGTTGAGTCGATGGAGATGACCTCCAAAAGATCCCGAAGCATTACACCACCAAAGCTCTAATGTCAGAGGATGCCATGCAACCAAAGATGAAGAAAATGCAGCTGTGGCACTCCTGTAGGAGTGATCAGCAGCAAACACAGCCTCTGAGGAAAAAGCACAGCAGTAGAACTCTGAGAAGTGGGCAGCAGTAGATGTGACAAAAACGCAGCCCATGAACTGTCCCGAATGATGACGTCAGACAGCGTGGCCTGATCAGCAGCAAACACAGCTGTAGCAAATTCTGGAAATGCTAGATGGAGGGCTGGAATCAGGTTGCCATTGGATGATGATGTGGCAGTTGGGCAGCAGCAAGGTGGTCTGCTGGTGCAGAAAATGCTGCAATCAGCAGTTTAATGATGATGTGGCAGCAAGCAGGCAACAAGTGGAGAAGGCATAGGAGCAAGGGTGATGAGCAGCAAAGGTGTGGGATGCAAAGTGGCTGGACAGATCCACTATTTATAGACATGAGAGCCAGCCAAATGTCTGGGTTGGCACCTTGCATGTAGACTGTTTGGGGTAGCGTTTGTCAATAGGGAGTGTCTTTGCTTGTTTTTTTCCTTCTTTTCTTGTTAGCCTAGGTCTGTTGTTTTTTGTGGGCTTTTCGTTTTCTTTTCTTTTGATTTTTTATCCCCAAATTTTATTTAGTGAGTGTTCCATGGGGGAACGGATGGTCAGCACGCATGCTTGTCAACACGGTAGAGAGGTGCCCAACCATCCACAAGGGCATTGAGGACAAGGAATGAAATGGTGAGGGTGGTGGCAATCTAATGGTGACAATTTGAGATCAATGGATGTTCCTTGGGATCCCCGCTTAATGATGCAAGAGGGCATAGCATGTTGCACAATACATGGTGTTTCACTTGAGAAGGGGCTCATGAAGGGAGTATGCAAGTACACACATGATTATGCAATAGGGTCCACTCTAGTGATACCCATGTAGGGATCTCATGCAATAGTGCCCTTTTACAATAAGTATGAATCATCCATGCACAAAGTTGGTGAGGAGGTATACACGAAGACAAACCAACCCTTGAAAGTACAATGGAGAAGAGGCCTCCTACGAGTCAATAGTGATGGTGGAAGAAGAGCTGAGGCCCACCTTCCTAACTCGATGGCGAGGTGGGGGGACCTATGGTCGATAATGAAGGAAACACTTGTAATCCAAGAAAGGAAAGAACTCCACCCAGGAGGAAAGATGATAGCTAAGGGTGCCCAAAACTCGACCTTGGGGAGAAGCCGCTAGCTTTGTGTCTCCATGCTAGTAAGAACACAAAGGTGTGCTTGATTGGATACCTTGAGAGAGGACATTATCCTTGTCTCTATATGTTGGACAAGATGCAAAGGTCTAGTCACTAAGAGATGGCTGAAACATTCAAGGCCTCCAATATATCTAATGATGAAGGAATAACCACTTGTACTACTAAAGAATGTATTTGAGGCTATGGTGGATTAGAGGCTATATAGCTCCCAAAGTGGGCTTCTAAAATGTGGAGTAGAAGAGGGATGAGAGGGAGGGATAGCAGGATATACTAAGAAAGTAGGAGGGGTTATCACAAGTGATCTTTATAATGCCCTCATTGGAGTTGGTATCCATGGAGCCATGTGGAGGAGGGGCAATGTATAGCGTATGTGGAGCCATTGGTGTCACACAACAATCTCTCTCTTTCTCGATGGAGTAGATTGTAGAGCCAAAGGTGGTGGCTAACAGCCACTGTCTTGCAATGGAATAGATTGCAAAGCCAAGGGTGACGACGAACAACCACTTTGTTGTAGCGGAGTGGATTGCAAAGGCAAAGGAGTCGAATAATCTCTCTCTCTTTCGGTGGAGCAAATGGTCGAAAAGGTGATATATGTTAGAGTGTAGAGAATGCAGAGAAGTGTATAACCGGATTAAAAGAAAGAAGTGAACATGGAGAGAAGAGAGTTAGGGAAAGATCCATAATGCTGAAGATTGCAGAGAATGATGTTCGATATGCTCAATCCTCCGCTCTCGTAAGGTGCCATCAATGATCCACAGTGCTCTAAGTTGTAAGGCTCCCGTTATGAGGAGAAGCCATGTGTGAGCCTAGACATTGGTTGGGGATCCTGACTTGTATGTTAGATGAGGTCTATGTGATCAGATGGCAAAAATGTGACCTTTGTGGATCTAGCCTTTGGGTTAGATAGAGTACTTATGCTAGTAGCAACTTGAGGCACAATGCATTGAGTTGCAAGGTGTGGGAGTTATTAGGGATTCCTATTTTGGGGTTTGGGGGCTGTGGAAGCGACCCCTAGCTGTGGGATCCAAGGGAGACTAGTGGCCCCTTGACGAGAGTCTTGGGGGGCAGCGCCCCTAGCCTGATGGCAGCAGGAGTATTCCTTGGCCGGCTAGGGAAGGTTCATAATATGGTTGGACAAGCCGACATTACCTTGTGGGGCTATAAAAGGAAGACCCCTCCAAAGCCATCATCAATCTATCTTTCACCCAGTCAAAGTTCTTCTAGTTAGCCTTAAGCTCTTCACCTATCATCTGTCTGGATCGCCATCTAAGCTTTACATTGGAAGTGCATGGGTGGATAGAGCCATGTTTGTATCAATTCATTTGAAATTAAAGCAGTTTTTGTTCTTCTCATATTTGATGTGTAATTTTCTACTCCTTGCACAGACTGCACCGTGTAATTTTTACAAATGAATGTTGAATACCGATGCAAATATGTACAATGGGCTGTGTGAGTATAAGCAACCAAAGATCTCTCTTCACTTGGATGAAAACCAAATGACTATGATTGCAAGGCAAGTCTGTCTAAACAGGTAGGAAATAATACAATAATTTGATCAAGTTAGCTGACTAGTGCAAAGACCATACAACTGAATTAAAAACAATAAAAGACTTTTGAATAATAAGTTGTTGCGGAAAATGTAGTTTGCCACATGGAAAATCTATCCCCTTTTGCAACTTGCTTGATTTGCCTAGAATCTAGCCCAAATTATTTTGTTTTTTTCATAAAGATTGGGGAGTTATGCATGGAGTGTCATGGGGATATAAAATTTTATTACTTTGGTTAGCATTTGATTAAAAGTTCATCAAATGTGCTAATGTGACTTACACATCAAGTTAACTATTTTACAATGTGGGACATAAGACCCCAAAATATCAATAGACACCATAGACAAAAGTTGTAATAAGTTTTGCTGGTTAGCTTTTGATTAAAAGTCAATCAAATGTATTAATGTGACTTGCACATGTGAGGTGCAAGCTAATTATTTTATAATGTGGGATGTAGGAGCCCAAAATATTAGTTGATGCCATAGACAAAAGGTGTAATAAGTTATCTCTAACAAGTACTAGGTGGTACCTGGTGTCAGGTTTTGGCCCAAACTAATTTATTGGCCACTAATGTTAGTGTGGTGACATTAGAGACTAGGCATCAATTAATTAATTAATGTCAAGTCTAAGATCTAATAATTGCTCAAGGATCCTTGGAAGATAAATTGAACTAGCTAATTTAATCATTGGTTGGTAAAATTATTTTTAAAAAATATAATAGTTAATAAATTAATTTTCAAGATTTATATTTTGAAAATTAATTTAATAAGCTTGATAAAATTGAAATATGGGACTAGAAGGTTGGTGGAGATACTTTTACAATTTGATTCAAGAGACAAAGTGAGACTAAAAGTAAATGATGATTTATGCTATTGCCACTTGGCAAAATTTACCCATGCAAGTGGGAAAAATGTTTGAGGAGTGGTGGAAGTCTATTCCAACCATTCTGAGAGAGACAGAGGTTGTTAGAGAGCAAGGAGATGTTGATGATGTGATTTACAACCACCAAGAACTAGTCTTATAGCAGGTGACAATAGTTTGTAGTCCTCCAGGTGTAGGTGATAGCAGTCCAAGGTCCTTCTGGTCAAGCTGACAGCACACAGTGTTGAGAAACCACTTATTCAATTCACACACTTCATTTAGGGTTTCGCACTGACAACCCCAAAAAGGTTGGTGTCCACATCTTGGCCACTTTTTCAGTGGGTGCCCACACAGTGGTGCGCCACCCTAAACACCTTATGCCTATAAATAGGTAGTCACTTCATTCATTACCTCTCTCTCTTCAGTCATTCTTGACCAACTTTGGTCACCACCACCACTTTCCTTCTCTCAATAGCCCCTTCCACTGCCCTCACACCCCTTCAAGAGGACATTGCGGTTCGTGGCTGCCTTCACCCTTCCTCTTCTGCTTCACGCTTCCTATTCCATCATCAAGCCTTGCGTTTGGAGTGTCTTCCACTTGGCGTCACCATTATCTGCTTGGCATCAGCACCCTTTTTCATCAGGCTTCACCTTCACTTGCGTTTTTTAGTGTGGCGATCTTCTCCTTGCCTGGCGTCATCATCTCTAGCTTGGCGTCAGTATCCTAGCCTTTGGCAACACTCTACATCATTGAGTTTCAGTGATTTCATCACTCATCTATCACAGGGGCTGCTGGGACTTGCGTTTTTGTAGCTTGGCTCCTTCTCCATCACTTGGCGTCACTCATATGTCATAGGGGCTGTTGAGACTTGCGTTTTTGCAGCCTGGCTTTTGCTCCATCACTTGGTGTCATATGCCTGCTGGGACCTGCGTTTTTGCAGCCTGGCTCATCTTCCATTATTTGGCGTCATCATTATCCACCTGGTGTCAGCATGTGGGCTGCTCTCCCTGCGTTTGACAGCTCCTCAACACTATGGGATTTGCATTTTGCTGCCCAGGTCACTCCCTGGCACTAGAGGACTGTAGTTTACTCCCTCGACAGCTGGTGATCATCTTCCACATCTCTCTGACGGCATTAGAGGACTGCGGTTTACTCCCTCGACAGCTGTCCTTTACCTTTGAGTGATTACTTCAATAGCCCATTGCCCGAAGGACTGCTTTTCGCTCCCTTCACTGTGCAGATTTCCCACATGTGTTGCTGCTTGATTCACACAGGACAGTGTAATTATCTTCAAGGCTTCGGCTCCGTTGGATCAACTTTTCTTCTCATAGTATGATTCAGTGCATCATCATCGTGTTCTTCTTGTGTTTCTGAATTTCTTCTCTCTCTCAGTGTTTGCCGTACACACATTGTGTTACTCCCTGCAAACCATACTGTCTCTTTGCATTGTTGCTTATTTTGACATTGTATCAGAGCATGCCTATTATTTTTTGACATGGTATTGGAGTGCAAGAGCTCAGAGAGCTAAAGACCTTGTTCATTAGAGAAGGCAAAGACAGGTCGCGGGTCCGGCATCATCTACTGATTTTCTCTTTCATTTTTGGTGCATCACCAGGAGATAAAGATATCCTTCTCTTCCTCTGCCACCCACCCACCCTTTCACATGTCGACGCTCCGGTGCTACGGCTTCTCCATAGGTAGATGGACAGACCATTGAGTGCTTCTCTTTTGGCATCGCCAGAAACCCCAGCGATGCTTGCCGCCATGGACATTTGCTCCCTATCCCACCGGAGTATATGCATCTACCCCCTGGCACTCGTTTATTCTGCACTGGCTTTTAGCTTTTTATGCTCAAGACAATAAGACGTATTTGATGTGTACTAAGCCCTTTCGAGCCACAGGAGGATCGACTGGTACCATGGCCTCCTCGTGACCCCCAGAATGCACTACGGAGGTTGGTTCTACTTCTTCTAGGGTCTCAGGAATGCCACCTTGACAACGCATGGTTCTGCAATCCTCTCCCCCCAGAGACAATGATTATTGGCTATTGTCCCCTTGGCAGTCTGCTTCTTTGAGAGAGAGAGTGATTGTTCTCCCCCAAGAGACAGTGATTGTTGGCTCCTGTCGCCTTGGTAGTGTGCTCCTTCGAGAGAGTGATTGTTCGACCCTTTCTATTACTTTGGCTCTGCAGTACACTCCATTAAGAGACAATGACTATTGCCTACCCTTGGCTCAATCTGAGCCTCACCTTTCCTCACTGTTGACCACTCAGGTTCGAGAGGCCATCTTTGGGAGTTCAACACCCCAAATACATTCTTTGGCACGACCGGCGGCATTTCCTTCGTCATCAGATGATTTGGAGTCCATGATCCATGAGTTTTTAGATTTTCTATCTCTAGCAGAGGGGGCTTCTACGTCTTCGGCGCCTAAGGGGGCCCTTGCACCTTTACCCTCAGGAGGGGCATCTACTCATCATGAAGAACCCTTAACTCTTTTAAGATGGCTGTCCTTGAGTAGTCATTTCTCCTCTTGATACCTAGGATCTTCAAAGACCGCCTAGATCGGGGCCTTGGAGGGCGACTTGGTGGCGAGACCTTCAAATTCCTCTAGCATGGAGTTACGAAGCTAGTGGCTTCTCTCCCGAGGTGGAGTTAGGTTCTACAATTCATCTCGTCTCCTGTTCTTACTATAGGTTACCTTTTAGGTGGAAATCTTGGATCTTCGGGATCCTTTACATCTTCTTCATATCTCTCTTCACTCCTCTTTTTTATCCCTTTTTGGGTCTGAGAGGGGGTGTTGAGGAACCACTTCTTTAGTTCACACACTTCATATAGGGTTTCACACTGACAGTCCCAAAAAGAGTTGGTCTCCACATTTTGGCCACTCCTTGGCATGAGAGGATTGCGGTTCGCTCCCTCAACAGCTGTTGATCATCTTCCACATCTTTGATGACATTAGAGGACTAGGGTTCACTCCCTCGATAGTTGTTATTGACCTTCAAGTGATTACTTCGATAGTCCATTGCTTGTAGGATTGCGTTTCGCTCCCTTCACTGTGTAGATTTCCCACAAGTGTTGCTGCCTGATTCAGATAGAACAATGCAGTTATGTTCTGAGCTTTGGCTTTGCTGTATCAGCTTTTCTTCTCATAGCATGATTCAATGCATCATCAGTGTGTTCTTGTGTTTTTGAGTTTCTCTTCTCTCTTAGTGTTTGTCGTACACACTTTGTGTTACTCCTCACAAATCCTACTCTCTCTTTGCACTGTCGCTTATTTTGACATAGTATCAGAGCATATATGTTACTTTTGACACACAGGAGGGGATAACAACCCTTTTGGTGGTCCTAAGTTATAGATAATAGCTTCCATTGCTGTTTGAGCAGGGCAACAACAAATTTTCAGCCTGTGGAAAATCTCTAATGTAGATCCTAATTTATAGGAAAAATTAGGGTTTTTTAGCCACCTTGGGATGTGTGCTCAGAAATGAGGGCCCAAGATTTGAATTCTAGTAGTTGAAATTAAAGAATTTAAGGGATATTCAAGAGGCCAGCCATTCTATATTAGATTCGGGGCTCAATTTGTCTTTCAAGCAGTAGGGTGAAGGCCGATCCTCAAGTAAACCAAGGGGCAAATTAGTTTAATGGCTTGTTGGTTAGTTTTGACAGCAAGAGGCACTTAGATTAGTGGAGAAGATAAGAGGATTTCAATTGTACTCTATCCATTTGCAATAAAGTGAAAGGAATAGTGCAAGGGGCGCTAGTTTTTGGGGCCAACTTGATGTCCAATGCGCAAAATTAAGTGGTAATATTTGCATTTTTATTTTATATGAATTTATACTTGCTATAACTAGTGTTAAATCATGCTATTTACCACCCTCTCCGAGAAAAAAGACTGGTTTCATGGTTCCATTTTTGGGATACCATCAAATCCCTTGACTTGGTAGGCTCGAGGCACCTGATTGAAGATCGGAAGCTTTGCTATAGTGCTGACATGGTATTCAGCTCAGCATTACATCAAGAATGCCTTTAGATAGTGAGATGGGATCAAGCAGTGATGATGTCTCTTAGTTTGAAAATTCACAGGATGAAGCTTGCTATAGTACTGACATGGTATTCAACTGAGCATTACATCAAGAATGTCTGTAAATAGTGAGATGGGATCAAGCAGTGATGATGCCTCTTAGTTTGAAAATTCACATGATAAAGGAGGAAATGCAATGCTTAATCTTGGAAAAGGCACGCACATAGCATGGATAGCAAGCTGATAATGTTGGTTTAAAAAACGTGGCTCGTTCTAGGGCTTTAGAAGCTGATGGCTTGCAAGAGGAAAATGAATTTGATGACTAGTTAAAGATCTCTTGAGGATAGCAGTTGAAACGCGTGTGCAATTGGCAAAGGATCCTTGGTTTTTGCACTTTTTGAACCCCTTAAAGGAGGGCAACAAAGGCAAGAAGAGGAAATCGTCTTTAAGAGCTTCAAGATAGTAAGGTGCACTGAAGGAAAAGCCAATACAACAGGATGATTTCCAAGTGCGGATAGTGAGCATAAGAAAATGATGGTAGTGGGGCAATTGATGTATAATTTAGGTGCAGGTGATAGCAGTCCAAGGTCCTTTTGGTGTAGGTGATATCATACATGAGGGGGCAATAGCGGTCGAAAGCTATAGGTGATACCTTCCATGGTTGTTTGAGTAGACATTAGCAGTTTTTCAGCCTTTCTTGTGATGAGACTCTGAAATTTTTCTCTCTACATTATTCTCTCTCATCCCACATCCATCTCTCAAGTTTTACCAAAATCCAGCCATTTGAGTCATCAAATATTGGAAAGCTTTGTTATAAATTCCAATTTATAACAAAAATTAGGGTTTGACAGCCACCTCGGGATGCATGCTTAGAATTGAGGGTCTAAGACTTTAATTCTAGTAGTTGACATTAAATAATTTTAGGGAGATTCAAGAGACCAGCCGGTCCATATCAGATTTGGGGCTTAATTTATCTTTCAAGGAGCAAGATGAGGTGAAGGCCAATCCCGAAGAAAACTAAGGGACAAATTGGTTTGAAGCTTTGTTGGTGAGTTTTGATAGCAAGAGGTGCTTCGATTAGCAGAGTATATCAGAAGATCTTAGTTGTATTCCATCCATTTGCAATAAAAGTTAAAGAAATACCGAAAAGGATGCTAGATTTTGAGGCAAAATTGGAACATGATCTTATTGCATTTGTAGGATTAGCAGCCCTTGGTTAACCAGATTTATCACCTCTTGATTAGAGACCCTCGTTGTCGGAGGGTTTGGGGTCGAAAGTCTACCATGGAGGTAAGAGACAACAGGGTGAAGGGAGATTCAAGGAGAGGAGTAGATGAGAGAGAAGGGTTTTAAAGAAATAGAAGATGTAGAAGAATACTAACAGAGGTGAAGCTTGCTAATTTGTTTCTGCATTATGAGAAGATAAATCTCTTGTAGACAAAAACGTGCATAAAACAATTCTTTTCTCTATACTGCTCAGATGGTCAATTTGATGCCTCCATTGGCTCCGAAAGGGGAGTAAAATACCAGGATACTTGGCCAGAATTCTGCTAGATCACTCCTCCATCTCCCAGCTCGAAGTGCTATTCACTACCTGAAAACTGTGATCGCGTGATTTTGCCAATCCTTATTTTTGGATAAAATCCTCCCAAAATGGCTGAAAGCCACTTGCTTTTTCTTACATGTCATCCTATTCTAGAAGTTGTCTCCAGGTTTTGGATATTTACAAGAGATAATATCTAAAATATCAAAAATTGGCTAAACTTGTCCAAAAATCTATTATTTTTCAACCATCCACACTACGGACACTAAAATTAATGACTAATATGGCATTGGCTCTCTAGATCAATAAGAAAGCTGCACTCTAAATTTTTTCACACTATGAGCGCGTAGCGGCATGACATCCACTCCCTCCTAACCTGCACATCCTTTGGCATGTGCCAAAGTCTTACGGATTTGCAGTGTCAGAAGAAGTATTCTCTACCATATCAATGCCTTCATCTTCAACCTGTTCTTCCATATTCTCATGTTCAGGCTCAGCAAGCTCTTGAATGACTTTATACATCTCTAAAGTGTCAACATAAATAACCTCTTTTTCTGCCTTGTTTTTAGCATTAATTGCTGTAGAAATTTCAGCTACTGTATCAATATCAACTAGCCCTGAAAATAGCCATCAAATATCTTCATTTGCAGCCATCAAACTATATGTCTTTAGTTCTTTTTCAGCCCATCCTACATATTTCTTTTTAGCCCTGCACATGGCTGAAATATTCTTAAAACTGCCAAGACTACATGTTGTCCATTCCTGCAATCCAGACACAAACACAATTTTCCCTGCTGTCTAAAAACCCTTAAGCTCTCATGCATTAGGTGGCATAGGATTATCTCACAGCCTATCTCAATTGCGGGGATGACTCACACAAACAGTGAAAAACTGTACCGTCTTTGTATTGACTTTACTTTGAACCCGAGCATATGAAGAATCGTCATCCAAGGCTTTTGTTTTCAGCCTTGATTCCGAAATATAGGGTTGCCCCAAAATCACCGGATAACTACACGAATCCTGCACAAAAAAATGATATTCCTGCATTTCCAATAGTCATTGGTACATTCGGACAAGCAACATAAAGATCTCCTAATGAATTGTTTGTTGTTCACATGCGCCATCCCGGATCTACATCAATCTGCCAATCTCCATTCTCATACAAGCTGTGTGCCATAACATTGATTTTGGAACCATGATCCAAGAGGGCTATGTAAGGCGTCTCTCTTTCTCTCACTTTAACAATTGTCTCTATTGTAGCACGAGCCCAATGCATTCATGCATAATAACTGCTTGGAATAAAATAAGCATCTTCTTCTTCATGTGCTTGTTGATGGACATCCCCATTATACATAGCCTTCTCTCTATGCTTAGTGCTGCCCATAATACCATTTTCAGCCACAAGCTTGTTGTCTATACTCTCATTTAACCCATTTTCAATATCAGGCTGTTCCAAAAAAGTATTACATGCATCATCATATTCCCTTTGAACATGTTTCTCCATGTCTTTGTCAACCTGCGTCAATGCTTGCAAAACTTCACCATCAAATTGTCTTTTTCGTTTCAGCATATCAATGATTGCATCATGAAATTTACGCTTTGCGATTCCAAGAACTTCACCAAGTGTGAATTTCACTCTACTGCCAAGTATGTGATCTTTCAAGACTTTTTTAAGGTTTGTGGCAGTCTCAAGATCAGATTGTAACCTGTAACTGGGATGCTTGCCCCTTTTCTTCCCTTCTTGTTTCTTCTCTTGAGATGCATCCTCCATAACATGCTCACGTATGGCTTTTTTAGCCTCTTTCTACTGGTCCATTTTACTTAGTGTTATGCGTTTAGATGGACCTGAAGAGGAAGGGCCAGCAGTGTCCTCATCAAATCTTCTCTGTTTTTCCACAATAGCTTCTTGATTATGAACCTTAGCGAAATAAGCATAGGCTGAAAATGAATCCACTGGTGCACTCCATCTTGTTCTCCCTCTATACTCTGACTTGCATCAACCATTTAAGAGCCGGACCAACAGGTATAGCCGATTGTTTTGCCATAGCCATAGGCACCTTGGCTGCAATTTCAGCCCCCTTCTAAGCACTAGCAGGTGTGGTGTTTGTACCCCATCTTAATTTCATCCACTCTCTCTTTACCAACATATGCAGTGCCTTAGTTACATTAGCCTAATCTGATTTCAGCCCCGTTTTAGAAGAGGCATCTTCTAAACGATCAGTCAGCTTCTCTTACAAGAACATGATCTGCAGTCTTCAGAAAAAAATCAAATTTTTTACTCTCCAATGATTGCTGCTCATCGGCATCCAATTGCGCATACCGACTTTTAAATTTACGGAGCAAAGCTATAGCAACTAACCCTTTATTGGGCTTTTCAATCCAATATATAAATGTCTTTTTAGTTACCAATCCTGCATCTTCCAAGAAAAACTCTTCTCTCAAAGCTTTCTTAAAAGCTGCCCAATCAATATCTCTTCTATGTAACTCATCAATCCGATCATGCTGGCATGTATGGCCAAACGGGAGAAATACCGACTCCATGCATTTTGTGGTACCCCATGAAACATCTTTTCTTCATACAACTGGATGAAAGCCGAAACATTTTGACCCTTAAACTGCTTCAATTCCTGTCCCACTGTATGCAATGCATTCACAGCATTCATAACTAAGAAATCAATTCTTTCTGCTTCCTACCGAGTTTGCATCTGATGTTGTAACAACAATTGCTGCTGTTGTTGTTGCTACAACAAAGCAATCATGTGTTGTAAAGTATCACCACTACTTGAATCGGTAGAATCCCCCATCTTTACACACCTGTTGCCGACTTTCATGTTAGGTTCACTACTGTTGGAGCATTTGGGGTTAAAAGTCTACCACAGGATAAGAGACAGCAGGGTGAAGGGAGATTCAGGGAGAGGAGTAGATGGAAGAGAAGGGGTTTAAAGAAATAGAAGATGTAGAAGAATACTTAGAGTTGTATTTCTGCATTATGAGAAGATAAATCTCTTATAGACAAAAACGTGCATAAAACAATACCTTTCTCTATGCTGCTCAGACCGCCAATCTGATGCCTCCATTGGCTCCGAAAGGGGGGTAAAATACCAAGACACCTGGCCAGAATTCTGCTAGATCACTCCATCTCCCAGTTCGAAGTGCTGTTCACTCCCTGAAAACTGTGATCGTCCGTCGCGCGATTTCGCCAATCCTTCTTTTTGCATAAAATCCTCCCAAAATGGTTGAAAGCCACTTGTTTTTTCTTACATATCATCCTATTCTAGAAGTTGTCTCCAGCTTTTGGATATTTACAAGAGATAATATCTAAAATATCAAAAATTGGCTAAACTTGTCAAAAAATCTAGTATTTTTGAACCAGCCATACTACGGACACTAACATTAATGACTAATATGGCATTGGCTCTCTAGATCAATAAGAAAGCCACACTCTAGAGTTTTTCACACTGTGATCGCGTAGCGGCATGACATCGTGACCAAGGCCAATGTTGTCTAGGGACTCCTTAAAGGCAAGGCATGGTGGAACTTGCCTATAATGGAAGGGTGGATTAATAAGCCTCCATTCAAATGCAAAGTCTTTCTTTGGAGAATGCTAATTGTTGGTTTGTCCCTTGTCTTGGGCCTTCTCAGCCCTTTCCATGCGTCGTATCTTTAATGATAACTATTTCTTTTATGCTACCACTGTGGAATCTTCTTCTCCTATAGATTTATTTTGTGCCCATTTGCGCGCGAGAGAGAGAGAGAGAGAGAGAGAGAGAGAGAGAGAGAGAGAGAGAGAGAGAGCTCAAAGTTAGCAGTCAAAGTTTATTAGTGTAACCCAGAGATATGTATAAGACTTGATCTATGATCAAATCACACGAGTGGGTAGCAACTTTGGATGCGGAGATTTAGAGGATGAAGTGAAAAATGACACGAGTGGGCAGCAACTTTGGATGCAGCCATTTTAAAGGATAAAGTAAAGTATGCTTTATTGCATCTTTCTCCCCAATCACATGCTTTGTGTGTTGTCCTCACTGAGGAGCATCTTTAGTCCATTAGAGCCATTGGAGGACATTGTGATCTTTAGGGTTGTCGGTCACTTCCCCTCCCTAACACAACTTCAAGATGGCTCCACTTCACCTTATATCAGCAACTCACGGATAGTAGATGTGGTGCTGATGGGGCAAGGTATCTTCATGGTTTGGCTTACCTCGGAAGATGTACTGTGGGAGCTCATCGAGGGCTCCTCGATTGTATCCTCAAGGGGTGTCATTTATTTGGTTCCATAGTATAGAGGTTTCAAGATTGCGGACTTAGCTCTTCATACTAGATTTCCCAGATGTCATGTTACCCTCCTCTTCCTTGGGCTTGTGGTTGAGTATAAGCAGTTGGTAGAGGGCATTGGGTGCCCTTTTGGCACGGTTCTTTCTTTGTCTTCTACCAATGCAATGATGGTGGCTAGGATACTGAAGGTATAGGTGGTGGTACCGGACCCAAAGAAGATCCTTGAGTTCTTGGAGATTGAGGTTAGAGAACATGTTTTCGAGCAGTAGAATACAGTGATAGGGTGGCTAGGATAGTGTCTTCGTTGTCATGAGTTTGGGCACCAAACCTTGGAGTGTACACATTTTGGGGCTAAGGCTATGGAGTAGGCAATTACACAGGCAGAGGATGACGGTTTTATCAGAGTCCATTGATGATGGGGCAAGAGGTAGCTAGGTCTCCAATAAGGCACACAGTCCAAGTAGTATTTGTTGAGAGAGGGTGGTCTCACTGGGACACCTGCTAGTGAGGCTTCCCTTCCCACCCCCAAAAGCAGCCGCCACCCCCTCCATGGAAGCACATTCATGTATCTCCACGGAAGCACAACTATGTCTATCCACCTATCTTTCCCTCCTTTCCAAATCCGCACAGTCCATGCCTCCCACCTTGATCCCCAGTATCACCAGAATGAGAATGAACTTTATGATTTAATTAAACTTTCATAATATTTTTAATTGAAAGGAACTTCAATTCTGATATCCCTAGCTCTTGATATGGTGACCATTGCACAAGTAGCGGAGGATTTGACTTGACATGTAATGGGTAAGTGTAGATACTAGTGGTACAAGTGCAAGAAAAAAGTAACAAGGTGCAATGTTAAAATTTTATTAAATTGAAAGTTTGTAGTTCAGAATTAAGTTACATTGAAAGTTTTGCCCTTTAAGCAGCTTGCTCATAGTAGTTGAGTTATAAAGCAGACCCAAAGCTTCAGTTTGGTCTAGTGAGTAGCTCACTTATGATTAATGATTAAGTCACTAGACCCAAAGCTTAAGTTTGGTCTAGTGAGTAGCTCACTTATGATTAATGATAAAGTCATTAATTAGCCCTTGATAAAAAATGAGACCTAATTAAATAGCAGCTAGTTACTCTTTTGGAAAGTTTATCTTGGCTATTCAGGGCTCATTCTCTCTCATTTTGGAGCAATCCAAGTTTAGAGAGAGTCATCATTCTCTTCTTCATACAGAAATTGCAGGTTTGATTCACGGAATATGAGTTGACAGGGTGGATGTAGTGAGAATAGTAGCCAATCTTCTCCTCTTGGTATGGGCAATCCATTGGACATCTTTGTAACTCTGTTTATAGCAAGTTATACTGTTGTTTTTGAACTAAATATTAAAAAAAACAGGCTATTACAACACTATGGGCTAAGATCCTCTTTCCTCCTCTGAGATCTCAAGCCTAGTGCGCTCTTTGGGCAACTTCATTATGAAGAAAAAGACATTCTCACAGTTTCATCACGAGAAATCCCTCTGTTTGTGAGAGGAACAACATGGGATTGTATGCGAACTATACAAGACAGTTTTCTAAGCGAATGCTTTGAGAAATTGACTTTAGATGTTGGCTGTAATCTTTAGGGTTTGGCAGGGTTTGGCAGGCTGAAGTATTCATTCATATTTTTGAACACTCTACAATTGGTTGGAGGTCAACATTGAATGTGACAAGGTCATTGTGCACCTATGGATGAGTTTTGTAGTGAGAAATTACTGAAAATATAGCCATTTGTAACCAATTTTAAGCATAGATCAGTAATCTAAAGAAATACCGAAAGGGACACCATGCTTTGTGTTGAGCTAAAATGCATTAGCTTCACTTAAACAGCCCCAAAACACGCTTAATTAATGAGGTAACCTTGTTTATTTAAAAGAAATGCATTCCTAGAGAGTGTTTGTGTCTCATAAGCACAAACCCACTTGGGAGGGCCCAAACTTTCTATGAATAGGTATGTTGTCCTCCATTCAGCAATTGATCTTGTTTTTGTAGGTTTCAGATGTTTTCAGCTTGCTGCCCACACCCCTTTTGTGGTGAACATTGCAATCTTAGGTGTCCCTTGCTGTCATCTACAGTTTGGCGCCTATTTCTAGCCTTCCACCTGCAGTTTACAGCAGAGTGACTGTTGTTGATCACTCTCCAGAAGCTGCCTGCTTAGTTTTCTCTCTCCTCCCCACTGACGCAGTAGATTTTCTCTCTCAGCTTGTTGCAGCAGATTTTCTCTCTCCACTACTTGTGTTTGCTGTTTTCTCTCTCCTAGAGCCTGCTTTTTTAGTCTTTCTCTCTCCTCACCTGTGTTTTTAGTCTTTCTCTCTCTTGCACTGCCATTTGCATTAGATCCATACTTCCTTGGCTGCATTTGCTGGTGTTCGATATCAGGAGGCTGTCTTGTTGCAATTTGGGATCTGTTCAGAGTACAATACACTCTCCCCCCTGTCTTGATTCTTGAGATACAGGAGTTTGAGGTTCAGTATTCATTCACTGCATAGTGTGTTTGCGGCATGAGCATTGTATATTCAGCAGTCATATCACTTCATTTATTTTTTGTATTCATTGTCTTTGAGTTACCCTAACCCTAACTGTGTTCTTTATTTAGTGTGTGCCTTGTCGTGTGGTTTCTGTTTGTGTTTCTATGTTAGGGTATTTCTTTACACTTTGGGGCCAGCAGGTGTCATGTGTGAGGCAAAAGCTGAATCAAAAGAAGTTTCTAGCCAGCTTGGTTCGAAACCCAGACTATCCAAGACTAGAGAGCTATCACTCTAGCTCCAATTGTGTATGGAATTTTCTTGCTAAATTTGTTGATTTAAGCTGAATTAGGGGTGTTAGGACAGAGAGCGTGAGGATCGAGACACGCAATGCTTTCTCATAGCAGAGAGAGAGAGAGAGAGAGAGAGAGAGAGAGTGAGTGAGTGCAAAGTAGAGAGGAGAGTGAGCACGACACAATGTTCTTGGGTACAATGACTAGTGTACCTCTTTAGGTTTTTTAGATGGATATATATGAAAGTGCAAATGTGCTAAGGGTGTGTTTACACTCGTGCACATATAAAAGGCACGATGGTCCTTTATTCCCAAAAAGCTTCCACCTAAAGGCAATGTGCCTTAAGAGGAGAAAAGAATTAGCTAAGTCTAAGTATGTATAAAGCTGAAATACATATACCTATCCAACTCCCATCATTTGTCGGCAATGAGCAAACCGCTTTGCTAAAAGACCCTTCATGAGAAGGTCTGCAGGATTATCATCTGTATGCACTTTGAAAAGCTCAATGCTCTTGCTGTCAAGTACATATCTAATGAAGTGATACTTCACCTATATGTGCTTTGTCTTTGCATGAAAGACGGGATTCCGTGCTAGCATGATAGCACTTTGACTATCACAATGGAGAATAGGTAACTCTGTAATGCCAAGCTCTCCCACCAGACGTGAAAGTCATAAAGCCTCCTTGCATGCCTCAGTGGCAGCCACATACTCTGCCTTTGTAGAGTAGACAATGCAACACACTTTTATAGCCTGGAGATCCAAGAGATTGCTGCTCCTATGAAGGTAAACACATACCCAGAAGAGGACTTTTTGCAATCCGCATGACCAACATAGTCTGCATCCGTAAAGCCAACGACAGATGTCTTCTGGTTTTCAAAGCAAATGCACAAATCCTTTGTGCCTTTGAGGTATCTCATAATATCTTTCACTGCTTCCTAATGCTTTTTACCAGGGTTTGCAATGTATCTGCTAACCACTCCCACTGCAAAGGCAATGTCAGGACGTGTAGCAACCATAGCATGCATCAAACTGCCAATAGCTGAAGCATATGGTATCTTGGCCATCTCAGCCTTCTCATCATCAGATGTAGGGTTGTCCTCTGCACTGAGTTTCACATATGGAGGCAGTGGAACCCCAATTGTTTTTCCCCCCTCCATATTGAAACGTTGCAAAACCTTGGAGATATACTCCTGTTGAGATAGATAGAGTAATCCTTTTGACCTATCTCTGAGTATTCGCATGCGAAGAATGTGATTTGCATCACCAAGATTCTTCATGTCAAAGCTGCCATGAAGACTTTGCTTTAGTGAGTCCAAGACATGAGTATCCCTGCCAGCAATCAGCATGTCATCAACATACAGAACCAAGATAATCAGGCTACCATCTGCTGCCTTCTTGGTGTACAAGCAGTGATCCACTTGACTTCTATGAAAACCTTGAGACTGCATAAATGTATCAAACTTATGATACCATTCTCTTGGTGCTTGTTTCAGCCCATATAAACTCCTTTTGAGTTTACAGACCATCTTCTCTTTCCCTTTTGCCACAAACCCTTCAAGCTGTTGCATATATATGTCTTCATGCAGATCACCATGCAAGAATGCAGTCTTTACATCCATTTGTATGAGCTCCATATCTTCAGCTACAACCAAGCCCAAAATGGTTCTCAATGTAGTCATCTTGACTATAGGAGAAGATATCTCATCAAAGTCAACTCCATGTTCATGCTTGTACCCTTTGCAACCAATCTTGCTTTGTACTTTGGCGAGGAACCAAAAGTGACCTTCATATTGTAAACCCATTTGTATGGAAGGGTTTTCTGCCCTTTAGGCAAGTGCACCAAATCCCAAGTGTCATTTTTCTCAAGAGATTCCATCTTTGACAACATGGCTTTATACCATTTCTTGTTGTCTTGTTTGTCCATTGCTTCATGGAAGCAAGACAGTTCACCACAGTCTGTCAACTTGACATAATCAACCACATTTTTTGCACTAGGAACGAATCTATCAAGTTGTCTAGTAGCCCTAGACAATCTCCTAATCCAATGATCATTGTTTGTTGGCTGTTGAGTCTGCAAATTTCCATTTTCAGCTTGCTGTCCTAGCATTTTAGCCCGCAAATCAGCATTAATAGCTTGCTGTCCTAGTTGTTCCTGCACATCCAGTGGCTCATCATTATGGAAAATGGCTGGCTGATCATTTCCAACATTATTTTCTGCATTTGTAGGCTCATTTACAGCAGGTATTTGCTGCTTTATATCGGGCACATTTTGCTGTCCAAAAGGTATTTCTTCCCGGAAGACAACCCTATAGACTTCCTCCATTCTTACGGGCTGTTTGTGCATGCGGTCTTCTCGGAAGATAACATCATTGTTGCTTACTACTTTCCTTTTCTCGGGATCCCATAATCTATATCCCATTATTGCATCCCTTTCTTAGTTAAGTTGTAAGAGGAGAACAAATATGTGATATGTACCTTAAATACATGTTATGCCACTTCACTTGCCCCACAAACCTCATAACTTCTTGCATAGTAATTGGAGCCTTAGCTTTTTGGAGAGCTACAATCTTTCTTGGATCTATACTCATATCTTCTTCAAACAAGATGTAACATAAAAACACACCTCTCTTTGCTACAAACACAGACCTAAAGGGGTTCAATGACATGCCAAATCATCGACATCTTTCAAAACATAACCTGAGATGTCTTAAATGTTCACTCCTACTGCCAAAAACACAAAAATCATCAATAAATACTTGCATAAAAGTTGTTAGATATGGCTCAAATGTCTTATGAGCAGCTCTTTACCTTCATTACCATATCCTAGGAAAATACATTTATAGGACTTTGACTCAAGTTTGCTGCATTTTTCCTTACGTATTTGCACAAATGCTTCGTAGCCAAACACTTTCAAGTGTGCATACGAAGGTGGCTTGCTCGACGACGCTTCTTGGGGAACTCCCCCCTCCCACCCCCCCCAAAGACCTGTTTGGTGACCGATTAATCAAGTGTACAGCTGTTATAACAACCTCTGCCCAAAAACCATGGAGTAATGTAGCATGAGATAGCATCGTACGGACCTTATTCTATATGGTCCGATTCATACGCTCTGCAACTCCATTTTGGGGTGGATTATGAGGGGCAGTGAGCTCCCTCTTTATCCCTTTGCTGTCACAAAACCCTTGAAAGGCCTTGGACACATATTCCCCACCATTGTCAGAGCAAAGACACTTAAGTGTCTTATCGGTCTGATTTTCAATCAATGCTAAGAATTTTTGAAATTCGCCAAGCACTTCGTCCTTGCTATGAATAGGGTAAACCCATACCTTCCGTGTAGCATCATCGACAAAGGTGACAAATTATTTCTTTTTCCCTAAAGATAACCTTGGCATCTGACATACATCGGAATGTACTAACTCTAGAGGAGAAGATTTTAGTGAAAGAGACTTCTTATGGGACGTCTGTGTATGTTTACCATAAACACAATGATCACAATGCTCAAAATTAGCATAATGAAGACAAGGCAAGTAACCCAAACGAGAAAGCATTTTCATCTCAATTTAACTCATGTGTCCCAACCGGCCATGCCACAAAGAAACACTTGGTTGCTCGGTCACGGCAACAACATGGTCATGTACACTAGATACATGGAGAGGATACAAGGTATCACTTTTACAACCTCTGGTAATCACTCTAGATCCCTTACAGATCTTCCATTTCCCATCACCAAAGGTGGTATGAAATTCATTGTCATCTAGTTGCCCTATGCTAATCAAGCTCTTTTTGAGCTGAGGTGCTGAAGTGTGAAGATAGAACCATGCTGAAACTGCAATTGCACACTGCCAATGCCTGCAATGTCACATGTATAGTTGTTCCCAAGATGGACAACACCATGTTGACCCCCTGTATAGTCAGAAAACCACTCATGATGAGGGGTGACATGAAAGAAAGCACCTGAATCTAGAATCCAAGTGCGCATATCATCATCCGTATTTGCAAGTAAAGCATGTGTAATAAAGTGTGAAGAGACAAAGTACGTCATTTCCACAGTCACTGTCATGAGTGACTAAATTCACCTCTTCAATTTTGACACTGCTCTTTTTAGGCTGACTCTCTTTCTTCTCTTCCTTGCTATCATTTGCCTTCTTGCCCTTTCCTTTCTCTTTCTTCCATTTGTAGCAACCACGTTTAAAGTGACCCTTCTTGCCACAATGATGGCATTCAACATCCTTACTACGTGATTTACTGCGTCCCTTGCTATTAAATTTACCTTTCTTGCTGTGATCTGCCCCTAGTATGCAAAGCACTGGAAGACTTATTGGATGCATTGTTTTGCTGATTCTTTTCTTCCATGAGTAGAGCACTCTCTACATCAACGTACAAAAGTATCGCATTAATAGGAGTCCTGAATGTATCCCAACTCTCTGGCAGAGTGCAAAGCAAGAACGTAGCCTTAATTTCTTCATCAATCAAGAACTTCAAGGAAACCAGCTGGCTGAAAATGGAGTTAAACTCACTCAAGTGAGTAGACATTGCTGTACCTTCTTTCATACGCAAATCCATAAGCTTTTTCAGCCAATAAACTTTGCTTGCGGTACTCTTCTGGGCATACAATTTTTCCAGTCGAGTCCAAATAGCATAGGCAGAATCCAAACCTTCATTATTGAACAACAAGGCATCAGAAATTGATAGCTCGATGGTTGAGCGTGCAAGCTCATTTAACTCATCCCAATCTTCCTGTTCCATGTCTGCGGGCTTTGCCCCTTTGGTCTTAATCGGCTTTGCGTGCTTCTTTTGCAACAGGATATTACAGCGTTGTTTTTGCCAGACTGCAAAGTTATGTGCTCCTTCAAGCTTCTTAATGTGCATGAGATTACTGCTATCACTGCTGCCAACAGCCATGATTTTCAGCCCAAATGTGACCAGAAAATTCAGCAAATGCAGGTTCAAACTGTCACACAAGTGACCAAGGTACAAGCAAGTACCAACCAGCAATAAATGACCACGTAAAAGTAGAAATTTCAGACCTGCAAATAGATTTCCAGAAGCACTAAACCTTGTGCTACAACACTCCACAACTGATTACAGCTGTTTCAAGGGCAAATACATCACACTACATGAGAAGTCCCAAATTTTAGCTGCAATTTCTGTTGTACATGCACCCACGAGCACAAAATTTGACATGCACAGTCAAAAGCCCCAAAATTTTTGTGCTCAAAGCATCAACCATACATTTGCACTGTCTCTGGCATGCATAGAATAGACCAATTTTACCAAAATAGAGCAATTTCAGCAAAACCCCGAAATGCTAGATGTCCAAATTGCATGGAATTAAACCCGCATGTACATAAAATGACCAAATGGTGCACAAATTTCGCCCAAATTGCAAAAGCCCCAAATTGCATGGGGTCCAATGTGTATCAATGTCGAGAAATTGGGTAAATTTCAGCCCAATTCTTGCATGTACATGAAAATCCCCAAATGTTGAAGGCAAAATGTCACAAATTCCTGCAATTTCTAAGACAAATATCACTATTGTGTCTTGCTTGCATCAAATCTGGACAAATCCCCAAATTTCTGGCACAAATCTGCCCAAAAAACCTAAACTGTGCTTACACGCACAAATGTTTGCAAAGAAAACGGGTAAAAACTGATTTTTTGAGGGGGGAAAAAAAGAAAAACGTGACGGGGGGTCCATTGACCCGCCGTGCAGGTTCCATTGACCTGCCGTGCAGGTTACCACATGCCCGTTAGCCGTCCAGTCGCCTGTCGATTATCGCTTGCAGTGTGTCGTCACGCGACTGCTGCCCTGTTGGTGTGTTGCCAGTTTGCGTGACTTGCCCCTGACGTTTTGACCTGCGTGCAGCCTGTCGAATCCAACTTGGTCCTGGTCGTTCGTCGCGACTGGTCGCCACGTCCTGCCTGTCACAACTGCTATCCCATCACGCATAGCTGTTGTCGTCGCCTGCTTGCATGACATCTGCAGCCCGTGACTTGCCGACTGCTGCTTGCTTGCGACTCCTACTCGCCTGCGACACCTGCAACTCCATTCGCTAGTCTGACTGCCTCTCCTAAGTTGTCTCGAGAAGCGTGCACTCTTTGCCAGCTCTAATACCAGTTTGTTAAGACAGAAATCAATTTGACTGTCAGATTAAGACTCTCTGTTTGGACCGAGGGGGGAATACATGTCTTACTAAATAATTTTTTGAAGTAAAAAGGCATTGCACATCGATATACTATTGCATATACTCCACATTAGAATGGGGTTGTAGAATGGAAGAATTGGTCACTCATGGAGATGGCCAGATGTATGTTGAAAGTTACAAAATTGCCACATGGATTTTGGATGGAAGCAGTTAGGTGTGCTTGTCATGTTTTGAATAGGTCATTTGGATGCTTCTCTTGGTGGTTGTACTCGAAGATAAGCACATCTGCATGATCATGCTAATACTATGGATTTTGTTATGGCTGCAAACACACTTGATGATGATGAGCCTGATTCTTTTGAAAATGCACAACAAAGTGTACATTGGATGGCACCAATGGAAGCTGAATTTGATTCTATCATGAAGAATCAAACATGGGATCTAGTCACATTCCCCATTGAAAAGAAAGCCATTAAGCTAAAATGAAAAGTGGATGGATCCATTGATAAGTACAAGGCTAGGCTAGTGGCAAAAGGCTATGCACAAAAGAAAAGCTTTGATTATGAGGAGACATTTGCTCCTACATTGTGTATGACTACTATCCGGTGTATGGTTGCATTGGTTGTGGTTGGACTGTGCATCAACTTGATATTAAAATTGCATTCTTACATGGGGAAGAAGTGTATATTCAGCATCCCATGGGTTTTGCATCAACTTGATATTAAAATTGCATTCTTACATGGGGAACTTCAGGAAGAAGTGTGTATTCAGCATCCCATGGGTTTTGCAATTGAAGGATCCGAACACTTGGTATGCAAGCTAAAAAAGGTTTTATATGGTTTGAAGCAAGCTCCACGAGCTTAGTATGCCAACATTGATGCCTTTTTACTCAGCTAGGGCCCATGAGAATCTACTCTTTACATATGCAAAGAGGGGGAATCCTTGCTGGTCACTTGTCTTTATGTCGATGGCCTTGTGCTGGTAGGGACACATGCTGATCAGTTTTCAGCATTTAAGAAAAATTTACAGCAAACTTTCGAAATCTCAGATTTGGGGCCTTTGCATTACTATTTGGGCATTCAGTTTATTCATAATACTAGAGGCATTGGATTGCCACAATCTAGATATATTGGTAAACTCCTTCAGAGATTCGGCTTCCAGGATTGCAAGCCGGTAAGCACACCAATGGAGACTGGACTTAAGTTGTCTTTGCATGATGATAGTGACATGTTTGACATTCATACATATGCTCCAGTAGTTGGATGTCTCATTTATTTATGCAACATAATGCCAAATATTTAGTTTGTAGTTTCAGCCCTGAGGAGATATATGTATAGTCCACGCATGTCACATTGGCAAGCTGCGAAACATATTTTCCGTTACTTGCAGAGCACTAGGACTCTTGGATTTCTTTATGCCGCCAAGGGGGGCCCGCTGCAATTACATGCTTATAGTGATTCCGATTGGGTTGGAGATTTTGATTCTTGTCACTCTACAAGTGGAAATTGTTTCTTTCTTGGCTCTCCTTGCATTTCTTGGCTTAGCAAGAAACAATCCATTGTTGCCACATCGTCTTGTGAAGCTAAGTACAAGGTAGCTTTCACTACTATAGTTAAATGTGTATGATTGAGATGTTTGTTGATTGATCTTGATGTATATGTCACGGAGTCTACTTCTTTGTTGATTGACAGCCAGAGTGCCAATATAGTGGTATGGAACCCAATGTTTCATGCATGCACGAAACACATAGAGATATATTATCACTTTGTCAAAGAGAGGCTACATGCAGGGGATATCAGCCTTGCATACTATCCTACCAACAGTAATTTGGCAGATATCTTCACCAACACTCTTCCACGCGACAAATTTGAAGCATTTTGCAATGCTTTAAATTTCATCTCCTTTGGTGGATGATCCTTGTATGCTGATCACTTTTTACTCGAGGGGGGTTTGTTGGTTTTACTCATGTCTATGCTCACATAGGAGTGTCGGTGATCCGTAGTAGGACATTGGGGCACTTTTTACTCTCCGTAAGAGAGATTTTTCCCCCCAGTCATAGTATTTCTTATTTGTGTATTTATGTTACATAGTTCCGGTCTCTTATCACACATTACACACTTTCGTGTATGAACGGACCTTAAGGCACTTACATAGCCCTAAAGTCTAAGGGTTGTACTTTTGTACTTTCACTTACACACTTTGAATCTAATCAAGTGTCGAGTTGTGTCTACACTCTTACTCTCTCTCTACTGTCTGTGTATTGAGCTGATAGCTGTCATCTCTGATCGAACATGCATGATGCTCAAGAGGGAGGCGGTCCTTCCACTTGGTATTTATATGGTCATGTATCTAGAGTCCATTGGAGGTCTTTCGGATTCCATACAAGTACTTCTATGATCAGCTTATGGACACTTGTGTTTCTATAGTTATGATTAGTTATTAGCTAGTGCAGTGAGTACCATTTTCATAGCCGTGGATTTGTATAGTTGTAATTGGTTATATACTAGTGCAATAACTACCATTTTGGAAAAGTGTACATTGCCAGAATATGGAGTAACAATAGTGTGCTTCGTTACTTGGAAATAAGTATGGAGAATTGTACATTGGCAATCCATGTGGTAACATCAACGCACTTGGTTACTTCGAAACATGTATGAATAACTGTACATTGATAGCACATGCAGTAACGACAGTATGCTTGGTTATTGGAAAACATGTATTGGTCATTTTGTATGCCATGTTGGATCTTAACTGCATGTAATTGGGTTCACTTGTGATGTTTCAAGAGGGGGATATGCCACCAAAATGAGAAATACACTTAATGATTTAATCAAACTTTTGAATATTTTTAATTAAAATGAACTTTAATTTTGGTATTCTAGATAGCTCTTGGTATGTGTAAGCAAGCAACCCTAGGTGGTAGTATATTCTCCCCTCCATGGTTTCTTTTCCCCATATCCTCTAGATGGCCTTGAGAGGCTTGTATATATGATTGTTTTTTAATTTTTGTGATAGCTCCAACTAGATTGTTGAGCATATGTACTTCATTGTAAAATTCATTGGAGTTATATGACTAGCCACATTGCAAAAAAAAAGAGGTTGGGATAGATGACTTGCTAAATGAACTATTTGCAGCTTACATGGAATATCTCAAGGCTCCCCTTACTCTCATGTATTAGGAGATATGGTGCTTTGATGTGATGCCTTTTGATTGAAAGTTGGCCTTGCTTCGTTTGCTACCTAAAATACTTGCATGGATGGAGTTAAAGCAATAGAGGTCGATTTCTGTGATGGTCTCATTGTATGAAATCCTTACTAAGGTTTGTGTTAAACTTCTTCATAGGTTTGTGGTTAATTTCTGTGATTAGCTCACTGTATGAAAACTTTACTAAGGTTTGCTTCATAGGTTGGTTTATCCTTGATAGCATGGTTTTATCAAGGGTCAGAATATTTTGCATGATATCCTTAATGTGGATTGATCACGCACAAGCATCTAGACAGGATGTGGTAATGGTCCAACTTGACATAGAGAAAACTTATGATCGTGTCAATTTGTCTTTTAAAAAAAATAAGAATCGATGGTTGCTATGGGTTTTGTCCCTCAGATGACCAATGTCATAAATACTATAAGTCAAGTGGGACTACATGAATTGCACTTAAGGGGGAGACCTTTGAAGAGTTTGCTTTTTCTTGTTCTTTGAGGCAAGGATATCCTCTTAGCCCTTTATTGTTTCCTTTGGTCACAAAACATTTATTTTTTTTTTGCAAGTAAAATGTGGCTGATTATATTACTAAAAAAAATTGATTACAATAGAGTGCTCATGCTCAATAGACCAGCTGGAGCTGATGCAAAGTCACCAATACATCATGTATACAAGCCTCCCAAGGCAATCTGGGGGGGATGGGGGCAAGAAGCCATGGGGGAGGGGGGGCGTATATCGCCAACTGGGGCTGCCTGCCTGCATCATGAAGAACAGACCCTGGCCGCCCTAAGTACGCATGAAGTGACCACGGAGCTCCTGACGAGCCCTGGACGACTCGCCCTGCACCTGATCCCATCGGCCGCGGAGGGAGTGGATGATGGAGGTCTAGAGCTCTGCTAAGGTCGCATGTGCTGAAAGTCTCTCTCCACCGAAAGCCTCCCAACACCGTGCCTTCCATATATGCCATCCAGTAAGACTCCCTATGATCTCCCATACCTCCGAGAGGTTTGCTGTGGGCTCTAGTACCTGGCGGATGGCAGAGCCTCCAGACCGACCACTGCGCACGACCTTGCCTCGATCATGAATATAGTGTCCTGCATCCCGGCCTTGTACAAAAGGTGACGGCCCTGACTGACTGCCTGCCAATAGAAGGCTCCCCGTGAGATACACCCAAGACTGGATACTATACGGCGAAGGATGCGGCATGCTCCTCTCCACACAAGTTGCGCCTCGTCACATGACCAAAGGCAGTGCTTTGGGGTTTCCAAAGGTTGTTATGTGCAGCGCTTACAACCTCCCTCCTGTATTTGGGCAAGCCAACTTCCCACCGCCATGCCTCCATGTGCCACTAGCCATAAAAAGTACAACACCCTCCTCGGCCTCCAGCTATCCCATAGGCGGTGCCAGAAGGTCTGTCGGAAGGGCTCCGTGATGCTGTGCTCCGCCTAGTGCCTGCTGCGTGACGGCGCCCAGTCCATATCCTCCTGCATCAGTATATGTCTGCCAATCCTGGCAGTGTACTCTAGGAACCTGGGTGGCTTCTTGGCGACCGCATAGGCCGGCCATAGCCACTCTCCTGGATCCCACTCCACCTCATCAAGTGGTCTGCCCTCCCAGATCCAAAGGCGCCACTCCCTGAGCTCCTTCCAGAAAACATACGGGTCCAGTCGCCATGTCTTCCCTGGAAGGCCCACGGCCCGAATCCTCCTCCACGAAAGGGTGGAAATCCCTTCATCTTGTTGCTCTCTGTCAAGGGCCAGATGTCCCCCCTCCTTAACGGCGAAGAAAGTCCCCTGCGGGGCGCCACCCACTCTACCTGCCACCTGAAAGGGGATGCCTGCTGGTGAAAACCTAGCTGCCCATAACTCCCCGGGCTCTATCGGTTCTCGTATCGGGGGGGCAAGCCACTCCGGAGGTATTGCTGCGTCTATCTCTCTTCTCCTCAACTCCACTCCTCTTTGGCAGCTTGATACTCGCTGCAATACCTCCTTGTCCGCCATCCTGTACACCTTTCGCCATGTCCTGATGGTACGAGTTGGGCCGGCCTCCCACCCAGCCCACTGGATGTGGGGGCGCTCACCTATCTGTGCCCCTTCCCGATCTTTGACCTAGGGGTTCTAGATCACTGGTTGACGGTCTATTTCCTCCTGGCAGCTTGGGGGGCTCTGGATTAGGGCCTTGCAGAGGCCCTGTCACATGCGGAGTAAACTGCGAAGGAAAGGTAATCTGGGGGGGGGGGGTGATCTGGGCTGATGTGAAGATCCATCTCAGGGATGGCCTCCACTAACCGCCAAGCCTCGGTCTACAATAAGACCTTCCAGGTCTGCCCGCCCGGTGTGAGACCGCGGACAACTAGCTTGCCCAAGAGGGCCATACTCTGATACTCTGGGTCTATGATCCCAAGACCTCCCTCTGACCTATGTCGTATGATGGTCGCCCACACCACCTTGGCCCTGGAATCCCTGGAACCATCAGACCTTGACGAAAGGAAATTTCGCACTAGGCGGCGAAGCTACACTACGCACGATGAGGAGAAGCACCAACACAAGGCGATGTACTAGGCCGCCGCTAGGAGGACCTGGTTAATCACCAGGGCTCGTCCGGCTAGTGAGAGGCGAACTGTGCTCTAGAGGTCAGTTTTCTCCGAATAGAATCAATGACAGGAAGAAACTGCTGGGCAGGAGTGATGTCGAGTCCCACCTGGAACCCTAGGTATTGGATGGTTTGCCCTCTGCTCACCCATCTAAATCCGAGGTGGACGCCCCACTCTGTGTTGGAGTTCGGGTCTATGAGGAAACCAACCGACTTTTGCCAGTTGATTTTCGCTCCCGTTGCAAAGTAGAACGCGTCAAGAGCCAACCACACTCTCTCCAGCATTAACTCATCGTCCTTTATGTAGAGGGCTGCATCATCTGTGTACTCAGAGTCTAACAACTCAGTCTCCTCTCTCACTAGAAGTCGGAGGCTGCGTAATCTGCTCACACGTGACCTGAGGAAGTGAGACATCGCCTCTGCGAAGAGTAGGAACAGGTATGGGGTCAAGGGGAAGCCCTGTCGAACCGATCTCTCCAACCGAAACTCCTCCCCTCGCCTTCCGCCTATGAGAACCGTGCTTGTGGCCGATTTGTACAGGTCGGAGACCCCACGAATCCAAACCTGGGGGAATCCCAACCTCACCATGGTGCCCTCTAGGAAATCCCAGTCCACCCTGTCATAAGCTTTCTCGAAATCCAAGAGTAGTACTGCCTGCCCATTGTGCTGAGCCTACTCTGTCGCCTCAAAGAAGGTAAATACATTGTCTAGGATGCTCCTATCCTGGACAAAGCCTGTCTGTGTCATGGATGATATCTGGAAGCAGGGGGCGTAGTCGCCTACCGATCATCTTTGCCAGTGCCTTATAGGCCATTGACAATAAGGTGATCGGTCTCCACTGGGAGAGCTCCAACTGGTCTTCCCCTTTGGGGAGAAGACTGATAAGGCCTGCCGAGAGACTCCCTGGCATTTGTCCTGAAGTGAAAATCTCATGGAAAGCTATCAGTAGGGGGTACTTCACCACTTCCCAGTAGGTAGTGAAGAAGGCCTTAGAGAGGCCATCCTCCCGCGGGCATTTCTGCCCATCCTGTGTATGGAAAGCCTTCTCTAGTCCCTTCTCTGTGAAGGGGCCTAGGAGGAGCATCCCATCTCCTCTGTGACGAGGGACGGGATGTGATCCCATACCTGCTGTCTACATCTCTGTCCTCTAGCTGAAGTTGTCTCTTGCTGGAAAAGGCGCGTATAATAGTCGGTGGCAATCTCCATCACCTTATTTGGGCTAGAACAGGTCCTCCCATACTGATCCCAAAGGCTGCGTATCTGCTCTCCTATGGTGTGGGACTGGTGCACTTGGAAGAACTCCCTGCACATCGTGTCCCCCTTCCGCGCTCAAAATGCTGCTGAGGTGCAGAAAGAGAACTCCGAGCACCTGTCCTCTAGGCCAGCAATGGCTGCTCGCGTGCGCACCTCCTGTGTGTGGAGGGTGGGATTGTAACTGTCCTGTTCACTGGAAAGGGCGGTAGTGTACAACCAAAATATATAAATGCTTTCACCCAATTCACAATCGCCCACTTTAACTTGAACTTAAAGACACAGAATCAAGAAGAAATACAGGAAGCTAGAATGCTCCTGTTGCTACACAGACACCCTGTTGGCCCCTAAGTCAGGCACCCCTTGCGGTATTTCTTTATTCATTAACAAAGGGATAATCCCACAATAACCTGGCCACAAGCTGTCCTTGTACAAAGTGGAGAAGGAAACACAGTTCCAACCCGATTTCGACAGCATAACGGCAATACAACTTGACTTGGTCATTATCCCTACTCAATAGGTGCCTCCATACACCTAAACACACTCAATGAAGTGCCTGGTAAGAAATTCAGCACGCTGAATTTTCTGGTTTTTGTCTTTAAACTGCTCCAAAATACATGTACAGTGTCCCTTGAGCTTCCTTGAAGCTCCTGGAGCAAATAGACACCAAAAATGTCCAAAAACCTAAACCTGCAAAAATATACAGCAGGCTGTAATTTCCTGTTTTGGGCCCTGTTTTACCTGCCAATCACTTGTGTGCGTAGCCAGCGGGCTCCCGCACCTTATGGGCCACTTTCCCTTTGAATCCTGCGAGATTTCACGCGAGAAATCTCAGGAAAACAGCATTTTCCACACAAGTATCTGCTTGGGAATGCAATTAGCAAACCCTGTACCTATTCAAGAGGCTCTTGCCTTGGCAATTATGCATAAATCCACAACACTGTACATGATCCATCTGATCAGCCCACAACATTGTACATGATCCATCTTATCAGCCCACAACACTGTACATAATCCATCTGCTCAGATAAGGAGAGAGTGACCTAGGAGGAGCAAGCTCAACCTCTGTACATGAGTCAGAGATGAAGAAGTACCCTCCATAGCTGATGTATTTACAGCAATCTGCCCTCAGCCCCATGAGTTCCATGCTCCAATCTACCCCTCATGCATTGAAACTCGTTTTTGTGCTGCTCTCTCTCTCTCTTTTGGGTATGTATGCCCAAATTGTGACACATGGCATACACATAACAATTTTCCTGTTTAAACCTTTCGGTCTAAAATTCTCTATGATCGGTGCAAAATTTGACCTCGGCACAGACCAGAGAATTAATCCTCGTGCAAAAACGAAGATAATGACGCGAACAGATTCTGGGGTTCAAAAATAGTAACTCCCTAAATTTTAGGAGCTGCTTCCATTGCATCCCCACTAGTCTTTTGACTATCTTTGCAGACTATGGCTACATCCAAATTTGCAATGTAGCTCAACTGAAAGTGAATTTCCACTGATGATCCCACATGGACTAATCTCTTGGAGATTTGTTCATCTTCACTTTGAACTAGTCTCTTCCAGGCTAGTTCTTCAACACACTTGTCCATATACACTTTCACAAGTCTCTTCCAGGCTTGTCAATCTACAGTGCCATTAGTCTCTTCCAGACTTGTACTGGACCTTAACTGTCCAGTCTTGACTCACTGGACATTCCTGTCCGTTTCACATACTAGCCATGCAACTCAGGCTAGTATATTTCAAGAGGGATCCTTCCAAAAAGAAAAACCAAATAAAGTAGTAATAAAGAAATCAGCAAAAAGGTAATAGTTGTCAGAGTCTTGTGACATACCTCCATGTCACAAGACTGTGACAGGGATCCCCTGGTGCCTCCTGCAATAATCTTTGCGTGGCTGCAAGGTCCTACCGGAGTGCTCTCTCCTCCTTCCAACACTACTGCCTGGCTTGTATGGCTGCCTCTTAGCAGATTCTACTCGACTCGGCTAGGACCTCTGCAACCTCCTCTGCTATTTGGTCCCTCCTATCCCACTCTGTGGTCCAAATTTGCCCTATCTGTCTCGTCACCTCCTCCCTCCTATAGATCAAGTTAGGGATCCGACAGGATTGTGTATCTAGGGTAGATGCTGGGGGGTCAAGTGTCAGGAGAACCGAGCAATGATCGGACAACATGGTGCTTGCCAACTGCTCAATTTGGCCTCCACGAGAGCCTCCTCACTCTCCCACATAAAACATGTCCAACTGCTCCAACAGGACTCCACCTAGCTGCCTGTATCCCCAAGAGAAGTCCAACGACCTCTTCCTCCTATGGAAGGCAGGGTCTTTCCAGGCATCATGTGCTCCGACTGCAAGAAAAAAAACCTTCCATGCCTCCTGCTCCTCCCCAGCCATGCCCTGGTAGTTTCGGCCTCTGCCCTGCTAGTCCTCCAAGTATTCCAGGTTGTTGAAATCTCCTCCAACAATCCAGGAGTCCACCTCTGGGAGTCCATTTGCGATCTCCACCCAGAACCTGCTACGTGCCCTAACCTCTGTAGAGGCATATATATTGAGGACTCCAATACAGGAGTCCCCAATATCCAATCTGATCCATAGAGCCCTTCTTGCCACTATCATCCTGTGGTCTCGTACACAGGCGGTGAGACTCGGGCCAATAGAGGTGCATACGTCTCCACTCCTGTCGTGGGCACCTATGGCGTGCTTTCAGTAAGTGTGCGAGCTGCCCGGAAGTACCTTCCCAGTCCGCTGGGGGGTGAGCTTGTGCTCCTGCAGAAGCAAGATGTCGATCCGTCCGGCAAGTGCCGGCTGCAACTCTTGCCGAACAATCAACTTCTTGGAACCATGTGCCCCACTATAGGGGAGACTGTTCACATTCCAGGATGCAAGGTTTAGGCTTATGGGGAAACCTGTGACTGATCGAACAGGCATCTATTCGGTTTGGAGGCTGCTGATGAGGAGGAGAAACTATGGGGCATGCAAGTACGCTTTGCCATAGGTCTAGACGGTGAACTTCGATCCCCCATGGTGGCTCTCGGCCGGACCATAGGGGTGATAGATGCTCCAGGTGGTACTATCAATGCATCTATTAGCCATGCTGAGAGTCGTGACTTTGTACACTGGTAGAAGCGGGCCACCTGTGCCAGGGGCCACTTGATCACATCCTGTGGAGCTCTCCACTGTGGAGGGGCTCGAAAGATAATGCTCAAGTGTGGGACCTCGGCACCAGTCCACTGATTAATGTCCATCATGCAGCCAGGCCACTGTTGTGCAAACAGTGCTAGTCCTTCTCCCATCCACTAGGAGATGTGGTCCTCCACTTGACTCTTCAAACCCTCCTCTATCTGTGTCGTCCAATCCCCTGAGTGAGAGGACTAAAAAAAGAAAGCATAGTTTGGTCCATTCGGTGGTGCTAGTAGATGGACCTTGCCTCTCCTGGACTTGCCAACCACGAAGATCCCCACCTCTAGAGGTAGTGGGAACTCTCCACGCTCCACGACTCTCATGTAGGACCATGGGCCACTGCGGAAGAACTCCTGTGGCAACAACCGTGCCTGCCTCGGGAAAGTGTGACGGGCGGCAGGTGCAGATGAGCTGGTGGTTGTGTGGGAGGGGGAGAACTGCTGGTGCGAGGAGGATGTGGGCATGAGTGGCTCATCACCTCCTGTGGGGAGAGGGTGTGGGTCTGGGGGGGATCACCTGAACCGGGGGTGAATCGGGGGGGGGGGGGGGGGGGTTTTGTTGCACGATAGGGGAGATGGTGGGGGGGAAGAAGACCGAGGGATGGTGAGGGGGTCGGAGGTGCCTGGTGGGTGGGGGGGGGGGGGACTGGTGGCCCTGATAGGGGGGCACTGTGGCTATGTGGGAGGGGGAGAACTGCTGGTGCAAGGATGGTGTGGGCGTGAGTGGCTCATCAACTTCTGTGGGAGGAGGGGGGGTGGGTCTGGGGGGGATCACCTGAACCAGGGGCGGATTGGGGGGGGGGGTGCGCGGCACGGGAGGTGGTGGGGGGGAAGAAGACCGAGAGACGGTTTTTCCCCCGAGGGATGATGGGGGGGTCGGAGGTGCGTGGCAGGTGTGGGGGGGGACTGGTGGTCCTGATAGGTGGGGCCATGGGCCTGAGTCAGTGGGGGGGGCATGGGAAGTGGGTGGGTGTGGGGGCTGTGGGATCTTAGGTGGGGTAGCCTGTGGCGCGGGTGGTGGATGTGGGGGGTTGCGGTCCTGTCGGGTGGGGCTATGGGATCTCAGGTGGGGTAGCCTGTGGTGCGGGTGGTGGATGTGGGGGGTTGCGGTCTTGCTGGGTGGAACTGTGGGATCTCAGGTGGGGTAGCCTGTGGCGCAGGTGGTGGATGTGGGGGGTTGCGGTCCTGCCGGGTGGGGCTGTGGGATCTCAGGTGGGGTAGCCTGTGGCGCGGGTGGTGGATGTGGGGGGTTGCGGTCCTGCCGGGTGGGGCGGGCAAGGGGGAGCTGTGGAGTGCTCTGCCGAGGGGGCGTCGCTCGCCCTCCTGCTCCCTACTATCGAGGCTGCGTTGGAGGAGCTGGCTATGGCCCCCTTGCGGTCTCCCTCTCTCTCATCTTTGGACCTGTGTGAAGCCGTCAGTGTCCACCTGCGGGCCTATCGGCGAAGCCGCCTTGGCTCCGAAGCGCGTACAGTCTGCTACTTGATGCCCAAAGCCATGGCAGCGCAGGCACTGCCTTGGTTACCCGGTCACGGTGACCTGCTGCCTAAAGGAATGACCTCCTGTCTCAATCTCTAAGAACTTGGGTATACTCTTTGTGTCTTTCACGGCCACTCGTACCTTGGGGACTCCTGCAACTGTCATTGCATCCGCGAAGGAGGCAAGAAGAACTGTGCCGAAGAGCCTTCCAAAGTCCTCCACTAACTGGCGGTACTCTACCGCTAGTCCGGGGAAAAGTAAAGTGAGTGGGTGTTTGAGAAATTTGTTGTGGAGCTCAAATGATTCCACTGTGAAGCCGCTGTACCAGTGAACCATGCGAATGACCCCCTTTCTGGAGGCATAGGGCGAACTCTCCACTAACTCACGAGCTACGTCCGCAGAGGTGAGATGAACCATGAATATCCCTCGGCCCATGAGGACTGCCTCCACGATCTATGTTGTGCCAATGCACAACGTAGAGTGAAGCCAATCTCGGAGTTGGGCCCTGGATGGAGAGTGTCCTATCACCTGACCGAACATCGCTGTTTCTTTAAGCTCTAGTTCTGTGGTACGGACGGCCAAGAGCTGTTCCTCAGAGAGGACAACGCGCAAAGTGTTTGACTGGGGGGCACTCGCAGAATGCACCGGTGTCTAACCAGGGGTTTCCATTGCGCGACCTTGTTGAGGACCTACAAATCCCGCTACTGTGCTGCCAAAAGGGGGGAGGTGTTGCTACAAGTGGGAGGAGCAACGGTATTTTGGGGGGGGGGGGGGGGGGCGCGGGGGGTCGTGCAGTGTGTCAGAGTAGAGGGGGGGCTGGCGGAGTTGGGGGGAGCTGATGAACGCTGGCGAGAGGGGTGGGCGCAGCACACCTGCTGTGAAGCAGTGCAGGTGGAGGGAAAGGGACAACTGGGTGGCGGATGCTGCGGAATGCGGGCTCTGGGTGAGCGCAATGGAGGGGGGCAAAGGGGATGCTGGCAGGCAAGGGGGGAGCTTACGAGAGCTGGTGGGAAGGGGTGGGTGCAGTGCTGGTCACAAAACTTATGCTGAGTTTATTGGATAAGTTTGCCTCAGATAGAGATTGTGGCCCTTAACCTTCCTAGTGGTGCAAAACTTGTTGAGCAATCATTGGTTGACTCTTTCATGCTTGTAAGGGCTGAGAGAAATAATCTAGCTAGAGCTAGGTTTGCTTGGGCTTTGTTTGGGTTAGCATCTAGTTTGTATATCAATATGCACAAATATATTCTTATTAACTGCATGGAAAGAGATTTGATTGACTGAGGATGGTAGGGCAAGATTCTTTTTAAAGGGGTGATTGCGAGAAATTTTGGTTATTGTTGGGGTGGATGTGGCAGATAAGAATTTGTTGAACTGGATGTTTGGTCATATAAGGTATAACTTAATATATTGGAAATCTCAAGGTTGGCCTTTGCATGTTCGTCTTAAAGTGGTGCAGAGTCTTATGATTAGTACGATTTCCTTCTTCTTACCATTCCTACCTTGGACTCGTACATCTTTGGATGAATTGGTGGAAGCAATTCTGTTTATGCTCTCAAGGAAACAAGGAAATCATTTGGGTTAGAATTGGGCGTTTTGGGACTATGCCAGTTCGAGAGATATAGGTGAGACTGCTCTTTTGGATGTTAATAAACACATGGTGGCTCTTCGAATTGGCCCTCTTACAGGGCGTCTGGAGTAGCAACTGGAGTGGATATTGCAAAAGTTTTTACTGAGTAGGTGGGGATTTCTCAAGGCAATACATATATTCAATCCTATTGGTGGCATTTTTTGAATTCTACTTCGAGAATTAAATGTCTTAAGTGAGTTCTGCTATCACACTTAATCTCCTCTTAGCAAGACCTATTTTCTTTTACTCGTTAGGGCTATAGACTATGTAGATGAGGGTTTCTAATAGCGTTAGCCTCTCAATGGGCTGGATTGTGGAGCCGAGGGTAGTAAAAGCCACTAAATTGAAAATAGGTAGGGGAAATCTCGGTACCTAGTTGCAGTATTTTCAAGGAGGGCTCATTGCTCATTGCAATCTCATTATCTTTAGGTGCTTGAAGGCACTTAGTGCACATTTTTAGGTGTCCCATTACCTTGACTATAGCACTTTGAAAGACAATGTAGAACAATCTCTATCACCTAGAATTGTGGGTTGTTATAGGGGTTGCCTTGGGGGATGCACATATACTTCATTTGGGTAGGGAGCAATGGCCAATCATGATAAGATGAGGTAGAGTGGCCTATCTTGCCACAATAGCTGCACCCACAAATCACTGCTGCAACCTAGGGAAGAAAGCCATAATATCAATGTTGCAAACATTAAACAGGAGGGTGGGATGGATGCAGAAGATAGAGTTCTCTCTGAAATGTGTAGCATGATGGGATGTAGGAGTCTGCGTTTCCAGTGGTTTTATAGCTCCTTGCAAGGCCCTATGTTCTTCATAGAGAAGTAGGATCTTTAGCTTGATCACCTCTACTTTGGTACCATGTAAAGAAGTGGTAGGATTTGCTATGGAGACAAAATGTGTATAACAAACACTAGTAATGAATGAATTGAGAAACATAGAGCATGAATGAATGATGAATGAAATACAATGATAATACAATGACCTTAGGAGGGGCTGATGAGAGCCAAGGAGTGGATGACATTGGAGAGTGGCTCAATGCTAATGAATGGTGGTAGCACGTAGGGAAGGAGTGGGGGGACCAAAACACAATCCTTCGGATAGTAGGATGTCCAAGAATACTCTAGGCAGTAGAAGGAATGGTGTGACCAATAGTGGAGGGAGCAAAACATAGTCCTAATGATTATTGATAACTCCATTAGTAGATAAGGGAGTAAAATCAAAGAAGAGATAAGGGAGTAGATAGGTCCACTAGTAGATAAGAGGGTAGACAGTTCCACCACTAGATAAGTGGAGTAGAATCAAAGCACCTGTGCCATAGTTGGAAACTTGAAAGGATAACAGTAGCAAAGGAGATAGCTCAACCTCTAACCAGATGCACAGATGTAGCCACCAAGGCATGGTTGAAAATCCATGGCTCTAGCCTAGGTAGAACTTGTGGATACTAGGGGTCGTTGCTGAAAATGACGGAGGACTAAGGCCAAGGGTTGTGATGGACCGTGACCACCTCTGAGTTATGAGATAAGCTAGAAGAGCTTCTTCATGGAGGACACACTTCCACAAGCCAAGAGATCCCCCTTTGAAGGAGGTAGTGTTCAAAAAATCATTAGTAATGGCCTCTAGGGAATCAGAACTATCCTCCAACATTGGCAAAGAAGGTAATTGGAATTGGGGGGGTTGTGGAATAGGGAGCAGGCAGCTACTAGAGGTGGCCTTCAGATGTTGGGTAGATGAGGGATTGAGAGGGAGAGGTATCATCCAACAGTGACAAAGAAGGTAATTGGGATTTTGGGGTTGTGGAACAGGAAGCAGGCAGCTACTAGAGGTGGCCTTCAGATGTTGGGTAGACAAGGGGTTGTTAGGAGAGGTATCCCAAATGATCTCTTTGATGCTAGTGTTGGAATCCATGCCCATGGGGTCATAAAAGGGAGAAAGAATGTGCAATTCTTGTGGAGCCATGGGTAGTCGACAGCCAGTATATCACCAAGGGAGTGGATTGATCATTGTGGAGACGAGAGCATCTGACAACCTCATCTTTGAATGGGTTAGATTGCAGAGCCGAGGATCGTGGAAGCAACTGAATGTGAAAATAGATAGGAAAAACCACTATAGCTAGTTATAGTAGTCTCCTAGAGGGCTTACTGCCATGGGGTTTCATGGCTTCCAGATGCTCCAAAGGATGAAGTGTGTGTCATAAGCATCTTATTTTCTGGAGCATAGTACATTGATAGCTGATACAAAACAATCTATGTTGTCTAGAACGGCAAGTTGGCACAAGGGGTGGGGTGCCTTTGAGGATGCATGCATACTTTGGTGGGGTAAGGAGCAATGGCCAATGATGATAAGATGAGACTGAGTAACCTCTCTTGCCACAATAGGACCATCAAGTGGTCCATGTTGCAAACTTGGGGAGGAAGACATAACTCCATTGTTGCAAACATGAAATGGGAGGGTGGGATGATAGCAAAAGATAGATCTCTCTCTCAAATGTTGTAGCACAATGAAATGTAGAAATTTGAAAATTCGGCCAATAATCTTGTCGCTTCGTGCAAGGCCCTGTGTTTTGCATGGATAATGAGAATATGTAGCTAAAGAGCACATCTACTCTAATACCATACTAAGGTATGATAGGAGTTGTGGTGGAGACGAGTGTGTATGATAAACTCAGCAGTGAATGAATTTAGAAACATAGAGCATGAATGAATGATGAATAAAATACAATGATGATACCATAACCTCATGACTTTCTCTCTCTAGTACAATTCTTGACTAGAGCCAAGGAGTCGGTGACACCAGAGTGGATCGAGATGACTATATGTCTCGGATGATGAAGGGTAGCAGCTTTTGTGGAAGGAGGTGATGGGAGCGAAATACTGAAAGAAGCACTTGTAACATAGCTTAGAAGTTGAGAGGATAACAGTAGTGAAGGTCATATATGAAGGTATCCATACGTCAACTTTGAGAGAGCAGCCAATAGCTCCTCCATGCTCATAAGAATACCAAGATGAGTTTGATCATTGGCCTTGGGAGAGAGGACACTATCCCCATCTCCATGGTGGACAAGACACAAAGGTGCAATGACCACAGGATGACTGAAGATCCTAGGGTTTGGTGCCAAAACTGGTGGAGGACTAAGGCCAAGGCTGTTTGCAATGGTGCAGGAACCTCTACTGATGGATGGTTGTAAATGAACTGTATCCTCTCTGAGATACAGAATAAGCTGGAAAAGCTTCCCAATGGAGGAGACTGGTGCAAACCAAGAGATCCCCCTATAATAAAGGAGATAGGGAACAAAAACAATTAACAATAATGGCCTCAAGAGAATTGGAACTATCCTCCAAGACTGCTAAAGAAGGTATTTGGACTGGGACTGTTGTGTCACAAAAAGCAGGCAGCTACAAGAGGTGGCCTTCCATTGTTGGATTGAAGAGGGTGGGAGGGAAGGGTATCACAAATGATCTCATTGATGCTCTTGGGACAAATATGTGTTTGTGGAGTTGTACAAGGGAGGAGGAATGTGCAGCTTTTGTCCAGCCACAGGTAGCTGCAGTCACTACCTCACAGGAGACTAAACCTGTGATGAAGTTGTCTAACACCCTCTTATCTCTTGATAGGGTAGATGCAGTTGAGGGTTGTAGAAGCCCGTGAACCTAAAATAGGCAGGGGAAAGTTCCATAGCTGATTTTGACCATTTTCAGGAGGGCTTATTTCCTCATGGAGTCTCCTAGCCTCTAGGTGCTCAAAAGGATTTAGCACATGTCATCGACATCTAGTTGCCTTAAGAATAATACTTTGGTAGCCAATGTAGAACAAGCTATGTCACCTAGAAGGCGAGTTGGCACAAGGGGCGTCTTTGGAGATGCTCATATACTCTACTACCGCAGGGAGCAATGGTTAATGACGAGAAGTTGAGGTTGAGTGACCTCTCTTGCTGCATTATGTGCACCCAGTGGTCAGTGCTACAACCTTTGGGAGGAACCAATAACACCAACTTTGCAGACTTGAAATTCAAGGGTAGCATGGGAGCTGAAGATAGAGTTTTCCAAATGGCCCAACAGAATAGAAAGGAGGAATCTTGCCAATGGTCTCATTGCTTCCTTCAAGGGCCTATGTTCTTGAGGGAGAATGAGGATCTTTAGCTAGCACCTTTGCTCTAATACTATGTAAAGGAAACATAGTGTTTGCACTAGAGACAACAGTTGTAAAACAACCGCTAGGAGTTAATGAAGTTATAAACATAGAGCACGAGTGAATAATGAATTAAATACAATGATGATACAATGATCTCAGGCCTCCGTATCTCTAGGATCAAGGTTGATGAGAGCCAAGAAGCCGGTGATGATGGAGTGGTTCAAGATGACTTCATTGTCCTAGCTGATGAATGGTAGCAGCACTGGGTGGACTGTGGGGGTAGCAAAACATAGTCCTCTGGGAAGTAGGATGTTGAAGACCCTGGGCAGTAGAAGGAATAATGTGGACAGCAGTGAGGAAGTGAAACGTAGTCCACCTGCAAGCACGGTGTTGATGATGACTCCACGCAGCAAAATGCAAGGTCTCCACAATGAGTAGATAAGGGAGGAGGAGATGACGTCATCAGCAGACAAGTTCCACTATAGCAGCAAAATGCAGCTTGCAGAGTGGAAAATGCAGGCTGCAGCTGATTTGAATGATTGCAAACAGCAGATAGTGAGTAGAAGCTAATGATGACCTCCAGGGGTTGGTGATGTTCTCCAGGGCAGGGCGGCAGCATTCAGCAGTTGGGTAGCTGGCTGGACAGCAGTGTGGAACCTCTGGGCAGCAGGGTGGCACCTCCTCTGGCTGGGCAGCAGCTCCTCTGGGGTATGGGCAGCTGGAGAGAGAACGTTAATGGAGAAGGGAGAATGCTTGGAGAAGAGGAGTGATAATGATCAATGAGTGATAAAAGATGTAAAGATGGATGCCCACAACATGCCCTTTAATAGAAGAATTTTGTGCGTTTGTCCTACTGAATAAAATAAAGTATTTTTCATTTATAAATACTATTGGGGATATTCAATGGAGAAAAATTAGGCATTACTGCATGGTAAGTGTTAATGCATGGCTTAATTTTGGTGGCTTGATGGGAGGGAGGGAGATGTCCATGGAACGAGTAGTGTGAATGGTCATGATGAGCTTGAACTCTCTAGTTTGTTTTCCATGATTGTGAGACAGGAGACCAAGTAATAGGCAACCATGCATAAACATGAGGTCTGTCACCATATAATGCCAAGCCTTATGCCACTACAGCTTTTTGCAACTTTTGATCGATACACAAATGGATTGTGACTTGTGCAAACTACTTTGTTGGCTGTGTAAATATAGGTGTTGATTGCAGCCCATACATACATGTCAAATGGTGAAATGAATGGATAGTTTGCTTGATAAAATTCTGACCTACTTTCTTGAGGTTGAGCTTCAAATCTCTGGGGGCAACTTACACATTGGATGAAACCTATCCACATCTTTTTATCTCATTCAAGCTAGCTGGCGAGACATTCGTCCTTCATAAATGGTGGCTTGGTGTTTTAAATGTGAATTTATATTGATATAGTATTTGTAATTGGGGGTTGATATTATAGACTAGCTATGAAGGTGTGTGAACCAGTCTTCCTTCTTGGATAGGGTGGTTTAACCTGATTAAGCACTTAATTACAGCAATTAGCAAATGAACATAAACTGAAATGCTCACTTTACCTTCATAAACTTGGACAGTGGACACCCTATTGGCCCCAAAACTGACGCCCCTTTCGGTATTTCTTTAATTTCAATTGCTGATGGATAAATTACAAGTCGAGATTTCACGATCTCCTTGGCTAGTTTAAAAACCTCTTGTTGTTCCAATAATTAGCAAAGCATTCGGGCAAATTGCCCCTTGATTTTCACCCAGGACTTGCTCTAATGGAACCCCAACTGGTCAAATGCTGCCCCAAATTCACAATAGATGGACTGGCATCTGAAATCCTCACAATTCCACGAATTTCCGGTGCTGATTTCAGTATACAATGCCTTTGACTGATGGCATGGGTCCCAAGGTGGTTGCTAAACCCTAATTACTATTGTAATTTAGGGTTTACAGCAGTAAACTCTCTGCTGTCCACCAAATTTGGCTGTACTCTGCTACCAATGGCTGAGAATTACTGAGAATGCTTGAGCATAGACTGGAGCAGATGAGAGAATGCTGTGGAGAGAGAAAATCAGCTGAAATTCATCTTTTGATTCGTAGCTCTGATGACAAGGCGGAAGAGAAAACTTGCTGCTCCCTGTCCTATCGCGGCGCGCGATTAGTCGTCGTCGCCTCTCAGAGCCAAATTTGATCACCTCCTCTCCCTCCACCAAGCTCCGAATGGCTGCAATTCAGCTTCCACCACCCTCCAACAGCCTTCTCCCTAGTTGCATGGGAAAGTTTTGCCAAGTGGCAGCCTTCCTAATGCATTTTCAGCCATTAAATTAATTTTTCAGAATTAATTAATTCTGAAAATTAATTTAAGACCTTTTGACCCTGCCCAAAACTAAACATGCCCATCTGTAATGAAATTGGCTAGGCCATTTGCAACTTGGAGTGGTTCCCAACCTCTGTTGACCCTTAGACTAGTCGCTAGTGTCACCACTGACACTTAATGGCCAAACAATTGTCCTAGGGTCTAACCTGGCACCAACTGACCACCAAAACCGAGTTGGCATAACTTAACACAACTTTTGCCTTTAACACCCACTGCATCCTCGGGGTCCTTGGCCCGTTCCCATGAAATAACTGCCATGTGCATCACATGTGCTAAACAACCTTGCACATTTGATTAATAACTTAATCAAATGTTACTAGCAAGATTAAAGCATCTCAAAATTTCACGTCCCTGTGACAGTGTGCCCGACACTCTTCATAATTGACTCAACATTGGGGCTGATGTTATGGACTAGCTATGAAGGGGTGCCCAACATTCTTGATAAATGACTCAACATTGGGGTTTACATTATGGACCTGTTATCAATGGCAGCTCAATGGACCGACTTCAGCTAACGAATCTTCACATGGCTCAATGTTTTCATTTGCTCAAGTCATATCAAAAGAGGGAGGGGAAGAAACCTCTCTTCCAAGAAGAAACTCTGGGCCTTGTGCTGCTGTATGCAAACATGTATGTTTTCTAGAGTGTAGCTGAGATTGGTCATGAGCAATGGCAAGATTTCAGCTGTACACATGCTAACATTCCTGAATACTTGTAAAGTGCATTTGCAAAATGTTAGGTTCTTTGATTTAACCATTGTGGGTACTAGCAAGGATCTAAACTCTCAAAAACATGTCAAAGTTCTTGAAGACTTGTAACTACATGTGCATGTCGTTATGTTCCTTATTTAAGTGCATGTCGTTATGTTCCTTATTTAACTGTCATAGCATATGCACGAATCTGTGGGTTTTCTATATAGGGGCACATATCCAGTCACCTGTAGTGCATCTGTCTGGGGTGCACTTGTTGAAAGAGTGCAGACTTTGATTGGGACCCAAGACTGTATGCCTAGCTTGTGTCATAGTGGCTCCCGAAAATTGGTATTAGACATTATCCTAAGCCATGCAAAGCATGTTTGTGCATCTAGCCATTTCAACTGGCAGGAAGCATGGGCAGGACAACAGTTTATAGCTTCAAATAGTTAGGAAAGCAAAGAAAGTTAATGGAAGGTTATAGAACATTCAATTCCCTGGAAATGCTGCTGCAAAGAGATTGTTTCCCATTGGCAGTTTGGTTGACTTAAACAACTTTAATTCTGGTTAGGTCTTTTTACTAAAGTGGCTGGCTGGCAGACTTGAGTGCTAAGAAAGATCTTGTTGTTATATTGTTATGATCGATGCAGCAAGTCGGATTTTGTGGTCTACAAGCTAAAACAGATGGGGAAGATAGACGAGAGAGACATTTTGAGCATCTGCAAACGGTTCAACAAGTTAGACGTTGAAAAATCTGGAAAAATCACACTGTCGTGCCTGGTTAATGTTCATAGAGCTGGGCTGAAAGGGCGATGAAGTACCTTCAACAAGGTGTGGCCTGACCTATCTTCTCAACAAGGTGTGGTCTGACCAATCTTTTCAACGCAAGAGCTGAAAGGAGATGAATACCTTCAATATGATCTAACATAAAAAGAGTTGATATGCGTATGGAAAAAACCCATACTACCTAGCTTCAGCTTCAATGTTTATATTTGTGAAATTCCATGTGGATTGTGAGCTACGTTGTTAGGCTTGTCATTACGTTTTTAATATGGGCTTAATGTAGTGTCAATATGGAGGCCTAGGTTTAAACATTGATAGGGTTTTCTAATATTGTATGTTGTGCCTTCTTGTGTGTTGCGTCAAGCAAGGTGATTTTGTTACTCTGGAAGTTCTTTTTTGTTCTTTAGAAAGTGCCAATGTGAAGAGGAGCCACAATTCTTTGAAACTGCCAATGTGAAGATCATCTAGTGGCTCCTCATAGGAACCTTTTTGGTAAGTCGGTGAGTTGTATACCACAAAAAGACCAATAGACTCACAAATGTGGCTCTATAGAGGTTGTGGCTCACTCTTGTTATATAAGACTTGATTTAATCCCAAAGAGTGATGAACTCATACATTTCATGTGTTCTTCCATACACAAACTTGTAGTGAAAGCATGCTTGAATAGCGTCAACTAAACTATTAATAATGGAAACTCTCCCCATATTTCAATGATTGCCTTTGTATTTAGCACCTCTTAAACATTAGACTACACAATTAAGGCTTCCTATGCGGTGACAATGAATCATTATTTTTAGATGAGGGTGGTTGCGCACTTGAAGGTCTTGCCTGACATACAATCAATTCTTTTAGACTTGCTCACATGTTGGTAGGACTATGTCCTTTTCATCTCATATATTGGTAGGACTATGTCCTTCCAACTTGATGCTATTGGGGCAATCAAGTAACATTAGTTTGCATCAATGATTGTGAAATAATATTTGGAGGAGGTTGGTGTTGCTTCATGTTTTCAAAATGATTATGGACCAAAGCTACATGTTTATAGTGCAACACCAATGAAGAAATAGTTGTTTAAGATAAAACATGTTGCATTTAAAGCATTTAAACATGAAACATGATCTCTCACAGTCTATAAACTACAACATCAATATGACATTTAGATGTCTAGCTTGTAAGTTGGGGGTGTGGAGCGGTGAATAGCTTGTCTTAGACAGGTTGAATGTTTGGGTTATCCATATGAACATAATTGTAGATATAGGATAGGTGATACCAATTATAGGGTGTTTAACTAAACCAATTCTTCATGAAGACGCAATATAATCTTGATCAACTTTAAAAACTAGGTGGTTTGCCTTGCATTAGATGTCTTCAAAAAAACATCAATTGCATGATATGATAGCGCAACATCATCAACCTACAAAGACATAGGAGAAAACATATGGAGGATGTTATGTTGTCAAATACTTGATATTTATGTGTTACATCTTCAGTCTACAAAAATGAAGTAAAAGAATAAAATTGTGTTAATAATGTTCTCTTAGTGCATGGAATGTCCGCTTGAACAAGATGGCCATTTACGGACTAGGATAATCCCATTATCTAATGATAATGTCTTCATTTATAACTAATGGAAGGATTTTCTTGCGCAATTGTTCTCTATGATTAAAACATTCCCTTTTAAATCATGTGACTAAAATGGCTTGGTAGTCTATTGAGGATATCATGATTGCATCGCTTAGCATTTAGAAAATATTTAGTGAATTATGAATCTATCTTATGAAAATAAATGAACAATGTAGTCGTGGCAATACATTTGTATAGTAGATCTACTTAGAGAGAGACAAAACGATTGTAGATTTACATAGCTCATCTAGTTCAGGCTAATCCTCTATATCAAAGTGTTCGGGCTTTATACCCTCATGTGTCAATGGCTTAATTTGCAATTTCTATACTAAAACCTATCAAATTTGTGTCGTCCACTAGTTGTAATTTGTGCCATCAAACTTATCAATATTGAAGATAGCATTATTATTTGACCCACCAGTTATAATGCAAGAAATGAACGCATAATCCAAGATAAATAAGCTGCTATAAATGATTGCAAAATAGTCCAAAAGCACAACCAAGACATTGTCTAATAGAGGAAAAATTGCAAAGATTAGGGTCCTACTATCTACTAAATACCAAAGGATGACGGTCAAGTCAGAGCATCTATCCTCATAAATGATACATAAAATTTTAAATATTGCAAGCTGAAAATAATAGCAGTAGTAAAACCCAAAGCCAAGTGTGAGAAAACAATCGAAAAAATCCAATCTACAATTGGCAGGTATATCTTGTAAGAAGTGGGATATGTACAAACCATTAGCAGACATCGAGTATGTAATTGGTTCCGAGAACTATCAAAGTCAATGTGTCAGAGATATACATCCAATAGACATAACTGTCATGTATATAGTAGGTCTCAAAGATAGCGGAATAGAACTGTCAGATACACAACTGACTGAGCAAGTGGAAAGAAGCTCAATACATAGCTAAGTAGGATGAATACATAATTGACAACAACTTGACAAAGATAGGGGCCAACTCAAAGCATGAATCAAATGAGCCCACTAGGCAACAACTACATCCAAATAATATCCAAAGAGCATAGACAACTCAACCAAGTCTCACAGTCTTGCTAATATAAGCTTAATTGCATAAACCCAAAGTTTTACTCAAATGTAAAGTATCCAAGTAGCACAAGTAACTCTTATTAGAACAAAACCAAAAGCCAAATGAGCAATGCAAGCTCTAAACATGAAGTACATGGTCATCCAAGCATCCAAGGTATATGAAGCATAAGTTAGGAGCATAAAACCCAATAGAGTCTTCAAGCTCGAAAGTGTGTATGCCACTGAAGGTATATAACCACAACCAAGATGAATGTCACCAAGCTCAAAATCAAGGCTCAAGAGCATCCCATAGCATATTTAAGTGCATAGACCAATGTTAAGCATCAATACATTTATACGAAGCATCCAAATGACATCCAAGAGCAATAGGCATAAAAGTTTCCTATGTAAAAGCTTGTTGTCCATTGCATTACAATAGTGAAATAAGCTTTGAAATTTGAGCTAAATGAGCTCAATGCAAGCCACAAAACATATCAAGACATTTTTCAAGCATTTACTAATGATGTAGGCACCAATAGGCATAAAAGAGAAGCATATATGAGGCTTCAAACTCTAATGAAAATCCTTCACACGGACCTATGCTATAGCAGGTCTACTATTGTATACAATAGATAGTAGGATTATTGCCACTCCAACAGGTGCGCAACCACAAGAACCAAGTGACGGTACTTTTCAAGGTGATTGCCAAGATTGATTCCCAAGTTTAAGAGCCCATAGGAGTTGGAGTGTAGTGAGCTAGGAAAGATGTGCAGCATGGTAGGCACAAATCACTGATGGACAAGGCCTAATATAGCCCTGGAGCAAGCCTTAGGAGGTGAAAACAAGTCACGAAGGAGGGAAGATCAAACAAATATCTTTGAAGATGAAGCCATGGCTTCCATGAATGAAGAGTTGAAACTTTTTAAATTTGGGTTGAAGTAGATTGAAGAGAAGCTCCTCGAAGCCAATGCTTTGATACTAGTTGAAATGATAAGCCCTAAGTGGAAGCACGCGAGTGGAAGTAAGAGCTATGGTGGAAGAAGCAAGAGAGCAAGAGTAAGAGACACATGATGTTGGAACTCCAACAATGTGTGATCGGCCTTTCGTTATTTAGATGCCACTGAAAGACTAAATAATGAAATGAAATGATGGGCGCCTGCCACCTGTAGTGTATAGGCATGCAGGTACTGTCAGTATAATGAATACACCGACGGTTAGGCACATGCGCCTTTACCCCCAACGGTTCAAGTGAGGGCAAGATAGACTCAAGGATGCTCATGGGCTAATACCTTGATGGGAGAGCAGCAATCTAGAGGTTTAGCTTGAGAATTGTGATAGTAAGAATAGTTAGCCACATGCATTCTTCCATTAAGGAATGAGGGGTTGTAACTTTTGATTTAAGGACTTGAGGAAGGACCAAATACACAAATGAGGACAAGAATATGAGAAAAGATAGAGAATCTAGGATGGATTGTCTTTGAGTGTGTTTTCATGCATACCTAACCTTACATATTCATGTATAATAGTTGGATGTTGAATAGACATACAAGTCATGTACTTAGATAGAGGGATAATTGTATATAAGAGGATTCATAGAAAAATTTATTGGAATCCATCCCAACTAGTTTGCATGCATGTCGGTCTATGAGTTAGATAGTCCTAAATTGGGAAGTGGATTCCAATGGTCAAAGCATAAGTCAAAGATGAGAACCATCATGTGCCTAGTACTTATAGAATGTCAAAAGGTCTAATCTAGATAAGGTAACTTAAGACCTAAAGGGGGTCCAAATAGGCAAAAGTAGTCTAAAGGCTCAATAGATTCTTGATTTGAAAGGGATCTTACCCAAAAGAGTTTTGTAAACTTAAAGGAGCTTTGTAAATAAAGAATATGAATATATAAAAAAGAAAGTCATGTGGAAATGTATGTTTGATTGCTTTTATATTGTTCTTGAAGAAGTAAAGTGAACCTAGTGTAGTTCTTTTTATAGATTTCACAATGTAGTATACCTTGTTCAGATAATCAAAGTTGATGGTGTGCTAGGTGGAAAGTGGTTGAATGAAAACTTGATGATTACGTCCTACTAATATGTGTAAATGTTAAATCATATGACTTTTTAAAGCTTTGTAGTATATTTGCTAATAGGATTACACATGTCATATAGAAACTAGAATAAATAGCTTTAGAGGAATGGGCTATGATTGTGGCTAGTAGTTAGGGAGGTAGTTTCATATCCCACACATCACAATTTCTATTAACCAAACACAATTTTGGTCATCCTTTGCAAATGCCACTAATGTTAAGGGTACAATGCTCCTTGGGGAACATATAGACATAGGTTGGACTTGGGATGATGATAGGTTTTTCCAGAAGTAGTCATAGATTAAAATGTCATGTCCATTATGAGGTAGGGAAGTATATCATCCATCCCCCACCTATAGCATGATAAGTGCTAAATAAATCCACATGAACTAGGATTTCCTTGACTTAGTTGGGCTACTTTTCTATGTAATGAATGAATGCTTGTGTATGAGTATTTCTTGTAAATATGCTTATGGAATAAAGTGATGCTTTGGGATAAAATATTGCAACTTAAATTAGTTTTTGCATTCAATAGCTTAGGGAATTTATGATAAGCCATTCAAAAGTTCTATTTAAGTTTTTAGAAGAAGCGAAGCATGTATTGAAAACTAAATCCTCAATAAAGGGTGTAAAATACGTACTATAAGTGAAGAAAAACCATGGTCTATTGTAAATAAGATGATAAAAGTTATTTGAGAATTAGACTTAGAGTTATATTATTTTCATTAATACTTAATAAGTTGTTGATGGACTTGGCATTCTAGATGAGTATGGCTTTAAGTCCTAATCGAATGCTAGCTATGTTCTTGAGGTATTGCCTAAAAACATTAGTACCATTAAACACCAAGAAAGTTCCTCATAAAGCAAATCAAGTGCCTAACTTGGCAAATGTACCAAGGTAGTAGCTTGGATAGAAACTATGAAGCATTACTCTTTTCCAACAGATATAGGTGCTAAAAATCCATTTATGATTGCACATTTGTGCCTCACAAGTGAGGCTTAATTATATGGTGAAAATAGTGTTGTCATGACAACATAGTGATAAAGATTCTTGAACTAGTGAATAGATCAATCTTGGTGTGAGAGATATGGGCTTATAATTCTTAAGAAGTATTGAGGTTGGATTGTGTGACATCCCTACCTAGTCGATGTGATTGTACATCTACTAATATCCTTGGTTGGCCAAGTGTTGGACGAAGGTCTATAATGCATCAACACTTTGAAAGTGACTAATAAAGACTTCTTTCTACATGTTCACCATTTGCCTAACGACTCTAGTAATGAAAGCTTTGCACTCTTATTTTATGAGCATTACTCTCTCTTTGCACTTTTCATCAGTGTATGAATCATGCTATAAAACAAGTATAACATATAAAAAAATTCATCATAAAATAAAAGGTTGCTTAATTATGAGGCTTATCAGTTGACACAACCAAGATTGCAATTTCCATGGCATTTGGGGCATACCCAAGAATCCTTGTACTTTTCTATGTTTATATCTTCACCATGTGAAGTTTGGAGGCATTGACATAAAATGCATGACAACATGGATACATAAAAGGACACACAAAATAATTCCAAGCTCTAAGTAGTCTTGTGTATTGATGCATCATCACATTTTGTAGAGACTCTCCTAATTTTTTGGTCATAATTTTGAGTTTTATTCTATTTAGTTTTTCCTTAATTAATAGTTTGAGCTTCATCTTTGAGTTTTCCCATACTTTGAACTAGTCTACTTGAAGAATAAATACATCAAGTAAAGCTATTACTATTCTTTAAGAGAATTCTCTCTTTTTCCTAAGCAAATCAAGTAAAGCTATTATTATTCTTTGAGTTCCCCTCTACTCTTAAATATTGTTGGGTGTGGGACAATGCACTACTAGACACCATATGAATGGTTGCAATGAATAGTCATGTGTTTTAGGATCTACTGATTAGCAGTGTTGCTTTAACCACAATGTATTATGTTGTATTCGTATTCATTTAGTTTCAATGATCATATTGAAGATAACAATGATGTTCCTTGTGCAATCTTTACCTTAGTATTTCATGTGTGTTCTTCTTGTATTAAGTTCTTTGGTTTGCTATGATTTGGTATTTCTTTCTTTATGTTGGGTATGGATATGCTATTCTAATGTATTTTCAGAGATATTTTTATTGATTACCCTTGTGACCACAATGATCTCATGTATGGTCACAATGAATAGTCATGTCTTTCAAGATCTTTTGATCGTTGGTAGTGCAGCTTTAATCGCAAATGTATTCTATTGTCTTTGCATTCATTCAATTGCAATGCAATGATCATAATGAAGATAATAATGACATTCCTTGTGCAATCTCCACTCCCATTATTTCTTATGTATTCCTTATTTTATTAAGTATTATAGTTCCCTATGATCTTGTATTTCTTTGTTTGTGTCGGGGATGGATATGGTATTTTGATATACTCTATAGAGATATCTTTACCGATTAGAAACATGTCTACTTTAATAATAAATTCATTTAGTAGGGTTGTCTCTATTGTCTAAGTTTTCCTTAAAATATATTTCACAAATTTTTAATTAAGCTAAAAAACAAACATTAACTTAAAGTTTAATTTACTTTAAGCTAATATTTAAACTAACTTTGATATTTAAGAAAATGTAATGTTATTTTATTTAAAATTAATAAATTAATAACTTAGTTATCTATAATAATAATAATTTTTATTAATTATTCTCAATTTTAAGCTAATTAGTCTCATAAGAGACAACTAAGCAAAATTTAATGCTTAAATAGCTCAATAATTTGTCTATTTTATTTTTTTATCTTTGTCTTTACAATCCTTGATTATAGAGACCGACTAGACATAAAACACATAATAAAACTTCATCTTTATGGGGGAATATTATTTTCCACGAAAGAATTCCATAAATTCATAGTATGAAATAAATTTTTCATACAAATAATGTTTCATATGGAAGATTTTTTTCAATAATCATCTCCTTAATCTAATGTGGTAATCACTCTATTTGTTGACATATCCCCATATTATTCCATGTATTTTTTAGGGGTCATTCTATAATAGTCCCATATTTTTTGTATTATATGAATTATGTATTCGTATTAATGTAGCCTGGCTACCAACTCCTCCTATCTATTGTTTTGTCTTTGCTATCACCAACCCTCTTCTTTCCCAAAGTTTCACCCACATTTACATTGGTTATTTGAAAAATTGATATTGCCATATGAAACCATAAATCCTAGGCCTTTAATAGATACTCCTCTTATCCTTTGTTTTGATCGAGAAAATAATAGATCCAACTACTTTTAGAAAAAATTATTACCAACATTCCATACAAATATGCATCTATGGATGATATTCATGATCTAAATCATAGTGGTATATATAAAGCTAAAAGATGTTTTGGTTTCAGTTCACATCCATCATATGGTCCAAGGCGCTTGGCTTTTGTGTTTCTCCATCTAGTCTCTCTTTGTCAATCATACACACAACAATTGTATCACCTAATGTATGATGCATCATAATAATATAACATCGCAACCTCTTACGCAAGCATAGTCACTATTTTTCCTTTGTGTGTATGACTTGCTAACAATAGGTTTCATGAATTACAAAGATATCATGATTTACTAGTAGTAGGGTTTGTACATGTAGACAAATAAAATTTATTAAGTAAGTCTACATGGATCTAGCATAACTATGGGATATCCTTTACAAGCAGGATGTGTATAAGGCTATTTGATGTATAAAAAACTCATGAATTTTGATCAAGGTTATAATCTATTAGAAATTGAAAAATTAAAGAAAGACCAAGTCAACAATGATAGCAAACAAAAGGTGCAATCAAACCCCAATGAGGTATATAGAAGTATACCTTCATAGTAGAGAGGGTGATCATTGATAATGCATAGAGGAAGAGAACATTGCCATTATAGCTCAAAAGTCTAGACCAAGAAGAATGTTCTAGTGATAGCAAGGATGATGTCAATGGTGCACTTGTTGGTGGACTTGTGCTAGCTTTGGTCATGAGATGAACGACAATTGGTTGCAATTGTGATAAAATTTCTAGCATTGATCCTTGAAATTCTTGATGCTCTTGTAGAGAGAGAGGTAGAAGGAATATTATGCAAGGTAGCACAACTTTAAGAGGAAATCAATCTTGCTAAGCTTTTGGATGGAAGTAAGGGAGGCAAAAATCAAGATGATGGAGAGCTTGGATGTTGCAAGGCCTCTAAAATTTATCAATGCTATGTTCAATATTTACATCCAACAAATTGTGTGCAGTCTAGTTTTGTGACAACGAATAATGATCGAGAGAACTCAACTATTCAAATCATTTGCATTTTATAAAATAGATATTTTATTGTTTTATTATTTCTTTTTTAGTCTATGCACTAATGAAAAGTGTCACATCTCTTAGAATTGAAGTCCCTCTTACATTCACTCTAACAATAAGACAATGATTACAAGAGCATTGCACCTCCCCAATACTAGGGTGGGTATAGCATGTGTGTCCCTCTAGTTGGTCTCCACTCACCTCATGCACATATTCCCTCCTCTCAATGCTAGTAGATCCTATCAAATTAGTGAAATGAAAGTCCATGGATAGATAACAATTATGAATTGTGTTGAGGGTGCTCTATCAAGAGTGTGCAATGATAAAGAGTGGATGTGAAAGTCATGGTACGTACCATGCTTTCTAGTTGTGTGCTTCCATCGAGCTCTATCTTTCAAGAGGTTGGTTTGTCTCTTTTCTTCTTCTTCTTCACCCTTTCTCTCCTAGATTAAGCACTTGTGGATCGAATTGGAAGTTATGGAGCAGAGCATGTAGATCAAATACTACTACATGGATTGTGAAGCCACCATCAATCTTTCGCTTCTTCATGGCATCAAGGCGAAGGTAAGGCGTTGATTCTATTAAACCATCCTCGATTCATTCCTTCTTGCTTTTGTGTGGTTTGAGAGAAGAATGGATAGATCGATGAGTGTGAGAGATATATTGGTTGTGTGAGAAGTAACCATTGCCAAATTAGATAAAGTGCTTGAAACAGTAAGTGTTTCGTTGAGTATGATGGTTGACAAACTTGCAAAAGCTCTTGCATTTTGCTTCCATTGACAGGATAGGACGGTATCACTTGCAATGGTGTTAATTCTATTTATCATGCATCAAAATAGAAGCACGATTTTAAAATGACATAGAGGCATGTACTTCAAAACAAATTAGGAGTGGGGCTTGAAATGAGTGTAAGGTATACTAGGACGGATGGAGTAGGAGAGATTAGATGCTTTTGGTTTGAAAAAGTGGATTTAAAAGTACATTGAGAAGTTAGAGTAACCTTATGAACAAACATTAGGTAATAAACCATTAAAAAAATTTAACTTTTGGTTCCTTGTCTAATACTTTGTGGGACTACTAAGGGGCTTGCTTGGAGGTTTGAAGTAGGGGGCTTGCAAAAACAAGGGGTTTGAGTGCTCTATAGCTCTTTGTAGTTTTCATGAATTCAATGAAAAGCTATGCCTTTGCATGTTGAATTTGCTCTTTGAATTTTGGGACATGTAAGTTTTCTTTTGTGAGATCAAAGAGTAGGGAAGAAGTAGGGGAGGAGAAGGAGAAGACTTGCAACTGTGTGTGGAGAAAGGCAAAGAAAACTCCCATATCGCAACTAGTGAGGCCTCAAACCCGTGCTATTTCAATGGTCATGGTAATGTGCCATAGTAGCAATCGGGCCATTAGGCCTTTAGGATTTGGCCAATAGGCCTTTAGGATTTGGCCAATGGGCCTTTGTAGATTGGCCAATGGTCCTCTTCATGATTTGGCTTTAGGTATTGCCTCAGCCTCACCAATAGCATGATTTGGCCTTCATAGGTCTTAATACTCATGACTTGGCCTTATTAGGGCATAGTCATCTTGATTAGTTGGCCCTTGGCATTCCATTTGGCCTTAGGGCCTAGGCCCATTACACAAAGGCTAAGCCCATACCTCACACTAGAAGGCCTTTAGGATGTTTTTCTTTCCACTAAGGCCAAAGGCCTTATTGACTTGGTTGTTGGCCCTATTCGATAGGCCAAAGGCCTATTAGTCTTTTTTAAAAACTAAAAAAAGTCAGATGAAGTCCTTATGATTCAAAAAAAGAAAGCACATGTTGGTCTATATTCAACTGATGGCCGAGGAAAGGCCTTTTAAAAAATAAAAATTTTAAATTAAAAAAATTGTGTATGAAGGCGTGATAGGCCTTATAAAAGAAATTTCAACTAAATGGCCTATTGCAAAGGTCTATTAGCCTTGCATTTTGATGTGGTTTTATTGACATTTGACCTTACAAAAAATAATGATAAAATAAAAAGGTATAAAAAATATGCAATCGAAGCCTATTAGGTCTTATAAAAAACTATTTGATCAAATTTTTAGCTGAAGGCCTATTAGGTCTTATAAGAAACTTTTCAATCGAAGTTTCAACCGACAACTTATTCAAAAGGCCTTTAGGTAAAGGCACCAAGTCCCATGTGTCATTCTCCTTAAGTGCATCCATTTCTTCATTCATAGTACAATCCCAATACTCATTACCCATTGCATTCTCAAAAAAACTAGGTTCCACAATTTGCATAATCTTAGCCATATATGCATAGTGATGAGCTACATAGCTATCATATGTCAAACATTGCATTGGCTTTCTTACTCTACTTGACTTGTGGGGACCTAGATCATTGCTAGGTGCTTTAATATCCTCTTATGCCTTCCACACACTAGGTTTTTTAATAAAAAAAATCCCAAACTCCTAATCTAATATTTTCTTAGAGTCATTTGAATCAACAATAACATGAGAGGAACCTCATGATGCATCTGTCATAATAGGTGAGTCTCTAACTTTCTATTTACCTTTTCTTGACATTTGTGATATACTTGGTGGAGTAACCTATGATCTCAACCTACCACTCCAAGGCTTATCAATAGAACCATGAGTAAGTGACTGTTGTGGTCCAGTCAATGTCTCTCACTACTGATCTATTTTTCACATAGCCATACTCTTGTGCTTATTAGACCCAACTACATTCTACATATTTCTATACAAGCTAGTCGTTTCATTAAAAAACAACATCCCTATTAACTCGGGTTATACTATTTATATCCCTTTTGCTCAAGAGAGCATCTCACAAATATACATTTTTCTACTTGGGGATCCAATTTACTATGAAATTCATTAGGAACATGTACATAAGCAATACATTCAAATACTTTTATATGGGACAGATTTAGCTTTCTACCTGTAAACTTCTCTTCGGGTGTTATACCATGTACAATAGCAATGGTAGGTTATACTATTTATATCCCTTTTGCTCAAGAGAGCATCTCACAAATATACATTTTTCTACTTGGGGATCCAATTTACTATGAAATTCATTAGGAACATGTACATAAGCAATACATTCAAATACTTTTATATGGGACAGATTTAGCTTTCTACCTGTAAACTTCTCTTCGGGTGTTATACCATGTACAATAGCAATGGTGGGTATCCTATTCATAATGTATACAATAGTACCAACTACTTCAGCCCAATAGTAAGGAGGCAAGTTTTTTTCTGACATCAATGCATGAGCCACCTTTGCAATTTTATCGCGGAGTATGTCTACGTGTATACTACCTTTGCATACTACTTTTCTATAAGAAATCAGAAAACTCATTAAAGAGATATTTTTCCCCTCTATCCAACCTTAGGTATTTAATATGAAACTCTGTCTCCTTCTTAACCAAAGCCTTAAAGCTTTTAAAGTGAGTGTACACCTCACTTTTCTCACGCATAAAGTAAATCCATACTTTGCACAACGAGTATGATCATCAATGAAGGAAACATAATACTTGCAACCACTTAAAGTTGTAGTATTTGTAGGACCCCATGCATCAAAATGAATCAATTTAAGTGGCTTCTTGTGCACATGCTTTTCATGTGGAAATGCATGCCTTGCTTACTTTTCAAATTGACATGATTTACATACTTTATGCATCCCATCAACCCTAAACTTAGGCAAACCATACATAATCTATTTTGACGTATGTCTTTCAGCTGATGCACATTTGCATGACCATTTCTCTTATGCCAAGTTTCAATATTAGCCAAACACTTGAACCTTGTGCAAACATGGCAGTATTCATTTCAAAAAGACTTACATCAAGAGCAAACAATTTTCTAGCATTTTTTCCTTTTGCATCACCTTGCAATCATTTTTAGGATCTTCTATATATAACAATTATTAGATGTAAACTGAACCTGCAATTCCAATTCTGTCATATGATCAAGAGAAACCAAAATTTTCATAATACTTGGTACATGTAGCACATTAGCCGCCTACTTAGTTTTACCATCTTGCATGCTCAAAGGAACATTGTCAACATGAGTAATGGGTTGAGCTGTATCATCCCTTGTCTCCACATAGCCTAGAGACTTTGGACTGCATATCTCTCTAAACTTGAGAAGTCATGCGGTTAGAGGAACTTGAGTCTACATACCTATAACATTCTTTGATGAACCATTAATAGCCATAGTATTCATAAAGTATTACATAACAAACAATTGTTCACTTTTGTCATCATTGTTTCTACTACTGCTGGATACATACTTACCTTGCTGCCATTTTCCATTTCTAATTTCATCTTTCTTTTTGAAGCAATGTTTGAAAATGTGGCATGTTTAACCACAATGCAAACACTCTCTCCTATCACTAGAATTCAGTTGTTTATTAGAATCTATAACTTGGCCTCTTTCACTCTCCCTTCCTCGAGATTGTCCTCCTCTATTTTGTTGTGCATTATAACTTCGACTATGACCACCATCTTGGCCTCTACCATGATCTCTAGCTTTGCTAATAGAGTAAAACATCTACTCAAACTTATTCTTACCTTGAGAAGAGGAGGAATCCAAGCCAAGGTTCTTCTCCTCAAGTATTAGCATAGAAATCAAGTCTGCAAAATCAGAGATATCATCCCTTGTATTCATAAATAACCTAAAGCTCTTGTATTCATCTCTAAGTCAATATAAGCATGCATGCGCAACATCATCATCATTAACTACCACACTAGTGATAGATCCAAGAACTTCCATAATACACTTGATATTCAAGGCACAATCATTAATGGATAGGTTCTCTCTTCTCACTTGGTTTAGCTCTGACTTGAGTTGCAGCTTTATAGCCTTTGTGTTTACTTCGAACAGCCTTGTTAGATTCTTTCATATAATAGCATAGATATCGGATTCCTAGCCTATCATGCTAATTGTAATTCTAATAGATAGCCAATACATGAATTTACTCTGTGTCTGCTCCCAATATTTCCTAGCTTGTTTTGGAATAGGATTTTACATAGGAACTTTGGGTGCTACTATCATATCCCCTTCAATGTATTGAGAATGTAATTCCAAATACCTTTTTTGCTTAGAAAAAAATTCATTCTAAACTTCCATACATGATAATTATTGTCATTAAGCTTCTTGCTGACAATCTGATTGAAGTTGCCAGATATTTTTACAAAATAAACAACTTGTAAAAAACTACAATCTACAAGCAAGCTGATACTAGGTGCACCACAACTAAACATGCATCCTTTTTTACTCATTGCACAACAGTAACCACAATCTATAATCTATATATAGATGCATTCTATGTTTGCAACCAATAAACAATTAAAACCTTATAGATGCAAAATCTATAATCTATGCACTTGTAAATGGCTAACATAGTTGAAACTATAGTATACCCTAATACTGTTGTTGCAGGCCACTTATATGTCCAAAACAAAGGATGAAATGATCTCATAAGCCCAAAACAATAGCTAGTAAACCCTAAGGGACTTGTCTACAATATATGCGCTATTCTTCTTGCTCAACAACTTTTGCCATGCAATCAGAGATTGTAGCCCTGTTAGCGTCAAGAGCCTCCTACCGCTATAATCCAAGGTCAATCAAGCAAGGTGGAATAGCTTCTTATCCATTGCTTGCTTGCTTTCTTTTGTGATCCAATACCTTCATCTCAGTCTTCAATCGAGATTTTGATAGCCATGGGATGACTCTACTACCATTAAAATAGATAAGAGGGAAGAGAGATAAAGAGACCAAGAGCACATACAGAAAATAATAGAGACTTGAGCACATAGAGAGATAGGGATGAAATATTCTTCTTCTTTCTTCTTATTTTCCTACAAAAAAAAGAATCTATAACATGAGAAACGACTAATATTAAAGTATCATAATATATGTACATGCAATCACTAAGTGAACATGCAAAGGAAAGACAAGATAACACAATGAATATGCCATAACCAAGGATGGACTACATGGATGTAGTCTAGCTATAGAATCACTGGTAGCGTATCCTCATGTTGGTCACCTAACATGCCAATGACCAATATCCTGCCACATCATCAAGGCTCATGGTGAATGCTAGCTCGTGTAGAGCTCGACATATCAACAAACTTCAACATCCAAATTGATCTCCAATAATAGTCATACTCTCCTTCCAATGACCCCACAACTCTTCCCAACATTCCTTGCCTCTAGGGCAAGTTAAAGCATGCTACCTTTGACATAGAGTGCCATGGGATTGACACTTGGCTAGGAGGGGTGTAATGTTAATTGAAGAACAAAAGGGCAATAGAATACGAGAGCCCATTAACAAAGGCATATAAAAGAAACAAAAGAAAATAGAAGTGTCCAAATCAAGCAAAAGATGTAAGGCATCTAATGATTTTTGGTCAATATCTACAATCATATAGTTAATTTTAATATTATTTTGAGAGTTAGTGTAGCACATGTGTAAGTTTTAACATTTTATGCTAGAAAGAAAGACTCACAACTCGACAAGGATACAAGCACTAGCTTTCATCTACTTTCATGATGGTTTATGTAATTTAAATGCATATGCATAATTAGAAAATATTAGCTAAGATCCAAACATAAGAGATAGGCACTCAACTCCAGTGGAAGCCCAAACTTAAAACTCAATGTATAAAAACCAAAAAGTGAATGGAGAAGCTTATTCTTATGGTGTGTAAGCTTGAGAGTGTGCTTTTTCTTCTTGCTTCTATTCTAACTACTTGTGCTCCATCTTGAGAGAGGGATTGAGGGACTTGAGAGGTAAAGCTTCTTCCTTGCATGTGCTCTTCTCTTCTTCCCTTTCTTGGGTGAGAGGTGGATTATAGAAGAAGTTGGGTTGTCTCTCCTTCTTTACATTTCCTCTTGTCAATTGAGTGCTTGTAGGCTGAATCAAGAGCTATGAAGTAGAGAAGATGCACCAAGTACCACTATATGGATCATGGAGCTACCATTGAGTTTTCACTTTGCCAAGTTGAGGAGTAGATAAGGTAATGAGTTTAGCATACCCTCTCGATTCAATAATTCTTACTTTCACATGGGTTGGGAGAAGAATGGATAGATCAATGAGTGCGAGAGATGTATTGGCTATGTGAGAGGTAGTCAATGTCAAATCAGATGAAACACTTAAAATAAGAAGCATTCTATCAAGTCCAATGATCGAGCTCGTGAAAAATTTGACATCTCCATTGGTTTTTTGTAAGATGAAGCAAGGAATATCAAAGTTGAGAAAAATTATCATCATTGAGGAGAGAGTACTTGAAGAGAATTAGATAGAGACAACATTTTCTAATTAGCGTAGGGTAGGCTTTCCCGTGGTCATAATTGTGAGTACACTTATGAGCTTGTTTTGTTTGTTAAGTTCCTTTTCTACCTCACTCCCACTATTGAGTTGATGGCATGGAGATGAAGGACAACTAGAAGAAGAATGTACAAGTGATGTTGGAGGGGAGCTATGGAGCTCTAACCCGAGACCTATGGACCACTTATTGATCAAGTGTTTCAAGCCGAGCGGCCATGGTTACGTCTCACACAGCCGACGTGCAATGCTTACCTTACTGGTGTAGTGAGCTTACCTTGATGCTTGATCGAGTTTCCTCCTCTCTCTTGCACTCCAGTAGCTCCACGATCCTTGCGGCAAGCTCAAGCAAGCTCAAGCCCTCTCCGTCAAGCTCTATCCTCCATAGCCGCGCGAGAAAAGCGAGAAGAAGAGAAGATGAAGAGAGAAGATGGGGAGCTTCTTCTCCACGATCCCTCACTCTCACACACTCATCCCTCACTCCCTCACACTCCCTCAATCCCTCACTCAAGCACAAGAAAGAAGGAAAGAAACAAGAGAAGAAGAAGAAGAATCTTTGGCCACACACAAGAATGATATTCTCATTCACTTTTGAACTTTATATACATGCCCTACTTTTTGGGCGGTCATCCCCACTTTTTACATGGACGGCTATTAGCCTAGGCCCTCTTTTCCTATTTCCCACTGTTCTAACTTATCCCATTCCCAACTAGTGCATACAATTTGCATAGGAGTGAGCCTGGCACTCTTTTACAAGGATTCGGGAGCGCTTTCATAATTAATGGTGCGCTTTTACTCTTTTCTTTTCTCGAGGTGACGTTGAGGCCTTCTGGAGAGGTCGTCATTCAAAATTTTCAGGGTCTGACTTCCATCCGGGGGGTGCCTTTTCCTTCCTTCGTCCTATGCCCTTTCGATTATCTCCTTCTTCCATTTTCCCGCTCCTTTGTGTTGGGGTAAACATTACCCCCTCCTAGTTGACTGCCAGTCCCATGTTGCTAAGTGGAACTGGTGGGTAGATGACCACAATCAAAAGGTGCTGTTGTGAATGATAGGTGATGGAGTTTGATTAACAATGACTGGGAGATATTCTGGCATGCTTTAGACTTCATGAAGATGCTCGGCATTTCTCACACAGTTATAGCTCCCATTCTGCAACAGTTGATAAAGATTTTGCATGGGCATCTCTAATCATTTGGAGAATATGAGGTTCCAAAATCTATGCCAATGGTGGGTCCATCATTGATTTTTCCTTCTGCTTGATTTGGTTCAGTCATGGTAGCCATCAACAAGCAGATGGTTGGCTACATCAAGCATGTTGGTCCATCCAACCATCAGAATATGCAAAAGCTCCTGAAGCTGCTATAGTGACGTCCTGTCTGACTTGGGAAAAAATTCTTGGTCATTAGCGGATGTCGTGGATGATCTTCTTTAGCTGGGTAGCCATTCATTGAGTCACGATCATAGCCTGCAAGAGAAAGTTATGCACTCCCTAAGGGGTGTGTCTATCTCACGGTGTGGTGTAAGTGCATGTGTAGTGGAGCTGGGAGATGGGTCTAACCTTGGGTATGCCCTTGGTAATGTCCCACACTTGAGGACCCATTTTGTGTGTTGTTGGAGGTGCAATGCAAAACTTAGGGTGACAGGTCTGGAAGTCCTGCTCGATGTGCCCTAAGCGTGAAGTGGGGGAGGGGCTAGGTGTAAACCCTAGGTGTAGTGAGTAAAGTAAGCCATCGTGCTTTTTTCTTTTCTTTTCTCTCCCCCCTTTTTTTGTTTCTTTTCTTTCTCTTTTAGTTTTTCTTTTTTCTCTTTTTTTATTTTTGTTTGAAGAATTGCATACAAGGAAGATGTTCTCGCTAATGCCTATCACCTTCAGTTGGAGTATGAGGCGGTCGCAAGCATTGGGATGGGAATGCGTGACTTTGTAGATATTGTTTAATACTGGCCCGGGCCTTCAGGGGTGTGGATGACAAGAAAGGATGATTGCACCTTGTGAAGCGGGTATCACTCATATCCTCTAAGATTTCTAGGCAAAAGGAGGGAAGCAGGGTTGCCCTCATCATTAATCTAGTGATGGCTCTACTATCTATCCCTAGGTTGATGTCAAAAAAGAGTGGAGGGAGGTGGGCTTCCTCGGCTGCGGGCCTTTGCATTAGTAGGAACTTGATAAGCCTAAGATAATTACAGGTAGTTAAGAAGGCTGGATCTGGGCAAGAAGAAAAATCCGCAAGGAAGCGGTTGATAGATGGGAGGAGATCCTCTAACCTAAAGACTAGGCATTCCTCAGGGCTCTGGGCATTAACATTATATATCTTAGGAAAGTTAAAATCCCCATGAATATTTCGATCATAGTCAAATCCATGCCTACGGGGTAGGGTATGTAGATGGGGTAGAGCAAGGAAAATAAGATAATTGATGTGATGCTTGCAAAGGAGAGAAGAGAGAGAAGAAAGAAGGAAATTTTTTTAGAGTACCTAGGAAAAATTATCATGCTTTTGATATTCCATTGGGGGAAGGGGAAAGTGATTATGACCTAAATAGAGATATGATGGAGAAGAAGACCGATATATATTTTGCTCATTAATAGAGTTCTGCCCTAGGATGAGAGGAAAATAGAAAAAACTTGTAAATCCGAAGTCCAAGAAAAGAAAGAGAGAAAAATTGAGAGTTTTGAGTGTTGAGGAGTTTTGAGGAAGATGATAGTGAGGATGAAAGTTTTGGAAGTGATTCTCATCAAGAATTGTCATCCATTGTAGTAGAGTTAGTAAATTTTGAGAGAGATGGGGAGATATAAGAGAGTCGAGAATTTCTTGATGGTGGATCTAAGTGTTTGAGAGATGAAGAGATAATTAAGGAGGATTTTTTGAGTTTTTTAGAAGACTATGAGGGGGAGGGCTTTGAAATTGAAAGATTTTATGATGAAGTTGAGAATTCAAATTTGTTGCCAAAAGAGATTGATGTGGTTGAGTGTGATAGTGAGCTTCTAGATATAAAGGCTGATTGAGAGAGTATTGAGGTGGAGCCCCAAGAGGAACACCAAGGAAAAGGGGTTTCTACTGTAAGAAAATCTATATTGTAACATCAACAAGCTTTTGTTTCATTCTTTTGAGAACCACAACAAGGAAAAGAAGAAATCTTCATGCAACATCATAGTAGATATCTCCCACGGATTTGATAGAATCAACCATAATCTTCAACATCTTCATAGAATCCATCAATAGAACAAGAAACACAAAAGAACACACCACTTTTGAATGTAAATAATCACATAGTATTCATCTTCATTGTCTTTATAGTTTTCTCTCTCTATCTCTCATAGATAGATACATTGTTTTGATAGAATTGGCTATCTCTGATTCTCTCTCTCTCTTTCTCTCAATCAATAGTACATAATATCCTTACTACAATAATCAATAATGACTCTCAAATAATCCTCTCTTGGTCGTGGATGCATCTCCCAAGAGGTATGGGAGGTATGAAAAGGCATCAGAGCCACTACAATGTCTCTTCATAGCTCACTACTGTCACTTCACTTCAGTCTTCTCTTCAATCTTCAACAGCAGTTTCTTCCATTTTTTTTAGCTCTTTTGAACTTAGATTCATCATTTCCAAAAGTTAGAAAAATTTTCCAAGGTACACTCTCATATCACAGAACACTTACAAAAGATCTACAGAATAGAACAGAACAAAAACAGAGCAGGAACAGAGGCTCTACAGAAGGTCTACAAAGGGTTATAGAAGGTCAACAGAAAACATCAAAACCTCATAACTCATACTAAAACCATTCCAAACTATCAAAAACTACTCAATAAGCTTTCAAAAGAACTCAACTTTCATCATCCATCAATCCATGCTTCATACAGAAGAAAATTAGAACAAAACAAAAGCTAAACACAAGGTATCAGAACCAATCAAAACCTCAACAGAACCTATTAGAACATCACATAGCCTCATATTTCTACTGAGAATCATCATGAGCTTCCAAAACATAATCAATATCATCCAAAACACTCTCAAGAACTTCCAAAAAAACTAAACATCACTCAAAATCCATAAAAAATCAACCATTCAAATTTCAAAAACAATAAAAATCAACCAAAAAATCGAGTCATTTCAACATTCCACATATCCCCACACTTAGAAAGGAAGTGTCCTCGTGACCTAAGGAAAAGAAGAATATAAGCTCAGTAAAGAGCTCAATATGATCTTTTGTCTTCAACAACACTTCATAAAATCATCCAATCACGACCCCAACAAGTAACCTATATATCTGATAATACTACAACAAAAGGAAAACACCCTTTTTGATATTATCTCCATTGTTTTTGAAAAATTGATAGCAACATAAACTTATAAAGGATATAAGATTTTTCTTTAAATTAGCATCATCTTTTTCTAGCTTTTAATCCAATATCGTCTTCAGCAATCCAGCTTCAACTTCAGCTCCATTCAACAAAGATAAACAATATGCACATACCACAACTCACACCACTTACACAAACAATATCTGAATGGCACCTCTTTGGAAGGAAAATGATAGATAGATGTACTTTGATCAAACATCAAATTTACAAAGGATAATAGATCAATGAAGATGATCCCTTTTAAAGGATTGATGATTTTTAAACCTTTCTAGGGATAAAGATTCATCCACAAAGGTTTTTGGAGGATTTTGCAAGAATTGCTAACAACACATGCTCTCTAGTAGGATAACAAAACTGTTTGGCAAGCACAAAGCATGAAAATAAAGCACATCTAGCTTATGAGTATCCACATCTATATTGACATCCAAACATAACTTTGGCACTTACTTTTGATCACTATGAGAGCGATGGTGCATAAAGGCTAGATACCATGAAAAATGGACAGTCAGTCTCATTGATGGATCCAAAGATTGAGAATGAAGCTGAGCAAAACATAAATAGTTGTGAAAGGCTTGATTTGCAATCTTCCATTCTCCTAGAATCACAGGCTAGTTAATTTGGGGTCCCGTCAAAGAATCTCCAGCACTCTAGCTTCTTCTTCTGATGATTTTCTAATCAAAACCTTCATATTCTGTAACCAACATAGGGGAAGTCTGAATAAAAGATGAAAGAGATGGTAAGGGAATAAGGGATAAAGGATAAAGAGAGGTATAAGAAAAATCATAAAAATAAGAATAAGATACGGTAGGAGAATCCAACAATTTAGCAGTATCAGAAAGGAAAGGAGTAAGGAAATGTGGTGGGAATGTAGACAAAAAAATGAGAAGATGGGAGACGACAAGGAATAAGGGGAGAAAATTCCCGATCAATGATGAAAGGACATTGCGTAAAAATAGGAATATGGGGTGCATATTTAGGTTGAAATAGAAGGGGTAAAATGACATGTGGGGTATTCTGGAAAAGATACAGATAAGCATCATACCTATGAGCCATTTGTTGATAGTAAGTCAAGGATCAAACTGATGGTCCTAAGGTAGAACGTCTAGCATAAGCCTCAAAAAATAAAGGATCAAAAGGAGGTTTCTTGGAAAGATAGGATAACAGATCCACCCTTAGTTGGTTGACATTTTGCACATGAGACAAAGCCTTTAACTGTCTTTGATTTAAGATCACATAATCCAGCATAGGATGCCAAGATTCCTCTAGACAGTCATCTGCTCTAGAAGAATACTTTTGAAACATTTCATCAATCTTAAGCTCCAACTGGTGTACATAGAGTACTACTTGCAAGACTACATCTCCAACATACCAAGAGAGGTCGTCATCATCTAGATTTAACAAGTCACCTCTGAGGTACATATAGGACATCAACATTGAATCTCGGACTTCTGAATCCTGAAATACCATCCTGGCCACTTCAGATAACATGTCCGTAGACCAAGGTCCACTCCAGCCATACTATGGAGGAGATAAATCCATGGTATAAAGTTTAACATAAAAGACTAACTTCTGGTGTTGATAATGAACAAAGAAAGAGTGGGTGGGAGGAATAAACTCCATAAACTGCTCAAAAGTAGTCCATAAGATATCCAATCGAGACTGCAATCTCTCAACCTTGGCCTGAAATAAAGGACATAAAGTGGCATTCCATTGAAGAGTAGTCAAGTCCTACTGAGACATAGAAGGAATTATGGGGACACTACGACTTGGAGGAATGGATCGTGACTGCACCAGTTGGTCCCTCAACTATTTAATCTGGGAGGCTTGGGATTCCACTGTATTGTGAGCAGTCTTCAAGTCTCATAGTTTTGTATTCAGAAGAGTCTTGAACTCTTGAGCTTCTTTGGACATTTTCTCTTTCTCTTTAAAAACCCTTGTGACCTCTGACTAAGCTTTTGCTAACTGATTTTTCAAAGAAAATATTTTGTCTCTCTGGGTCTCAATCATTTTGGTCTGATGTTGCTCCATCTGCTTAAACATATTGGAAAGAGTATCTTTGGCAGAGGCTAGCTCTGTGGTTGCCTTATTCATCTCATATTTGGATTGCATCAATTCTTCATAGAAAGAAGAATACAACTGTTGAGCACAAGCTGTCACTGAGAGTTCAATAGAACTCTGGATGTCTTTACAAAGGAAAGGGATGGCATCCCCTGTCACTAAGCGGTTTAGCGAAGGAACAGATATATCCAAAGAACCCTCTTGATGTGCCGTGAATAAGTTATTGCATGTGAGGTAGGCAGAGAGTTCACTTCTAGAGGTAGTAAGAACTAACACTGAAGGAATAACTGGTGGAATTGTCTCTGCTACACGCTATTCTGTTGAATGACCAATGGATGAGGGGAATCAGTATCCTCTATGGCAATGGGTTTTGAATCTTCTGAAGGTGGAGGAACTGGATCACATGGAGGAGGAGGTAAAACACCCTTCTTAAGGCTTGAATATGTCAGAAAAGCATATCAATATGAACCAAATGTTACATTGGTAACATTCCCTCTAGTCACCTTGACAAAATGCTGGTCCATCTTCGTAAGAAGGTAAGTGCTCCAGTCAATGGTAACCCCTCTCAAAACCATCCTGGAATGGCAGGTGTGGTGACAGAGAGTGTGAGGCAGATGGCAGGTGCGGCGGTGGGGAGTGGAGAAGAATGGGAGGGGGGAGGAGAATGACGTGGAGGGAGGGAGATGGCAGGGGCGAAGGGGTGGGAGGGAGGTGATGGCGAAGGGAAGGAGAGGTGGTGAAGGGAAGGAGGGAGGTGATGGCGAAGGGAAGGAGAGGTGGTGAAGGGAAGGAGGGAGAAGATGATGGGGAGAGGGAGGGAAGGAAGAGGAGGAGGGGAAGGAGGATGGCGGGGGCGAAAAGGTGGAGGGAGGAGATGGCGAAGGGAAGGAGAGAAGGGTTGATGGAGATGGCAGGGAAGGGGATGGAAGGGGGAGGATGAGATGGAGTCGGGGAGAGAGAAAGAGAGAGAGAGAGAGAGGGGAGAAGGGGAGAAGGGGAGAAGGGGAGGGGGGAAACCGTCGGGGAGGGAGGGGGTTTATTTTTTTCAAAAAAATGATATTGAAATAAATAAAAAGAAAGAAAGAAAGAAAAAATGGGGGCCGCTCCTGTCCCACACATGAGCGGGACGGGTGTAAAAAATTTGCGTGGACGGGAAACAATGGGGGTCTGGATGGCATTGTGGGTGCGGGATGACGCAAAGACATGATGCCATGAGTAAAAATCGAAAAAAGGGCGATCGCGCGCAACGCGTGAGGCACAACAGGCGCAAATGGAACGAAAAAATTCATAAAACCCAAACTGTGCACTAGAACAAAATGCTGGAAAAAGGAAAACTGGGCCAAAAGTCGAGAGGGAGACAAGGGAATAGTGCAACGGGGTGTCCGGGAACAATTTAGGGCGTTCGCATAGGAAAACTGCAAAAATCAAGCCCAAAAACGCATATGAAAATTAATATTGAAAAATCTGATTGTGCCGAAATGAAGCGCGGGAAAAAGGTAAAATGTGCAAAAAGTCATGATGTAAATTAAGCTTTTTGTTTGATGGCCGAAACATGGCTATCAAGTCAAAACACATTTCTGAAAAAGATAAGACCCGTTCACATGGAAAAAACCCAAAAAGCATACCCAAAAAGGGATTCAAAAATTAATATAAAAAGATCCAGGCATTGGAACGATGGGTAGTAAAAAGGAAGAATGTCCAAAAAACAATGTTTCATAGGACTGTCATGTTGGAATGTGTTTTTGGGGGGTTAGAGGGTGTTCACATGGGAAAAACAATAAAATAGAGCTCGAAAATAAAAATAGATAACAAAAAATCCAAAGGTCAAAACAGGACGGAGCAAAAAGGAGAATTGTGCAAAAAGGGTGGCAGGACAAGGCTATCCAGTTAGAGTTGAATTCCGAGTAGAATAGGGCAGGTTCACATGAAAAAAGGGTAAAATTATGCACAAAAAAGACATGAAAACTCGCAAAAATTAATAATGGACAAAGCATACATCAGAATGACACGGTGTAAAAAGGAAAATGGTCGAACGAACGGATTCAAGCTTTGAGTGCTTGCATGCTCCAACTTGAGCATTGAAGTAGGGTTTGCTCCAAACCGGTGCTTGAGATAGATAGGAAGCGAGGGAGTTGAAGAGGTATTCCATTTCCTTTTTGTAAGTAAAATTTTTGGTTTTTTGGATCTATATAAGTAGGTTGGATTAGTGTAAAAGGTTGCTTGTGATTTGGATGCAATTGGGTAGGGAAAAAACAAGGGAAATAGAAAAACACACAATAGGGTTTCTACTAGAATAGCAGGTCCAAAACATGGAAAAATTAGAAAAAAGAGAGCTTCAAGGCATTAAGATGGCAAAGAGAGAGAAGGGGGAGGTAAAATACTAAGCAAACAGGGGTTTAAGAAGCCAAGAGGATAGGGGGAGAGCTCATTTGTCATTTTTGAGTTGAGAGAGAGAGAGAGAGAGAGAGAGAGCTTCATGACTAAAAACCATTTTGTGCTTGATAATCTTCACTATCACACCTTTAAACTCCACATGTAAGATTTGACCGTGCCTTTGCATTGGATACTTGCTTCCAAGATCATAGTTGAGAGATTGATCAAGGCGTGTGTGAGATTTGTCACGATTTTTGACAGTTTTGGAACTTTCAGTGCCATGCTTGGATGGAGTCACAGTCATCTGAGTCCCACTACTGTAATCGTGAGATCACCTGCTCCCGAAGGAACTTAGTAGTGGTTCTAGCATCATTTTCCTCATGGCTCGTGCTTCTATCCACTTTGTGAGATAATCTATAGCAACGATGATGTACTTGGCCTGTGAGTATTGTGCCGTAGGGGTAATCACTCCAATGAAGTCAATTCCCCTTTTCTTAAATGATTGTCTTGCAACGATTGGACTTAGCTCCATTTTGTCCTTACAAACAGGTACCTTGGTCCGTCAGCACTCGTCATAGTGCTTTACAAATCATGCTGCTTCTTGAAAAAGAGTAGCCCACCACAGTTGAGACTACAACACCTTGCAGGTTTTCATGTCTCCGTTGAAGTGCCTTCCTACAATTCCGCCATGTGCTTCTGCAAGTACATCATGCATCTCATGTTCACACAAGCATCTGCATAGCAAGCTGTCTTGCCCTAATCTATAGAGTTGTCCTGTTAATCAACTGACATGGTTGTATTTTAAGGATGATTCATCTAAGTCGAGAGCCTTCTTGATGGGTCTTCCAAGTAGTCTATGCTCAAGCACTTGGACTATGTTGTCTGCCCAGTATGGCATCAAGTCAGGTCTTAACTAGGTTCCTTTAACTAGATAGGTTAAACATATGTGCATCAAGCAAGTCATCTGTGATGCCCTGTCCAACGGCTTCTCTTATGGCTATGTGATACATATGGTTGGCCATGTAGTGCTGCTTCCCTTTGCATTCAACCACAGAGAAGTCAAACTCTAGAAGCAGAAGTAACCACCGAGTAATGTGTTCAGTAGTACAAGGTTTATTAACAAGATAAAGCAAGGCTTGATGGTCAACAAAGAAGATAAAAGGTGTAGCCAAAAGGTAATGCCAAATTTTCCTTATAGCAAACACCATGGCTAACCCTTTCATCTTCGTAAGTGGAGTAGTTCATTTTAGTATTCGTGAGTTTTCTGGTAGCAAAGCTCATTGGATAGTCTAAATTATGTTCACTAGGTTGGCACAACATAGCTCCCACGATAAACTTTGAGGTGTCAATATGAATATGGAAGGTTATGGTCTAGTTTGGGGCTCTTAGGATTGGTGTTATGGTTAGATCCTTCTTCAAATCTTCATATGCACATTGGCATTCCTTGGTCTATTCAAATATTATCAGCAATTTGTATAGAGGTCTAGCAATTAATGTATAGTTCAACACAAATCGTTGATAGTACCCTGTATGGCCTAGGAAGCACTGAACTCCCTTGTAATCGGTTGGTGGTGGAAGATCAACGATAACCCTAAATTTTGAGAAGTTGGTGACAATGCCATTCTTTGACACAACGTGCCCTAGGATGCATGCATGCTTTACCCAAAATTGGCATGTCAAGGGGGCAATTGATGATATAGTCTACATATTTCAAAAACAGCTCGGAGCTTGGCTAGGTGTTTCTTCTAATTATAGTGAACACATAAATCTTCAACAAATACTTCTAAATATCACCTAAGTATATATTTGAAAATGGCACACATGAGCCTCTCGAATGTAGCTAGTGTGTTCGTCAACCCAAAGGGCATGACTATGTAGGCAAAGATACCCCGCATGATGCAGAAACTCAAATACCAAGTCTGACGCTGCACTCCATGCCTAAATCCCTGCATGTCAATGCCTTTTGGGAAGGCACAAAAATGCATGCATTCCTGCCAATCCTAGCTCTGGGGGATATCATAAGAAAGGGGATTGTAGACATAGGGGCAGGAGTGAGTGTGCTAAGCCATGGAGTACTCCAGGCCTGGGGTAACCCACCGGTCGAGACTGTTAGGTTCAACATCACATTGGCTAACGGAATGAAGGTGAAACCATTCGAAGTGTTGAAAAATTGGTTAGTGAAGATTGCAGGAATCTAGTTCTCAGTTGACTTCATAGTCATGAAAGGAGTGGACTACAATATCCTGCTAGGCTAACCCTAGATGCACAATCTGAGAATCGTAGAAGATTGGAGCAATGGTCTCATCTTCTTAGGCAATCGAACAGAGGCCGTGAGAGTAGAGATGGACACTTGGGAAACTGCACCGGTTGACCTAGATGCCATCTCCACCATGCTGAAGGGTGATGTACAGTTTAGGAGATCATATGGGGCTCTTACCAAGTACAACCCATGCCCTAAAGATGAGCGAGATTGGATGCATGCTCTTGCTACCATCAACCTACCATTCTCAGACACTGAGGAGTATGAACAAGCCACCAAGGCAATTGGCAAGCTCAAGGACACACCTTCAGTTCCAGTTTGCATGATGACTGGAAGCCTACATGGAAGACCCAACCTTGTTGCATTCCAAGTCCCAAATGCAAGGTGCTGCAATCCCAGCTATGGTGGCCTACCCTCTTCCGAGATGCAACACAATTTGTGAAGCATTGTGATGAGTGCCAATGGACTCAAGTTCCAATTCATAAGGATCACATGGAGCTAACCCCAATTATTACACGACAACCCTTCGATAAATGGGGGATTGACTTCATCGGACCCATTAGTTTTGCGGTATAGTATTCACAAGCCAAATACATCATTGTAGCCATCGACTACCTCACAAAATGGGCAGAAGGACGAGCTACAAGAACGAATGACACAAGGACCACTGCCAAGCTCCTCTAGGAGCAGGTGATCTCATGGTTCCGAACTAGTAAGCGATCAAGGCACTCACTTCATCCATGAAGTGATAGCTCGCCTCCCGTCCTCTTTCCTAATCATCCATAGGAAGTCTTCGCCTTATTACCCTCAGGCAAATGGTCAAGCTGAGTCCACAAATAAAATCTTGATAAATGTCCTGACCAAATTCATCTCTGCCTCACGCAATGATTGGGATAACAAGTTGAAGGTTGCCTTGTGGGTCTATCGCATGGCTTACAAGACGGCTAGACCCCCTTTAGGTTGACTTATGGTACGGAAGCAATTCTACCTGACAGCTGATTTTTGACTCTGAGAAGTGCTTAAAAATAGCCAAAAAATCCAAATTTCAAGGGAAAAATAGACTTCATCGAAGGCCGCAGCTATAATTAGTACAATTTTAAGCGGCAAACCCCTAAAGTGCTTTAAAGAACCATCGAGCAACGATTGGGGAATTTTCATAATTTTTTTGACTATCGTATGAGACTTTGGGAGATGTCCGACAGTGGGGGACTTCGAGACGGACGCCTAGGAATTTTCAGAAGTCGATTTGGAAGCTAGATGTAGGAGGAGTGCTAAAAATTGGTAAACCACTTGAGAATTAGAGGGGTCTGACCCTTGCGGGGCCCCTTGGGAACACTTTTTTAGCGCACTCATGGAGATGAAGGTGCCATGGAATCAGCAAGACGAGTTCTTGAGGGGGGGGGGGCTTGGTTACTTCAATACAACCCCCCAGATTGATTACATCAATGATCTACATTCTTCCTTCCCTCTCTATCACTTGGCTTCACGCGTGAGATGGCTATCGAGATGGTCTGCAAGAAATCTAGTCTTTCTCTCTCCTCCCTCTCTCTCCCCTCAAGGGGCAGTTCATGCACATGAAGAAGAATGAAGACAAGTTGAAGGATGCTTGTCCGACATGAATCGGATTGCTCCAAGATCAAGAGGAGGCTGAGGGGAGATGTTGACTATTGAAGATTTGTTGCTGATTGGTCCATTGGCAACCTCAAAAAAAAATAAAAAAACCTGCAACACGCAAGTAAGCAGTATCCGTCATTTTTATAAAGGAAATTTGCTTCTTATTGATGTTTGATGGTTGAAATGGAATTCATATGGAATAAAAATTTGTTTGGAGCTTTTTTGCATTATGATTGAGGGCTATGCATAAAAGACATGCAAATTCATAATAATAAATAGCCGCAATAATTAAATTATAGCTCCAAAAAGTGCATTTTTGTGTAAAAATGAAGGTTTTATTGGTTTAAAGTGGGGAAAAGAGATGCGCATGGGATAGAATTCTGAGACAAAATATATTTCACTGTCATAATTAGTCACTAATCATAAATCAGAAAATAATCTATTTTTATGCACAAATAAATAGAGAAAAATAGCTAAAAATGGAGAAAAATAATATTTTCGCTCTATAAAAATCTAGAAAATTATGATTCATGGTTGTGGCTATATAACAAAGCTTAGGCATGAATTTTGGCTCCAGTTTGGCTTTTTTTATGTGTCATAGTTTATGTTTTTTCTATTTTATGCGAAAAATACATACAAAATAAAACCTTATACCTATGCAATGCAGCATAACCTAAACGTTAGAGGGAAAGGGTGGTGTTAAGAGATTAAGAGGGCTGAGAGGGTGTGAATCTTTGAAATATTTGATTGTGCATTGCATTTAGAATTGTGATATTTCAGTTTAAGAGGCTAGTAGCACGAGGAATCGGTGCTAATCTCCATACATCGAAGCATATGTTTAGTGAAAATCATGAAAGGGCTGTTTTTTCCACATCAAAAAATGGTGATTTGATAAATATTGTTTGTGCACTAGGATCGTATGCACTATGCATGACGCATGACATGGTACCAGTCTTGGATTGCATAGCAATTGTCTTCCTAGGACATGACTTATACATGGAGTGGAAAGGAGCCTTTGCTGTTGTAGCTCAATTGTACACTTTCCTTGGGACTGTTGGTTGAGGATCTATATATTCCTGGATCATACAAAACAAGAAAAGAGTGGATTTTGTGCATTATGTTTTATATGTTGGAGTGACGCATCCTGGGGCCAATCCCCGATGTGTAGGAGAGTCACAATGGAGCCATGGCAATCAGCCCAGAGGAGCTTCTTGATGTTTGTGTTACGAGGCACTATGCCTATATGTTTGGGATCTCCCTTTGAGGAGAAGGGAAGGTAAACATTGGACTACATATTAGTTACAAACACATAATTAAGTCTATTCAATGTACATCAAGTTGTCTGTTGTGTGCATGAGATCCAGATAGTGCCATAGCCAGTGCCAACCCATTTTAGGTCCCATCAGTGGTGTGTTTGGCTGGGAGCTTCCAACAAGTGGTGGTTACAAATCTAGGGTTTCTAGGGACCAAATAGTTGGTTTATGCCCTTTGACAAGAATCGTCAAGCTGAAATACAAAAAGTGGAACGTGCTTAGAGGGCTAGACGGTGGTTGGAGATTGTAATGCATTATTCCTTTAAAGAAACAGCCCACTATGCATAAGCGGTAGTGGTTCTAATAACCTAAGTGTCATAAGTAGCCCTTTGAGTGCAAGTGGAAGTCTTAGAACTTTCCCACTTCCAGTCAATTAACCCACTTCAAGTGGGGGTGTAGTTTTACCTACACAAAGTCCTGTTGTCAATCCGGTTGTAGCTATGGCACAACCCATCGCAATTCTAGCAGGGACACAGAATTTATCGGCATTAGGAGTACATTTTCCATCTTGCATGTGTTAGCAGAAGAAGATGGAGAACTCCATATTAAGGAGTTTCAAACGATCATGTTCAATTATCAAATCCAAGATGAAGGATACCTAATGATGTTCTTCAATATGATGTTAAAAGGAAGGGCAGCAGTTTGGTATCACGGTCTAGAGGTCGGAACCATAACTAGCACTGACCAATTCTTCACAGCCTTCCGTAGAGAGTTTGCTCCTGAGAGGGGTGGACAATATTGGTTGTGTGTCTTGAATGTAACACACCAAGAGCCAAATGAGAATATCTAGGCCTATGCCAAGAAGCTAAAGCAAGTTCTTCACAAACTTAATACTTATATCCCCATTCCACTGGCTGCATAGTTGCAATATTTCCTACATGGATTAGATTTCAATATCCAAGTGCAGCTTAGTGGTGATTTAGCCGAAACCCGGGGGGTCCACTAGGGTTTACCATATGGTACCATGTGAGTGTAAGGGAGGGGGTTATTTAAGGGAAGGAAGGTGCATTTTATAAGCTAAGGTCCCATAAATAGGGGGTAGATAAGGGGTATTTTCATATATTTCTTGCGCGCAGGTTACGTCTCCTTATTACTACCACTGAATCCTCCGTGGGCCGACATTGACGCTGCTATTACCCAAGCAAAAGGAGTAGAGTCGTGCTTGCAAGCGGCTTATGCAACAAGGATAAATTGGAATGGTAATAATTTGGCACTAACCAACGGGAGTCAATGGGACCCCATGTCAAATGTGAATGGCAGAGGGAGTATCATGCCGAATCTGCCTATGTTACGAGCTCCTCCTAATAGTATGACTATGCCTATGGCTAGTCAGGTAGGCCCAGTAAATGGTGGAGGCCAAATAATGAATTCTAATGTTGTCCCATTAGGTCAGCAGCCAATTCCTAATCAAGTGGTTACACCGCTAGGACAACAAACAGATGATCGTGGCTATGAGTCGAGTGCCTCTAATGTCCTTGGCAAAGTTAAGGACATGATGAAGCATAAACCGATATGATTTCTAAAAAATATAGACGAATAGTTGTGGATGTCAATTTTATTAAGAAGTAGTAGAATTTGATAGGGATGATAGTCTGAGATAGCCAAAGGGGTGCATTACTAAAGTCCACGTGACAGTTGCCAACGTAGAATGCTTGTTGAACTTTAGGGTAATCTGATTTGCAGGACGTCTAAGTTACCAAGTATTGCTTGGTCAACCTTGGATTTTACAAGCAGATTGTCAAGTAGATATATCTACTGGTAGATTGATATTTGGTAGAGGTGCTAGATGTGTGGTAGTCGATGCATATCCTGAATCACCTCAAAGTGAGCAAGCTCCCCTGTCTTCTACAAAGACAATGGAAGATGTGTTTGCAAGTGAGATGTCGTTGACTGATGAATCCAAAGAGGGATTGACCACAGAAGACGTCTATCAATTAATGCTGAATGAGCCATTAGAAGCTCAAGATAGAATAAGGGACGCAGATGTTATTGAACTAGACCTTGGTATGCCAGACGATAAGTAGCCAATAAAGGTAGGGTCTATGCTTAGTGCGGACAAATGAGAGGATTATGTCACTCTAATCCAAGAGTTCCGCGATATTTTTGCTTGGAGTTACGATGAACTTAGGGGCATTCCTCCCAGCCTTGTTGTCCATACAATTCTGTTGAAGGAAAGAAGCTGTTCTCTGTGATAGAAAGTCATGCGTATGCCATTTGAGTTGTGGGATGGGTTCGAGGAGTTATAGAAATTATAGAAAGCAGGTTTGATCTTCCTTATGCAGCACACTAAATGTGTTCACCAGTTGTGATCAGGAATAAGAAAAATAATCAAATCCAGCTGTGTGTGGACTTTCGAGAGTTGAATACGCAAATAGTTAAGGATTATTACCCACTACCCTTTATCGACCAGATTCTGGATCAATTGGCGGGTAGGGAGATATATTCGTTCAAGGAATGTTTTGCAGGCTATAATCAAATGGCAATTGCAGAATAGGATAAGCTTAAAATGATATTCATAACTGTCTTCGGGACCTTTGCATATCATGTGATGGAATTTGGTCTATGCAACGCACCTGGTTCTTGGCAACGAACTGCTGATAAGAGCTTTGGTGACATTTCCCCTGAGGAGCTAAAGGTATTTATTGACGATTTAGGGGTAGCCACTGTGAGAGAAAGGTAGTCGATTATTTTACAAAAATGTTTTGAGCGGTGCAGACAATTTTGCATAGCTCTCAATATGAGGAAGTGCGTTTTTGGCGTACCTTATGGGCTCATGTTGGGCCATGTAGTTAGCTTGGTAGGGATTATGACGGATCCTAAAAAAAACAAAGCTATAGTCGCCATGAGTCTACCACGTATCCCCAAAGAAGTCCATAGCTTTCTGTCACCAGTTGGATATTATCAATGATTCATAAACGCATTGGCAGAAAGAACGTTGCCATTGACAAATATATTATTCTTCAACTGTTTGTTTATGTGGAGTGACGCTTGTAAGGTGGATTTCGAGGATGTAAAGCAGGAACTCGTAAGAGCACCTGTGCTGAAAGCACCAAAGAGGGGCAAATTTTTTTATATCTTTTCAGCAGCCACCATGCATAGCATTAGTTAGCGCAGATGTGGGAAGAGAAGTGGTATCATCCGATTGCTTTTGCTAGTCGGAAGCTGGGTGTATCTAATGTTAATTATACTTATATAGAAAAGTTGTGCCTTGCGATGGTCTTTGCGACTAAAAAGTTTAGGTACTACATCCTTTATGAGAAGGTTGTCCTTTATACGAAGGTGGAAGGGCTAGGACTGCTGATGAATAAGCTACAACCGCTCGACCGTTTGGAAAAGTGATTAATCACTTTGTAGGTGTTTCACTATGAGGTTAAGAGTAAGCCACCCAGGTTGCAGGGTATTGTAGAGTGCCTTGTCGACTTTGGGGAGCCAAAGGAAGCTCTGGCTAAAGGTAGTGACTAGGAATCTTGTTCAAGATTGACATGATATCTATTCCCTCATGGTGTACGGTGATAACACATTATTTGTCTACGAGAGAGACTGGAGCTGGTCTATCGAAGTTAGACAAGCAAAAGATTAAGCAGCATGATTTAAAATTCACAATAATTATAGTCTCATTGTATCAGCAAGGGGTAGACGATATCTACCACCGATGCGTAATGCTTGCTGACGAGGTCCGTTTCATCTTAGAAGAGTGCCATGACTCTGCTTGTGGAGATCATTTCACTGGGTGGCTAACTGCGCAAAAAGCCTTGAGGTCGAAATATTGGTGGCCGACCATTTTCCAAGATGCATTCGAGTACATTAAAAGATGTGACATTTGTCAACGACATGATAGCTGAGAGAATAGGAAGCGACCACTTACTCTTATTATGATGATCCTTCCGTTCGAGAAGTGGGGGATCGATTTTGTGGGTCCTACTACCCTGTCGCCCACTGCACAAAAAAGGTATATTATCGTAGCAACAGATTATTTTACTAAGTGGTCGTAATCACATGCAACACGGAAAGACGATGCAAAGGAAACCATTAGTTTTCTATTGGAGAAAATCGTATGTCGATTTGGTCCGCCAAAAGAAATAGTATCGGACCGTAGAACCCATTTTTTGAACAAGGTGATTAAGAGCCTGACTGAAGTGTGGAAAATCAAGCATAATAAGATGACCCCCTATAATCCACAAGCAAATGGACAAGTTGAAAGTACCAATAAGTAGCTTGTGGGTATCCTATCCAAGATAGTCTCCGAAAAGAAATGGGATTGGGATACCAAATTATATGTGGCAGTATGGGCATATAATATGACCTTCAAACAAGCTACTAGTCACACCCCATTCAAGTTAGTTTATGGGGAGGAGTGCGTGTATCCCTTAGAAATTGAGTTGCCCACCATAAGATTCACAATCAATCATTCTTTGGGTGACGAGGATGCCCTCTTAGAGCATTTTACGACTCTCGCACACCTTGATGACATTAAATTGTAGAGCTTGCTACATTAGGAGGTGATCAAGTGTCAGATGAAGTAGCTCTATGACCTAAAAGCAAAGAAATACACTTTTAAGAAAGGATAGCTAGTGTTGTATTATGATGCACGTAGAGAATTATTTCCAGGAAAGCTGCAGCCCAAATGGGATGGTCCTTATAGGATTGTCAGGATCAAGAAAAATAAATATGGGGTTTTGGGGAAGGTGCCGTTGGACTCTTATCCAGCTACAAATGCAATATTAGAAGTATCTAGTGTGCATTTAGTTATTATAGATGCTCCTGGACCGCGAGGCTAGGTGGTGGTGGAGGTGTCTGCTGTATGCATGAGGCCCGGCTAGTGCCATAGCCAGTGCCGACCCATTTTTTGTCCCATCAAGAGGTTCACTACTATAATATAGTGGATAACAAGCTTTTCTTAGGGAACATTAAATGCCTATTGCTCTTGGATTTCATTCGGGTGCTTCATACAAATATATTGATACTTAGCATTGATCTAGCTCTTGGACAGTCTTGAGCTTAGATTTTGAGATTAGAAATATTCATCTTGAGTGTGGTTCAAGTCTTGGTTGTTTCAATGGCTTATGCAGTTTCACAAGCTTGAAGTACATATTGGGTTTTATGCTTATAGATATATGTTCTATGGATCTTAGATGTATGGATGTCATCACCATGATGCTCTAAGATTTTCGTGCTCATTTGGTATTTGACTTTTGCTTCAGTGGAAGCTATTCGACTTTATGTACTAAGCCACATTGGCACTTGGATGTACTACAAAGAGCATTTGGTTTATTCAGTTGAGCTTGAGCTTATTACAGTGAGACAGTGGGACTCATTGTGACATGCACATGCTCTGTTCATATTTATTGGATGTCATTACCCTATCCTAGGCTGATTTATTGGATGTAGTTATCCTATCGTGGGCTGATTTGATCTCTTGGCTTGGACCTAGTACTTATGTTTGTCAAGGTGTTGTTAGTGGTATTTATATGCTTCTAGGTTATGTATTGAGCTTTGCTCAATGGGTTATGCATCTTGCAATTCTCTTCATTGACCCTTGAGACCTATCTCATGTATGACATCTACGCATGTTGCATATATGGTTTCTGAGACACACTACAATTGTGACAATCTTCAGTGCCAATTGTTCTTTGCTTCTTCCCTCTTGGTTGCTTATAGTTGGTTGTTGGCATATTGTTGGAATTTTAGCTGTCTGTCATTTTAGATTTATGTAATCTATTTGAGGGAATTCACTTGGACTTGATAGTCTTTTGCTTAGTTGTAGACAATTCATTACTTTGGTAGTATCTTTTATCTCCTGCTTGATTTAGCAATGGATTTGGGGCTGATTTGTAGGGTATTACAACATCCTGGTTTTCCCTTTTGTGCACTTGCTTGGTCTCATTATGGTTAGTGATTCTTGTGACAATGCTATCTTCAATATTGAGAAACTAGATCAGACCAACTACAACTATTGAAAGACCCAAATATGCAAGGTTTTAGTGCAAAAATTATAGGTTAGACCACTAAAAAATGGGGGTGCCAAATTCGAAAATATTACAGCTAAGGACTGGATGAATTGGATGAGCTCTATAAGTCCACAATTATTTTATCACTCTCTAAGAAGGTTCACTACAATGTTGTAACTCAAAATTAGATTGCATATGAACTTTGGATACAGATGAAGAATCTTTATGAAAACTAGAGTCCTATATCTCAAATGCATTAGCTAAAATAGTTGATGGATCTTTGCATGAAGGAAGGGACTTCTATGTGTTCCCATTTGAATGAGTGTCACTCCATTTTCAGCCATTTAACTTTGTAAGAGATTAAGTTCAATGATACTTTGCATCCCTTTATTTTTTCTTGGTACTCTACTACCTGAGTCATGGGACACTTTTTGTGGACACTTTTCATATGGCTCTTTGCACTAAGGATGGGTTGAAATTGTAAGATGTTAAAATAGAAGAGGTGAATAGAAAGAATATGGATGCTTCTTGTATATCACATGCATTGATTGTCAGAGGCTAGTAGGATGGGAATGGTCATGGTAGAGACTCTAAAGGTCTCAATCTAAGACATGTGGACAATCTTGCAGTAAGTTTCGTGGCCATAAGTCTGGAATTACTTGTCATTATTATGGAAAAGCAAATCATATTCGGCCACAATGCCATGAAATGTGCAAAGACAAGTGCAAGGAAAAGGGAAATGGTAGAATGAAGAACAAGAATGATGATTATAGCATTGTACCTAGCAAGTCTACTGTTAATATTGTGGAGATTAATGTAGTGTAGCATGATATATCTGATGATTTTATCTTGGCAAATTCTTCTTGGGATGCTTCACAACTGATTGATGCTTTGTCAAGATATACTCAGTGTTGGTTGATAGATTTAGGGGCTTCCCTTCATGTGACCCCTCGAGAGTGATTTCAACCATATCATAGTATAACTGGATCTTTCCATTCAGATAATGACCTGGCATTAGAGATAGTTGATATTGGTGATGTTGAGCTATGTTTTGGTTCAGGAAGCATATTCACTCTTCATGATGTACGTAATGTATTGGCTCTCACAAAGAGCCTTATCTCTGTTGGCACCTTGGATAATGCAAATTATGTTGTCTCTTTTGGTGATTCCTCATGGAAGATCACCTATGGGAATCTTGTTATTATGTGTGGTTCTAAGTCTATTATCCTCTATCCTTTGCTTGTATCTGGGTTAGTTCAATTTTTTTTGGCTATGGCTACAGTTCCACATGTATCTCTTTGGCATCATCGCCTTGGGCACATGTCTTTACAAGGAATGAAAATGCTTATGCATTTGTAGTATCTACTAACCCTAGACTATAAGTGTTTTCTATATTGTGATCATTGTTTACATGGCAAGCAGATACGTAGTACCCATAAGAATTCTAGCATGAAGTGCATAGGTGAGCCTTTGGCTCTTGTTCATTATTCAGATGTATGTGGTCCCATGCCCTGTCAGTTGCTAGGTGGTGCAAAGTGCTTTATCAAATTCATTGATGATTACTCACATAAGGCCTGGGCTTACCCTGTTAAGTAGAAATCAGATGTCTTGTCTACATTTTAGCATTGTCTTGCTCTTGTTAAGAACTAGTGTGGGTATAGGTTGAAATGCCTAAGGTCAAATAATGGGGTTGAGTATGTCTTAGAAGCTTTTGAGCAGTTTTGCGATGAGCAGCATATTAAGTGTTAGTTAATTTCCCTCTACACCTCTCCCTAGAATGGTATTACTGAACACATGAACAAGACAATCATGAGAGAGTCCACAATATGCTTAGCTAGGTAGGCTTACCCCAGACACTGAAGCCATTACTATTGTTGTCCACTTGATCAACCAGTTCCCTTGTAGTGTTATTGATTGCCAAGTTGTAGAGGAGGTTTGGAATGGGAAACCTTCATTATATGCTCATTTGCGTATCTTTGGTTGTGAGGCATTCTACTCTGTTTCCAAAGACAAGAGTAATAAGTTGGATCCTAATTCCATGAAATGCATCTTTCTTGGGTATGGGGATGCATATGAGATGGGATATTATCTACGGGATCTATAGGCTTGTAAGGTTAGCCATGATATCATTTTCCATAAGGAAAAGATGCATAAGTAGCCTCAGCATGTGGTTGAGGTACATAGGGTGATCTTTTAGGAGAAGCCACCTACTCCCATATAGTTAGCTAGATAGCCTGCAACAACTGATGCTCTAGTATCCCAAGCTACCCCTCCTATTGTGTAGGATCAGCCTGCTTTGAGATGCTCTACTAGAGCTAGAGAGCACTTTATGCTGTCCATGGATTATGTTATGGTGATAGACACTCTACTAGAGCTAGATGTTAGCTTGAGCACTTTACATCCTCCATGGATTATGTTATGGTAATAGATGTAGATGATCCTCTCTCTTATTGATGAGGCTATGCATAGAGATGATAGTCACTCATGGGATAGGGCTATGTAGTTGGAGTTGACTTCTTATAGACTAATCATACATGGGATTTGGTTCCTTTGCCTAGTGGCAAGAAGGCATTGCCATGCAAGTGAGTATATAGCTGAAAAGTATCTCTGGATGCCCAAAGCCTAATTATAAGATCGGATTGATAGGTAAGGGTTTCAAGTAGAAATATGGTATTGACTTTGATGAAGTCTTTTCTCCTGTGTCAAAATAAAGCTTGGTACTAGCATTGGTTGCTCAATCAGCTAGATTAGGATCCTTAACATATGGATGTAAAGATTACTTTTTTACATGGGGACATGCATGATGAGATCTATATAGCGCAGCCTAAGGGCTTTGAAGAAAAAGATAGGGAACACCTAGTGTGCAAGTTGAGAAAGAGCCTTTGTGGCCTTAAGTAGGCACCTAGGGAATTGTAACACAAATTTGTTGGGGGTAAAGGTGCCTCTGCCTAGCCGCCCGTGTTTTACTACACTGACAGTCACCGCCACTGCACACTACAGGTGGCGGGCGCCCATCACTGTCACTTTATTTTTTATTCTTTTAGTGACAGTTTGAATAAAGGAAGGCCTGGTCACACATTGTGACTATTGGAGTTCCCATTTCTAGTCTCTCCCTTGCTCTTGCTCTCCCGCCATAGCTCTCGAGTCCAACCTTCGATCCATCGCTCCCTTTCAACTGGTATCACAGCTTTGCTTTCTGACTCTTGAGCTTGGTTCGTAGCATTCTCAGCATCCCATCGACTCCCTACTTGCATTGGGTCTCCTTCCCGGTAGCCATATTCGACTCCTTCGAGCTCCTGTCACTCCCCGGCTTCCTGAGCACCTTCCCGGCATTGTTGGGCACCTTCAGGGCATTACATCAGAGGTATTTGATCATTTTCTTTAGGGCTTACTTAGGTTCTCATGTCTCACAGGCTGTAAACAAGATTGGGGTAGCCACCATTGAAGCTCCCTTGATTCATATCTCACTTACCTTTGAACAAGACTTGCTGGAGCTTGTTTGAGGCATTCCTTGGCTTTAACTGGACCCCTTCGAAGCTTTGCCACCATTTTTTGCAGCCCCAGGACCAGCATTTATAGTTGGCAAAATCACGCAGCCCTCCCATATGTGTCTTCAGCATTGATAGTCACAACAACAACTCTCCCCCTCCATTGGCACTTGGAAAGGCTCCATTTCAGGCATATGAACATGCTTTGATGCTTGGTTTTGATGGTTGATGTGTTGGCATAGCATTTGGACTGATTTAACACTGTTTTGGGACTGCCATAATAGTCCATAGGCAATTTATGACAGTGTTACACTGACATTTGATGCTACAGCTTGTTTGGCATTGTCATTTGATGCCCGGTTGGTCCCGTTTGATGCCCGGATGTTAGGGGAATGTATGCCTATTTTTTGGCAACCATTTGGAGCTGATTTTGGTGCTGAAATTCTCAATTTTGAATAGTAAATCACTGCTGTACATAGTTGGGCTGAAGTCATTTTGCTCGTGTATACTTATGCCTATGCTTTTTGGGCTATGTTTCGGGCATATATGGTGATGTATTGACACTTGGGGCTCGACATAGAGCTTGGTTTCATTGGTTGAGCTTGAGATTGCTTTGCAAAGCATTTGGATGCTCTGTCTTGGATACACTTATGGCATGTATGTTGCTTATGTCTGACCGGTCTTGACAAGCTTAGCCTATGCCATTACTACATGCTAGTTACATTGTTTGGAGTCTATTGCTACTGGAGCTTGACCTTGGATTCTCGGAGCTCACTTGAGCTATTTATTGGCTTGCCAGAGTTGTATCTTGGGATGTACTTGATGTCTTACATGCTTATGGATGCTGCATACGGATGCTCTACTACTTACATGTTCGGGATGTACTATTGATGTATTGTCTTAGACTTATGTCATTGGCACCGTGTCTTGCATTGGCTTGAGTTCTTGAGCTCGTACATATGGCTTTTGTGCCTGTGGGAGCATTCTTGAATGCTTATCAGACATTGAGCAGGTGGTACTTTTATGCATTGAGTTGTTACATGCTATTGAGTAGTTACAGACACTTGAGACTTTGGGACTTCTTACCTTTTGGGATGATACATCATATGTCTTGGTTCACTGTATGCTTATGAGCTAAGTCTCAGTTTTGGATCTGTATCTTTGTGAAATGACACCTACTTGTGTCAAGTTTTGGTAGTGGCAGGAAAACTTTGCCCCGTTGCCTGGGGGGTGTGCCTACTCACTGGCAGATGTTTGTATGACATACTTGGGTGTTGGATTCATGCTTATCGACCGTCATATGATTATGCTATGCCCGCATGATGCCGGATTTGGTCTTGGCAGTATCTGATTGCCTTGGGATCCGATTTTGGCACTATTAGCTCTCTTTTACTAAAATCTAAAATTTATTACAGGAAGCATATATGTATGGACTGACTTGGATTTTTCATGCTGAAACACTTTGAAATGATGTACTTTCACTAGTACTTGGTGGGTACCAGCTTTGGTTCCACTTTCTTTGTCATTTTCTGCAGTAAATAACAAGCAGTTTTGAATTGTCTACAGTCTTCTAGCCTGCATTATAGCAAGTTCTGATCATGCTATTTTCAACATCACTAAGCTTGATGGTACGAATTACTCTTATTAGAAGAGCCATATTTGGTAGGTGTTGGTGCAAAAATCACAGATCAAACCTTTGAGGTTAAGTGGGCATCCGCTTGTAACTATGCCAGATGAGGAATGGCTTGAGCTTGATGAGTTATGCAAGTCCACTATTGTATTGTCTCTCACAGAACAGGTTCACTATAATGTCTTTGAGGAAGAACAGAGTGCATGGTAGTTGTGGGAAAAGATAAAAAATCTCTATGACAAGAAAAGTCCAGCGAGTCAGATGTATTGGCTGAAGCAGCTTATAGATCTACACATGAAGGAGAATGTGACTATGTTTGCTCACTTGAGCCAGTTCCATGCTATACTCAAGAACTTGACTTTGCAGGACATCACTTTTGCAAAGGATATCACTCCTCTTTTCTTGCTTGGTACTCTTAATGAGTCATGGGATGTATTCTGCACTGCATTATGTGCCTCTACTACTACCTTGAAATTATCTAATGTTGAGAGTGCTCTTCTATAGGAAGAGGTTAACCGTAAGAATTTGGATGCCTCTTGTGTGTCTCATGCTATGACAGTTAGAGGCAAGAATGATGGATATGGAAAGCATGGCAGTGGTAGTGGCCGTGGACGGGATTCTCAGAAATCTCGGTCCAAGTCTCGTGGGAAGTCACGTAGCAAATCTCGTGGCAGGAATGCAGATGTTACTTGTCACCATTGTGGGAAAAAGGGCCATATTAGGCCACAATGCCATGAATTGCGCAATGAAAGGCTCAAAGATAAGGGGAAAGACAAAGTGCAGGATAAGTCTTCTGATCGCAGCATAGTACCTGCAAAGTCCAATGTTAAAATTGAAGAGATCAATGTTATGCAGCCTGAGAATGTTAATGATGATGATTATATCCTACCAGCTTCTTCTAGTGCTTCGTAGATGATAGAGATACACTCTATGTATGCACAGTGTTGGCTCTTGGACTCAGGTGCGTCCTTTCATGTGACACCTTGCTGAGAGTGGTTTCATTCATACCATACTGTTTCGCGTTCTGTGCGCTTGGGTGATGATAGCTCTCTTGATATTGTGGGCATTGGTGATGTTAGGCTGCAGTTTCCTTCTAGCAGCAATTTTGTTATGCAGGATGTACGTCATGTACCTGCTTTGACACACAGTATCATGTCAGCTGGACAGCTTGATGACGAAGGATATCATGTATGTTTTGGAGACTCTGCATGGAATATCACTCAGTGCAGACTTGTGATTGCGAGAGGTGCCAAGGCTGGCAGTCTCTACCCCTTGATTGTATCAGTTTCTTCTCTTGATCATGTTTTGTCTGTGGGTTCTATCCCACATGTATCTCTTTGGCATGCCCGTTTGGGGCATATGCCTTTGAAGGGAATGAAAATGCTTTCTGGTTTTCAGTACTTATTACCGCCCCTTGATTATGCATGTTTTGATTCATGTGAGCATTGTTTTTATGGCAGGCAGACTAGGTCTACGAATAAGAAGTCTGGTAGGCCACACATGAGTGAGCCCTTGGCATTGGTACATTCGAATGTCTGTGGGCCCCTGCCTTGTTAGTCTATGGATGGTGCAAAGTATTTTGTTACGTTCATAGATGATTTTTCACGGAAAGTTTGGGCTTATCCCATTAAGCAGAAATCCGATATCTTGGCTGTGTTTTAGAGATGGCTTGCATTGGTTGAGAACCAGTCTGGGTATAGGCTAAAATGCCTAAGGACAGATAATGGGGGTGAGTATGTCTCACGTGCTTTTGAGCAGTTATGTGATGAGAGGGGTATTAAGCATCAGTTGACCGTCCCCCTACAACCCCCCCCAGAATGGTTTGGCTGAGCGGATGAATAGAACCATCCAGGAGCATGTACGCAGTATGCTTAGCCATGCAGGTCTACCACAGAGCTTTTGGGCTGAGGCAGTTAGTACAGCTATGCATGTCATAAACAGATCACCCTCTAGTGGTTTGGATTTCCAGGTTGCAGAGGAGGTATCGAGTGGAAAACCTCCCTCTTATGCGCATCTTTGTGTCTTTGGATGTGAGACATTTTGCCATGTGCCCAAGGACAAGGGAAGTAAGATGGATCCCAAGAGTGTCAAATGCATGGTTATGGGGATGCAGGGGAGATGGGTTACCATCTCTGGGATCTGTAAGCGTGAAAAATCATCTGTAGTCATGATGTAGTCTTCCATGAAGACAAAATGCATAGGCAGCCTGAGAGAGTTATTGGGATCCGAAGGGTCATATTTCAGGAGGAGCTGAGAGCTCCTGCACATCTAGTTGGATAGCCTACAGCTGCAGCAGATGCTCACGGTCAGGGTGTTGGACAGGTAGTTGGGCAGTCACAACAGAGCCTGCCATGAGATGGTCTACTAGAGACAGATGTCAACTTGATAGATTTCAGCCCTCGATGCATTATGTCTTCGTTACAGATGCAGAAGAGCCTTTCACCTATGATGAGGCTATGCGCAGGGGTGACAATCACTCCTAGGAGAGGGCTATGTAGTCTGAGATAGACTCCCTACATAAGAATGACACTTGGGATTTGGTTTCCTTGCCTACGGGCAAGAAGGCTTTTCCATGCAAGTGGGTGTACAAGCTAAAAAGTACCCCTCGACACCCCAAGCCGGCATACAAGACTAGATTGGTAGCAAAGGGTTTTAAGCAGGAGCACAGTGTGTACTTTGACGAGGTCTTTTCTCCCGTGGTTAAGATGACCACTGTGTGCTTAGTCTTGGCTTTGGTTGCTCAACTTGACTTGGATTTATACCAGATGGATGTCAAGACGGCTTTCTTACATGGGGACTTGCATGATGAGATTTATATGGAGCAGCCTAAGGGCTTTGCAGAACCTGGCAGGCAGCACCTAGTTTGCAAATTGAAGAAAAGTCTTTATGGCTTGAAATAGGCATCTAGGGAGTGGTATCATAAGTTTGATGCCTTTATGCAGTCACAGGGCTACAGCCGAAGTGCTATGGATCCGTGTCTTTACACGAAGAAAGCCCGTAATGGTTCTTTATTGATTTTGGTACTCTATGTGGATGATATGCTGATAGCAGGGAAAGCTCATGATGAGCTAGATGCTCTTAAGGCTCAGCTCAAGAAGAGCTTTGAGATGAAAGATCTGGGACAGGCCGCTCACATACTTAGTATGCGCATTAGACGCAACAGGCATCAATGACTCCTCTACTTGTCACAGAGGGAGTACATTCATAAAGTCCTTGAGCGCTTCCGCATACAGGACATAAAGCCTATTGGCTGTCCATTGCTTCTTATGTGAAGGTATCACAAGCTGATTGTTTGCAGACAGATGAGCAGAGGGCCGAGATGGCCAAATTCCCTATGCATCCGCAGTGGGCAGTCTTATGTATGCCATGATAGCCACTCGTCCAGATATTGCCTTTGCAGTTGGTATTGTGGCATGCTATATGGCTACACCTGGCAAGAAGCATTGGGATGCCGTGAAGGGTATCATGAGGTACCTAAAGGGTACTGCAAATATGTGCATATGCTATGGCAGCCAGGATACAAGAGGCATGGGGTACACTGACTCTGATTATGCAGGACATACAGATAGTAGGAAGTCCACTTTCGGCTATGTATTCACCTATGCTGGAGGTGCTGTTTGGGTGTAGAAATGCATGGCCCTTTCTACTACAGAGGCCGAGTATGTTGCAGCCATTGAGGCTTGCAAGGAGGCCATTTGGTTGGGTCGTTTAGTTGCTGACCTTGGTATTGATGCTATCCCTACAATGTATTCGGATTCTATGAGTGCTATTCAGTTAGCCAAGAATCCGGTCTTCCATGTGAAGATGAAACACATTGAGGTGAGGTATCACTTTATACATGGGGTCGTTGAGGACAAGTCTATTGATCTTGTCAAGATCTCAACTGACTAGAATCCTACAGATCTGCTCACGAAAAGCCTCTCTACAGAGCGCTTTTCCTTCCTTAGGAGGTTGATGGGCGTGGGATGAGATGACGTCTTTCCTCATCTTGTTGTACATGTGTACATGTTGTACTGTCTTTTTTCTTTTTCTTTTCACTCCTCACTCGGGCAGATTCACCTTGAAGTGGGAGGTTGTTGGGGGTAAAGGTGCCTCTGCCTAGCTGCCCGTGTATTACTACACTGACAGTCACTGGCACTGCACACTGTAGGTGACGGGCGCCCGTCACCGTCACTTTATTCTTTATTCTTTTAGTGATAGTTTGAATAAAGGCCCGATCACACATTGTGACTGTTGGAGTTCCCATTTCTAGTCTCTCCCTTTCTTGCTCTTGCTCTCCCGACATAGCTCTCGAGTCCAACCTTCGATCCGTCGCTCCCTTTCAAAATTTGATGCTTTTATGCATTCACATGGATAGAGTGGTATTGCTATGGATTGTGTTTATACACAAAGAAGGCTCATAATGGTAGCCTTATGATTTTGATACTGTAATGTATATGGATGATATGCTTATTGCAGGGAGAACTCGTGATGAGTTGGATGTCTTGAAAACTCAACTCAAGAAGAGAATTGAGATGAAGAGCATGGGACAAGCATCACATATTCTTCGGATGCACATCACGCACGAGTGCTCTAAGGGACTCCTTTATTTTTCATAGAAGAAGTTTTCCTAGAAAGTTCTTGAGCAGCTTCATATACAAGATGGTAAGCCTATTAGATATCCACTACTTTCTCATCTGAAGGTTAGTTAGGCTGATTGTCTGCACTCTGATGAGCAGAAGGCTGAGATGGCCAAGATCCTTTATGCATCCACTGTGGGCAATTTGATGTATACTATGGTAGCCACTTGTCCCAACATAGTATTTGTAGTGGGAGTTGTGGCACACTATATGGCTACACTTGGAAGATGGCATTGTAATACTATTAAGGATATCATGAGGTATCTGAAGAGCATAGCCGCTATGTACATATGTTATGGTGGCCATGATATAGGATAGATTATGTAAGACATGCAGACAATAAGAAGTCCACCTCTAGATATGTCTTCACCTTTGTTGGAGGTGTTTTTTCTTAGATGTAAAGGATGCAAAAATGCATAGCCCTCTCTACTACCGAGGCCGAGTATGTTGCAGCCCACTGAGGCTTGCAACAAGAAGGCTTTATGATTAGGCCATCTGGTGGTGGCAGACCTTGGTAATGCTGATGTGGTCCCTACACTACATTCAAATTCTACCTTGGTAATCCGGCCTTCCATGCGAAGATGAAACACATTGAGGTGACTTAACACTTTATTAGAGAGGTAGTTGTGAGGACAGATCTATTGACCTTGTCAAGATGTTAATTGCCCAAAATCTTGTATGTTTGCCCATGAAAAGTCTCTCAGCGGAGCGTTTTGCCTTTCTTAGGAAGTTGATGGGAGTTGGATGAGATGACATCTTTCCTCATCCTATTGTACTTATGTACATTTATACTTTGTCACTTTTTTTTGGTACGCTCCTCATTAGAGGCACATTCACCTTTAAGTGGGAGGTTGTTGGAGATAAAGATACATTTGCCTAGCTGCCCATGTATTACTACATTGACAGTACTTGCACACTTGTACACTACAGGTGGTGGGTGTCCACTATGATCACTTCATTCTTTATTATTTGAGCTTTCTTTTTCCACCATAGCTCTTGCTTTCACCTGCATGCTTCCACTCCTAGCCCACTTCCTTCACTAAGACTGCTCGATTTGTAGCAACCATCTTGTTAAATCTAGACTCGAACTCCAATAGAAGCTCAATTTCCACCAAGCCCTTGTTTGGCATGTGAATCCACTCACAAAAGCTATGCCTCATATCCACACATCATCAATGTCGAAGGGCAATCACATCATGCCATAAATCTACAGAGGATCAGTTCTAAGTTTCTCACTATGTCCCCTTGGTTCATGCTTCCTGTTTTTAAATGTAAACTCCCTCCTTAATAGGTGGCTTGAAGTATGCCTCAAACTCCCCTCAATGATTAATTCTGTGTAAGCTATGCTAATCTTCTTTCTTCTTCCTAAGTGCAGCACCTTTGTCTCCATGCTCTATCTTTTTGAGTGTCAGCTATAGTCTTCCTACGTCAATGCATGCAGTTGGCTGTGATTTCCTCTAAGAAAAATAGCCATGGTTTGCCATGCGCCTCCATGCCTATTATACTAGTTTTTTTGAGAAGAAGTTGAGGAGGATAGAAGCTAAACTGTCAGCTACTCTTGTGCATGGTTCTTTCTTAGGATATCACAAGCTAATCTCGGAGCTGAGTATTAGAATAATGATTTTTTAGGAGCTCTTTAAAGAAGGATCAATGAAGGAGAAATTCATATGATAATGCTGTATGATTGGCCTCTCTGTTGTGGGGATGGAGGTTGTAGAGTCTCCCACCTTTTGCCTCTTAGGGTCTCACCTCGACTCGACTCCTGCTGCACATGGCCTTTTTGTTCCTATAGGAGGGGTTCCTTCTTCTACTCCTTGACCCATTTCTTTATTCACAAATTATTGGAACCAAGCCATTAGGTTGCTGGTATCCACCTGGGTTGTAGCGCTAAGAGTGGAGATGGCAATGGTGATGGTGGGCTTTAGGAGAGTGGGAATGGGGTTGATTGGGGCTTTGCCCTTACCTTCTTGCACCATTGGTGGCATGAATTTTGGCACTTGGGCACTTGAGCTTAGCCCTTTTTTATTGATTGGGCTCGCAGGTTCCGGCTCGTCATGCCTGGACTGCTGCTCAATGGACTTGTGTGTGGCGAGGGGTATGTCTTCCTCCTTTTTTCTCAACTCCTCCTCCTCCTCTTACTACTTTCACTTTCTTTCCTCCTCCTCCTTTTTGGACTCTCTACAGGCCTTTTGAAAATCCACATTTTCTTGTTTCCTCCTCTCCTCCTCCTATTGTCCTTGTGTAATTTACTTCTTTGTCTTCCTAGTCTTTCCTCGGCTAGTTTGCTCTTGTTGTTCCCTATCTTCACTCAGTGTCCTTTTGGTGGATTGCGCCTCCCTGTTCTTGGTGAGATGGCGACTTACTTGGTGTTTCATCCACCCCTTCTCCTCCTTCCTGCCCTTGCCCCAAGGCTTCCCTGATGATTGTGGTGAGGACCGCCCTGAATCCAATGGTTGCGGCCTTTGAAGATGAAGCTTTCCTTTTAGCTTTGGTGGCACGAGATTTCCCTCTTGCAGCCTGTCCTCCCGTAGCCAAGGCTTTTGTCAAGGTCTCAATGGTCGTCCTCACAAAACCATTGAGGTTCACCTCATCCAATGACCTTGTTGTGACACTCTCTAGTAGGGGGTAAATTGTTACGGCTCATGATGGTGTTGTATCTTTGACTAGAAAACAAGGTGTGCACCATTTTGGCTTGGAGATGGAAAGTGCAGGTTGGTCGCAAAAGGAAGTAGAGTTGGTCGCATGGATGCTGCTATATATGGTAAAGGAAAAGAAGTGGTTACAGACATTGAAATATGGCATAACAATATTGGACATGCAAATGTGCAAAGGCTGAAATTAATGCAATCCAGAGGATTGGTTACAGGGTTGCCATCTTTTAGAGTTACAGAATTTCATAAAGTCTGTGAAGCATGCCAATTTGGTAAGCAGGCGAGACAACCCTTCTTGCATGACAGAGAAGTGAGAAAAAATATATTTGATGTAGTGCATACAAATGATTGGGGGCCTACACAGAATGTATCTCTTGGTGGCAGCAAATACTTTGTCACATTTATTGATGACTACTCAAGGAAGCTATGGGTATATTTCATGAAGGAAAAGAGTGATGTATTTGAGTACGTCAAATCTTTCAAGGCAGGTATTGAAACAAAAACAAGCTTGAAAGTGAAGTGCTTGAGATTAGATGGAGGGGGAGAGTACCTCTCTAATGAGTTTAGTGGCTTCTTGAGGACTCATGGGATAAAGAGGCAATTTACTTGCAGGTATACCCCACAACAAAATGGGGTTGCATAAAGAAAAAATAGGCATATTGTAGAAGTTGCACGTGCATTAATGGCTGAAAAGAATATGCCAAAACATTTTTGGTATGAAGCTATTCATATTGATATCTATATTATGAACCCACAGCTGCAGTTCATGGGATGACTCTCAAAGAATGCTTTACTGGAAAGAAGCCCGATGTATCACACTTGAAGGTATTTGGTTGTGTTGCATATGTTTATGTTCTAGATGAGCTACAGAAGAAGCTTGATCCAAAGGTTGAAAAATGTATTTTTATTCAATAAGACTTGGGATTTGGTACCCTTGCCTAAGGATAAGAAAGCTATTGGTTGTAAGTGGGTTTACAAAGTCAAGGATAATGCAGATGGTTCAGTTAGCAAGTATAAGGCTAGGGTGGTTGCAAAAGGCTATGCTGAAACATATGGCATAGATTATGAAGAGACATTCATTCTAGTTGCTAGGATGGCAACTGTTAGATGTGTGATTGACTTGGCCAGCAGCAACCAAAGATTGGAGTTTGCAACAAATGGACATAAAGAATGCCTTCTTGGATGGTGAATTGTAAGAAGAAGTGTATATGGAGCAGCCAGCAAGTTATGAGGATTTAGAGCATCCCACATATGTATGTATGTTAAAGAAGGTGCTCTATGCACTGAAGCAAGCACCTAGAGCATGGTCTGACAAGATTGGAGAGTATCTTGTCAATATTGGAATTTGTATTTCCAATGGTGATCACTCACTTTATGTGAGAAGGGGAGATGCAGGTTTGGTCATCATAGTCATTTATGTGGATGACTTGATTATTACAAGTGACAGAGACAATGGGATTGCTGAAGTTAAGGACTTCTTAAAGAAGAAGTTTGAGACGAAGGATTTGGGTGAGCTTAGATACTTTCTTGGTATTGAGGTGATTAGATGTGATGATGGTATATGGTAGGCAGTATATGGCTTGGATATGTTATCCAAGTATGGTATGTCTGCATGTAAGCCTCTTTTAGTACCATTGGAACAAAATGTGAAGTTGAGTGCAAATGTTGGGGATGAGATAGAAGACCTTACTATGTTTAGGAGCATAGTAGGGAGTTTGATTTACATGACTATCGCAAGGCCAAACTTGAGCTATGCTGTTGGCCTTGTTAGCTAGTTTATGCAGATACCTAGAAAGCCTCATTTGGATGAAGTTAGATGTATATTGAGATATGTGAAGTCAACTTTACATTATGGAATTTTTTATGAGGTAGGTAAGGATGTAAAAGTCTTTGGATACATAGATGCATATTGGGCTGGTAGCATGTCAAACACAAGATCTACTAGTGATTCATGTTTTCCCTTGGTAGTGTAGCAGTTACATGGAGCAATAAAAAGCAACCTACAGCTGCTTTATCGAGTACAGAGGCTGAGCATAGAGGTGCTGCTATGGCAGCATGTGAGGTGGTATGGCTGCAAAAGTTATTAGCTGATTTTGATGTGTAGGGAGATGGTCCAGTTTTCATTCATTGTGACAACATGAGTAGCATATAGTTAGCTAGGAATCCAATGTTCCATGCTAGGAAAAAACACATTGAGGTGCACTACCACTTTGTGAGAGAGAAGGTACTTGTAGGAGAGATTTACTTGGCATATGTTAGCACACATGATTAGATAGCTGACATTTTCACAAAGGCATTAGATGCACAGAAGCTTCAAAAGTTTGAAGCTTACTTGGAGTTGCAAAGATAGAGTTGAGCTTGAGGGGGAGTGTTGAGATGGTAAGCTCAACACATGCCGACATTGATGATGGACTGCCTGGCTAGATAGGTCCATACGTCTACACTTAGCACTTTGGTGGTCATTATGATACTCACATGACCACTGAATTATCACTTATTATATTTAGTTTGTTACACCTACCTACAGTTGGCAAAGATATAGTGCCAGCTGATTAGTGTAGTCTGTTATATGCACTGTTTGACTTAGTAGGCCACTTTCCTTTATGTTGTATCTTATCTATACATTGTGTACATTGTATAGTGTGTGGAAGAAGAAGAAGAAATCAACAAGAAAACATTTTGGCCTCCATCTCTCTTGTGTTTTTGAGTGAGTTTCTCTTGTGTATATAGTGTGTGTTTGGCGCAGCAGCTCAAGCAAGTCCCCCCCACCAACACGATTCTTGACACTTCCATGGGTTGATCACAACTGGTCGTCAATACCCTATAAGATGTTGGAGCAACATTAGTTGGGTCATACTCTGATGTTTTGATTGCATCATTGCTTGGCATTTGTCATGACTTGACATCCCTCAAGCTCCCATCAGAGATGAAGAGTGTACCATTTTTTCAAGAAAGGGGAGTTGTTGTCTGCAAATTGTTTCAAGTCATCAATTTCTTGATCGTTGGCACATGCTGCGTGCTTGTCATATGTAGTGATGAAGCATTGTTGCTACGCTTGCTCATGGGAGACCTCGGTGGCGATCAGCTCGGTAGCTGCTTCAAAAGACTTGACAAACACAAATTCTGATTCTTCCCAAGAACAAGGGAGTGTCCATATCTCCATCACCAATGGTTCCTCCAAGAGCCCCAAGTATAAGCGGTCATAGCTTTTAGCAAGTGACATGAAATTCACGTCCAAAAATCAAAGGCAAGCAACCAAGTCATCCCCCTTAGGCTCAGCTAAGTCTACGGCCGAGGTTAGGATTGATTGCCGCTCATAAGAGGGTCTAAGGCCAGTGGGGGTGGTTGAGGCCTAACAAAACTAGAGAGTTCAGTCGCAGCTTGGTTTGCTCTTTAGGTTGTGGCTTGGCCTCGTGGTCGACGGGTTGGGTTATTGTAGTGGTGGTTGTCGTGTCACTAAATGCCTCTGAGATTTGAGGGATATCCTCAGGGATAGATTTGGGTGGTTTGTTAGTAGCAGGCTGAGATTTTAAGCGATAGATTGGTTCAAGTGCTGCTGAGCTAGGTGTTGGATGTTCTATGAACTTAGCGGCTTGATTCTCTTGTGGTTTGAGTGTTGGTGGCATGAGGTTTCATGCGGTCAAAGCTTGAGGATGGTGATTGAGTAGGGTCTTTTGTTGTTTTGGCTTTAGGTAGCCAAATCCAGGTGTTACCCTTATAGTAGCCTTGCTCTTGCAATAAGGCCCTGGGGACCCATCGTAACTTGACCGTACATCAATGTTTATGATTTTGTCTTGGATTTTGAGATACATGCCTATTCCTAGGTGGCGCTCTCTGTTTAGGTACCCATTTGAACTAGGGTTCATGGCCTTCAACGTTGGTTCTAGTGGGTTGCTAGCATTGAGGCTTGGTAGGTTGTGATGAGTCACGACCCCCCTCCTTAGACTTGATGGTGGGTTTCTCTACCGATGGGGCTGTGCGGACTTGGAAAAGTCACATCACCCTTGTTGAAAGCTGTAACTATGCAGACATTACCCATGGTTAGGTGGATGCATTGCAACTTGTAGTTGACATTGCAATGAGCTTGCTTCTTAAAGGTTCATCCTAATAATGACTCTGTGCTTACATCTTTAGTGTTGGGCAACACATAGAAGATTATCAGCATGCTTTTAGACCCGATAGAAACCGCTTTCAGACTCAATAGAAACTGCAACCTTGCACTTTCCTAAAAGGATGAAAAACTCCAAGGGTAGTGATGGGATCTAAAATGGGTTGGCACTGGCTATGACACTAGTTGAACCTCATGCATACAATAGAGAACCCCACCATGCGGCCTCCCGGGCCAGGAGTGTCTGTAATACACCAATGTATACTGGATATACTTAATTATGCATTTTTAACTGATACATAGTCCAACGTTTACCTTCCCTTCTCCTCAAAGGGAGATCCTAGACATATAGGCATAATGCCTCGTAACACAAACATCAGGAAGCTCCTCTCGGTTGATTGCCGTGGCTCCATTGCGACTCTCCTACACGTCGGGGATTGGCTCCAAGATGCATCGCTCCAACATACAAAACATAATGCACAAACTCCACTCTTTTCTTGTTCTGTACGATCCAGGAATATATAGATCCTCAACTAACAGTCCCAAGGAAAGTGTACAACTAACCTATAGCAAAGGCTCCTTTTCGCTCCACGTATAAGTCATGTCCTAGGAAGACAATTGCTATGCAATCCAGGACTGATACCATGCCATGCGTCATCCATAGTTCATATGATCCTAGTGCACAAACAATATTTATCAAATCACCATTTTGTGATGTGGAAAAAACAGCTCTTTCATGATTTCACTAAACGTATGCTTCGATGTAGGTAGACTAGCACCGATTCCTTGTGCTACTAGCCTCTTAGACTAAAATATCACAATTCTAAATGCAATGCACAATCAAATATTTCAAAGATTCACACCCTCTTAGCCTTCTTAATCTCTTGACACCACCCTTTCCCTCTAACGTTTAGGTTATGCTGCATTGCATAGGTGTAGGGTTTTATTTTGTATGTATTTTTTGCATAAAATGAAAAAAACATGAACTATAACACATAAACAAAGCCAAAATGAAGCCAAACTTCATGCCTCAGCTTTGTTATATAACCACAACTTGCACGAATCATAATTTTCTAGATTTTTATAGCGTGAAAATCTTATTTTTCTCTATTTTTAGCTATTTTTCTCTACTTATTTGTGCATAAAAATAGATTATTTTCTGATTTATGATTAGTGACTAATTATGATAGTGAAAGATATTTTGTCTCATAATTCTATCCCATGCGCATCTCTTTTCCCCACTCGAAACCAATAAAACCATCATTTTTACACTAAAAAGGTGCTTTTCGGGCTACACTTTAATTATTGCGACTATTGATTATTATGGATCTACATTTCTTTTATGCATAGCCCTCAATCATAATGCAAACAAGCTCCAAACAAATGTTTGTTTCATATGAATTCCATTTCAACCCCATCAAACATCAGCAATAAGCAAAGTTCCTTTGTAAAAATGATGCATACCGCTTATTTGTGTGTTGTAGGTTTTTTGATTATTTTTCCAGGTTGGCAATGGACCAACCAAAAGAAAATCTTCAATGCTGAACATCTCCCCTCAGCCTCCTCTTGATCTTGGAGCAATCCGGTTCATGTCGAGCAAGCATCCTTCAACCGGTCTTCATTCTTCTTCATGTGCATGAACTGCCCCTTGAGGGGAGAGAGAGGGAAGAGAGAGAAAGACTAGATTTCTTGCAGACCATCCGGGCAGTCATCTCATGCGTAAAGCTAAGCAATAGAGAGGGAAGGAAGAATGTAGATCATTGATGTAATCAATCTAGGGGGTTGTATTGAAGTGACCAAGCCCCCCTCTCAAGAACTCATCGCTGATTCCATGGCGAGTTCATCTCCATGCATGCGCTGAAAAAATGCCTCTCTCCCCCCCACCGAATTGTCAGATTTTGGGAGCCCAAGGGGCCCCCCAAGGGTCACACCCCTCTAATTCTCAAGTCGTTGGCCAATTTTTGGCACTCCTCCCGCATTCGGCGTCCAAATTGACTTCTGAAAATTCCTGGGCATCCGTCTCAAAGTCCCCCACTATGAAGCATCTCCCAGAGTCTCATACGATAGTTGAAAAAATTATGAAAATTTCCCAACCATTGCTTGGTGGGTCTTTAAAGCACCTTAGGGGTTTGCCGCTTAAAATCGTACTAATTACAGATGCCGCCTTCGACGAAGTTTACTTTTTCCTTGAAATTCAGATTTTTTGGCTATTTTTAAGCACTTCTCGGAGTAAAAAATCAGCTGTGATTGGCGACCACCCACAAGATAGGGCAACTCAGCCCATCGAATCCCATGAACAAATCTGCACATAAACATAATCACAAAGAGCATCAAGCTGATACAGAAAATACTCAACAAAACACATCACAGCTCTCACCCTATCCCCTAGAAAAACCAAGGCATGAAATCCACGAGGAGTAGGCCTAGCACAATATGACAGAAAGCCCAAAGCTAGTCACTAACCAACTGCTCTAACATGTCCAAGCTTAAAAAAAACTATCAAAGAGGTCATCGTAAGTGGTGGTTTGAACGACCTACCTAACTAAGGTCAACTCAAAAAGGAGCTCCTACTAAGCGAGGACTCTTATAGCCTGATCAATAAATGATGTCTTTTAGCACATTTTCCTTGTAGCCCCATATTTTCCATACTCGGGCGTGTAAAAAGGAGGGAGCTGAGCGTAGTGACCCAAGGAGAACAAGGCATCGGCCTTAGGTCCTATCTTGGTACCCAAGAACCTACCAAGCCCTCGCGAGGTGGCACTTAATCCTTTTCTAACACTCACTTTTATTTTCGCTCCAACCTTCTTTTATTTTCTTTGCTTTTTAGCTAGTTTCCACCCCTAGGAAGACAAGGCATTGGCCTCAGGTCTTGTCTTGTCCCAAGGAACCTACCAGGCCTTTGCAAGGCGATAAAAAACTTCTCAAATATTTTTCTTTCTTCTCTATTTTTATAGGGGTGAGAACCCCTTTTTACACACCTCTGTATATTCATAGATTTTCTTCTGGATATTTAGGGTTTTTTCATTGTGGTTATTTTTAGTAGGCTTCTCTAATTGCCCTACACTAATAGGACCTCCTAGAACAGCCGCCTAGCAAGTTAGCAGAACAAGGTCACTAGAACTCCCATCTAAAACAGGTCTTTCAGTGCCTGACAATGCCGGTACATGAGGCAATAACTACTCAGACCTTCCCCAGACATACCAAACCTAAACTTGGGACTTCATGCCTTGATTGTCAGTCCCCAACAAACAAAAAGAAAGCACCCTTACATATACATGTATCATTAATTTCTTAAGAAAAAAAGACTCGAAAAGGGGAAGAAAACACCTGGAATGGCCGCAAGAAGCTCCTCCGTAGCAAAGGCTCCCTCTAGCACTTCGTCAACCTGCATGATGCAATCACTAAGACATCAAACTATTAAACGTACCTACACCAAACAGACATAGGGCCCACTTGACCTAAAGAAAACAAACATGATACTACAAAGTTGATTGGCCCTCTTGGCCTAATGAAATCAAACATTAAAACCTTAAAGCAACTAGCCCTCTTGGCCTAAAGAAATCAAGCAAACCAGCTCATATAAATCCCTCCATGGAAGAAGGCAGATATACAAAAATACACTCCATTCCAAGGGGAAAAATAGAGCTGTCTACCCTAGACTAAATGCATCAAGTTGTGACCCATCCCTCCTGTATATATAACAAGAGGTGTACGCATAACATGTCGTCTGACAAACCTATGGGTCCAAGATAGTAGTGGTAGATGGGTCTTGACTACTCTTCGCATTATCCATACCAACCATCGCCTACCATATAACGCATGGTCTGATAATAGTCCCCACAAACGACCAGGTCCTGTCTCATAATCAATAGCAACATCCGGACTAGGACCACAGTTGAAGAAGAGGTCCTCCTCATAAGCAAAATTAGCTAATGAATCTGCAAACTGATTCCAATAACGTGGAATCAGATGAAGAGATATGCTCTCAAAGTCATCAAGTAGGGGCATAGCAGTTCGATGATACATACGAAGAATGGGATTCCAAACTATGTATGTCCCATTTAATTGATTTACAATTAGCTGGGAATCCCCTTTTACTAACAACCGTCGAATACCACCTTTCTTGGCAATATTTAGTCCCATAATCAAGGCTTTATACTCTGCCATCTTGTTAGTGAATCCTACCCCGAGATAAGCAAGTAATTTCATTGTAACTCTACGTCAGGGATCTCGAATAACTACTCCAACACTCCCTTTTTTATTAGGGCCCCTGGATGCTCCATCAAAGTATAACGTGTACGTCCACAATGGGTTTACACAGCCATCCATCAAGAACTCCCCTATTTCTAATGATGATAATCAAAATTCAACATATTTAGAGGATGGATTGATGGCTCCATCCCACCTTCTTCATTAAACTCAATAGGGAGGCTTGTTAAGATTTGTAAATAGTGATAGCAGAAAACTTTGATCTCCCACACAAAGATACTGTCTTCTTGCTCAATCACTTTGTATCCTTTGCTCCACCAGATAAGCTTCCCCTTATGATATCTTTTCTCTAAATATGGGTGCTCCAAATAAGGGATTAATCGCCCCATTAACCAATTTAAGCTCTCCTGTAGGTCTCAAATCAACCCCAGCATGGACCTGCAATGCATTTAGCACGTTAGCATACTCAAAAACAATAAGGTTTAATCTTATTAAGATTAACCTTATTTTTAAATTCCACTACCTGTAGATTAGCTAGTAAAGTTTTGGACTTATTTTTACCTGTCCTGACTACTTGTAAAGGCCACCCCATCTAGGTTCCAACTTCCCTGGTGTTGAGATAGCAAGCTCAACATGTGCGGACATTGATGATGGACCGCCTGGCTAGATGGGTCTGCACATCTATACTTAGCATGTTGGTGGTCATTATGATACTCACATGGCCACTGACTTATCACTTATTATACTAAGTTTATTATACCTACCTACAGCTGGCAAAGACATAGTGCCAGTCGATTAGTGTAGTCGGTTATGCACTGTTTGACTTAGTAGGCCAATTTCCTTTATGTTGTATCTTATCTATACTTTGTGTACATTGTATACTGTGTGGAAGAAGAAGAAAAACTAGCAAGAAAACGTTTTGCCCTCCATGCCTCTTCTTGTGTTCTTGAGTGAGCTTCCTCTTGTGTATGCAGTGTGTGTTTGGTACCATAGCTTAAGCAAGTCCTCCCACCACACAATTCTTGACATAGTATTAGAGCCGCACCATTGAGAGAGGCTGATTTCAAAGGCTGAAGTGAAGGAGATGAAGCAAGGTTCAAGCAAGTAGTTGAATGCTTTGAAGAAAGGGAAAATGTCTGTCAATGAGTATGTGTTGAAGGTAAGGAGCATTGCAGATGCTTTAGCAGCGATTGATGCAATGCCGGATGATGATGATTGATCCATTCTGAGTGGCCTTAACAATGAGAAGGTATGGAAATCATTTGTTATTTCATTATGTGTACGAAAGCCATTTCCAGATTTTGGTGGGCTAATCTCTCTCATGATTACTGAAGAGATCAATATGCAGGGTGATTCATCTGAAAGAAATGGTAAACAGGTCCAAGCATTTTACTCGAGTTTAGGAAGGGGACATGGTAGATCCTCTTCGAGAGGTCATGGTATGGGACATGCTGGCGATAACTAGCAAAACAGGTTCAATCAACAGTTTGGTGAAATGCAGGTTTCTGGAGGTAGAGGAAACTTTAGAGGCAGGGGGAGCTCTAGAGGAAGAGGTGGATGGCAGAATAGAGGTTCTGGCAATTCTACTATTGTTTGCCATTATTGTGGCAAAACAAGCCGTATTGCAGCCCATTGCTATGCAAAGAAGGATGATATTTGAAGTGGTAAATTGCAGCAAGGAAACTATGTATCGTCTTCACGATAGAATGAAGATAAAAATGAGCGTTTGTTTATTATGTAGCATATGATGAATGCAGTTACAAGAAAGGAGACACATGATGATGTATGGTATGGTGATTCAGATACATCTAATCATATGACCAGTTATATTGAATGGTTTGGAGAGATGCATGACTTACAAAACACAGGTTATGTACAGACAGGTGATGATTCATGCCACCCAATTTCACACATTGAAAAGGTTCCCTTGTCCTTGTATGATGGCCAGACAAAGAGTCTGACATATGTATTATATGTGCTATCAATAGCAAAGAGTCTAGTATCTATTGGCCAAATGGTAGAGCAAGGGTTGCAGGTCTGATTCAATGAAAAAGGTTGTTTTGTAGAAGACTTTAATGATAAGTGTAGGTTGGTCACAAAAGGAAGTAGAGTTGGCCGAATATTCACTTTGGATGCAATGGATGCTGCTATGTATGCTAAAGGAAAAGGAGTATTTGCAGATATTGAAATATGGCATAAATGTATTGGACATGTAAATGTGCAAAGGCTGAAATTAATGCAGTCTAGAGGATTGGTTACAGGGTTGCCTTCTTTTAGAGTTGCAGAATTGCATAAAGTCTGTGAAGCATGCCAATTTGGTAAGCAGGCAAGACAACCCTTCTCGCATGATAGAGAAGTGAATAGAAAAATACTTGATGTAGTGTATACAGATGTTTGGAGGCCTACACAGAATGTATCTCTTGGTGGCAACAAATACTTTGTCACATTTATTGATGAATGTTCAAGGAAGTTATGAGTATACTTCATGAAGAAAAAATGTGACGTGTTTGAGCACTTCAAATCTTTTAAGGCAGCTGTTGAAACAGAAACATGCTTAAAAGTAAAGTGCTTGAGATCAAATGGAGGGGGAGAGTACCTCTCTAATGAGTTCAGTGGCTTCTTGAGGACTCATGGGATAAAGAGGCAATTTACTTGCAGGTATACCCCACAACAAAATGGTGTTACAAAAAGAAAAAGCAGGCATATTGTAGAAGTTGCACGGGCATGAATGGCTGAAAAGAATATACCCAAATATTTTTGGTCTAAGGCTATCCATATTGCTATTTACATTATGAACAGAACTCCCATAGTTGCAGTTCATGGGATGACTCCTAAAGAATGATTTACTGGCAAGAAGCCTGATGTATCGCACTTGAAGGTATTTGGCTATGTTGCATACGTTCATGTGCCAGATGAGCTACAGAAGAAGCTTGATCCAAAGGCAGAAAAATGTGTTTTTATTGGATACTCTTTAGAGCAGAAAGGGTATCACTGTTATAACCCTGTCACAGAGGTGAGTTCAGAGTGAGTAGGGATGTTATCTTTGATGAGATGGGAAGTTGGTTTACACTTACTGGTGATGTTTTGGATGATGATAATGATCAGGACAGCTATGTGAAGAAAGGTAAACAAGAATCATGGAGTCTTAGTGGACCAAAAACATCATCTGGTATTACACCTATAGTGAGCCCTTGGTCTGGGAGGCTAAGGAGTAGCCCCACATCTTCAGGTGGATCTATAAGTGTTGCAGGGAAGGATAAAGGAAAGAAGAAAGTGTTGGATGGTAATGATGCATCTACCAGTCATTTGGGATTGGATGGAGATTCTAGTGGTTCGGAGAGCTTGGATGATGAGCTTGGTATTCCTTCTGTCAGGACACCAGGTGTACAGAGAGCTCATAGTAATGTAAAGGATCCATTGAGTGATCCGATGGTACGTAGATCTAGCAGGGTCAGATACCTTGTTAAAAGATTTGGTTTTGAAGGTTATGCAGCTCACCATTATGCTTATATGGTGAAACTAGTTGAGGATGTTGAGCACACTTGTTTTGAGGATGCTGTTGGTCATGCTCATTGGGATGTAGAAATGGATGAGAAGATGGCTACATTAGAAGCTGATAAGACTTGGGATTTGGTACCCTTACCTAAGGGTAAGAAAGCTATTGGTTGTAAGTGGGTTTACAAAGTCAAGCATAATGTAGATGGTTCAGTTAGCAGGTATAAAGCTAGGTTGGTTGCAAAAGTCTATGCTCAAATATATGGCATAGATTATGAAGAGACATTCAGTCTAGTTGCTAGGATGGCAACTGTTAGATGTGTGATTGCCTTGGTAGCAGCCAAAGGTTGGAGTTTGCAGAAAATAGATGTTAAGAATACCTTCTTGCATGGTGAATTACAAGAAGAAGTGTATATGGAGCAGCTAGCAGGTTATGAGGATTTAGAGCATCCCACATATTATGTGTGCAGGTTAAAGAAGTCACTCTATTGGTTGAAGCAAGCACCTAGAGCATGGTCTGAAAAGATTGGAGAGTATCTTGTCAATATTGAATTTTGTATTTCTAATGTTGATCACTCACTTTATGTGAGAAAGGGAGATGCAGGGTTAGTCATCATAGTCATCTATGTGGATGATTTGATTATTACAGGTGACAATGACAATGGGATTACTGAAGTTAAGGACTTCTTGAAGAAGAAGTTTGAGATGAAAGATTTGGGTGAGCTGAGATACTTTCTTGGTATTGAGGTGATCAAATGTGATGATGGTATATGGCTATCCCAAAGGCAGTATGGTTTGGATATGTTATCCAAGTATGGTATGACAGCATGTAAGCCCCTTTTAGTACCATTGGAGCAAAATGTGAAGTCGAGTGCTGATATTGGGGATGTGATAGAAGACCCTACTATGTTCAGGAGGATAGTAGGAAGTTTGATTTACATGACTATCACAAGGCCAAACTTAAGCTATGATGTTAGCCTTGTCAGTCAGTTTATGCAGATGTCTAGAAAGCCTCATTTGGATGTAGTTAGACGTATATTGAGGTATGTGAAGTCCACTTTACATTATGGAATTTTTTATGAGGCAGGTAAGGACGTACAGGTCTTTGGATACACAGATGCAGATTGGGCTGGTAGCATGTCAGACAGAAGATCTACAAGTGGATTCATGTTTTCCCTTGGTAGTGCAGTAGTTACATGGAGCAACAAAAAGCAACCTACAGTTACTTTATCGAGTACAGAGGCTGAGTATAGAGGTGCTGCTATGGCAGCATGTGAGGTGGTATGGCTGCAAAAGTTATTAGATGATTTGGACCTGCAGGGAGATGGTCCAGTTGTCATTCATTGTGACAACGTGAGCAGCATACAGCTAGCTAGAAATCCAGTGTTCCATGCTAGGACAAAACACATTGAGGTGCACTACCACTTTGTGAGAGAGAAGGTACTTGCAGGAGAGATTGACTTGGTATATGTCAACACACAGGATCAGATAGCTGACATTTTCACAAAGGAATTGGGTGCAAAGAAGCTTCGAAAGTTCCAAAGCTTATTTGGAGTTGCAGAGATAGAGTTGAGCTTGAGAGGGAGTGTTGAGATAGCAAGCTCAACATGTGCGGACATTGATGATGGACCGCTTGGCTAGATGGGTCCGCACATCTACACTTAGCATATCGGTGGTCATTATGATACTCACATGGCCACTGACTTATCACTTATTATATTTAGTTTGTTACACCTACCTACAGCTGGCAAAGACAAAGCGCCAATCGATTAGTGTAGTCGGTTACGCACTGTTTGACTTAGTAGGCCTTTTTCCTTTATGTTGTATCTTATCTATATTTTGTGTACATTGTATAGTATGTGGAAGAAGAAGAAAAAACCATCAAGAAAACGTTTGGCCTCCATCCCTCTTCTTGTGTTCTTGAGTGAGCTTCCTCTTGTGTATGCAGTGTGTATTTGGCACCGGAGCTGAAGCAAGTCCCCCCACCACGCGATTCTTGACACCTGGAAATAGCTCCCTACGCACATCGTAGTATAGAACTAATTGTCATTTTTTAAAGGTATACTTCTTTGTTTTTAGATCATGCAACCGCTTCATCCAACGCTTAGCTACCTCCTGGTGCAATAGACTCTGCAATTTAAGCTCATCCAAGTGGGCTATAAACCTAAACGACTCGAATAGGGCATCTTCATCACCCAAAGAATGATTAATTGCGAATCTTATGGTCCGCAACTCAATTTATAAGGGCAAGACACACTCCTCCCCATAAACTAATTTAAATGGGGTGTGGCCAATGGCTCGTTTAAATGTCGTGTTATATGCCCGTATAGCCATATACAATTTTGTATCCTAGTCCCATTTCTTTTCTGAGACTCTTTTGGATAGGATACCCACAAGCTGCTTATTGGTACTTTCAACTTGTCCATTTGCTTGTGGATTATAGGGAGTCATCTTGTTATGCTTGATTTTCCATGCCTCAGTCAAGCTTTTAATTACTTTGTTCAAAAAATGGGTTTCACAGTCCGATACTATTTGGTGGACCGAAACAGTAGATAATCTGCTCAAGTAGGAAACTGGCAGCCTCTTTTGCATTGTCCTACCTCGTCGCCCGTGCTTCTGACCACTTTGTAAAGTAATCAGTGGCTACTATAATGTATCTCTTCTGAGTGGTAGACGACGGGGTAATAGGACCCACAAAGTCAATGTCCCACTTCTCAAATGGAAGGATAGCCATAATAGGTGTAAGTGGATGCTTCCTATTCTCTCTATTGTCATGTCTTTGGCATGTATTGCATCTCTTAACATACTCAAATGAATCTTGGAAGATGAACGGCCACCAATATCTAGCTCTTATAATATTAACCGAGGATCATGTGTCAACGATAGCATTATCCACTAGAATCCCACCAACATAGGCTGCAATCTTTGGGCAGTGCTTTTTGGCATGTTCAAACCAGTCATCCCCTACCCATGCTATTCCCAAGGGTTCTATGATATACCCTGTACACAAGATTTTTTTAAATTCTTTGCATACTCCTAGCGACGGCTTGATTAGCTGCAAGAGATTCACGTCTGGTTTAACATCGCAAAGGCAGCTAGCTAAATCAAATTCATGATAATTCACTAAAGCTCACTTCTTGTGCCAAACCATTCGCTCTTTAGGATAGTCTCTTTAGGACGTTGCACCGGCTTTATTGCCTTTTCTTTTAACTCTCACCTTCTTTCTCAATACCTCTTTATCTCTCTTGGCATCCGCCTTACTCTCTACAGGCTTTAGAGGCCCCCCTTTCTCGTCAGGATTTAGAACTTGTGTTCCTTTATCACCCTGCCTAGGGTTTTCATCAATAGGTTTTACATTATATTTGTCGCCTTCTCTATGTTTTTGGCCTCTTGTTACTACATGTAGGCTAGAAGCTTCAATGCCATTAACCTACATAGCCTTGATGAGGCTCACCCCACTACCACCACATGGCAGTTCCTCGACAGTAGCCTTACACCCTTGGAGTATTTGTTTCGGCCCATCATCCTGCTGAAAATTGTTTCCTTGCACACAATGATTAACAGGCCGTGGTTGCCAATTGCCTTGCTAGAGGAAACTCATCTTGCTCCAACAGGTGGTTGCTAAATAATCGGACTTCCTGCAAATGTCGCACTTGACATTTGGGCAATTAGGTGGATAATGTTACCCACCAAACCATTTGCAGCAGCTGAATCTAAAGGGTGCATCCTCTTCGAGGCATCGAACTCCCTATCAAATTCTGTTGTTTCTTTAAGAAATTAACATCAATGGCTATTTTTCGATATTGTTTAGAGATCATATCCTTGTAGTGCTTCATCATGTCCTTGACTTCGCTAAGGATATTTGACGAACTCGACTCATAGCCCTAATCATCTACCCGTCGGTCCCTTGGCCGCACAATTTGATTAGGCATTGGTTGCATTGGTTGCTAACCCACAAGAACGATGGTAGGGTTCACGGTTTGGCCTCCCACATTTGGAGGCATCTGAGTAGCCATCGGCATAGTCACACTAGGCGAAGCTGGCAATAAAGGCACATTTGGCACCACGTTCCCTCTCTCGTTAGGATTGGCCATCCCTATCCCTTGGCTTCCACTGCCATTGATAAGTTTGCAAATTATTTCCCAATGCTAGACCCATGTTGGGATTGATTCACGAAGCATAGGCCGCTTGCAGTCGGGATTCTATTTCTTGCGCTCGTCTAATGGCAGTGTCTATATCCGCCAAGGTGACATTACTCAGCTACACCTGGATGTTAAAATCAAGACCATGCAAGAAGTATTGCAACTAGGCAGTAGGTAGAATAGGGATAGAGGCATCCAATTTATGGAAAACTTCTTTGATCTTCTTGGCATACGCTCGTATATCTTCATGCGGTTCTTGGCGTGTCAAATTCAACACCTGTAGCCAATATTGGCCACCTCTCTCAGGGGCAAACTCCCTTTGAAAGGCTTCATAAAATAAATCCATGGTGGTTATGGTTTTGACCTCAAGGTCATGATACCATATAGCTACCCTTCCCTTCAGGGTCATATTGAAGAACATCATTAGATGCCCTTCCTCTTGGATGCGGCAATTAAACACCAGCTTTTGGAACTCCCTTATATGAAGCTCCGCATCCTCTTCTACTAACCCATTAAAAATGGGTAGGGAAAAACCTAAGGCTGGAAAATCCACCGTTCTCATAGGGATTGCGATAGGTTGCACCATGGCAATGATCGGATTTGCTAATGGAATCGAGACAAGCAAAGCTATCACACCACTCGACGTGGGCAGATTAATTGGGAGGGGGAAGTACTAGAACTTCCACCTCCTAACGGACTTTGATTCAGGCTAAGGGTACTAAGACCTTGCCCTTGAATAGGTTCAGGATACTCCTTTTACGAGAATAACGCCTATTGATTTCAGCCCTCCATCTAGCCCTCTTGGATCTCTCCTGTTTTTGCAGTTCAGCTTGATGGATCTCTTCAAAGGACATCAACTAACAAGTAGGTCCCAAAAGACCCTAGATTCGAAAACCACCACTTTGAGACGGCTCCCGACAAACGCACCACTGATGGGACTAAAAATGGGCTAGCACTAGCTATGGCACTAGCCGGACCTCATGCATACAACAGACACCTCCACCACCACCCGGCCTCGCGATCCAAGAGTGTCTGTAATAACTAAATGCACACTAGATACTTCTAATATTGCATTTGTAGCTGGATAAGAGTCCAACGGCACCTTCCCCAAAACCCCTCAAAGGGGATATCCCATACATATTGGCAATAAGCACCATGTATCACAAACATAGGAGGCACCCCACTGGCTGATTGCCATGGTCCCACTGCAACTCTCCTACATCTTGGGGATGGGCCCCTAGATGCTATTTTTACATATAAATACATTTGCACAAAATTCATCTCTTTTAGCGAGATCCAGGAGATACCATTTTTCTTACCAATAATTTTCCCCAAGAAACAAACGGCTAACCTATGGCAAGGGGAATCTCACCCTCTCAAGCATGGGTCAACTATAATTCAAACAATTGCTATGCATTTTCAAGATTTGATACCACATGTATGATCAATGCAATAGTGGATGTCTCATCGTGCGCAAACAGTTATGTTTCGAAATCAGTCTATGTGGTAGTATGCAAACAATCTTTCCATGAATTCCAACTAATACGTATATGCTTCATTGTAAGAATCTAGCACCAAGGCGAACCTTGTGCTACTAGATCCCTTATTTCCAAATAGACTGTTTCCTAAATGTTATGCATAGAAAAACAATCAGAACTTGTATTATTTCAGCCCTCAAACTGTTGCACAAAATCCTATTCCCCCTCACCGTTTAAATTTTGCTTCGTTACATAGGTATATAGAGATTATTTTGTCATGATTTAGTGTATAAAGAGCAATAAATCACACACTATAACAAAAAGATAGGGAAAATTGAGGCCAAACCTCATGCTTTGCCCTACCATACATCCACAACCACTTATTATATTTTTTCGTATTTTTCTAAGGCATATTCCTATTTTTTCTCTTATTTTCCTCCATTTTTCTCTATTTTTCCAATTTAAAAATTGATATATTTTCAGATTTGTGGCTCTTGATTCTTAGAATAGTAGAAATATAGAATTTATTAGCATTTTATCCCATGTGTATTGGTTTATCCCACCCGAAAACACCAAAAACCCCATTTTCCTCATAAAAACCGTGTTTTATGCGTTTCTAAAAATTATTTTCAGCATTTTGACTTTATGTTTTCTTATTTTTTCATCATGCAAGCATAGAACAAATAGTAAACCAGCATTTCTACCAATTTCCACTCCATAAGAACAACATTGGCTCGATCAAATGTCAAAAACAAGTAATTTACCTTTGTAAAATAGAATTGCCAGTTTTTTTCCTTCTTTGTGAGTTTTAAAATCTTATGCAGGACTGCAGATCAGCCCTCATTCAAGGCTCAGCCCACGTCCAAATAGAAAACTCTAGCCCTCCACCAATCCAGGAGTGATCCGGTATCATGTTGGGTAAGTAGTCTTCAATCGGTCTTCAATCCTCTTCATGGGCATGAACTACCTCTTAAGGGGAGAGAGAGGGAGGAGAGAGAAATATTGAATTCTAATCAAGCCATCCGAGCAGCCATTCCACGCGTGAAGACCAGTGATTGGGAGCGAAGAGACACACAAGGACAGGTATGTACTCGATTGGGGGGGTTGCTTTCAACCCCCCATAGCCTCCTCTCCTCCACACATCGCCATGGCGCCTCCATCTCTGATTAGCGCCGAAAAAAATGGTCCCTCTCCCCCCTCATTTTGTGATATTTTTTGGGGTTTAAGACCTCAAAGTTCACCCCCCTTGGCCTAGAGATCATTTACAATTGACATCCTTTGGGTGTTGGCCTCCCGGGCACCCCATTCGACTGTCCAATGTCCGAATTACAATCTGAAAAATCCTAGGTGTCCTCTCAAAGTCCCCCACTGCGAACATCTCCAGAAGTCACATCTGACATGCCAAAAATTTATGAAAATTCACCAACTTCCATCTAGTGAGTCTTTAAGGCGCTTTTGGGCATTGCCGCTTAAAATCATATTGATTGTAGCTGCTACCGCCTTCGACGAACTCTATTTTTCCCTAAATTTTGGAATTTTTGGCTATTTTTAAGCACTTCTTGGAATCAAAAATCATATGTCACCTCTGGGCTAAAACTGAGCCAATGCAAGCTCAATCAAATCCCAAAAGCATTCCAAGACATGTATCAAGCATCCCCAAGTGTCAAGCTAACATTCGAGCATTAATACCAAGCCCTAGAAGCATCAAATGACATGAGGCATATGTTTTTCCCAAATAAATGGCATTCGACCCTATTATTATAGTAACAAAATCTCTGAGGAAAACTTAGCCAAATGTGTGCTCAAATCAGCCCAATAATATCTCACATCAATGCCATATCATCCTCCAATTATCCAGCATTTATACCTATGTATATGGGCATCCCCCTGAGAAGCATGTGTAAGCTCCAATTCTAAGAAAACTATGTTTAGACTTGTATAACAATAGGTCTACTGTATATTTCAACAAGGAATGTAGTTTGGAAGCTCCAACATGCAAGTGACCAATTCCGAGAAGAGTCTCAAAGGTTGCCTAAGTGCCGAGGGTTGTAATGACCACACGAGAGATAAGAGAGGTACCAAATTGATTAGGGAGGTGGCCTGGACAGCCATGCACAAATCATGTTGGCTAATCTTGTGTGGTTGCTTCTGTGGCTGAGCTAAATGTTCACTAAAGTGAGCTCAAGGCAAGCCTGATGATGCCCTGAAGATGCCTTAATGGGCCCTAGTAGATGTTGGAGTAATCAAAGATCAACATATACCTTGAAGGTTTTGCCCATGACTGTGAATTGTTGTAGGTATTCAAATGGAAGTTGGGTCAGGATTGAGTTCTCATAGAAGATAGCTCTGATACCATTTAAAGGGAGTGAGTCCAAAGTGGAAGCATACAAGTGGAAGTAAGAGCTATAGTGGAAGGAGCAAGAGCAAGAGAGAGACACACACACACAAGATCTGGAAACTCCAACAACCACAATGTGTAACTAGACTTCCCTTTATTCAAATGTCATTGAAAGAATAAAGAATAAAGTGACAGTGATGGGCGCTTACCACCTGCAATGTGTAGGTATGTGGCAAGTACTGTTAGTGTAGTAATACACAAGCAGCTAGGCACAGACACTTTTACCTCCAACACTTAGAGATCGAAGGTGGAGTTATTCTTACAGGCGACAGATGTTGTGCTACAAGTGCAACTAGGAAAGCTTTTGGAAGACAAGACATAGCCTATGGGCTTGAAGATGGATTGGCAGGACAAAAAGAATGCTCTCACCAATTTGATCAAGCGGCAGATGTGGAAGTCACAACTACATGATGATATTGTGTCAGCTATGATCACTTCTATTACCATGCCTTCTACTACTCCATCCTTAGCTCGTGTCTCTTTGCCTACACCTACTACTACTATACCTTCCTTTACTGTACCTATGGCTATTCTTCCTATACCTTACTTGCCTACTTCTACTCCTATGTTTGCACGTGTCTCTACACATATGTTTGAGCTAGTGTGCATACCTATGTCTACACCACCAGCTCCTGCACCTTTGCCACTCAAGAATAATCATATGGATGAGGTAATTTGAACTTTAAAAGATTTAAGGCTTGATTTGTCCAGACTTGTAGGGCTAGTTATGATACCTAAAATAACAAGGTCACAGACACAAGAAGCTCCAAGAAGAGATCATGTCAGGAGATGTATTTGGTGTGACAATCCTGAGCACCAACATAAGGATTGTGAGTTTTTCAAGGAAGCAAGGAGAAAGAATTTGGTGTTTTGGGGAGTTGAAAACAAAATATGCATAACAGAGATTGGCTTGCCTATGAATCTCAATATTGGCAATGGAAGGATAAAGCAAACTATTGAGGAGATGGATGCACAGAGCTCTTATGTGGCTAGGGGCGATAGGGGCGAGTGGCTAGGGGCAATGCTTTTGCCTATGGCATGAATGTTGAGCAAAGTTCACAAAGTCAGCATTATGGACTTTTGCATTGGATACAGATCACAGGGAAAAGATGCAGCAGTCTAAATTATCTAATGTAGGTTAGAGCATACTTAGAGAGACTAGTTGGAATGCACCAATGTATACTTACTTTGTTGATGCATACCTGGTGAAAACCCAAGGAACTAAGATATAGGTTGAGGAGAACAGGAGACAAGATGATGAGCTTCCTAGTACGTCAAAGAAGACTAAATGGGTTGAGTCTTCCACTCTCCCTTCCCTTTTTTCAGACATCGAGAATGCTACGGACCTCAAAGGGGTGCTTGAGGATTGGATTATAAATAGTAAAGTGGAGCTCACTCTTAGCAAGATCTTGGGAATTGTTAAGAGGGAATCTCATGAAGAGATTATCAATATCATAAAGTAAAAGAGATAGATTGTGCAGAATATAGAGGGATAGGAAATTCCAATTGAGGAGTTTCTTGATGAGATTAGGGATAAGTCTCACAAGGAGACTGCTCATGTATGCTTAAATGTTGTTCAGCATGCATAGCTAGTGTGTTATGAGGAGAGTGAGACACCTATCCTGGTGTCTCGTAGTCACTTTTCTAGGCCTCATTGGGCTTGTGTGCCACTACAGAGACAATGGTCGAAATTGGCGAGAAGGCTACTCTATGCATTGCTTTGCTTAACCATGGGTCTAAATTTAATGTGATTGTGCACAGAAGTTATGAAAGTGAGAGATGTCTAGTTGATGTGGATCACAATTGACACATGAGAGCGGCCAACAACATAGTAGGGGATTTGTATGCTACATACTTGAATATCATAGTATCCATAAATGAGGTGCATGATAATTTTCATATCTTTGTGCAAGAAACTTGCTTGTATGATGTCCAATTAGGGAAGCAATTCATTACAAAGACCCGCATGGAGATTAAGGTGATGGATGATGGCTCCACTTATGCATGAGTTTGTAGTAGAGATAGGATGAGGGAAGCTTAGTTGTGCATCATCCATCCAAGGAACATGGACTCTTTACAAGTTTATCCTTCACTAATGGCAAATATGGATTTTTGCTACGTGCCCCTATCTTGTAGGATGAGGGGATTATGGGGTGGGATCAATTCTCACCTCCTAGTAATTGAGTGTTTGCTTCTAGTTTTGTTGGTTTTAGTACATATAGTTTAGTTTCTTATTAAAGGATTTCAAATATGCTAAGGATTGCCAAGGAATACATGTGTAAGAGGAGAAAAGTATTTAGGGAGATAGGTGTTTTGCATGATGATGAGGATATATATGGACTATTTGATGTCTCGACTTGTACAAATAGAGTGACAAAACTTGAGACCATGCTAAAAATTGAGGACTTATATTGTTCTAGTGTTGTCTTAGTATATTCCCTAGAAATTACTATGTGATTGCCACATTTATGGAGTCAGAGGCTGAATCTCAGCAACAATCGAAGTTTAGTGTTGAAAAGTTTTAGCAAAAAGAGGAGAGGGCTTGGTTATCTCAACCGAGAGAGTATAGAGCTGATTATTTTCAATCCACAGAGTTGTGTGTGATGCATATGTAGCAAGATTTGAGATCACGAGAGTAGATAGAGGCCAAGGTGTACACTAAGTATAAGACTGTGGACAAGAAAGTTAAACCAATTACAAGTCTACTACCCTTGGATAGTAATGAGCATATGAGGACTATAGGGTAGCCAAGTTTATGACCTCCTACACAAATTGGTCACAAGTTCTTAGCAAAGACATTAGCAGAGTTAAAAGTTGGGAATGATGATTTTTTGCTTCTCGCAAAGAGGTGGTGTCTTGTAGATATGTTGGAAAAGTGGTAGGGCATTTTCTTTTTATCTAGAGGAGATTGGGAGTATTGATGAAAAGGTAGTGGCTCTAATGGTTATCTTTACTATTCCCCATATTCCTTGGAATCTTCAGCCCATTCTAGTGCCAAGGATGCAATTAGCGAAGTTGATAGAGTTACTGAATGAGAAGATTAGGATGGGTGTTCTTTAGCACCGTACCTAAATCGTTGGTTTACCACAACTGAAAGGAATGATGCTCTGAGGTTCATATAGGATTTGCAGCCAATAAATAGAGTGATAATTAGATATATTAGTGCTAGTCTAGTTTTGGATGATTTTGCTAAGGCTTTTGCCTGATGGGCTATTTATTCTCTTAGAGACATGTATTCTAGGTACAATCAGTTTTAGCATGCATTTGAAAGTAGAGACTTGACCACCATGAAGATACCATTGGGCATTGTTCAAATGTGCACTTTATTGTAGGGAGCCACAAATTTAGTTGCTCACATGATGAATGCTATGAACAGGGACTTGCATGAATTCATTCTCACTTCATTCCATAGCTGACTATGCATTTAGATGATGTGCTTATTAAAGGCTATGAGGAGGAGGAAAAAGATGAATCTTTGGATGCTTCTGGTTTGCAAATTCTTTGTTGCTTATCATATTATGGATTGTGATATGATCTTGACTAGGTTGGAGGAGGTAAATTTGAGCTTAACAAGACTAAAGTCTATTTTTGGGGTAAATGAGGTACTTATTGTTGGACACATGTGTGGATATTATGGTAGGAATCCATCTCCTACTAAGGTGGATGCTATTAAGAATATTTTTGAGTTTTGCATATCAATTTCTCAGGTGAGGATATTTCTTACAGCATGTGTGTTTTATATGATATGCATTTTGCATTTTGCCCATGTAGCAAATGTATTGTATCAATTTCTTTTGCAAGTATCATTGTGTGGGGAAGATTACTATAGATTGTGGAGAATTGGATGCAAATAAGGTTAAGGAATTCTTCTCTAGACAAGGCATTAAACTGGCATTGACTTCTGCATATAATTTAGAAGGAAATGGGAAGAGCAAGAGAGATCATCCACCTATAGCAAAGGCTTTATGGTGGAAGGAAGAGTTTATGTATGGGAAAAACCTAATTATGCTGACAAAGGCTTGTGCACTTACTTGGAGTGTTTTACCTTGGCAAGAGGATATGTCTAGAGAGGAGCTCTTATCTCTTTCCATTTGCCAACTTGAGCAAAGGAAGATGTACAGTGTGCAATGCAAAAGCTCAAGTAAGCTAAGTTGTAGAACAAGGACTATCACAAGTTTGATAGTAAGTATAGAGAATGACCTAGAGGAATGGAAGAGGGAGATTGGGTGTTAGTGTATGATAGCAACATGGAAAATCAACATAACACTATTTTCAAGATGGTGAGAAGGTGTTTTGGGCCTTATAAGGTGAAGCATGCATATGACAACACGACTTATGAGCTGATTAAGCTTGATGGGACAGCCTTGAAGGTACCAATTGTGGACACAAGGATCAACATATTCAAGAGGAGAGATGAAAATGTATATATAGTGGAAAGCTTCATGAGAGATGATCTAATGGCTAGTGATCTTGATGAGAATATGTATATGTAGTGGAAAGCTTGACCGATGACTAGCGAGCTTGATGAGAATGCAGTGGATGATGTAGCAAAGGATGATCTTTCTTTGGGTGTTGTGGATGAGTATCTCGTGTTGTTTGTAGAGGTTGGACAAAAAGAGGAGTAGATGTGGCTCATTTGGGAGATGATTAGGTTTAGAGGGGGTGGATGTCCTGACACCATGCTCATGATGGGAGAAGGGTTGGAGGAATGGGCCAATCCTGGACCAAAAAGGGGATGACCGCCCAAAGGGAATTAGGGTTAGGGCTTTGTATAAAAGTTAAAAAGTAAATGAAGAAGCTCATTCTTGTGTGTGACCAAAAGTAGCTCTTCTTCTTCTTCTTCTTCTTCTTCTTCTTCTTCTTCTTCTTCTTCTTGCTTGAGCTTGTGCCTGACAGGGGAGTCGGAGAGTGTGAGGGAGTGAGTGTGTGAGGGTGTGTGTGAGGGTGAGGGACTGTGGTGGAGAAGCTCTCCATCTTCTCTTCTCTTCTCTTCTCTTCTCTTCTCTTCTCTTCTCTTCTCTTCTCTTCTCTTCTCTTGCAGAAATGGAGCTTGAGGATCAAGACACTTGAAGCTTGCACTTGGATCCTGGAGCTACCAAAGTGCTCGGGAGAGGAGGCAACTCAATCGGCCATGGAGGTAAGCTCACTACACTCGTAGAGAGAGATAGTGCATCGGCTATGTGAGAGGCAACCATAAGTGCTCGGCTTGAAATGCTTGAAAGAATAAGTGGTCCATGGGTCTTGGTGGTTAAGTGTGAGATCACCTCTACATCAGCATCAATTGTGTGGAGAACAATCATTATCTAACTTCCTTCATCATCATCATTATAGTATTTTTTTGGAGAGGTAGAAGCTTGCTACATTTTTGCTACTCATAGAATAGTAGAGAAATCTCTGTGCCTATGAAGGAGGAATTGCAGCAAGGAGGATGATGTATTGGGTGGTGTTTGTTCATGCATGGACATGCTAAATAAAAGAAAAAACAATCAATCAATCATATGGCATGATCATGTGACTTTCTCCTTCATCGATCCTTCTTTAAAAATATCATGAACAATCATCATTATAATTCTCAACTTTAAGATTAGGCAATGGCATCCTAAGAAAGAGCCATGCACAAGAAGAGCTGACAATTCATCTTATGTCTTGGCTAACTTCTTCTTAGAAGAACTAGGACAATAGGCATGGAGCTCCATGGGAAACCATGGCAATTTTCCATAGAGGAAATCACAGCCAATTGCATGCGTTGACATACAAGATTGTAGCTGACACTAAAAAGATAGAGCATGGAGATGAAGGTGATGCACTTAGGAAGAAGAAAGAATATTAGCATAACTAAGATGAATTCAATCTTGGAGGGGAGACCAAGGCCTACTTCAAGCCACCTATTAAGAATTGAGTATACATTTAAAAGCAGGAAGCATAAACCAAGGGGACATATTGAGAAGCTTCAAGGTGATGGCCTATTGACTACAAAGATGGTTGATTGTGAACCACTCACTCATTGGAGTTAGGCAATGGTCAAAGGATCAAGAAGGATAAGGAAGCAATTGTCCACACAATCCTCTCCATGCAAATCATAGAGGCCCTAATCATCAAAAGGGTGTGTTGCAAGATCATTTCTCTTCCTTGATTGGATAATTCCAATTGTAATATCAAAGCTAAGAATATTCAACCTAGTATTCTTTGTTCTCAAACCAAAATAGAAGAAGTCCTAGAAGAATCCAATGCACCTAAAGGATTCAAGTGAATTCACTCCAACCATCATAACATGTTGATTCCTCATCATTTTACTACTTTTCCTAAAATTTGAGCTTCCCTATGTCAAGATCTCTAATATTACATGAAAGATCCAAAGCCTACCAAACCATCTCTCTCTAAATTTGAGCTTCCCTATGTCAAGATCTCTAATATTACATGAAAGATCCAAAGCCTACCAAACCATGTCTCTCTATTTGATTCCAAGAATTCCAATTCAAGAGCCAAACTATGATTTGGGCCCTATGTATGGATGACAAGATAACAAGAAGTGTATCACATGCTCAAGTGGATGAAACTATATAACTCTTTTCCTCCCTCTTTCATTTGAAGTTTCATTCCTAACAAAAGAAGTAGCATGTGCTTTCCTCTTTCTAAAAACTCAAACATAAATGGTGAAAACATTTCTTCTACCATCTTGCTTTTCTCCTAATCCTCTATAGATTTGTGGCATGACACGATTTCCCTTCGACATTGCCAGTGAACCCAACATGAAATCCACACCCTGATTGTTGAAAAGATGGAAGAATCGCCCTTTTTTCTAGATACATCCAAGTTTGAAGATGTGAAGTAGCTTCTCTGTACCTTCAATGTACTCATGCAGTAGCACCACTACTAGTGCCATCAGTAGTAGAAGCTACGACAAATGTAACTACAAGTCAACTCATAATATGAAGTTGCTGCTATGAAGGCTATGGAGGCTATGGAAAGCTAGAGGAAGCTCTTTGATGGCTACAATATGCAAGCTACTTAAATCTCTATGAGTCAAATATGGATTCTTCAGATTGCCTACACACATAATAGCTAGTTTTTTGTGCAACTGGTTATCTCTTCTTTGAAGTTGCACATCAACGAGCTTTATACCATAAGTCCTATTTTCCCTACCTTCAAGAAAGCCTTAAAAGAAGAATACTTCTTGGAGGACGTTTGGATGGATATGAGGCATAGCTTTCATGAGTGAATCCACAAGCCAAATAAGGGCTTGGTGGCAACTAAGTTTCTATTGGAGTTCGAGTACGGATTTAATAAGATGGATGTTGCAGATCCAATGGTCTTACTAAAGGGAGTGAGGCAAGAGTGAAAGCATGTGAGACAAAGCAAGAGCTATGGTGGAAGAAGAAAACTCAAAGAATAAAGAATGAAGTGACAGTGATGGGCGCCCACCACTTGTAGCGTACAGGTGTGCGAGTACTATCAATGTAGTATACACGAGCAATTAGACACCTTTATCTCCAACAACCTCCCACTAAAGGCAAATGTGCCTCTATTGAGGAGAGAATGAAAAAAAAGTGACAAAGTACAAATATACATAAGTACAATAGAATGAAAAAAAATTGACAAAGTACAAACATACATAAGTACAATAGGATGACAAAAGACCTCTTCAATGGATGGTTGAAGCTTGAAGAAACCAAATATAACCAATCATCAATTGTGAAGCTTCAATAGTGGCTCCCAAATGCTACTGAAGCTCAATGTCACACAATGACAACCCATGGTTTCTTAGAGGCTGATGTATCTTCAATTTTGAAGGGTCTTCAGCACTCTTGAATGGTCAGATATGAAGAATTAAAGCATTATATCAAAAATCCCCAAATCCAACTCCGTGTAATAGATTGTTGTTGACAAATAGGCTTCAATGCTTGAAATTTTGGCACAATCTTGAAGTAGCAAAGCTATAAAAGAACCTCAGCACTAAGATATGTATGAATGTTCCCAAAATTGAAAGCTTGGAGTAAGCTTTAATGGCTACCCTTGCTGTGTATTAGGATTTTCTAAGAGAAAAGTGCCAAGATAAGGGAAAGAATGCTCCAATGTTGCCTTAAGAGCTTGTCCAAAAGTAGATTAGTGATTAGAAAGCATTGAAACACTCTAATCTAACCACATAGTTGATACTACTTGTTGTCGAAGAGGCTCGGATCCAATTCAAAATGTAATGTTGGACCGGCTATCCACATGGTATCTTCTCTCATCAAGATGGTGATCAATGTGTTGCTCATGATGCCTAGAAGGCCTTTCAACATTCCACTGTTGCAAATGGTTGAACATCAAGAAGGGAGATGAAATTTTCTTATTTAACTTTTCGTGAAAGCTTGAAAGGTAGAAGAAAAAGAAGTTCTCTCTAAAAAATAACTATAGTTAAAACTCCTTCTAACTCATGTGAGTCCTTTTTAGACAAAATACCTCTAAAATTTTCTAGGAAGTTGATGACCACCTCCCATTTTAGTACTTCCACCTCCATATTTGTCCATAGCTCCTATGTAATCCTTCAATAAAGCCTATCTGCTATCTATGGAGGTGTTGCTAGTCACTATTAAAGCTTGTTAAAGTTTGTATCACTATATCAGAGATAAACTAGATTTGCTAAAAAGTAACAGGTGAAAAATGGACATGAAAATGGATCAAAGACTGAAGCTTTGATACCATTTGTTTGAGAGTGAATTAAGAGGAGAAAGAAAATAGAAAGAAGATAGAAAAATAGAGTGCAAAGGTAAGAGAAGACTACATAGAAAAGAGAGAGAGACTAGAGAAAGAGAGAAAAAAAAGGAAGATGAAGGAAAAAGAAACCACGAAAGCCATGTGTTGAGTACAAGAGAATAAAGATTAAATATATTTTTTTCTTTTTTTTTTGTGAGTTGCATATACACAACTAGACCATGCAAATGCTATCACAGGGTTGAACCCTTAAGCCTCTGGTTTCATCAAATTATGCTACTTATTTACACTTCCTTTGATTGATAGCTTGAGAGAGGCCAACATTATGTTGGTGAGGATAGGTACTAAGCACGTCATTTAGGGGCCCAGGTAACCTGAAACTTGAGAAATGATAAACCCTCACCAACTAAAACACCCCATCCCGATGGATTCCCATAAAAGGAGTGTCATGTCCATCTTGCTTGGATGTTGACTCATAGGAGAAGTCCCTCCTTGTGGACTACCACAAGACCCCTAGACTAGTGATAGCTCATTTTGGTGAAGCTAATCATGTGGTGATATCACAAGATCTAAGCTCTCTAGCACATGATGGTCATGCCTTTAGGGACTTCTATTATTATTGAATGGTGAAAAACCAAGTCTCTTTCACCTTTTTATACCAATTGTAACGTGCCCCCTAGTATCATCCAGGACACATCTTAGCAGTCCATCGGAAAGGATGTCTAGAAAACTCCGCTCGGCACTCCCATGGAATGTTACGGGTTTTGCGATCTAGGTCTTCCCGCGCCTGCCACGTAGTGAAAGTATCCTGGCCGTTCCCACTTAGGATCGATCGGAATTAGGGTTTTCCTGATTGGTCATTAGCTAACAGCAACTAGCGTCAGACCCGAGCGAACTACTTTACGCAGAAACGCCAGGTCCGAAGCGGATTCACGCTGCACTTGGTTCAAGGAGAATGGGAAACGAGAGGGATGCAAAGCTCTACCTCTCTGCCATAAGGCATAGTCCTATTCCGTTCCCCTAAAACAGCGTAAATCGGGTAAGACGTAACTCTAGGTCATCGTTCTCGTTATTCGTTTTGATGATGATGATCATCCCGCTGTTCTTCGAGATTTTTGAGAAAAGTTCCCGGCTAACCGGGACCACCCAACCGTAGGACGGACCCATGGCCCATCCTCCGCACTTTCCTCGGCTTGTTTTAGTTATGTAATTATCTAACACATTAATTTGACATATAACAATCAGCTTCTTTAATTAATCATGTTAATCACTGGTTCCTTCACGTAATCTTATCACGTGACATAGAAAAACAATATCAAGCAAGTTCTTTTTTTTTTTTTTACATTTCATCATTTTATCTTTGAAATACAAGGAGTTCCGCCCGTAGGCTTGTCCATAATCCGCCCGAAGGCTATCCAGTAAAATCCCCAGGGATCACTATTCCAAGCTTCCGCCCGTAAACTAGTATGCGGACCTCGAGATCCAATCCCGAGTCACATTAGCCTCTTGTGCAGGACCCGGAAGGCGAGGGATTTACGGCCAGAGCCCCCCCTAGCACCCAAGCGTCCTCCTACTCCAAGTAGAGCTCAACGGAGAGACCTCTCGCGGCGGGTTCGGTCCAGTTCCCGGTGCAGTGAACAACCCCTTGGTTAGGGTTAGGCAGGTAGTCGGGGGTAACTGAAACTGCCTCTTCCTTCAGCCTTTAACCTGAAGTATAGGTACTCATTTAATTTGTAATTCATAATTCAAATAGAGCCCTAAAATCTCTAGCAAGCACAAACATTTCCATTAATCAACCGTGTAGTTTGGCAAACTGCTAAGGAAGTGTTCTTTCCTTTTGAGTGTATCAGCACTCGTTCCCAATGTGTCTTGTAAATTGGCAAGATCCTTTACATTCCGTGTAGGGTGTACCTTATTAACCCAACTTGGTCAACCCTAAAGTTCCTTAGATATGCTAGTTTCCAGTTTACAACTTTCCTTATTTAGGAGGATATGCTAAAATACATCCTTTTCCAAGATAACTTGCGTAGGGATCTGCCATCCTTGTTGAGGGTTTTTACCCTTACTCCTTGTGAATCAATCACAAGACTAAATGATTTCGTACTTGCTGCGCAAGTCCTGCGATGGAATAATCCGTTTTAGATCCTTTAAGCTGACGTATGTCGGGCCTAGGGTTTCTTTTTTTTAAGAACCTTAGGGACAAACCCTAGTTCTTTATCTTTACGAATTTATTGACCCTACAATAAGGAAAGTAGTCAAGTGCTTAGGGTATGAATATTTCTATGTTTAGATTGGTTTAGTTATCTTTTGGAAGGTAATATTAATCGTCTTGTCACGGTTTTGCTATCCTTGTGACAATTTACTTTTCAGTCAATACAGTTCAATTTAAACTTCCGTTTTCCTTACAGATGGACTCATGCCAAATAACAACATTTGCCTTACTAAGATGTGCAATTAGCAAAGATAACTTTCTAGTAATTTGAGCAACGAAAGAAACCTTTCATGAATTTAACCATTTACAATGACTCGTTGCGAAAGGAATAAGGCTAATGGTGCAAGATATTATTTCTACACCTTTAGGACTAAAATATACTACTATAGTAAATGGATAATCTTGCTCGTAATTTATAATGCTTGACGCAACTCGAAGGAAACTAAGTTCTATTCATTATCATTCATTCAAATAAGCTAAACTCCTTCATTACAAATAACTCGGACAAATATATCCTATCCCCAACAATTTCTCTTTTGCATGATCGACTTAAAACCGAATTAAAGCCAAGAAGAAAAACCTGGTTTTGGGGTGAGATATCCACATGGATACCGGGAGATGACCCTCCCACAGCTACACCTTGGACTTTCTTAGGCGGCATCGTAGTTGTAGTCTTTCCGTCGTGGAAGTAGCTTTACAATTCCTTTTGAAATTCCACCATGGCTCCCTTTTGCAATAACTTACACCATCCGTCGAAAGTAGTTTTAGAAGGCTTCCTCCTTGAAGTAGGGAATTCGGAAGGGGGTGATTCACAATCTTTTGCGGATAAGACCCATTAAAGCCATAGGAGGGGCTTAATGGCCTTGTAAAACTCGCACAAACAAGGAATAAAATAAAATAAAAGTGTGGAATCCCTTACGAGGGTTTTTGAGTGGGAAAGGGAGGTGTTAAAAAGACCCTCAACACTCTCTTTCCTTTTACGAGTGGGGGAAAACAAAAAACAAAGCCCCAAGGGTATTTTGCATGGGGAAAGGAAAGGGCTAAGGGGGGGCCCTTAGGGGGGATTTGAGATACGGGGGAGGGAAATAAGGCCCTTTAAGGGAGAACTTACAACAAAAAAAGCTATAGGGAAAAATCTTTTGAGGGGGTGGAAAAAGGAGCCTAGGGGTTTAAAACATGGGGGAAAAGTAGCTTTAAAGACTATAGGTAAGGGCCTAAGGACCCTTAGGGAAAATTTGGAGGGAGGGGGGTTTCAAGAGCACAAAGGAAGGGGGGCTAAAAGAAATTTTAAAACACGGGGGAGGGGGTTTCAAGAGCCACAGGAAGGGGGGCTTGGAAGGTTTTAAGTACAGCTTCAGAACCACGTGGCAGGGGGGAAAGAAAACCAACACCAAAGGCGGCGTTCTGATGGCGGCAGGGGCGTGGTTTACGACTGCATAGGGCGATGGATTACTACGGCGTCTCCTCCTTCAGCAGCACCACGGCAGTCCTCCCCTCACCCTCAAGTGGCACAGGCATAGTCCTATTTGGCTTCTCCCTCCCTCAAAGCCTTCTCTACCTCACACATAGCCTAGAACAGTGTCATGGCGGCCCACCCTCCTTTCCTCTTCTCATTCTCTTTGGCATCGCTGGTCTTAGCTACGTCGACGCGGCTACTTAGAAGCAAACCGCAAACCAGAACCAGGACTACAGCTAGCAGGACCAGATGATGGTGGATCGTAACCTCCTTTTTTTCCATCCTCCCCTCCCTTCCCTCTACTAAGGTTTTATAGGCAAGGGAGAGGGACCTCCCCTCCCTTGCATGTTGTCATGCATGGGTACAGGCTTTGGCAAGCTCCAGCAAGGAGCTTGCCCACCTTACTAATCCCCTCTACCTCCAGCTCGACAGTCGGCTGGAGGAGAGGGGAAATTAAAAAATTTTGCTTTTATGGAAAAGATAATTCCATTATCTTCTAGTGGCCAGTTCACACAAGCCTAAAGCCATCGGAATATTACATTCTCTCCCCCTTAGAGGAATCGAGATGTCCTCATCTCGAGATAAACTGGGGATACTGATGGTTGAGAGTGCCTTCATCTATCCAAGTGACATCCTCTTCGGGATAATCTTTCCACTTGACGAGGCATTCTCTCAGGGTTCTGGACCTTAATTGTCTCTCCCTAACATCTAAGATCCTATCAGGCCTTAGTTCAAGGACTCCTTGACTAGGCATTACAATTTATTGATCATCAAGTACATGATTAGGGTTGGGTACATATTTTTTCAATAGGCTGATATGGAATACATTGTGAACCTTTAGGTTCTCAGGGAGTTGCAATCTATAAGCATTGGGTCCTAGGCATTTGAGGATTTTATACGGCCCACAATACCTTGGACTTAGCTTCTTGCATTCTCCTAGGGATAGAGAACTCTTTTTAGGGCGTACCCGAATGAATACCATGTCTCCTTCTTCGAAGACTCTTTCTTGACGTTTCAAATCTGTGTATGCCTTTTGTCTATCCTTGGCCGCTTGTATGTCTTGTCTTATTGACCTTATTTGATCATCCATGTCCTCCAACATTTGTCTTAAAGCTTCAACTCTTAGGGTTGGATCAAAAAAGTTTAGGGAACTTCGACAATCATGACCATACAATGCCTGGAAAGGGGTCATTTGAATGCTCTGCTGGTAAGAAGCATTGTAGGCAAATTCAACTAATGGCAAGTATTGAATCCACCTCTTCGGCTCTCGACAGCAGTATACCCTAAGCATATCCTCAATGATTTAATTTACTCGCTCTGTTTGGCCATCCGTTTGGGGATGGTAGGCGGTGCTAAAACAGAGTTGAGTCCCAATAGCTTCAAAGATAGCTCTCCAGAAGTGTGATGTGAAGAGAGAATCTCGATCGCTAATGATTCTTCTAGGTAACCCATGTAGCTTGAATATCTCCTTGATAAACAATCTTGCAATGTCGGAGGCTTTATAGTTTGTCTTTACTGGAATCAGGTGTGCAACCTTGGTAAGCATGTCAACCACAACCATAATGGAATTGTATCCTCCTTGGACTTGGGGTAAGCCCACAACAAAATCCATACTGATGAATTCCCATTTCATTTGGGGAATGTCAAGCGGTTGCAGTTTCCCTGGCATCATGACATGTTCGGCTTTGATACGTTGGCAAGGCAAACACTCAGTGACATACTTGAGAACGTCACATTTAAGCCTCTCCCAATGATAGCTCTTCCTAACTACATTAAGAGTCTTAGCATAGCCAGGATGTCCTGAAAAAGGAGAATCATGAGCTTCCCATAATATCTTCTGCTTAAGTGACTAGCTTGCTGGTATACACAGCCTTGTTCTGTAGTAGACAAGTCCATTATCAATGGAAAATTCCTGATACTTAGCTTGCAACTTCTGATTCTGCTCCTTGGTAGATATTTCCTTTATCATTGTTTGGTAGGCCAAATCATGGCATGCTTCCTCTCTAGCTAGTTCAAGTATAGGGTTGTTTGGCATAGATACTTTTGTAGCCAGAGATCTGGCCGTTGATGGATTCTGCAAGATTAGGGAATTTAGGAATGTCTTGCGACTTAGTGCATCGGCAACTACATTCTCCTTCCCTGGTCGGTACTTGATTTCAAAATCATATTCCTCCAATACTTCAATCCACCGACGTTGTCTCATGTTGAGCTCGTTCTGGGTAAAAATCCATTTGAGACTCTTATGATCAGTTACTAGAGTAAACTTGTTACCCAACAGGTAGTGTCTCCAAAGCTTTAGAGCATGGATGGCAGCTAGTAATTCCAGATCATGCGTGGCATAATTCTTTTCATGACTCTTCAATTTCCTTGAAGAGTATGCTACTAGATGACCTTCTTGCATAAGTACACACCCCAAGGCAAGAATGCTAGCATCAGTTACTACCTCGAACTCCTTATTGAGGTCAGGAAGTTTTAGAATAGGTGCTGATACCAAACTTTGCTTCAATTTGTCGAAGCTATTTTTTTCGGAAGTTGACCATGTAATGGAAGTCTGCTTCTTTAGTAAGTCTGTAAGAGGTGCTGCAATCAAAGCATAGTTTTTGATGAAGACCCTATACCATCCTGTCAATCCAAGAAAGCTACGTATCTCTTTGACGGATACTGGTATTGGCCATTCAAGCACATCTCTGACCTTGGCTGGATCTACTGATATTCCTTCTGATGATACTATGAATCCCAGATATTCAATCTGACGCTTGAAGAATGCACACTTCTTCATTTTTGCATACAGCTTATGAGACCTCATTGTCTCAAGGACAATCCGAAGTTGAGGTTCATGATCTTCTTCCCGTTTAGAATAGACTAAAGTGTCATCGAAGAAGACAAGCACGAAATCATCAAGATATGGTCTAAAGATATCTTGCATTAATCTATTGAAGGTGGCAGGTGCATTTGTAAGCCCAAATGACATAACCAGGAACTCAAAGTGCCCATATCTTGTATTGAAGGCCGTCTTTGGAATATCTTCTTCCTTGATCCTTATCTGATAGTAACTTGACCTGAGATCAATCTTGGAGAAGATCTTTGCACCTTGAAGACGATCAAGAAGCTCATCTATTCTAGGAATAGGATACTTGTTCTTGACTGTTGATTGATTCAACCCTCGATAATCAATACATAGTCGAAGTGTCCCATCTTTCTTTTTCTGGAATAGTACTGGAGCTCCCCACGGTGAGTTGCTAGGCCGGATGTAACCCTGATCTAACAGTTGCTTGAGTTGTTCCTTCAACTCAATTACTTCCGGTATGGACATTCTATAAGGTCTCTTTGCAATTGGTGCAACTCCAGGTACTAGCCTAATCTCATGATCTACTTCTCTTTGAGGCGGAAGTTCAATCAATTCCTCAGGGAATACGTCAGCGTATTCCTTTAGCCAAGAAGGTCCTTCATGAGATTCTTGCTTTTGATCTAACTTGTTGAGTTTGATCAGGTAAACGGGTAATCCTTTTCTGAATCCTTTTATGATCCGAGATACTTTGGCTAATTGGATTCTTGGCACTCCTGCCTCACCTTGAGTTATGACAAATTCCCTTTCAGAGTTTCGAAAGGAAACTTGACCCTTTCCACAGTGGATGTGGGCATCGTTGGGCTTAAGCCAATCCATCCCGAGTAGACACTCATGGATACCTAAATTCATGACTCTGAATTTGACTGAAGTCTTCTTTCCTCCCAGAAAGAATTCCACCTTAGCAGTTTGCCTGGTACAAGTTACCTCACGACCGTTTGCCAACTCCACAAGCAAGGTAGGTGCTTCTACTGTGGTTATTCCTAAACTTTTTGCACATGCTGGTGAGATAAAGGAATGTGTACTACCACAATCAATCAAGGTTTTGAAACCTTTACCTTGATAGTCCAACGGTGTCTGAATCACCGAAAACTGGCGATTCGGCCCTTTCTTGTGTAAAGCGCCATGGACTGTCGCTTTTTCGAATTCAGCTTCCATAGTTGGATCTTCCTCTTCTTCTTCTTCGCATCTTTGCCTATTGGCAATGCAAGTGGTAATTCCTCTTCCACGGGTAACGGCTCCTTGACCGCGGCCTGCACCTTGGAAAGGCGTTTGACGATGTCCTCCACTGAGCTTGGGACATTGCCTCTTGAAGTGACCGGGTTCATTGTAGTGGAAACAACGGAGGTTTCGGCCATTACTTTGAGTAGGAACAAAGTTGTTGACGTTATTTGTCCTTGCTTTCTTCCTTTGTCCCTGATTGTGACCTTGAACTCTCTTCACTTGAGGTCTGAATGCTCCTCTGTTCGGGTCACTATAGGACCAAGTTTTGTTACCCCTTGGTCTAGCTTGCACCTCCTGAATTATAGGCGCCGCTCGAATGAGTGTATCCTGAAGATCTGATGGACGCATAGATTCGAGACGGGTATTTACGGGTGGATTTAAGCCCGTACAAAATTTGGACACCTGCTGCGTCATGTCCATCTGTGGTGCATACTTTAAAAGTGAGACGAATTTAGAGTAGTATGCGTCAAGAGTGAGTCCTAGCTGTTTTAGCTCATAGAACTCATTCATTTTCTGCGTACGATATGCAGGTGGTAAATATCTTCCCTGCACAGCTTTCTTCAACTTCTCCCAGGTAACAGACCCCTCTGAAGTCCCTTGATCCCTGCACCATTGCTTCCACCAAAGTCTGGCTTCGCCGGTGAGTTTTAACTTGGCGAGCATGGCATGATTTGTAGGTGCAGTACCAGCTGCTTCAAAGTAATCCTCCATGGATTCAATCCAAATTTCGGCATCAGACTGGACGAATCTGCCTCTCCCGTCAAACTCGGGTGGCTTTATCTACTTGAGGAGGAACTTCTTCTCCTGGGTCACAGCAGTACTTGATGTAGGGGGCGAATTTGGAACCTGTACCTGGGGTTGTGCCTGGATAAAAGTTTTCTTAACGTTATTATATGATAATTGATGTTAGTTTATCTTTAGTTCAGCTATCTCGTAAATAATGAAGCTACTTAACTTTTTAACAACTCTGATGCGCAGTCAGATATTGATAAAAGAAGTCTTTATTTGTATTTACATGGGCGTAGCCTTATACAATGTCTCGTGTGATGATAATCCAATTATTACATTCAGTTTGGGGAGAACAACATTGTATTGCATTTGTCTACAGGAACTGTGTAATAGTAGGGTTTTGGGTCATGGATCTTTAGGAATCGATAATTCATTGGAAGTTCAGGATACCCTTTCCGTTGGAATCCATACTTCTCATGGCAGCCCAACACTTTAATCCTGTTGGCTGGAATTACACGAGTTACTTCCTCATATACATATGAGTTCATTTCAACCCTCCAACCTTGAATATGTAAAGTCGAATTTACGTGAGCTTCCACAAAAATGAACAGCTTCACGACTTTCAAGTCTTCCAACCACTTGATCCTCTTTAGGTTGGTCTGTAGATAAGCAAACCGGTGGGCGGCTATATAGTAGATTCCTGAAGACCCCGTCCATCTTCGCTCTATGTATAAAGGTGATGGATTATAAATCTGCTCCAGGATGTTCATCATCCCAATTCTTTGTCTATAAAGGGGAGAATGCATTGCAGTTCATAAACATGACCCGAAACACCAAAAACTTATTCCATGCTTCATAGTTCTCCAAGACAGCATTGAAGATGAGAAAATGTTTGGACAGTAACAATTTCTTTACTTCATTTTATTGAGATCTCATAAAAACAACTCCCTTGTTGGTCGGCTCTGATACCAACTTGTAACGTGCCCCCTAGTATCATCCAGGGCACGTCTTAGCAGTCCATCGGAAAGGATGTCTAGAAAACTCCGCCAGGCACTCCCATGGAATGTTACGGGTTTTGCGATCTAGGTCTTCCCGCGTCTGCCACGTAGCGAAAGTATCCTGGCCGTTCCCACTTAGGATCGATCGGAATTAGGGTTTTCCTGATTGGTCATTAGCTAACAGTAACTAACGTCAGACCCGAGCGAACTACTTTACGCAGAAACGCCAGGTCCGAAGCGGATTCACGCTGCACTTGGTTCAAGGAGAATGGGAAACGAGAGGGATGCAAAGCTCTACCTCTCTGCCATAAGGCATAGTCCCATTCCGTTCCCCTAAAACAGCGTAAATCGGGTAAGACGTAACTCTAGGTCATCGTTCTCGTTATTCGTTTTGATGATGATGATCATCCCGCTGTTCTTCGAGATTTTTGAGAAAAGTTCCCGGCTAACTGGGACCACCCAACCGTAGGACGGACCCATGGCCCATCCTCCGCACTTTCCTCAGTTTGTTTTAGTTATGTAATTATCTAACACATTAATTTGACATATAACAATCAGCTTCTTTAATTAATCATGTTAATCACTGGTTCCTTCACGTAATCTTATCATGTGACATAGAAAAACAATATCAAGCAATTTTATTTTTTTTTTACATTTCATCATTTTATCTTTGAAATACAAGGAGTTCCGCCCGTAGGCTTGTCCATAATCCGCCCGAAGGCTATCCAGTAATCCCCAGGGATCACTATTCCAAGCTTCCGCCCGTAAACTAGTATGCGGACCTCGAGATCCAATCCCGAGTCACGTTAGCCTCTTGTGCAGGACCCGGTATGCGAGGGATTTATGGCCAGAGCCCCCCCTGGCACCCAAGCGTCCTCCTACTCCAAGTAGAGCTCAACGGAGAGACCTCTCGCGGCGGGTTCGGTTCCCGGCGCGGTGAACAACCCCCTTGGTTAGGGTTAGGCAGGTAGTCGGGGGTAACTGAAACTGCCTCTTCCTTTAGCCTTTAACCTGAAGTATAGGTACTCATTTAATTTGTAATTCATAATTCAAAGAGAGCCCTAAAATCTCTAGCAAGCACAAACATTTCCATTAATCAACCGTGTAGTTTGGCAAACTGCTAAGGAAGTGTTCTTTCCTTTTGAGTGTATCAGCACTCGTTCCCAAGGTGTCTTGTAAATTGGCAAGATCCTTTACATTCCGTGTAGGGCGTACCTTATTAACCCAACTTGGTCAACCCTAAAGTTCCTTAGATATGCTAGTTTCCGGTTTACAAATTTCCTTATTTAGGAGGATATGCTAAAATACGTCCTTTTCCAAGATAACTTGCGTAGGGATCTGCCATCCTTGTTGAGGGTTTTTACCCTTACTCCTTGTGAATCAATCACAAGACTAAATGATTTCGTACTTGCTGCGCAAGTCCTGCGATGGAATAATCCGTTTTAGATCCTTTAAGCTGACGTATGTCGGGCCTAGGGTTTCTTTTTTTTAAGAACCTTAGGGACAAACCCTAGTTCTTTATCTTTACGAATTTATTGACCCTACAATAAGGAAAGTAGTCAAGTGCTTAGGGTATGAATATTTCTATGTTTAGATTGGTTTAGTTATCTTTTGGAAGGTAATATTAATCGTCTTGTCACGGTTTTGCTATCCTTGTGACAATTTACTTTTCAGTCAATACAGTTCAATTTAAACTTCCGTTTTCCTTACAGATGAACTCGTGCCAAATAACAACATTTGCCTTGCTAAGATGTGCAATTAGCAAAGATAACTTTCTAGTAATTTGAGCAACGAAAGAAACCTTTCATGAATTTAACCATTTACAATGACTCGTTGTGAAAGGAATAAGGCTAATGGTGCAAGATATTATTTCTACACCTTTAGGACTAAAATATACTATTATAGTAAATGGATAATCTTGCTCGTAATTTATAATGCTTGACGCAACTCGAAGGAAACTAAGTTCTATTCATTATCATTCATTCAAATAAGCTAAACTCCTTCATTACAAATAACTCGGACAAATATATCCTATCCCCAACAATTTCTCTTTGCATGATCGACTTAAAACCGAATTAAAGCCAAGAAGAAAAACCTGGTTTTGGGGTGAGATATCCACATGGATACCGGGAGATGACCCTCCCGCAGCTACACTTTGGACTTTCTTAGGCGGCATCGTAGTTGTAGTCTTTCCATCGTGGAAGTAGCTTTACAATTCCTTTTGAAATTCCACCATGGCTCCCTTTTGCAATAACTTGCACCATCCGTCGAAAGTAGTTTTAGAAGGCTTCCTCCTTGAAGTAGGGAATTCGGAAGGGGGTGATTCACAATCTTTTACGGATAAGACCCATTAAAGCCATAGGAGGGGCTTAATGGCCTTGTAAAACTCGCACAAACAAGGAATAAAATAAAATAAAAGTGTGGAATCCCTTACGAGGGTTTTTGAGTGGGAAAGGGAGGTGTTAAAAAGACCCTCAACACTCTCTTTCCTTTTACGAGTGGGGGAAAACAAAAAACAAAGCCCCAAGGGTATTTTGCATGGGGAAAGGAAAGGGCTAAGGGGGGGGCCCTTAGGGGGGATTTGAGATACGGGGGAGGGAAATAAGGCCCTTTAAGGGAGAACTTACAACAAAAAAAGCTATAGGGAAAAAGCTTTTGAGGGGGTGGAAAAAGGAGCCTAGGGGTTTAAAACATGGGGGAAAAAGTAGCTTTAAAGACTATAGGTAAGGGCCTAAGGACCCTTAGGGAAAATTTCGAGGGAGGGGGGTTTCAAGAGCACAAAGGAAGGGGGGCTAAAAGAAATTTTAAAACACGGGGGAGGGGGTTTCAAGAGCCACAGGAAGGGGGGCTTGGAAGGTTTTAAGACATGGGGGGGGATAGTAAGACCTTTAAGGTCTGAGTTCTTTTTTTGGGGGAAAAGGGGGCTTATAAAGCCCCCTTAGAAGCTTCCCCCAAGAAGCTTCTACAGCTTCAGAACCACGTGGCAGGGGGGGGAAAGAAAACCAACACCAAAGGCGGCGTTCTGACGGCGGCAGGGGCGTGGTTTACGACTGCATAGGGTGACGGATTACGATGGCGTCTCCTCCTTCAGCAGCACCATGGCAGTCCTCCCCTCACCCTCAAGTGGCACAGGCGTAGTCCTATTTGGCTTCTCCCTCCCTCAAAGCCTTCTCTACCTCACACATAGCCTAGAACGGTGTCATGGCGGCCCACCCTCCTTTCCTCTTCTCATTCTCTTTGGCGTCGCTGGTCTTAGCTACGTCGACGCGGCTATTTAGAAGCAAACCGCAAACCAGAACCAGGAGTACAGCTAGCAGGACTAGACGATGGTGGATCGTAACCTCCTTTTTTTCCATCCTCCCCTCCCTTCCCTCTACTAAGGTTTTATAGGCCCTTGCGTGTTGTCATGCATGGGTACAGGCTTTGGCAAGCTCCAGCAAGGAGCTTGCCCACCTTACTAATCCCCTCTACCTCCAGCTCGACAGTCGGCTGGAGGAGAGGGGAAATTAAAAAAATTTGCTTTTATGGAAAAGATAATTCCATTATCTTCTAGTGGCCAGTTCACACGAGCCTAAAGCCATCGGAATATTACACCAATCCATTGTAGCTAATATTTTACTTGTCTTTCCACTCTTGATAATGAAAATTAGAAATAAACAACAACAATACTTGTTTTCATTATTTTATATTTACAAAAAATGATAAGTACTTATAGCTTGATTAAAATTGTCGTGAACCAGAAGATACCATAATGGTAAATGTATAGACATATTTTTCTAATATTTTGATTGATCTTCAAAAACTATAGAAGAAATCCTCCTCAAAATGCACAAAGTGCACCACATATTCCAAAATGTAGGAGCATATAAGTACTCTTCTTCAAATGCTATAGGATCTAGGACAGTACTACTGTGACACCTATTGTCAGTCCACATATCTCCACTCATTTGAAAAAAGTTGAAATAGGCATTAAATCCAATATCACACCTAAGAAGGTTAGTTTTATTTGACATTTTTGTGAAACTATATATATACATGGATGCATATATATGTACATATAAACATCTCAAACCCACATATTATGACATGTATATTCATACACAAATAAATGGATATATATATACACAATAGTATGTATACTCACATAAATTAAGTATATCTAGATCATTATTATATATACTCACTACTCTCTCATTTGAATAGTACACACACACACACACACACACACATGTGTACTCATGCATCACATATTTGTATGCATATACACAAATATATACACATCACATCACAATCACGCAAAATTGTGGCTTCTCTTGCTTTGAATCAGGTGCCATTCACATGGTGTAAAGGAGATAACAACTAAGATGGCCCCCTACCACCTGGCACACATTAATACCTTTTATTTCTTATTAATTCAATGTTTAGATAACAAAATTAGCTCTTAACCATTTATGTGGTACTTTTATTTTGTAAAAAGTAACTTCCAATTCACTACAAAATTGTGTATGAAATGATCTTCAACTCACAAGAAAAGGTCTATGTATTTCTGTTAATGGAGGATGGTTCATGCCTACCTATATGATGTTGTTCATACCATATTGTATTCTCTGAACTACTTTCTTTAAAAAGAGTAACCAAGACAATTCAAACAATTTTACTTACTTACCATTTTGTTTGAAACTCGTTAATCTATTTATTTTCAATGACAAGCTCACTGCTAACACAGGCATGGACATACACATACCACCTATGATACATCCATCATAATATTAAGGTATAGTGGTCCAGGTCTCTATTGATTCCAATAGATCGCTCTCCTCAAACTCATTAAGGTTGATCATTCATTGGGAATCATGATATGATAATGCACTTTGTCAATCACATTGGCTTCTCAACTATCAAGGTTTGTTTTTCTTTACTGTTGAATGATCCCATCACCCCCGTTCATGGTCCTAGCTTTAGACCCCCTTCTAGAATGTGCCTCTTTGTTAACAAATTATCAAGCCTACAAACCATCATGATCACATGCCAACCACTTGGCTATTGTTACTCTTGGATTAGGCATGAATCTTTAAAATTAAGGCCTCTCTATTCCATGCCTACAATCTCACAACCACATGGTGGTTGCTTGGCGATTGTTACCCATGGATTGAACATAAAATCCATAGTTAAGGCCTCTCTATTAATAGACTTTGAGGCTAATTGAAAGTAAAACTTGGAATATGGCCTTGATCTATGCCTATGCCTTTTGATTCGTTGCATGGTCATAGGTAAGTCATTGAGCTATGTAGATATCATTCCATGCTGTCATGATTTAATCATGACCATGCATGGCTAGGCATGGCTCTTCTACACCACTCATTCCACATCATACGGTACTCTACTAACTTCTTATTATCATTCCTTTTTGAATGCTTGTATGCTTGATTCACATAGCATATAGCATTTGTAAGCATGTTAATCTATTCAAGTGCTTAATGTAAGGACCATATATTTCCTGCTTAGTTTTTAAGTGCCTAACTACATGAATCTATGACTGGCGTTCTTGATTATCTACATTCAATAATGCATTATCCACACATCCTCAATCTATGTCTCGTCCCACATATCATGGCCCAAGATTATGCATACCGAAGAATCCCATGGTAAAATGCTCACATAGTTCCTATTAGGGAAGGAGATACATCTACAATAATCCCTTACACATCTCTCTTTATAAATCAAACAACAGTCAGACACACCCCAACAAAGAAAGTCATACTCAAACCCCCTTTTTATCCTCAAGCTCACTAAGCTCTACAACCTATCTATTATGCTAATAGTACTTGTAGTATGAACTATTTTAGTCCATGGACTCCACTAATGTAATTCATAATATGAGTCAACATGGATGACAACCTTGGTAGGTTGTAGATACATGTAATGCATAGCAATAGCTATAGTTCTCACTAGATGTTGTTGTATGGATGTAGGTAACATGCCTTCCTCCTAATCCTATTATGGCATGCTTGAACAAAGTTCTTAGTTGTAACGTGTGTGCATGCGTTGTCGTCGTGTTCAGGGTTGAAGGTCTTCCACCGGGGTTTAGAGCAGAAGAGAAGTGTGGGATTCAAGGTTAGGAGAGGGTGAAAAGATTGGGGTTTGATAAGACTTGGATTTTAGAGAAGACTCAGTTGAAGAAGAAGACCTCAAGTTTTTTCTTTTACTTAGCATATATGAATGGAATGAAAGACTTTGACTTGATTACATCAAATGCATATGCGGATGATAAACCAATACATTTAGGGAATATCTTAGATTTAATCCAAATGCATACTTCAAATGCAAGCTCAAACGGTTTCTATTTCATGAATACTAATGGACAACAACTCCAAGATACAAGTATTTTGGTGGTAGACTCTTCTACATCCAAGACATAGATCAAAAACTCATGAAATGTATTGACAAAGCATAAAATTTACTTCAGCCCTGTTTTAAAATAGTAATTTCTAGCCCATAAACAAGCTCCAAAAATGCACATAATCCCAAGAATAAGCTTCTCTAATTATTCACAAATGAAGCCCTGATGTTAAGAGGTCAATTCCTTCTCTTACAACCACATAGATCACTTGTTTTCTCATCAAAATGGACGAGAACAGTGGGCTGCCCTGTTTATGACTGGTTTTTTCAGTCCAAAACAGCCCATACACCTTCAAAATCCTCCCCTTTGCTTGCTCCAAAGTCACTCAAGTACTTGGGTACAAGACGGGCTTCATTGGACCATGAATATGGTAAATGAATGAAAGAAGACGTACATAAGAGCAGGCTGAATACTTTTTCTCAGGTTTCCCCCTTTTATGGACTATCATATCACTCATTTTCGTCATACCAAATGGATGGGCAAGAAGAGCTCTCACCTTCTTTGTTTGTATCTCCTTCTTTAGCTTCAGTTTGCCTTGAGTTTGCATGCTTTGGAGCAATATGCACCATAGCCTTCAGCTCACCCTCCATCTGCCACAGGTATGCAGGCCCGATTTTTGCACTGAAAAATGCGGGCTGCATTCCCTTCAGCTCCCACACTTTAGTTTGACCATTTAGGTCACTTATAAGTCATATAAGTCCACTATTCCAGGTCCCATACAAACCTTGTGGACTTTTGGCACTTCTCTTGATTTCTAGGCAAATTTTCTTCTTGAACCAATGTGACTTAGCCTGCAGACTGTCAATTACCTCCAGTTGATCAAGTTGTGGGTTCCCATAGACTTAATTTTTGTCAATATACATGGTACAACTGAAAATTGCATGACAGTTACAAAAGAACTTATGAAATTAAGTGATATCTAAGTCGGATGTTGGGTAACAATGATTGAATTATGTATGAAAATTCTTCATGTGAATCCTAATGAAGTTCTGCTGCAAACATAAGAACTCTATGATTTATATCATGAACAGAAAACTCTTTGACATTCACCCCCTCCTAACCTGCACATCCTCCGGCATGTGCCATTTCACAAAATTGCGGGTTAAGGAGGCTCTTCTTCTGACATATCTTCATCTTCATCCTCTAAGTCTTCTTCATCTTTCTTGTCTTCAAGTAGATGGCTCACATCCAAGTTATCAAGCTCATAAGTAGAAGACACTCTTCGTTTGAAGAGCTTGATACGTTTACCGGCTATTGGTACCTTGACCATGGTCCCATCCATTTCAGCCAAAGTATAAGTAGCATTATCATCTACTACTTTTACCACATATGGTCCAAACCATCGTTTGGCCAACTTCCTATGAGCACTATATTTATTGTCCAGGCTGCTATCATAGACAAGTACCCAATCATTCTCTTGAATAGCTCTTGGACGGAGTCGATGATGCTTGTCAAATCTTTTCTTATTCTTCAATCTTGCTGCCTTCAGCCTTTCAATGGCTGTCTTGACATCTTCTGGCCTTCTTTCAAGCTGCCTTATGCGCAAAATCAGCAGCTCTTCTCTATTTATGCCTTCATCCCAAGGTAAGATACTCCATGTGATAATAGACCCCTCAATAGGCATAATAGGTGGCTGCCCATATATTAGTTCAGCCGGCATATAACATGTTACTGCACTATGGATAGTTATATCAGCCCATAACGCGAATGGAAGCATTCTAGGCCATTCTCTCATCTTTCCTCTGCAAGATTTTGCCAATGCTTTGAGAATTTGTTGATGTCCTCTTTCACTCTTACCATTGCCTTCAGGATTGTAGGCTGATCTAAGAGATATCTTGATTCCCAATTGAGCAAAGAAATGGTGAGCCTCTTCGGCATCCAATTCTCCTCTATTAGCAGTTACTTTGGCAACACAGCCATACCTGCAAAATACTTCTTCAAGTAAAAATCTACAAACGGCTTGAGTGGACTTTGTTGTCAAGGCTTTTCCTTCCACCTGATTTGTGAGATCTTCTCTAGCAAGCACTAGATATCTCATGTTCCAAATTCCTGTAGGCATGGTTACTAAATCAACAACCCATTTGTAATGAATAGATAAAGGAAAGGTAGGCTGAAGCCCATCTCTATGCTTAACCGTAGAGTACATTTGACAAACATGATAAGTCTCGACAAAATGCTCAATGTCTTTATACATGTTTTGCCCCCAAATTTTCTTTTTTATTTTGGCAAAAGTGCCCCATATGCCTCTATGGCCAGCCAATAGGCTTTCATGAAATTCTTGCATGATCTGTTTTTGACTCTTCTTATCTCCTAAGACATGAACAGGTGCTCTTCCTTTCTTTTTCGCATGCCTCCAAACGTAGCCATCTTTGAGAAAGAAGCCATAAGCTTTTCTCCTGATTCTCTTGAACTCTTCATTAGTCCAATCTTCCTTCTTTGTCATAGTGCCCAAAAATTGGCCAATTTTTAGCCAATCACCTGCATAATATTCTTCTTTAAAGTGCGAACATACCAAAACAAAACATTGAGCATGCCGTTTTTCAGTTGCCCACCATCCTTCCATGGTTGTTTCTTCTTTCTTTGCTGCTGTAAATTTTGTTACAGCAGTTGAACCTGTTGTACTTGCTGTAATTAATGATGTACCTGCATTTTTTACGGCTGAACCATCATTAGGTACAGCTATACTTGCTGTTTTCAGATCTGGACCTGCAATTACATCATCATTTTTAGCAAATATAGACGTTGTTTCTTCCTCATCCATCATCTCTCCTTCATCCTTATATCTGGCACGTGAAAGCATGTCAGCAACTAGATTATCTCTTCCTGCAATATGTTTCAAATCAGGATTTAAGGATTTAATATAGGCTATCCATCTTAGCATAGCTATGTCAAGAGTGGAGCATTTGGTAATCATGCCCAAGAGCGGAAGACAATCTGTTTCAACTATTACATGTGCGCCCATGAAGTACTCCCGGTCACATTTCAATGCAGTTACAACTCCCCAAAGTTCTCTTTTAATTTGAGCATACCTTCTTTGACGTTCATTGAGAACCTTCGCTCCAAAGCGGATTGCATATCTGTTGCCCTCAAGATCGTCTTGACCGACTACCCATCCTATCCCAATAGGACTTGTGTCTACTGTGAGTATGATAGACTGTCAATTAGAGTAATTAGCCCTCTTTAAGGTGGGGGAAGAAATCAGTAATTTCTTCAATTTTCGAATAGCTTGTGTATGCTCTTTTTCCCATATAAACCTTTGGCCTTTTCTTAACAGTTGGTAAATATTTTCAGCAACATGAGCAAAGTGTGGGATCCAAACAAGATACAAAACACATGCTCCAAGAAATATTCTCACCTCCGAAACATTTGTGCATATTTCCCGCATTTTGCTGATAGCATCAATCTTGATTGGAGAAGGCTTTCGGCCATATGGACCACACATATGCCCAACCACAAGAACTTCTTCGACTCCAAAAACAAATTTAGCACCTGAAAGAGTAAGATGAACTTATTCCAATTTAGACAATATTTGAGCACAATCATTAATATGATCATAAACAAACTTGCTGCATCCAAGCTCATTGAGTTCTTCATTCTTCTCATGAATTTCACATCCTTTGATCGGTACATCATCAAGGAAAGGAAGAGTTAGTTAGGGAATATAATGTCTTAATACTTTATGCATGGCATTCATCATGTGAGCTACGAAATTTATAGCTCCTTGAGGTAGAGTACACATGCGGACTAAACCAAGAGGCATCTTCATTGTGGTAATGTCTCGGCTCTCCAAAGCAAGCTGAAATCGGTCATAACCCGAATATAAATCACCCATGGAATAAATTGCTCTACCTGTAAAAGCCTCAGCAAATTCATCAACAATTGGCCCCAAACCAACATTTCTAATAGTGACTTTATTGACAGGCTATAAATCTTGAATGAATCACAAAGATCCATTCTTCTTAGGCACAGTAAACCATCGGTTGGAATACGGAGCTGAAGATGGCTCCAATATTTGCATCTTTATCTTTTCATTTAAAAGCTCCAGTAACTTAGGCAAATGAGCCCTTGGTACCAGAATCAGTTTAAGATTCCAAGGAACGTGTGGGACCATGAAAATCACCATTGGTGCCACAACAGTTGGATCCATACAGTCAATTTCATGAGGCTAAAATGAAAAATCTTTTCCATGTTTCTTTAATATCTGCATGAAGGCTTGCTTTTCAGCTGGCAAGAGAAAAGAGTCTTCACCAATTTTTAGCTCTTGTAAACTTTCAGCTGTAAATTGGTGACCAATATCTTTGGGGTCACGAAGGCTTGGCTGTTTGGAAGCCCTTTCTGCCAGTCCTTCACTTTCGGGAGGTGGTGGAGTTGCCACCAGCTTGACCTTCTTGTCAACTGTCTTATACTTTGTCTCTACTCTTACCTCAACCTTGTTTCGCTGTCCAAAAGCTTCATGATCTGCAAATTATTGAATTATGTCATAAATATCCAATGTGCATACCTGTATGGACTAATTTCCAGCTTCATTTTCTGCATGAACAGCTGCATGTATTTCAGCCAATGTATCATTATAAATCAGCCCATGAAATAGCCCTAAAATTTCTTCATTTTCAGCCAAAACATCAACTTGCTTCAGCTCTCGCTCCACATGACATAAATGCTTTCTTTCAGCCCTATTCATGGCTAAAAACTGTTTATAACAGCCCACACTGCTGGCCGTAAATACCTGCAAGTCAGCTTTTGGCATAGCCCCCTTTACATGTGGAGGCAAATTTTTATGACATGAAGCACCACCATAGCCTCCACTTACAGCAATGCTACCCGAAAACCCTTAAATTCTCTGGCATTAGGAGGTACAGGATGATCTCTCAATCGATCTCTATTCCGGTGATGATTTACACATACAGTCAGAAATTGGACAGCTTTGTCATTATTCTTACTTCTTATCCGAACCATCATCAAGGGCCTTTGTCTCCAAATGAGACTCAGAAATAAAAGGTTGACCAAGAATGATAGGATAGCTGCAGGAATCTTGAACAAAGAAATGAAATTCATATTTTACATTACCAATAGTAACCCGTACATAAAGACATGCCGCATAGAGATCGCCAGAGGAATTATTGGCTGCTTTCATGTGCCATCCCGGGTCCACATCTATGGGCCATCCGCCATTCTCGTAGAGACTTCTTGACATGACGTTGATCTCCGAGCCATGGTCTATAAGGACAATGCATGGAGTCTCTCTTTCTCTAATCTTGACAACAGTTTCGGTGGTCGCCCTTGCCCAATGGGTACGGGAGTAGTGACTACTAGGAATAAAATGAGCATCAGTCTCTTCTTGTATGTTGTGAAGACAAGCTTCTTTCTTAGCATGGGCTGCTCTTTGGATTGAGAAGACCCCACCGTAACATTCTCTGCCATAGCTTCTTCAATTTTTGCTTCATACATGTCTTCATCTTTGGCTTCTATGGCTGCAATCAATTCTTTGATTGCCTCCAATCGAATCCCTTGAGTATTTAGCTTCTCTTCATCCTGCAAATACACATGAAGTGCTTGCAAAAAAACATGCACAGATTCTTCAGTTTGCTCACCAACATATTGTCTTTTCCATTTAATTACATCAATTATTACATCATGAAATCCTCGTTTTGCAATTCCGAGAATTTCACTCAATGTAAATTCAATTCTGCTTCCAAGAATCCTTTCTTCTAGGATCCGCTTGAGATCCGTCGCAGTCTCTATGTCAGACTGCAGCTTGTAGCCAGGATGTTTACCTTTTCTCTTTCCTTCCATCTTCTTTGCTTGTGGGGCATTTCCCATATCAAGCTTTGGCGGTGGTGGATTTTCAGCAGCCTTCTGCTGATCCAATTTACTTCTTGTCACACGTTTAGTTGGCCCCAAAGAGGAGGGACCAGTAACATTTTCATCTCTTCTTCTCTTTTCTTCTATCATAGCTTCATGATTATTAATTTTAGTCAACCAAGCGAAAGGTGAAAATGAATCAACTGGCTCGGTCCATCCAGTTCTTCCTTGGATGCATTGATTGGCAGTAGTTAAATCATCTTTGGTTGCCTTCCCTCGCTCCATGCGATCTAAGGCCTGCATCCACACTTTAGATTTTGCATCAGCTTTAAATGCTTTAACAATTTCATTAGTTGGCTCAATTTGCAGCCCATAGGTAGCTGCATCAACAGCTGCATAGGCTGTTCTTGTTGCCAAATCCTCCAGTGTTTTCTTCATGACACCGTTGCCGAAATTTGGCTCAAGAGGAAGCCCGGTTTCGGTTGCATGAATTTTACCGTCCTTTCAAAAGACTAATTTTTGTGCTTCAGCTTCACGGAATGCACTGCACTCCTTCTTATCATGTTGTAGGCTATCACACTAGATACATCGTCTTTGGAAGCCTTCTGGTACGGGTCTTTTGGGCAGTTGTCCGTCCTCTTTCTTCCACTTTCATGTCAAGCCTTTCCACCTTGGAATTAATCTCCGTTAGATTAAGATGGAGATCCTGCATGCTCTTGATCAGCTCGTCCATAACATCCTTCTTTGGAGGTGGAACAACAAGATTTCTTGGTTGCTCAGCCATAGAGACAGGAGGTTGAGATACAGCAACAGGCTCCTTTATGGATTTAGTTGGTGCAGAGGTAGACCCCCACCTTAGGCGCATCCGCTCTCTTCGAGCAATCATATTAACTACTTCAGTGGCATCACCCCAAGCAGCCTTCAATCCCATCTCACAGTCAGGATCTTCAAGCCGATCAGTTAGCTTCTCTTGAAGAAAAGGATCCGCAGCCTTCAGAAACAATTCAATCTTCTAGCTTTCCATACCCTGCTGATCGTCAGGATCTAGTTGAGCAAATTTGCTTTCAAATTTGCAGTGAAAAGCAGTGGCGGTTAGTCCCTTGTTCGGCCTTTCAACCCATTTAGTGAAGACTTTCTTCGTCATGAGGCCAGAATCTTCAAGAAAAAATTCTTCTCGAAGAGCCTTCTTGAATGCAAACCATCCCACGTCTTTTTGAAAAAGACCATGAATCCAGTCCTGGAGGCCATGCACGGCCAAACGGGCAAAGTATCGGCTCCAAGCATGATGAGGAACTCCAAAGAAGACCATCTTGTCAGTATAGAGGCGGATAAAAGAGGACACATTTTGCCCATTAAATTGCTTGAGCTCCTACCCAACTGCTTCCAAAGCCTTAATGGCAGCGGCATCATTCCGCTCTTCATCTTGTCTCCACTGTTGTTGTAGTTGCAACTGCTGCTGAAATTGCACTTGTTGTTGTTGGCTCTCTTGCATCAGACAAACCAACTACTGCAAGGCTCCTCCCGAACTTGATGATTCTCCCATTGTACTTTCTCTTCTACGGCTGACCTTCACGTCGAGTTCACCACTGTCGTCATGTTGGGGGTTGAAGGTCTTCCACCGGGGTTTAGAGTAGAAGAGGAGTGTGGGATTCAAGGTTAGGAGAGGGTGAAAAGATTGGGGTTTGATAAGACTTGGGTTTTAGAGAAGACTCAGTTGAAGAAGAAGACCTCAAGTTTTTTCTTTTACTTAGCATACATGAATGGAATGAAAAACTTTGACTTGATTACATCAAATGCATATGCGGATAATAAACCAATACATTTAGGGAATATCTCGGATTTAATCCAAATGCATAATTCAAATGCAAGCTCAAATGGTTTCTATTTCATGAATACTAATGGACAACAACTCCAAGATACAAGTATTTTGGTGGTAGACTCTTCTACATCCAAGACATAGATCAAAAACTCATGAAATGTATTGACAAAGCATAAAATTTACTTCAGCCCTGTTTTAAAATAGTAATTTCTAGCCCATAAACAAGCTCCAAAAATGCACATAATCCCAAGAATAAGCTTCTCTAATTATTCACAAATGAAGCCCTGATGTTAAGAGGTCAATTCCTTCTCTTACAACCACATAGATCACTTGTTTTCTCATCAAAATGGACAAGAATAGTGGGCTGCCCTCTTTATGACTGGTTTTATCAGTCCAAAACAGCCCATACACCTTCAAAATCCTCCCCTTTGCTTGCCCCAAAGTCACTCAAGTACTTGGTACAAGACAGGCTTCATTGGACCATGAATATGGTAAATGAATGAAAGAAGATGCACATAAGAGCAACTTTTTCTCAGGTTTCCCCCTTTTATGGACTATCATACCACTCATTTTAGTCATACCAAATGGATGGGCAAGAAGAGCTCTCACCTTCTTTGTTTGTATCTCCTTCTTTAGCTTCAGATTGCCTTGAGTTTGCATGCTTTGGAGCATGCACCATAGCCTTCAGCTCACCCTCCATCTGCCACAGGTATGCAGGCCCGATTTTTGCACCGAAAAATGCGGGCAGCATTCCCTTCAGCTCCCACACTTTAGTTTGACCATTTAGGTCACTTATATAAGTCATATAAGTCCACTATTCCAGGTCCCATACAAACCTAGTGGACTTTTGGCACTTCTCTTGATTTCCAGGCAAATTTTCTTCTTGAACCAATGTGACTTAGCCTGCAGACTGTCAATTACCTCCAGTTGATCAAGTTGTGGGTTCCCATAGACTTAATTTTTGTCAAAATACATGGTACAACTGAAAATTGCATGACAGTTACAAAAGAACTTATGAAATTAAGTGATATCTAAGTCGGATGTTGGGTAACAATGACTGAATTATGTATGCAAATTCTTCATGTGAATCCTAATGAAGTTCTTCTGCAAACATAAGAACTCTATGATTTATATTATGAACAGAAAACTCTTTGACAGCATGCGTGCATGCATGCGTGTGCATGTGTGTGTGTGTGTGTGTGTGTGTGTGTGTGTGTGTGTGTGTGTGTGTGTGTGTGTGTGTGTGTGTGTGTGTGTGTGTGTGTGTGTGTGTGTGTGTGTGTGTGTGTGTGTGTGTGTGTGTGTGTGTGTGTGTGTGTGTGTGTGTGTGATTTCTTCTTGTTCAAGTTGTGGATGCTCTTACGTGTGGGCTAAATTTGATGGCTCCTTCCTGGCAAAGTATGTTAAGATGAATTTACTTTCAATCATACTTTTCGATGGGGACTCTTATGTGTTGATCGCTTAGGTAACCCTTGCTAACAATGAATTTTTTATTTGGAACTATGATTAGTAATATTGTTTAAGATGGGGCCACATGATTCTTGACTCAACAAACAAACAAAAAATCATTGAAACATTGATTAATTTCTTTGTTTTAACACATGTCTAGCTCATGGATAAGATCCCTATTTGTTACTAGGCAAACTAAATACTACCAAACATAACCCAATGGAGTGAATTACAAAGGGGCCTTAATATTCATTCTCCTATTTGACATATGCCCAAAATGTGTCTAGCTCTTTATATATATCACTTAACACCTAAGTAGATCCTTACAATGTGATGCCATTGAAGTTTCATCCTCCTAACCATTTTAAAAATTTAATGGTATTGAAGTTTTATCCTAATGATTTTAAAAATTTAACGCTCTATTTTCTAAATTGTTTTTCTAATTATTACATAAAGTGTCAGTTCCTTACTATGTGAAATTTGACCTTGAAGTATCATATTTGCCATTGATATTTAACTTTGGCCATTAATGGTTTACCTTTATTAAGCTTTTTAACCTAGCATCTACTCTTATCTTTTCAGGCCCTTGTGATTACATCACCTTATTTTTTTTTCTAGGTAGTCCTTCCTTTGAGCAAGATTTTATCCATTGGTTTGATGGCACATTCCAAGGTAAGGCTTTCTCATTCAATCCAAATTCATTAGAAAAGGCTTCTATTTTATCTCAATGGATTTGAGACTCGATTGGGACTCAATTCTTTCCTTAACAATTGGGCACACATGTAACCTAGTGTATACTTTTCCTTGGTGCTCATTGTTCTCTCCAGATAAGGTTGTCCAACACAAATACTTAGCCTAGATTTCCTTTACTAACCTACCAATCTTTCTTGACAAATAAGTTGGTCAACTTGCAAATGTGCTTAGCAAGGTGCTTTTTGTACCTATCATCACTACTACTTCAAGCAAGTTCAGATAAAGCCCACAATATGTGGGGCCTAAGAAATGAGTCCCCCTAAGTTCTTCAACTCTAGGACTCTCATGACATAAAGGTCATTCCCAAGGTATTTATCATTTATGGTTGAAAGCTACCGACACTCAAGTATGAAGATTTTGTAGCAAAGGAGAAAGAAAATCTCTAGAAGTAGAAGGTATGAATCAACAAAAATCCAATAGACAAAGAAAACCCAACTATAGGGTATATTTATTGCAATAGGCTTGTGCTCAATCCTTGTGTAGCATCATAAACATCAACATAAAGATCATAAATTGAATGAGATTAAGCAACAAGCAATGAATTTGTTTGCTGAAAATAGGCTCACCAAGGTCTTTGACTCTAAATTTAGCCTGTAAACATGATTTAATTTTAGCAATGCCCTCTTTATCATCTCCAGTGATGATAAGATCATCTACATAGACCACTAGAAATGCATATCCATGATATGTCTTCTTTGTGAACAAACTGTGATCTGCATCACCCAATCTAAATCCATGTTGCTGTAAATAACTATTGATTCTAGCAGTCCATGCTCTAGGTGCCTGTTTCAGTCCATATAAAGCCTTTTTCAGCTTACATACATGTGTAGGAAAGTCCGAGTGAACATAGCCTTCAAGTTGCTCCATATATACTTCCTCAACCAAATCATCATTCAAGAAAGCATTCTTGACGTCCATTTGCCATAATTTCTAGCCTTTGCATGCTGCCAAAGCAATGATAGTTCTGACTATTGCCACTTTAGCCACTGGACTGAAGGTCTCCTCATAGTGAAGGCCATACTGCTATGCATATCCTTTTGCAACCAACCTGGCCTTATAGCATTCTAACGAACCATCTGACTTTCACTTAACCTTGTACACCCATTTGCAACCAATGGGGACTTTGCCTTCAGGAAACTCAACCAATTCCCATGTCTCATTTTTAATGAGGGCTGCATACTCCTCATCCATGGCAGCACACCAGTTATCATCTGTAACCGCATCACCAGACTTTGAAGGTTCTTTGTAACTTGTCATACTAGCCATATATGCATAATGGTGGGCTGAATAACCAGTGTATGTAAACCTGTCAACTGGTTTTCTAACTCTCTCAGATCTTTGTAAATGTGGCTCACTCTGAGCTTGACTCTCATGAGGTGGTACTAACGAATCTGCCTTGCTCCAGATGTCATAATAGACGGAATGACCAACTCACTATCCAAACTATCACTGTTAGATGACTCATAACCTGCTATAAGTGGACTTGTCACATCCTCAAGCATCTTTTCTTTTCCCTTATCCAATCTCCCCCTCACTGACATATCCATGTCAATGGACATAGAAGTACGACTCCGCAAGCGTCCTGACCAAGGACTTACTGTAGGTGACCCATCACCTGTAGGACCACTCATAGATGTACTCATTGTAGCTGTGTTTTTAGCATTACTAGTGTTGGCTGATCCATCAATAGTCGATCCATCAGTAGCCATTGCAACAGAATTGCCATACCAGGATGCCAAGTCATCAAAAAACAACATCTATGTTAATCAATGTCTCATGTGTAGATGGTACATAACACTTGTAAACTTTCCGATCTTGTGCATAACCAAGGAACACACTCTTAACAGCTTTAGGATCCAATTTCTTCTTCTTTTCATCAGGAACGTGCACATATGCAATGCTACCAAATACCTTCAAGTGTGAAATGTCAGGCTTATGACCATACAACCTCTCATATAGAGTTACATCATGAATCCCTACTAGAAGTTCTATTCAACACATAGACAGCAGTCACTACTGCTTCAGCCCAATAACCATTTGGCAAAATCTTCTCATTCAACATAGCTCTTGCCGATTCCATTAGTACCCTATTTTTCCTTTCTGTTACACCATTTTGCTACGATGTATAGTTGCAAGTTAATTGTCTTCTGATCCCATGTTTAGCAAGGTACCTATCAAAGTAATTAGAGACATATTCTCCACCTCCATCTAATCTAAGACATGAAATTTTACAGCTCAACTCATTTTCAGCATGCTTCTTGAAATCCTTGAATGCATCAAACACATCATCCTTATGTTTTAGTATGTAAAGCCAAGTATACCTGTGTTGAAATCATGAATGAAGGATACATAGTAACGAGCACCACCAAACGAAGCATTATGAGACGGACCCCATACATCTAAATGTACCAACTGCAAGGGTCGTGAGCTATTCCGTGCATGTCTCATAAATGGAAAACGTGCTTGCTTTCCAAATTGACATGCATCACATACATGTCCAAAGTCATGATACTTGAACATAGGCAGTCCAAGAACAATCTCCTTCTGTTGCATAGATTTTAGCTTTTGTACATTCACATGGCCAATCCGCTTATGCCATATCTCAACATCCTGTATAGCACCATCATCATGTGCAAACATGGCGCTTTAATTCTAGAATTGACGCATCAAGAGTAAACATTCTGTTATCTCTTCAGCCTCTAGAAATCAATTTCCATCCATTACCATATTCTTCAACAAAGCATCCATCTCTATTAAATCTCACCTGCAGATTCTATTCTGCCATCTATCCAATTGACAAAAGATTCTTGGTTATTGTAGGTACATGTAGTACATCATGCATGCTCTTTTTCTTGCCATCAGGCATCAACAAAGGTATAACTCCTTTATGTTGAATAGTATGATGGGTGTCATCCCCAGTACAAACATGTCCATGAGAACCTGCAACCATCTCATCAAACCATTCTCCATGGAGTGTCATATGATTTGAAGCCCCTGAATCAATGTACCATTTCTCATCTATATTCTGCCTAGATGCATTGTTAGACACATGTTGCATGGCAAACAATCTGTCAACCTGCTCATCATGAGTACTGCTAGAAGATGCATAGTGCCCATGTTGTTTGTCCTTTGCCTTCATATCTCCCTGCTTCTTGTAACAATCCTTTGCAATGTGTCCATGTCTGCCACAGTAATGACAGTCCTTATCTATGTTTGACTGATCATTTGACTGCCATGAACCCGATCCACCACCTCTACCATGAGGTGATCTCCCCCTGCCTCTAAAGCCACCAGATCCACGCTGATCTTATGTATTTGTGCCATGCTAGGCATTCTACCGATGTTTTCCATAAGTGTTTCGAGTGTCTCCTCGACCTCGAAAAGAGCCATAGCCTCTACTGCCTCTGCCACGCTGGCTAGAGTAAAAAATAGTGTCTCTGCTTTGAGACATACTAAAACCTGTATTCAGCCCAAGCTTAACTTCCTCATGCAATAGCAAAGCAATTAGCTCATCCCAATCAGGGGATTCATCTCTCACAAAAATAGACGTATCAAATTCTTTATACTCTTTGCCAAGTCCATTCAATGTCACTGCAATCATATCATCCTCAAACACTGAAGATCCAATGGTAGCAAGTTGATCCGCTATGTTCTTGATCTCTGTAGTGTGGGCCTGAATGCTTCTACCATTCCTAGACATGTTATTGAACTGTTGCTTTAGCTTAATCTTTCTTATATGTGTTAGATTTCCATAATTCTTCATGGGTATGTCCCATGCATCCTTTGGAGAACTGCATCAAGTAATCTGTATAACCATAGCATCTGATATACATAAGGAAAACCAATGTAACACCTTGCATGCTCTCTCAGTCCATAGCTTATGAGCCCTTTTCTAATCATTTGTCGGATTTCTTTCATGCATTTCAGGTTCAGCCTCATCACATGTACATAAGTCCCAATAACCTCTACCAACCAAAAAATTCTTCATACGGAACTTTCATAAAGCAAAATTTTTGTTGTCCAACTTTTCTCCCACAATTTGAGTGATATTGTCAGTTCCTTGAGCATTTTTCATAGTTGCAGCATAGGTATTCAATGATGTATACAACCTATAAGTATCTAACTCATTTTCCTACAGTTCAGGACTAGTTTCTTGCTATTCACGACAGTTTCCTGCAATTCATGACAATTTTCCTGACAACCTGTTTACTATAAACTGTATTCCAACAATGAAAAAACACAATCAACTGAGTATAAACCAAGCTCAAATAAATTCAAAACATTCTATGGTAGTGGCAAAACATCCCAGCAACAAACTATGTCCATACAAGTATCAATGTTTGTACTATATGCAAGTAGCAGTACCAAATACAGGCAACCCACTGCTATAACCAACAGTATTTTCTATGTTAAAAAAAGAGTATTTAGACCTCAAAATAGCCCCAAAACATCTCATTCATTTGCCATCTCATTCATTTGCCACTCTATGTAGAAGTTGATATATGTCCAACCGGTTAGAACATATTGCATGTATGTCAAATAAAGATGATAGGTATCCTTCCTGCAGACAATAACCAGCCAATACCTTGGTATAACCAACAAAAATTCAATCCAAACTTTGGACTTTCAGCACTCTCAATATCCCAAAAAGCATCTACCACTCAAGCGGTATGATCCAAGCATTTATCAGTAGCAAATAAGCATCACAGATACTTCAACCGTGTAAGTATATTGTTTCCAAATTCAAGATAGCAACCACTTTACTTTTTTCAACTTGCAAATAAGCTCCAAAATTGAGCACTTAACACTCCAATATGATGCTCAAATGCATGATAATAAGGGCATATACATTGTTAGGATGAAAGCCACCAGTGCCCTAGAATCACCTGTTGTTTACTACAGTAAATAGCCACTCTGCACATGTTTGTGCTGAATATCTATGAGGAATTTGAAAAAAATTTCTTCTGCAAAGTTATAGACCATGTCGAAACAATCAAGATTAGCGGGTTGTTTCTCCAAAAACCATTTCTGTAACTTCTGCAAAAAAACGGGCTGCATGCACAGCCTTCTTTGATGACGTTTTCTTCAAATCTGATGTCTTGATGTCAAATGGCCACTACCAAGCCTTCAAGCTTCAGGCATTCAAGCTCTGATACCATGTTGGAAGAGAGGGAGAGAGACAAAGTGGAGCGGAAGATGAGCATCAGCTCATTGTTATTCTTCTTCCATTATTCTTCCAGCATACTAACTGAAAGAGACTTGCACACATAGGTATGACTAACCAAGACTAACTGTGGTTAAGTCACTGACTACACCGACTTATTGAATGTCACACATGTGTGCAGTTGTATCCAACTAATGTCGGTCACACACATAAAGATTGACTGACTGAAGAGTAATGGGAGCTTGATATTCTAACACTCAGCTCCTAGTACAACATTAGATCAAGAAAACTCAAAATAGAACTCACAATCCCTCTATTCCAAATAGCTAAGCACAATATTAAGACACAAATTCAAGGTAGATCCAAGATATCTCTTCATGAATAGTAGCAAATAGAATGTATGCTCTATTTGGAACAATCCACAATAGTCACAAATATTCTAGATGAGTCCTCTATCACACATCAAAACTTCAGCATGCTCTTCATTATTTCCCCTTGCTTTCTCCTTGTTTCCAATATGCAAACTATGCTTTTTCCCTACTGTTGTAGACACATTATACTGCATCAAAAACATGGCATAAATCGTAGGGGGCTAGCATGGAGATCTTTCACCTTGAACTCACTTCATAAATTAGTCCAACATCACTTAAATGTCCGGCTTTAATGCCTAAGAAAGGTACTTGACACTTTCCATACAAACAGAGGTGTAAAATCAACTTACTTCTCATGACATATGATCATAAATAGTGCACATTTAGTGCCAATTTAGTATGAGCCTAGGCACATCAATCCCATAGGCAAAAATGTAGCCCAAACTCCTCTATGAGTAGCCCAGTAGCTCTCATAAAATTCCCACATAATGTGCAATTGAGTAGCCATGTCACACACTACTCACATTTGAGTGCCAAAATCTCTCTTTGATCTTTCAAAGGTGGTCCTCTATGACCAACCCATTAGCTCTCATAAAATTCCTGCATAATGTGCAGCTGGAGTAGCCATGCCACACACTACTTGCAATGGAGTACCCTTTTATGCTTTGGTGTCGTGACATTGTGCATTCATACTAGAAAAACCTAGGTTGTGAAGTTCAAATAAGGTGGTGTCACTCTTGTGTCTTTAACGAGTTCTTTCCATTTGCTTTTACTACTAGTTGATGAAGTAGAGGTATATGGTGGTTTGGTGTTGTGCACAACGAAGAGGTGTCCATGATGGGAGGAATCGGAGTTTTTGTTGCTATGTGCCATGTTGATGGTGTTCTTCATGGGACTCACGAGTCACAAGCTAAATGGTACGCTTTACCCAGTGACGCCTTTATGCCTTGGAATATACCTTCAACACTGGTACCTTAGAGGATTATTCTTATGCTTTGATTGCTTTGTAGGGTGTGGCCGAAGAATCCAAATTAAATCTCCTAAGTTTTAGTGTTTTTTGCTAGCCTTTTGAGGGCATGCGTTTTGATTGCCCGGGGATTTGGAGCGCCTGCTTTTCGAGAAGTTAGGGAAGGAAACGTGCGGAGAAGGAGAACCTTAACTGGAGTCGGTCAAAAGAGAGAGGATTTGGCAGGTTCAACACGGAGGTTCAATGTCAGTCATGTGGACAGCAGTCATTATCTAACTCCCTCCTTCATCATCATCGCAGGATTGTGTTCTAGAGGTAGAGGCTTGCTGCAGTTGTGCTACACAGAGAATAGTAGGGAAACCCCTGTGCTTGTGAAGGAGGAATTGCAGGGAGGAGGAGGACTGATTGGGTGGAGTCTGTTCATGCATGGACACACCGAAGAAACGTAAAAACAAGACAATCAATCATACGGCAGTATCATGTGACGTTCTCCTTCATCGATCCTTCTTTAAAGAGCTCCTGAACAATCATCGTTCTAATACTCAGCTCTAAGACTAGGCTGCGATATCGGCCTGAGGAAGAGCCATGCACAAGAGTGGCTGACATTTTAGCTTCTGTCCTCGCCAACTTCTTCTCGGAAAAACCAGTGCAACAGGCATGGAGGCGCATGGTAAACCATGGCTATTTTCCTCATTGGAAATCAGAGCCAACTGCATGCGTTGACGTAGGAAGACTGTAGCTGACACTCAAAAAGACAGAGCATGGAGACAAAGGCGCTGCACTTAGGAAGAAGAAAGAAGATTAGCATAACTAAGACGGATTCAATCTTGGAGGGGAGACCGAGGCCTGCTTCAAGCCACCTATTATAAAGGAGGGAGTTTACATTTAAAAGCAGGAAGCATGAACCAAGGGGACATAGTGAGAAGCTTGGAGGTGATGGCCTACTGATTGCAAAGATGGAGTTAGGCAATGGCCAAAGGATCAAGAAGGATAAGGAAGCAACTCTCCACACAAACCTCTCCATGCAAATCACAATGGCCCTAATCATCCAAAGGGTGTGTTGCAAGATCATTTCTCTTCCTCGATTGGATAATTCCAGCTGTGATATCAAAGCCAAGAATATTCAACCTTGTATTCCTTGTTCTCAAACCAAAATAGAAGAAGTCCGAGAAGAATCCAATAAACCTAAAGCATTATGAATTCACTCAAACCATCATGACATGTTGATGCCTCATCATTGTACTACCTTTCCCAAAGTCTGAGCTTCCCTATGCCAAGATCTCTAACATTACCTGAAAGAGCCAAAGCCTAGCAAACCATTCTCTCTCTCTCTCTCTCTCTCTCTCTCTCTCTCTCTCTCTCTCTCTCTCTCTCTCTCTCTCTCACATTGATTCCAAGAATGCCAATTCAAGAGCCGAACTACGATTTGGGCCCTATGTATGGATGACAAGTTGATAGGACGTGTATCACATGATCAAGTGGATGAAACTATATAACTCTTTCCCTCCCTCTTTCATGTGAAGTTTCATTCCTAACAAAAGAAATAAGATGTGTTTCCCTCTCTCTAGAAACCTAATCGTAAACTGTGGAAACCTTTCTTCTACCATCATACTTCACTCCTAATCCTCTACAAATTTCTAATGTGATGCGATTGCCCTTCAACATCAAGTGATTTCAAAGAAAATTGTTCCTTTGAAAATATCCATATGCATTTTGTTTAATCCTCTTGATCTCATTACTTGACCATCCTTCCCTTCTTGTCAAGATACTCAAATATTTCCCAATGTGTAGCCATTCACCTTCATATAACTCTTCTAAAACAGTTTATACTAAAGATATAGAACATTCATGATCAAGTGTAGCTCTTGCAATTTCAATCTCTTCATCATCAACCATCATATACTCTTCATCTTCATACCTTACTCTAGAACCTCGTCAACCATTGGATTATCCTTTTTTGCTACATATTGAAATTCATGAGTCCTAGGTTTAATGTAGACAATCCACCGTATCATAGCAATATCAAGAGTGGAACAACTTGTAGTCATCCCAAGAAGAGGTAGGCAATCTGTTTCCATAATCACTAGTGTCCAATAAAATACTCTTTGTCACATTTCAAGTTGTAACCACTCCCCATAACTCTCTTTTAATCTATGGACACCTTCTTTGTCTCTCATTCAACACTTTCACCCCAAATCTAACCGCATGCATATTTATAATTATCATAATGCTACCCAATATACCAACCAATGTTTATAGGGCTCATATTAATAGTGTGATAATAATGGGCCTTTCATCTACATAATCATATTTCCTCAAGGTAGGTGCAGTCTTCAATAATATATTTAACTTCCTTATATTTAACCAAGGGGACGTAGTGAGAAGCTTGGAGGTGATGGCCTACTGATTGCAAAGATGGAGTTAGGCAATGGCCAAAGGATCAAGAAGGATAAGAAAGCAACTCTCCACATAAACCTCTCCATGCAAATCACAATGGTCCTAATCATCCAAAGGGTGTGTTGCAAGATCATTTCTCTTCCTTGATTGGATAATTCCAGCTGTGATATCAAAGCTAAGAATATTCAACCTTGTATTCCTTGTTCTCAAACCAAAATAGAAGAAGTCCGAGAAGAATCCAATAAACCTAAAGCATTATGAATTCACTCAAACCATCATGACATGTTGATGCCTCATCATTGTACTACTTTTCCCAAAGTCTGAGCTTCCCTATGCCAAGATCTCTAACATTACTTGAAAGAGCCAAAGCCTAGCAAACCATCTCTCTCTCTCTCATTGATTCCAAGAATGCCAATTCAAGAGCCGAACTACAATTTGGGCCCTATGTATGGATGACAAGTTGATAAGACATGTATCACATGCTCAAGTGGATGAAACTATATAACTCTTTCCCTCCCTCTTTCATGTGAAGTTTCATTCCTAACAAAAGAAATAAGATGTGTTTCCCTCTCTCTAGAAACCTAATCATAAACTGTGGAAACCTTTCTTCTACCATCTTACTTCACTCCTGATCCTCTACAAATTTCTGGTGTGACGTGATTGCCCTTCAACATCAAGTGATTTCAAAGAAAATTGTTCCTTTGAAAATATCCATATGCATTTTGTTTAATCCTCTTGATCTCATTACTTGACCATCCTTCCCTTCTTGTCAAGATATTCAAATATTTCCCAATGTGTAGCCATTCACCTTCATATAACTCTTCTAAAACAGTTTATACTAAAGATACAGAACATTCATGATCAAGTGTAGCTCTTGCAATTTCAACCTCTTCATCATCAGCCATCATATACTCTTCATCTTCATACCTTACTCTAGAACCTCGTCAACCATTGGATTATCCTTTTTTGCTACATATTGAAATTCATGAGTCCTAGGTTTAATGTAGACAATCCATCATATCATAGCAATATCAAGAGTGGAACAACTTGTAGTCATCCCAAGAAGAGATAGGCAATCTATTTCCATAATCACTAGTGTCCAATAAAATACTCTTTGTCACATTTCAAGTTGTAACTACTCCCCATAACTCTCTTTTAATCTATGGACACCTTCTTTGTCTCTCATTCAACACTTTCAGCCCAAATCTAACCGCATACATATTTATCTTATCATAATGCTACCCAATATCCCAACCAATGTTTATGGGGCTCATATTAATAGTGTGATAATAATGGGCCTTTCATCTACATAATCATCTTTCCTCAAGGTAGGTGCAGTCTTCAGTAATTGTAATATTTTCGCAAGAAATATTAATGAATTTTAACCTCTACATGCCGCACAAAAGCAGCTTAAAATATTCTCCCCATGACTAGAAGAACCTTGGGCTAAAAACCCCACCTTCACGCATTAATAAACTCCAACCACACGTTGCATAAGAGGCCGCGGCTTGAAGACTACAAAGCTGCGTGAGAACACCCTTCTTGGAAAAAGGGGCAATTGGATAATGGGTAAGATTAAGGCAATTTTTTTTAAATAACTACCCCCTCCCCTCAGTCGATGCATGGCAGGGGGAGAGGGAGTGGGAGAGGAAGGCATAGTGGTGGATTGCATGGGGAGAAGGGAGAAGGCATGAAAGCCCTCCACGTGTGTGGAGCTCCCCCCCCCTCCCCTCAGTCGATGCATGGCAGGGGGAGAGGGAGTGGGAGAGGAAGGAGTAGTGGTGGATTGCATGGGGAGAAGGGAGAAGGCAGTCGTACTGCCGCCGTCCGCCACGCCAGGGAGCCGCTGCCAAGAACTGCCGCCTCCAACGCCACACCGTGCTGCTGGCTCCTCGACACCTCCATCATCATCAATCATCATCCTCATCTCCTTCTCCGTCATCCTCTCCTCCAATCATTACCCCCCCCCCTCCACATCATTCTGCTGAGAGCATAAGCTTCTTGGAAGCTTCTTTAGAAGCTTCTATAGTTAGGCTTCTATAAGCCTCGTTTCCACAAGCCTCCCCGGTTTCAGAAACCGGGCTCATAAGCCCAAATTCCTACGCAAGGGGAAAAGTAGTCAGATCTTGAAGCTGATTCCAAGGGCTGGAGAAAGTTCATAGTTCAGTTAAGGCAAAAAAATGAGTTGCGGAGTCAAGAGTCTTCGATATTGATGGCCCCCAAACAAAAGATGCAAGGCGCTCACGCGGGAGTTTCTTCCCCAAGCATACGCATGGACATCCATACGAGCTCTCAAGCCTAGGTTCTTAAAAGAATGAATCCGCATTAAAGCAATGCATTAGGCACATTAAATTTTCATGGAAGAATGCATTTATGCATGTTTCGAATTCACGTAGTCTAGCTAAAATACATTTGGGAAATTATCTCGAACGATTTACAAGGGTTAGTGCATGTCATGCAAATTGGGTTACTTACATTTCCAAGTTGCAAATCCCAAGCGCATATTGCTTAGGTTTAAAGGATGAAATTGTTTAAATACATATTTGATTGACCGCGGAAAAGAAAAGCGCATAAGGCAATTAGATAATTTTCTACTTGTAGATTTGAATGGCCTAATCGTTATCGATGTTGTCCAAGCAGTTGCATTGCATGGAAATGAAACCATGGACTTGCATGTTGCATGCGAAGATGCTTGCCGTAGGATGGATTAAGTCAACAATAATCTTATGATATTCGTCATGCATGAACTTCATCTATCGAAGTTGTATCTAGAAAAGGTTGCATGCCATATTAAAGCTTGAAATTCAACTGCATTAAACGAAAGGTTGTAGGCAAATTTCTTAATGTAAATCTATGAAGTTTTATGCAAGTTATCCCCCAAAGTGTTAAGCATTATGATTCTAGCAAGGAAAAGAAATAGTTATTGCAGACCTTATAGTTGCATAGAAGTAATGAATCGCATATTTACACGTAATGTGATGTCTTGCAACTATTTACACCTTTAGAACAAATTTAGCATCTCTAAGAAGGGATCGTTTCTTGTCACTAGACAAGTAGACCGATTTGGCTAGATCACTTGTAAGGGTATAACCCTCAAGGGATTCGTGAAAGCACAACTAGTTGGTATGATGAACACTTCTAAGTGTTAGGTAGGGTTTAGTACGTTAAAAATTATGCCTAGTATCACACTTGGAATGCCAAGTCAAGACTTTTGATCCCAAATGATCCTACCCATATTCACGGAATGTTGGGTTAGTTAGACGCCCATGCAATAATAATCTAGGGTTTTACCCTAAGGATCGAATGACCCAATACTAGACTTCCAATTGAGTCTAGAAACCCTAGGGCCAAACATTATTGGCCTAGCAAGGTTAGGGTTGGGTTGGGTAAGAAGACACCCCAAACCCTACACCTTGGCTAAACATATTTCTTGACCAAGGAACGTCATTGATGGGAGATTGATCCCATAAGTTAGATGCGACTCTTATGCAACAAGTTGCAACGTCGCATGGTTTTGTGTTAAATCACAAAGTTGAGTTGCCACTCCTTAGAACAAGGGTTGGTAGGATCTAAGTACAAGATAATTTGCAAGAGAATGAGTAATCCTGCTACTGAGTTGCCAAGTTAGGGTAACGAGCAATTGACAAATCAAGTTAGGGTGACGAGGATTGCCCAGGATTTACTGTCTTGATTTATGAAACCTAAGGTGTTGGTTAATTTGGGTTAATAGGGTATAAACCCTAACCCCAGGATAAAAGGTAAACAATCAAACCCTTGTGGATCTTGCCAAGTCGCAATCAATCCTGGATCGAATGCTGGATGCATTCGGAGAGATGGATTCACACCTTAGCAGCTGACCTTGATTGTGTTTGTACAATTTAGGAGCACTATTTGTATTGCTTTGCTCAAAGAACTAAAGATGGAAAAATAATTAATGTTTCAGGTTGAAGACCTGAAGGGAGAGGCAGCATCAGTTACCCCCGACTGTCTGCCTGACCGTAATCAAGGGGGTTGTTAGCCGCGCCGAGAACGTGGACCGAACCCGCCGTGAGAGGTCTCTCCGTTGGGCGCTACTTGGAGCAGGAGGATGCTTGGGTGCCAGGGGAGGCTCTGGCCGTAAATCCCTTTCCTTCCGGGTCCTGCCCAAGAGGCCGACGTGACTCGGGATTGGATCTCGAGGCCCGCATACTAGTCTATGGGCGGAAACTTGGATTAGTAATCCCTGAGGATTATGGATTGCCTTCGGACGGATTATGGATTAGCCTACGGGTAGCCTACGGGCTGGATTATATGATGTATTCCAAAGATAAATAAGATCAATTGATGTAAAGGAGCGTGTTTGATATTGTTTTTCTATGTCAGTGCTAAGATTACGTGAAGGAACCGGTGACTAATTGGATAATTAAGGAAGCTATTTTATGCATGTCAAACTAAATGTGATAGATAATTAGACAACTAAAGCAACCCTGAGGAAAGTGCGGTGGATGTGGCCATGGGTCCGTCCTACAGATGGGTGGTCCCGGTTGGCCAGGAACTTTCCTCGAAGGAAATGAACAGCAAGGCATATTGACCTAGAGTCTAGGTTACTAGAACCCCGATTTATGTTGTTTTAGGGGAACTGAATGGGACTATGCCTTATGGGCAGAGAGGTCGAACTTTGCATCCCTCTCGTTTCCCATTCTCCTTGAACCAAGTGCAGCATGAATCCGCTTTGACCCTGACGTTTCTGCTGCTAAAGTAGTTCGCCTAGGGTTCGACGCTAGCTGCCGTTCTAGGAATTTGACCACTAGAAGAACCCTGATTTAGGTCGATCCTAAGTGGGAACGGCCAGAATGCTTCCACTTCGTGGCAAACTCGGGAGGACCTAGATTGCAAAACCCGTGGCATTCCGTGGGAGTGCCGGACGGCGCTTTCTAGACTCTCTTCCCGATGGGCTGCTAAGACGTGTTCTGCAAGTGAACAGGTGGACACGTTACAATAATATATTTAACTTCCTTATAGCCTTTGTATGCATTCTCTATCCCACTTAAATATCTATCATTTTTTCAATAATTGATAAAAAGCATATGCAATCTGCACAAAATGAGCTATCCAAAAAAGATAAACCACATAGGCTCCCAAAATTCTCCTCTAAAACTTATGAGCAAGTCTCTTGAATCCTATCAGTAGCATCCACTTTTGTTGGAGAAGGCTTTTTTCCATATGGACCACACATGTCCCACAACAATCCTCATTCACCCCAAAGATTGACTTCTGTGCTGAAAGAGTAAGAATAACCTCTTCTAGTCTAGTCAAGATATTTTTGTAATCACCAAATTTGTTCTCTGCAACAAATCTCCTACATCCATGTTCATCTAATTCTTCATCTTTATCCTCAGCTTTTGCACATGGATGTAGGATATTTTACTCAGTGCAATGTAATCCTGCAATACTTTACTCATTGCATTCATCATCTAAGCAATAGAATTCATTGTCCCCCATGGTAAAGTGTACATCTGCTCTAATCCCAATTGTATCTTCATAATAGTAAGATCCCTCCTTTCTATTGCAAACTAGGACTTATCATACCAAAGTATAAGTCACCTTAAGAGTATATAGCTCTCCCAACAAAAGCCTGTGCAAATTTATCCACAATAGGAGCTACTTCTACATTTAATGTTCACTTATTAATCAATTGCATATCCTGAACAAATCTTAATGTCAGTTCTTCTCTGGAGGCAATGGTAGTGCAACTAGTTTAACCTTTTTATCTAGAGTCTTATACTTCATATCAACATTTACTTTAGTGCGTATCATTTGAGCATTTACCTTCCTACTTCACAAAATCTATTATTACCTAGTGCATATCCAAGGAACATGTGTTATATCATGTTATTTCTAGATTTCAACCCAAATTTTAGCATTGTTGAAAGTTCAACCATTGTATTAGTATAAGACACCCATCATACATCCCAGTTATGCATTCTCATTATAATATAATATTTACATCTTCTCTCAATAATAATAATCCATCGCCCTTCATATTTTTCTATGCCTTGAGAATGCACTATATTGCAACCCTTTTCAAAGTTCAAATCCTTTGAAAACACACAAAGCTCCATGCTAAAAATCCAATACACCCTATAGAAAAAGTGCATGTACCTACTATATGAGACGAGAGATTTTTCCATCTTACAACATCATAGTTCCATTTTACAATGGTACTTACTGAAAACCTAATTCACAAGAGTCTCTAAACTCTTTCGAATTGGGTGGCAGAGGATAATCCCTCAGTGTATCACGATTCCTTGCATGATTCACACAAATAGTAAGAAACTACGCAACCCATTCGCCACCACGGCTTCTAATCCTTACATATGCTAATCCATCATCTAACACATTTGTCGCTATGTATATAGCTATGATATATACGTTATGGAATTATATTTATTTATGAAATTTATATTATTATGATTATTGTGAATTCTATCTATTTGCCACATAATCTGTGACTTATCACATGAACACATGTGTATAGTGCTAGTTGCATTATACTTGATAGATAGATGGAAGGATATTAATGTGTTGTGTGTTGTGGTGCATAGATAATTAGATGGAGTTAGGCGAAATTGTTCTTTTTGAGTGTGCATTTTAATGTACGAAATTTATGGGCTTCACAACGTGGAAAAATATTATCAAAAAATATTATATTTGTGTATGCACCTATTAGCGCAAGGACTTTGTGAGAGAATACTTTTTACTTGCAAAGATATTTAGAATAGAGTGTGTTTGATTTATTCGCACAAAAGAAAGTCATGCAAACAAAGCAAAAACTAGAACTCAAAAAGGATGCTTTCAATGTATTTAGCGCACTATATTATCCATTGGTCAACATCTATATACAAAGGGTTTTAGCTTCATGAACACCTTTTTACATCAATTAAGTCCCTTTCTCCAATCTTATAAACTAAAGCCTTTCACTTTTTGATTATTTCCTTAACAAAATCGTCATCCCTTGTTCAAAACCACCCTCACAATGGTTTGAAGGGAAGCTAGTGGTTTAGTGATGGAGGGAGAATTAGCCTAATTAGAGTAGATAGATCAGATTATGCCATCTCCCCAAGCTTCAAACCACTAGTAGATCAACAATGTCCTACCATTGGGGGCAATGGATTTGACATACGGTTGCCAATCATCCACACTACCTACATGTGTATTGCTTTTGTCATCATGATCAACTTAAGCTTTAGAGCATAAGCTTTATTTTTTTTCTCTTCTTTGGAGACAATGCCCATATTTCTTATAAAAAGAGGAAGGTGAGGAGAAAAAGCCTCCTACCAACCCTTTTTACCACCACCAAGCCTTTCCACAATATCTTATTACCCTATAAATGTTGTTTCTATGTCAACCCTTATATGCATGTTTTACTATTGCTACAAGCCTTTGTTTCTATGTGGAAGAGGTTGATCAGAACTATATTTTGTTCACACATAGAGAAGTATCAACACTATCCAAAAGTAAATTCTTGTTCATGCATGGGGAATTGTTGAGGATTTTCTCAATGATTATTCGTACACTATGAGAATACTAAAAACTATTTTTTGCACATCAAATTTATTCCACCATTGCGGGCCGTTCCAAAACTGATGAAGTTAATCTAAAGAATATGGAATCGCCTCTTTCAAAAATTTCATTGCAACAACAATTCAATCTTCTTCAATATAATTTGAATGCTTTCATGAGAGAGCTTCATGAGTATGAATGTCAACAAAATTTTACGGCTCAAGATGAAGATGATCATATTGCTTGAATTCTAAAGGGTATATTCAACACACAATAAATCAAGAAGGACCAAAAGATAAGCTGTAGCTCTTCAGTTTTCTAAATTTGATTAAAAAAAAAGAATGGAAATTTTATTTTGTCTTGGTTGAGCCAATTTGATGATTACTTCGATGAAGAAACTTTTCCTAAGAATGATAAAATCAAGTGCACAACCAAGTATTTGACAAATAAAGCTTCACTTTGGTGGAATGTCCTTCGCCATAGCACCGACCGATCAAAGACGTGGTCCACCTTTCAAAAAAAAGTTAAAGAATCTTTTCTTCCGTCTCAATTTCATCTTCAAGGAGTCTTCAAGCAAGACATAACTAGTCTAAGTTACCTTAGCAAGAAGGTGATAACGTGTCTATCTATGTGAAAATATTCTACCAAAGGCTTTTGCTATTGTACATGCTTCAGGAAGTTCCTAAGAGCACACTACAACACAAAGATTAAGATGGTCTTCAATCTGACATCCAAGCTAAATTAAATTCTCCTAAACCCACTTCTATTCATGAAGCTATTTCTTATGCCCATAATGTAGAGAAATAATTTCAAGCTATTGCCCAGATTCTTCATGGCCAACAATCCAATAATATACTCCACTTCTTCAACAATAACTGCAACATGAAGAAATCTTTTATGCCCTATCACTCTAATACTTTTCCACCTAGTAGATCTTCCAATTTTCAACCAAGCACCAACAATATGCAAAGGTATCCAACCAACAATTCGAACAACAAGGTAAATCCTCATACCACAAATATAAATGTTTGAAATAAAAAGGCCAATTTTAATTGTTATCCTCATGGAAAACTTGGATATTATCATCGAATTGTGGAGTTCCACTACCACCCAACAACAATCAAAGCACGGCTCAGTTGCACAATATCGAGGAGGTGCCTAACTACACCCCTAATTGGACTACAGATACAATGCAACAAGAAGCAATGCTAAAGGAAAATCAGGTATGCCCATATCTTTACATGCTTTATTGAATATGAAAGTTTCTATGCATGATTCAGATGTGACTATTTTGCATGACAATGGTAGTTCTCATGATTTTATTTCAAAAAATTTGATTAGCAGGTTGCAACTAGAAACTAGTCCTTCATTGTATAAGGTCAAACCTACATTTCAAGGCATTAGATAGAATGGAATACGAGAAATCAAGGGGTTAGAAATTTCTATGGATATATATAAAGGAAAACGTGACTTCTTAGTTACACCTCTCCAATCATCAGAAAGTATCCTTAATATGCCTTCCTGATATCAATTTAATTCTATCATTGATTATCATAATCACACAATAACTTTTGAATTCAAGGACAAACAATCTCTCTAACTAGCGACCCTGCAATTGAATTTTTCCCTTTAATTATTCATAAGCACGTTAAGCGAGCACTTAGAAAATAAGACGACGCATGCACAATTTTTGTGTTGATGATTGAAGTTGAAAATTCTGAGTTTTTTGTATCGTCACCCATATAGAAAAAGTTTCTAGATTCATATAAACATTGTTTTACGAATGATTATCAACCTGAGTTGCCACCATCATGAGAAGAATTAGATCACTAAATTGAATGTTTTCCTAATGTTACTCCACTGTACAAAGCTCCATATAGGCACAGTCCTTTGCATCAAAAAGAAAATCAATGATAAGTGACTGAATTGTCAAATAAGGATCCAATTCATCCTAGTTATTCTCCTTTTAGTGCACCTATCTTATTGGTTTAAAAGAAAAATAAAGCGTACAAGATGTGCATTGATTATTGAGCTCTAAATTAGGATATCATCAAATTCACATGGATTTAGCTAATATATTGAGGATTGCATTATTTAAGACATAGTTCGGTCACTATAAAACTATTGTTATGCCTTTTGGTTTTACTAATATACGAGCTATGTTCACTCGCATGATGAATAGAATTTTTCAAGATTATCAAGGTTTTATAATTGTTTCTTTAATGATATACTTATTTTTAGTAAATCATAAGATTAATGTAAGAAACATCTTCGCATTGTGTTTGATTTACTATACAAAAATCACTTGTATGCAAATCTTGATAAGAATTTATTATTTTAAAATTAAATTGAATATTTAGGTCATATAGTTTTAGCTAAGGTATCACAATTGATCCTAAGAAAATTCAGACCATAAAAGATTGGCCTAACCCCAAGAGTGTGCATGAAGTTTGATTAGAGGAGGTTTATAGAAAATTTGTTCGATAATTTTCTTTGATTTCTTTTCCTTTGACTCTATTGAAATATTGTTTTTCATTTAGGCCGCCCTAGTCATTAAAAATCATTTGATACTTTGAAATACTTTTTGACCCATGCACCTATTCTTTAGTTGCCCGATTTCTCTTAATCTTTCTTTGTTGTTGACATTTATACTAGTGTTTCATGTGTATGCATTGTCTTCATGCAGAACAATCATCCTATAGGCTATGAAAGTTGTAAACTAAAGCCTTCTGAACAAAACTACTGTACTTACAATAAAGAGTTATTAGATGTAGTTTATACTTTGGATATTTGGAAAAGTTACCTGATGGGATTTGAGGATCTTATAAAAATTGATCAATAGGCCATAAAATATTTGTTGAACCAATCTTTAATTTCTAACCGACACATTAAATCCTTTATTTAAAATTTTTATCCCATGATCCAATTTCAGCCAAGCCATGTTAATGTTTTCGCAATCTGGGCAGACGGATTGAGTCATAGGCTAATGGAAATATTGCATCACATCATTTGCTTGGATTTAATGCAATCAAAACAGTATAGTTAAATAATGTTTCTACTATTGAAATTCAAACCTTTGATACCATGATTCCTACGTATGTTTCAGATCCTAATTTCTCTTCTATATGGTAAAGATTGCAAAATACTAACACCACTATTTTTTATAATTATTCTTACGTGAATGGAATTTTATATTATCAAAGAAAGACGTGTACTATTGAGAATTACTACTATGACTAAAATACATCAACCTATATATATGGAACATGGGGGTATTCATCTATGATAGCTACATGCAAAGAATATTTTTGGGCCTACCATGAAGCATGAAATAGCAAAATTTGTGTCTGAATGTATTGTGCACCAACATGTCAAACATCATCATGGAAAATCATATGGTTTGCTTATGCCTCTATCAATTTACTAATGGCATATGGGAGCAAATTTCTATGAACTTTTATCGCTAACACCATATTGGGGAATATGGGAATTTCCCATAAGTTTGGGACACATGGTCAAATCTTTGGATTTATCATAACTTGAATACTATAACTCCAAATCGGGCACTCTATAGCTCAATAGATTCCATTTTTCAAGCTCTTTCCAATGATAGGTCACATCATATGGTTTTGAGAAACTTATGGACATGTTATCTAGGTGCCACCTTTTTAGTATTCAAAAAATGGGAATTGGGAGATTCCCAAATTCACTAATATTGTGTTCGCGGCTGGTCTTCCCACTACATCCTCTCCCCATGATATGATTTGAACAATTATGGATAGACCAGTAAATAGTCCTACTTTATTTCCTATAAAAAGACCTTATCCACCTCACAAGCTACTAAACTGCTCATATTTCCCAATCATGGGTTTCCTAAGGTTATATTATTTGATCACGATGGACAATTTTGTAATCACTTTTAGGTAGCTCTATTTATTTAAAAATTTGATTCTAAGTTGGATTTCACTTCAGCTTTTCATCTAACAGTAATGGTCTAATTGAAGTGATCAACAATACAATTCTTGACCTCCTTAAATCCTACACTTTTGATCAATCTAGTAGTTGGGACCAACATCTATCTATTCTTCAATTTGCTTACAATAACACCTTACATTTTGCTATTGGTGGTAAAGCTCCTTTTGAGGTAGTTTATAGAAAGAAATTGCGTTTCCCACTATGATGACCATTACTACTAGCATTCCAACTGTCAATTCTTTGGCCATTGACCATCAAAAAATTTTAGAGAGAGTCATTGAAAAGATTAAACTAAGGTAGATACCTCAAACTAATAAAGGGCACAATGCTATTAAATTTCAAGAGAATGATCTAGTATGGTTGAGAATTGAAAAGAGGAGGCTAAAATCCATTGAAATGCATCCAAAAATTAAGTTGCCACCAAGGTATTATGGCCCATTCCGTATTGTTTACCAAATTAATGAGAATGTGTTAGATTACATATCTCACCTCACTAGCAAATATATAATTATTTTCACATTAGTTTGTTAAAACCATTCAAGCGAACATCTTTAGTTACTCCTGTAGTTGATGATCCTCCTTTGTTAAAGGAATATACTAAAATTTTAGTTCCTAAAGTAATCCTCGATCATGACCAGACCACCACTAGAATATGTAATCAAGTAGAGAAATCATTTTGTGGAAGAATCACAATGGATTCAAAAAGCAGTGCTAACTCCAATATATGACAATCTAATTGATACCTACCACTCACAATCACATTAAATATCCCATGAGCACAAATTCATGCGAGAGGTAGTGATTCATGTAAAATCCATGGAACTTTATAGTACAAATTCACCACAAGAGGTAGCACTAGTTAGAATTTTATATTGTAGATTCATCACAAGAGGCAACACTAGTATATGGTGCAAATTTGTCGTAGAAGGCAGCACACCTGCATGTGGTTAGTCACCCTTGCATATTTTTCCTTGAGTTATCAATTGGGAACAATTGCTTTTAACCCTTAAGAAATGTTATGAAATTATATTTATTTATAAAGTTTAAATGGTTATAATTATTGTGGATTTTATATATTCACCATATAATTTCATGTATCACACAAACATGTCTATGACTTATCTTGTGAACACATGTGTACGGTATTGGTCGCATTATGCTTAGTAGATAGATGAAATAATACTAATGTGTTTTGTGTTGTGGTGAGCAAATGATTAGATGAAGTTAGGCGAAATTATTATTTTGGAGTGCGATTTTTAATGTGTGGAATTTATGTGATTCACAGTGTGGAAAAATGTTATCAAAAACATTATATTTTATATACGTCTATCAATGCAAGACTTTGCATATGCATATTCACAATAGATTTATGTCTATTAATGCAAGACTTTGCATATGCACATGCACAATAGATTTATGTTAATATATTTGTTAGAGAAGATAAAATATTATTTTTTGTTGTAAAGCTATTTAGATTAGAGTATGTTTGATTTATTTACAAAAGCAAATCATGGAAGAAAAGAAAAAGCAAGAACTTAAAAATAATACTTTCAACGTATTTTGAGCACAAAAGCTTAATTGAATATTATAAATACATGCATGGGAGAGGAGCTTGCCCATTCATAATAGGGAGAGATTGTGCCCAATCTTGTGTTTCTTCTCTTGTGCAATTCCTTCATATTTCTCTATCAATTATTGTGGAAAAGAAAAGCATAGGGGGAGATTATACCCAATCTTGTGTCATGCAAGTTTTGGAGTTTTCTTCTCTTGTGCAATTTCTTCATATTTCTCTATCAATTATTGTCTATTGTATGATGAAGGCTAGCAACAATATGGTTGTCTAAGGATGATAGAATAAGAGGAATCCTACACAAACGTTTTGGCCATATTGGACATCCCCAATAGTCACCTTTACATTGGGACAAGCTACATACAAATCCTAAAGAAAATTGTTAGCAGCTCGCATTCTACATCCATGCTCTACATTCACCGATCATCTATCATTCTTACATAAACTCCTAACCATAACATTGATTTCACAACTATGATCAATAAGAGCAATGCAAGATATCTCAAGATTCCCAACTTTCAATATCGGCTCAATGGCTATGCAAGTCCAATGATTTCATATGTAATGGCTTCTAAGTATAACACCTGCAACCTCTTCATCACTATAATGGATTTAACATACTCCCTTTGATGTATGGATGCATCCACTGCATTTTCAACCTTAACAACTGTTTTTTTCAACATCACCAATTTCAATTTCAACATCTTCATCATCATCATGCACTATCTGAATACCTTGCAAGCCTAGCTCTTCTCCTTGAACTATAGCATGTGTTAGATCTCCAACGAACTATCATTTTCTCTTCATGATATCAATGATCTCTTTATGAAATACTCGTGGCAATGCCAAGAATCTTTCCCATTGTAAATCCCACTTTAACATTCAAGATACATTCTTCCATGATATGTTTCGAGTCGATGGCAATTTCTATGTTTGAATGCAATTTATAGCTTGGCTATTTTCTCTTCACTTTAGCACGTTCCTACATCTCTTTTGAAACATCATCCATAGTATGCTTAGGTGTAGGCCTGACAAAAGATGGATTTTAGTTGAAGTCAAATCTTCCACTTGCCTTAGTTGCCCTCTTTGACGTACCTAGATTTCCATCTCTCTCTCTCTCTCTCTCTCTCTCTCTCTCTCTCTCTCTCTCTCTCTCTCTCTCTCTCTCTCTCTCTCTCTCTCTCTCTCTCTCTCTATATATATATATATATATATATATATATATATATATATATATATATATATATATATATATATATATACATATATAGTGTTCCCAGACTTGGTAAGATAAGCATAAACAAAAGAAAAATTGCTAGTGCATCCCAACCTATTTTTTCTCAAATATTATTTCCTACATTTAATTCAGCTCTAGGAACTTTTCCCTTTTCTATAGTATGCATGGCATGTCCAAATTTCGCAATTGATGGAGGTTGTGATGGTGTTCATAAATGATGATGACACAGAGGTTGGTAAAGAAAATGCTCTCACATGTGGTGTAGAGATGGAGATTGTGATGGTGTTCATAATTGATGACGACACTAAGGTTGGTAAAGAAAATGCTCACATGTGTGGTGTGGAGATGAAGATTGTGGTGGTGTTATTAATTGATGATGCCAACAGGGTTTTTAAGGAAATGGTGGTCATGATGTGGTAGGTGGGGTGGAGTACACTTCTCTTAGAAGGATTAGAATAATTGGAATACAAGGGACCAAAAAGCCAATAGAATTCCCTCTAGAGCTGGCTCCTAAAAGTCGCATGTTTTCACATTCCAAACCAAACCATCGTATCTAGCCGAAGGGGGGAGCTACAAAGTAAGTGTGTTTTGTACTCCCATAATTGTGCATTCTAAACTCCCATCATCAATTCTTCGAGTAGAGCATGCAACCCACATGCACATGCATCTTGATCTAGCCTTCTTAAGACCTCACATTGTGTAGATGTAATAAACAGGAGATGGAGGTTGTGGTGGTGTTCTTAATTGATGATGCCAACAAGGTTTTTAAGGAAATGGTGGTCACGATGTGGTAGGTGGGGTGGTATACACTTTTCTCTTAGAAGGATTAGAATAATTGGAATACTTGGGACCAAAAAGCCAAGAGAATTCCCTCTAGTGCTAGCTCCTAAAAGTCGCATGTTTTCACATTCCAAACCAAATCATCATATCTAGCCCGAGGGGGAAGCTACAAAAGAAGAGTGTTTTGTACTCCCATCATTGTGTATTCTGTACTCCCATCATCAATTCTTCGAGTAGAGCATGCAACCCACACACACATGCATCTTGAACTAGCCTTCTTAAGACCTCACATTGTGTAGATGTAATAAACAGGGAATCTATCTAACAATGAAGAATCTTCCTAGTTGCATATCCTTGGCAAGGTGGTCTTTATCCAAACTGTGGCCCAATAACGACCATGAGTTAGATGTGTTCCTTTATTATTTGCATGCTATGTTACATTATGTTATGATTGGACAAGCTGTTACACTAAGGGTACATGTTTTACTCCACCTCCGGTCTATCAAACATTTGCACTTCTTGATCAGATTTGGCCAGTCCTTGGTAGTCCCAAGGAATGGGCACACATCTGGAGTATGTGGACCTTGTGATATGAATGAGCTGGGTGATCACCAAAGCAGGGCGTGATAACAGAGCCGCAGTCTGCCATAGTATTGCTGAGGCAGCTCCTAGTGCATCTCCCACTTATCACTACCATCTTCACATGGTAGCTCAAGAACATACAGACCATGAAATTGTTGCTTAAGTTGAGAATTTCCTCTTTAACAACAGTAGGGACCCTGACACTCAGAGACATTGGCTGAAAGTAAAGTATTATTGTACAAGTCAACATCAGACTTCAGACTACATTGGGGATTCTCTGACAGCTGCTAATAACAGTTTGAAACTGTCCACTTGCACTGACACCACCAGTTGCTAATAACAGTTTGAAACTGTCCGCTTGCATTGACACCAAGGCCTTCCCCAGTTACACTATTTGCAATACAATCAGGCACACAACACAAAGAGATACATGTACACATATGTGCATATATAAAACCAAGAAAACTTTTCAGGATTACAAACATTCAACAAGAACTAAAATTGAAACTTGCCCAAAATGAAGTGCCTGGCAGAGGCCTAAGCTACCAAGAAGATCGATCGCCACCACAATTAAGATTCAATTGAAGGGCCACAAGAAAGGTTGAAATCAAGGGGCTACACACTTCCAGCTTTGACCTGCAGAGTTAGATGGGTTTCTCGCCCTTTGATCTTTTGCACCCAAAGTAAATTGTGATGACCCTGTTAACATTTCGCAGCAGATTTATTATATCCTTTTTCCTGCATCTTATGCTTAAGATGGAAACTGCACCACTTGCTATTTGCAGGTTCGTTATATCCTTTTTCCCTACATTTTATGCTTAAAATAGGAACTGCACCACCTGCTGTAACGCTTACTATCCTAGAGGGAGTTGCACCCCAGCTTTTGGACTAACCCATCCCATTTTGCACATAAACTTGGGCTCTCTAACTGACATTAAAGCCCACCACTAGCTACCAGCAATGATCCTTTACTAAACCATAGGCCTATCAGCATGAGATCCAAAATGTCATACCAGCACAAGATATGAACCCAAACTCTAGTAAGACGTCATGATTTAACAAACCATATATCTATTCACTAGTTAGCAGCAACAAGGGCTGAATGCAAAACCATATAAGAACAAAACAAGTATAGCACAATCCATGTTCTAAGACTTGCGAAGTATATTGATTATAATGCCTACAAAGGAAAAAACAAAACTTTGCTCTATCAAATTACGATCAAGATTTACCCTGTAACTAACCATATTAATGCCAAAAAGGCTGTCTATAAGAAGTGTGCACCCATTACATTGCAAGTATGTGAAGCCCCAGCCAAAAAATACCAGAAAGTGTTTTGAAACATCTAAGAAATATTATGCAGTTGTGTGAGCTTTATTTCAGACTCCCAGGCAACATAATCACAAACCTACAGTGAAATAAAACAGACCGCCAGACAACAGAAAGCTGACATCCCAAAAAGAAACAATAAGAACAGATCACTACACCAAATATTAATTCAACTAATAGTGCATGGAGTTGCATTAAGAGTCTTTTAGCATTACAATGATTTAACACTACCGTAAAGAAGCTTTAAACAACCAAAGATATGATCGAACATAGTATGTTCCAAAGTGCAACCGTGGATGATAGCCCTAAAAAGAGACTGGTTCTTAGACCCATCGTAGCAGCATACAAAGCTTGAATAGGGTATGTATAAACAGCATGCTAAGTATTAGCACAGGTATGTAATGAAACAGTAAAGAGTAACTGACTGCAACTGAAACAGCATATTGTTGCTAGGGGAATGATAACTTAACACCCATTCCTAAGGCCAAGCCCCTTGTTGGATGAAGCAAACATGACTACATGACACATTCTTCACTCCGCAAGCCACCCGGGATCTCTAAGGAACCCTTGGCCTGCTTAGTGAATCCCCCCAAACCTGTGGGCTTTCTGGCAGGTTCAAGCAAGTGCACCAACTTGTTTGATGTGTCAGCCTCATTAATCTCTTCCACTACAACATTCAGACACATTCCTTTCACTTGATTAAAGCGCTCCTCAGAAAGAGAAACTTCTGCCAACAATCTCCATGCAGACTCCTCAGTAGCAGATTCATAATCCAGCCTCCTCTTCAAGACAATATGCCCACTAATCTCCCATACTGCAGGGTTAACCTGTGTGTCCAGTATATCTGAGTCCACCTGACCTAATGCTTGTTTCTCTGCGAAGCACTGAAAATAAAAAAAAAGAAGGAACCAAGGTTATACTAGAGCTGCGGTCATTAGAAGCAAACACAAATGTCTGTATCTAATGTACCTGCAGAATAGAAAGGGCAGAATCAGAGGGCAGAAAAGCATATATCACACGTACCTGTGGAAACAGGAAGACACGCTGTCCACAATCGGCAATGAGAACATTATATGGCATGTTATGTTCCTGCAGGACAATGCATGTTCTGGCAACACAATCTGCTAGCTCCTCGAAATTGCCACCATTTTCATACACAAGGCCTCTCACAGCATAATTGTTAAGCTCATATATTCTCACACCACCCTTTTTCCTGGTGCATGCTATCTTGGTCACAGCAGCCCGTTCAACAGGGAAAGGGACCGCCAGATAATAAGCCTGCAGCCAATGCCACAAGCTTAAGCAGTGACACCAAAGGAAGCTTGAAATTACGGAGAGAGCAGAAAAGATACCTGAAAGTGGAGATGATTGATTGTTGCAAAAGCTCCAAGGCTATTATAGCCCACTCGGAAACTTGGATTCTGGGCTTCAACAGCAAGATATAGGGCAAGCCGAAAACTTTCCACATCCATCTGCTGTGGCTTGCAGTCCAATAGTTTGGGAACAAGGAGCACATGACCATACTCAATAGGACTCACCTGTCAAAGAACAAACAGTTGCAAAACATTAGACTGCATTACAGCAGGAAACACATATGCATACTTCCAAATTGCTTGGATGTGGTGTGGATGTGCTTACATTTATAGCAATGATGTTCGGACTCCCGCCAATTACGGTTTCCTCACAATACCCTTGAACTCCATCCTTGGCCTCCTCAAAACAGAAAAGAACCTCCTCTTGACCCACTTTTGTGAAATTGAACTTTCTGGAATCAAATTGTTGAAGGACCTGATCTACACGGAACTCTGTTGGCCGTTTCTTAAGATGTCTCCCCTCATTCAGCTGTGCGATAAACCCAAATTCACCTGGAAGTACCTGAACAAAAACTAAATGTGAGGAATTTGCCAGTAAACATCCAAAAATTAAAGGGTTTAACATTTATTGTGACGTGTAGCTAACCTTAGTCTCACATGCTGTAACATCATAACGGAAAAGGCCACGAGTTGATCGTTCCTCCCACTGTTTAGTTTATGCAAAGTGAGAACAAACCAAGAAAGTTGAGATTCGATATAAGAAAAAGCTAAGAGCCTGTTCAGAGACAGCAATATCAAAGAACGTGCTCATGCTGATTAGAATCTGGTCCAACCAGCAGAGTACATATGCAATATGCATGAACACATTCCATGCAAAGCCCCCAACAAATGTTTATATCAGCATAGTGAATATCATGCAATTTGGCCACCTAAACATTGTCAAGGGCGAACCATCACATAGAATTGTGTAAAGAGGCATCATGAATAGGCATCATTAAAACCACCTGAGCAAGAATGAGCGAGTCCAGGAAGGCAACCCCCTCGTCATCAGAGCTATCGCTGCCATCCTGGTTTTGGCACCAGTGCGTCTTATCAAACATGTACACTGGTAATTTAGCCCCTGTGTTGAAAAACAAGTCAATCAACATGACAATGATAATGAACAGTACAACTGTCGTCACCCAAATGAAACTTGAAACTGACAGGTAACAGCCATAATAGCTGGTGCTTTCAATATTGCTCCCAGTGTATGAAACTATGTCATGCTGACAAACTGCTGCATAAACACATACAAGCAACTTCCACAAGTCCTCACACTCGACCCCACTCTTCATCCACTCTATCAGAAGGCCTGGCAACATGCCCAAGGACTGTGTCTCACACTTCATAGGACTCATATTTTTGTCAGCACCTAGAAGCTATGAGAAGCCCACTCCAGCAATTCATCTAAGACAATACCGGAACTAAAGTCTAAATGCGTAGGCAACTCGTGACCCCTATCAAATATAAGGCCATAACTAGGATCAATCACTACAAACAAAAGCCTGGAATAGGCCAAAACCCCAAATAACTGCTGCAGAAAACAAAGATACAATTTTTTGCAAAGCTTACCAGGAATGCAACAAGCCCCAAGACAATTCTTCCCACAACCAGGTTGTTCAATTCCGTCTTGGTAGATAGACACCATAGTTGGGATCCTCCTTATGGTTAAGCCGTTGCTGTCAGCCATCTAGGAGGACAAGGGAAGTGCCTGTGCGTCCACCGCCACCACCACCAGCTAAATATGTGAGATCTGAGGGATGCCCACCCTCCGCAGGGGTGGCGCCCCTTCCTCCGTGCAGGGATGGCGTGCTCAGCAATAGGAAGAAGTGGACCCTGCAGGCATGTAAGGATTCGCTAAGGGGAGCGGAAGGCCTAATTTTCAAAGCCGTGATGCCCGTATGGTGCCTCTCAATGTGTCTGGACTCTCCAAACCCGGGATGTGGGTTGGAGAAGAAGGCAGTTGCAAAGAGGGGTGGAATCGCCTCGGGGCAATGCTCTGTGCACAATGGGAAAATTTGGGTTAGAGGTGATAAGTGATGGTGGTGCAGAAAGAAGGCATAGAAATGAAGGATGTTGGAATTGGGGATGTTTTAAGGATTGAGAGAGAGAGAGAGAGAGAGAGTGTGTGTGTGTGTGTGTGTGTGTGTGAGAAATTGGGTGTTTCAGAAACCGAGAGAAAGTCAGCCGCGGAAGGGCTATTGGCTTTCCCACATGCAAATACCACAAAGAGGGGAGGAACAGAGCACCTGGAACAGAGCACAGCTATGGTAGTGGCTATGGAACAGAACACAGGAAAAGGATCGAGATGTAAGGATTGGCTACGGAACAAACACAGAAAACAGAAAGAGAAGCCAAAAAAGCATACAGCAATGGGTATGGAGTGAAACGAGCAAAAGCTCTCTATAGCTGTTGGAACACAGATGGATGGAGAGATATGGAACAGAACACAGTAAATGCTCTCAATGGCTATTGGGAGAGAGAGGGATGGAGAGATGTAAGGAAAGGCAAAGAGCACCTAAAAGCTAGGCAAGACAACAGGCTAAGAAATGCAGGACAGGGGTATATACGAAGAAAGAAGTGGAATCATCAGATATACATACTGAGAGCCTACTTCCACAGCCTTTTTTTCTCTCTCTCGAGTCTCTTTCTTCTCTTCTGGTGACTATTTGTGCGTCTCTTCTTCTCCTCCTCTGAGCCTCTCTCTCTCTCTCTCTCTCTAATCTTGCGTTATCTGTGGTTGGTTTGCACTTTAAGTAAGAGAATAGGTCGCCTTCGTTGTCTCTTAAGCGCCACACTAATCTACATGGCGAGAATTTTGCTGTTTTTATAAAGCTTATTTCTTATTGGCTCTTGGTTTTCTTTTTCAATTTTTATTAGGCGTTCCGTCTTTTACTGTTTCAGGAGTCGGCCTTGTCAATCAAGAGTTTAGGCCAGGCACTCGCACTTCATGGTACAGTTCCCTTGGGGTTCCCAATTGCCTCAATTGTTGCCACCATTTTTGTATGGTGGTGTTCTCGCTACAACCTTAGTATCCATTCGTGTGCCAACTCAATTGCCTCAATTGTTGCCACCGTTTTTGTGTGGTGGTGTTCTCGCTGTGACAAAATGCCTACAACCTTAGTATCCATTCGTGTGCCAACTCGACCTTAGGGTGGTTACACAACAAGCTCGCTAATATTATGTGCTCTACATCATGGAAAATATATTATCAAAAGAGCCATTACATTTTATATGCGCCTATTAGCGTAAGGACTTTGCATGCCCACATGTATAATAGATTTATTTTGATGTATTTATTAGAGAAGATAAAATATTATTTTTGTAAAGCTATTAGAATTGAGTGTATTTTGATTTATTTATATAGAAAAGCCTGTCGTGCAAAGTGAGGAAAAGTAAGAAACACAAATGGATGCTTTCAATGTATTATGGATACAAAAGCTTATTCTAATATAAATACATTCTAGGGGAGGTGCTCGCCCATGCATGGGGAGAGATTGTATCCATTATTGTGTTGTGCAAGCTTTTGGAGTTTTCTTCTCTCATGCTATTTGTTTAATTCTTATTTTATTCTCACTTATTGTTTACCATATGGTGAAGGCAAGTAATATCAGTATATCAAGTATATCAGAGTGAGCTAATTGGTTTGCACGTCAATATTAAAAAAGGGAGGTATACATCCATCTTGAAGACATAATCATCCACATCAAGCATCACTAAAATATCCCTTAGACAAATGCTCTATCTAAAGGTTCTACTTAAAGGTTGGGTTTCCCAAGGGTGCTTCGATTTCCAAGGCTAAAAGTATTGAAGGAGACTTCTCTCACTCGCACTAGTGGTTTTCTCTCCATTAGTGGTGTGCTTGAGACACAGAGATAGTGGATGAACGAGCCCTGAGCGGAAGCACACGAGCAGATGTAAGAGTTACGGTGGAAGGAGCAAGAGACACAAGATGTGGGAGCTTCGATAGTCACAATGTGTGACCAACCTTCCCTTATTCAAATGTCATTAAGAGAATAAAGAATGAAGTGACAATGATGGGGGCGCCTGCCACACTTGTAGTATATAGGTGTGCAAGTATTGTAAGTGTAATGAATACACAGGTGTTTAGGCACAAGTGCCTTTACCCCAACAACCTCCCATGCCTACCAGCTTTCTAAGGGAGGTAAAACACTCTGTTGAGAGACTTTTAGTAGTAATCAGATCTGCAAGATTTTGGTCAATTGAGATCTTGACAAGCTCCATGGACTTGTCCTCAATGACCTCTTTGATAATAACACACCTCAATGTGCTTTGTCTTCGCATGGAAGACCGAATTCTTAGCCAACTGAATAGTACTCATAGAATCTGAATGTAGTGTAGGGACCATATCAATAATACCAAGGTCTACAACTAGGCAGCCTAACCAGAGAGCCTCCTTGCAAGCCTTAGTGGTGGTTGCAACATATTGTACCTCTCTAGTGGATAGGGCCATGCATTTCTACATCCAAGAAACAACACCTCTAGCAAAGGTGAAGACATAGATAGAGATAGACTTCTTAATGTATGTATGTCTTGCATAATTAGAGTAAGTGTACCCCATGACTCCTGTATCATGGCCACCATAACATATGCACATATCTGCATTGCCCTTAAGGTACCACATGATACTCTTCATGGCATCCCACTACTGCTTGCCAAGGGTAGCCATATAGCATGCCACAACTTCCATTGCAAATGCTATGTCAGGACGAGTGATTATCATGGCATATATCAAATTGCCCATTATGGATGCATAAGGGATCTTGGCCATCTCAGTCTTCTCCTCATCATACTGTGTACAATTGGCCTAACTAACCTTCACATGAGAGGGTAAAGGATAGCCAATAGGCTTAACATTCTATATATGAAACCATTCAGGACCTTCTAGATATACTCCTTCTATGAGACAAGTAAAGGAGCCCTTTAGAGCAATCATACGTGATGCACATCCCTAGAATATGTGAGGCTTGGCCCACTTCCTTCATCTCAAAGCTCTTCTCGAGCTAGCCTTTCAAAGCATCCATCTCATCATGAACACTCCCTGTAATCAGCATATCATCCACATAGAGTACCAAAATCATAACTTACACATGCATCCATATAGCCAAGAAAGATGCATTTCACAAACTTAGGATCCAGCTTATTACGCTTGTTTTGTATGTGTATCAATGCAAAAGTCTCAAACTTTTTTAGCTTCAATTACAAAAAATCATGCATACATTGTGTTGTTTCCTAAGTGCTCGCTTAGCTTGTGTATAAATAATTAATGGAAACAATTCAATCTTAGGGTTGCTAGTCAAAGAAATTATTTGGCCTTGAAATTCAAATGTTATTGTGTGAGTATGATAATCAATAGCATGATTAAATTGGTGTTTGGAAGGCATACCAGGGATAATATCCAATGATTGAAGAGGTGCAACTAAGAAATCACATTTTCTTAAATATTTTTCCATAGAAATGTATAGTTCCTTAAATTTAATTGTACCATTGTACCTAATGCCTCGAAATGTAGATTTAACCTTGTATAATGAAGGACTAATTTCCAATTGCAATCTTGTACCTAATTTTTTCGAAATAAAGTCATGAGAACTACCATTGCTATGCAAAATAGTCACATCTGAATCATTCATAGAACCTTTCGTTTTCAATGAAGTATGTAAAGAAATAGGCATATCTGACTTTTTTTCAGTCTACTTCTTGTTGTAATGAATCAATTGTCCAATTAGGAGTGTAGTTGGGTTCCCCTTCAATATTGTTTAATTGTGGTATTTTGGTTGTTGTTGAGTAGTAATGGAACTCCACAATCCACTTGATAGTGTCCAAATTTTCCACAATGATGACAAATAAGTTTGGCCTTTTTATTTTGAATATTAAGATTTGTAGTTTGAGGTTTTACCTTGTTGTTTGCATACCTTTTGCATGTTGCAGATTTGTTGTTGGAAATTGGAGGACTTGTTAGACGAAAAAGAGTTATGGTGATAAGGAACAAAAGGTCTCTTGGGGGGGTTGTGATTATTGTTGAAGGAATGAGGTGTAGTGGATTGTTGATTGTGAAACATCTAGGCAATAAATTGGAATTCTTTCTCGGTATCATAGGTATAAGAGATAGCTTTGTGAAAAGAAGTGGGTTTAAGAGAATTTAATTTAGCTTGATACTCGATTGAAGACCATCTTCGTATTGCATTGTAGCATGCTCTAGAGAACTTCCTCAAGCATGCATAGCAGCAAAAGTCTTTGCCAAAATCTTTCAATGTAGATATAAACATTATTACCTTCTTGCCAAGATAAATTGGACCAATTTTGCCTCGCTTGAAGATGAAACTAGGGTGGAAGAAAAAAATCTTTAACTTTGTCCTAAAAATCAGCCCATGTCCTCAGATGATCGATGCTATGGCATAGGACTTTCCACCAAAGTGAAGCTTTATCACTCAAATAAAAAGTTGCACACTTGATTTTATCCTTCTCGGGAAAAGCTTCTTCATCGAAGTAATCATTGAATTGGCTCAACCAGGACAATACAAAAATTTCATCCTTTTTTTCATCAAACTTAGAAAATTGGAAAGACTTATAGCTTATTTTTTGGTCCTTTTTGGTTTGTTGAGCATTGAATACACCCTTCAAGATTTGAGCAATTCGATCATATTTGTCTTGAGCGGTAGGATTTTGTTGATGTTCGCGATCATGAAGTGCCTACGTGACCGCATTCAAATTATGTTGAAGAAGATTGATTTGTTGTTGCAGAGTAATTTCTTGAAGAGGTGATTCCATATTCTCCATATTGACTTCATCAGTGTGAGAAGGTCCCAATATGATAAAAATAATTTGGTGTGCAAGAAAGAGATTTGAATAAGACGTGTTGCATGTGAATAAAGCTTTAAAGAACCCACATAATAAATACCTTGTGTGTGATCAGAAGTATATCCAAGAGTCCTCCTATGTAGAAACAAAAGTATTTAGTGGTACAATTTACCATTGAAATACTGCATAAGAATAGCCTTGTAAAATCCGACTCCAAAAGGGGACTATCAATATGAAAGGGGGTGGCTTAGCAACGGCTTATATGATATTCCCCTTGCGACCCCCCTTAAAAGGAAATTGGCGAGTGCTACCTAATAGGAGAGAAAAAGTAAATAAAGCTTTTAAGCTTTATAGCTTAAGCTCTTCGTCGATTCCAAATGGTGCAAGTGGTGGAGATCAATGATAATCGTCCACTAATGGTGCAGCAAAGATGGTGGACCCACCATGAATGAATGGCAGTCACTACAAGGATTTGAGCTAGTAGCGACGTCGATTAGCGACGGCGGGTAGTGGCGTCGCTATTGGCGACGCAAATAGCGACGCTCCACAGGGAAAAAAAACGGGCCGAAATGGAGCGCGGTTTCATTTCGCGTTTGCGTCTTGTGTATTTTGAGAGCGAGAGCAAGGGAGAGAGTGACCGTCGTGAGAGAAGGAGAGGAAGAAGACTTGCCGCCGCCGCCGTTGTTCGCGAAGGAGAGGAGGAGCCTTCATCGCAAAGAGGAGCCGCCCCACACTCGCCATATCTCATCGATGAGTCTCCCTCTCTCTTTCTTTTGCTTGTTTAAGGTTTAAATCACTTTCTCTTTTGCTTGTTTAGGAGAGGAAATGAGAGAGAAAGAGAGGGAGAGGGAGAGAGAGGGAGAGGGAGAGGGAGAGGGAGAGGGAGAGGGAGAGGGAGAGGGAGAGGGAGGAAGAGTGCATTCTCTCTCTCCCTCTCCCTTTTGCTTGTTTAAGGTTTAAATCACTTTCTTTTTTGCTTGTTTAGAAGAGGAAATGTGAGAGAAAGAGAGAAAGAGAGGGAGATGGAGATAAAGAGAAAGAGAGGGAGAGGGAGAGGGAGGGGGAGGAAATGAAAGAGGGAGAGAAAGAGAAAGAGAAAGAGAGGGAGAGGGAGAGGGAGGGAGAGTGCATTCTCTCTCTCCCTCTCCCTTTTGCTTGTTTAATGTTTAAATCACTTTCTTTTTTGCTTGTTTAGGAGAGGAAATGAGAGAGAAAGAGAGAAAGAGAGGGAGAGGGGGAGAGGGGGAGAGAAAGAGAGCGAGGGGAAGGAAATGAGAGAGGGAGAGAAAGAGAAAGAGAGCGAGATGGAGAGGGAGAGAGAGGGAGATGCACTCTCCCTCCCTCTCCCTTTTGCTTATTAAAGGTTTAAATCACTTTCTTTTTTGCTTGTTTAGGAGAGGAAATGAGAGAGAAGGAGAGAAAGAGAGGGAGAGGGAGAGGGAGAGAGAGGGAGAGGGAGAGAGAGAGAAAGAGAGTGCATACATGTCACATAGACGATCTGACGCACGCAAGGCAATCAAGAGTGGGGCTGCAAAGCCCGAGTGGTTAGATGCAGACGACTGGCGCCGACTGAGGGAGGAGGCTACAGATTTGCCAGGACGTTGGAGTCAGCAGCGCAAGGCGGCGAGGGTACGACTCGAGGCCGGAGTGGTCCATCATCTTGGGAGTGGCGGTCACAGGACATATTTGGAGGACTTTGTAAGTTTCTCTTTTGTTTTGCTTGTTTGTTTTTTTGAAATATTCTTTGTACTGACAATCATGTTTCTAACAGTTAGCATTTTGTTTTCTTTGCAACACTCCATTACAAATCGCGATTCGCAAGGCCTTGAGACTCGATATGTAGAGAGGCACAGTCTCAATGCATTGATCGACCGATTGTATAGGCACGGCGGCCCTGTAAGTCACTCATCTTTCTTGTCCATAGTTAACCATGAGATATTTGAATGCATTATTGTATGGTGGATTGATGTGTTGTTTCTTTTTCTGCAGAATCCGTTCGATGCTCCTTTGCGGCGGGACGAGCTTTCGGGGGACGAGGATTTGTAGCTCGCCCTTGGATCCTTGGAGCTCACACACATTTATTTTTTAGTCGCCTGATCTATGTAGACATTTTCTATGTATTAGTGATATCCTGTCATGATTGTACCAATCGCTTTTTATGCGATCATGTATTAGTTTTATGATTTCAGTATACATTCTTTTTGTTTGCAAGCGCTTTGTATACAGTAGTGCAGAAACTATTTTGTATGGCTCTCATATAGCACACAGTGCTATATGTCTGCTCTGCCACAAAATTTTTTTTTTCCCTGTTACTGTCCCTATTTGCGTCGCAAATTTACCGCTTGCGTCGCTATTGGCGTCGCTATGTCCGTCGCAAATTTACTGGTTGCGTCGCTATTAGCGTCGCTATATGCGACGCATATAGCGACGCCAATAGCGACGTTTCTATGGCGTCGTCAATAACGACGCTTTTTGCGACGATGGGGGCAAATTTTGTTGTTTGTATTTTTGTCGCTTTAAACGTTGGTATAAGGTCTATATCTTGTAGTGAGTTTTGGAATTGGTGGGGTAGGGCAACTGAATCATCATAGGCTGGTCTTCCTCTTTGTTGGGGGTAAAGGCGTCTATCTCTCACTGTCTGTGTTTTCATTACACTGATAGTACTCGCACACTTGTACATTGCACAAGTGGTAGGCACCCATCACTATCACTTCATTATTTATTCTTTTAGTGACATTTGAATAAGGGAAGGCGGGTCACACATTGTGACTGTTGAAGTTCCCACATCCTGTGTCTCTTACTCTTGCTTTCTTACTTCTTCCACCATAGCTCTTGCTTCTGCTTGCATGCTTCCACTTAGGGCTCATCCCTTCAACTTGTATTAGAGCTGAGATTAAGGAGCCTCACCTGACATTTGCTTCATCAACTTGTGACAATACCTACATCAATTCACTCATGGCCCAATGTATACATTGAACTCTATCTTCTACTAGACTTCTTTCCACTTATTGAGGTTTGCTCTAGGGTGCAAAAGACCTTTGTCATTAGTGTTTAAGCCTCAATATTGAGAAGTAAGACCTACAGGTAGGGCAACCATCTCAATGTGATTTGCACATGGTTGTCCGAGCTCCCTTACCTGCCTTGCAGTAATCACTTCTAGCTCCTAGACAATCATTGGACACTTATCATTCGTATTGGTCATTCATAGCATTGCTAATTGACATTGGCATTAATCTTTGAGCTTCTCAACTTCACTTTGTGGCTAGATACTTAAGACAATCTACTGTCATAAAACATGGATAGCCATTGAACCACTTTGAGAGCTTCACTTATGCTCATTTACTCATGCTACGATATTGGATCATTGGAGGATGCTTGCTTGATGTCTTGTGATGTTGTTTGAGTTGAACTTGAGCTCTGTTGGGTTGTATAAGGTCAACCATTGCTAGTTATTATAGAAAATTTGCTATAATACCTCTGGGATAACCTATTTTTCAGGGTTTTGGAGCTCTACTAATGCTCATATACCTATGCACCATTGTTGAATAATTCTAGGATGTATTGCTATGATTTTGGGATCCGATTTGAGCTCTCATTGACATGATTTTGATAGTTATTTTATTCTTGTATACTGTGGATAGCATGTTGTAATAGCAATACGATAGACATTTAATCTATTGTTTGAGCTCCTGGTGCTCATTTGCACTATCCATATGACATGTATTTGATGCTCGATACTTGGTGGATGTTATGACATTGATCTAATATGATTTGGGGCTGATCGTGAGCTTGTATTGGCTCATTTTTTCATAGTTTTACTACTATACTATAGTGGACAACAAGCTTTTACATAGAAAAATTTTATGCCTATTGCTCTTGGATGTTATTCAGGTGCTTCATATAAATGTATTGATGCTTAGCATTGGTCTATGCACCCGAATATGCTATGGGATGCTCTTGAGCCTCAATTTTGAGCTTGGTGACATTTATCTTGGCTATGGTTACATGTATTTGTTACTTCAGTGGCTTACGCAGTTACGGGCTTGAAGACTCCATTGGGTTTTATGCGGTTGGCTGCTCGGATGGTCATGTGCTTGATGTTTCAAGCTTGCATTGCTCATTTGGCATTCACTTTGTTCCAATGGGAGTTATTTGCGCTACTTGGATACTTTGCATTTGAGCAGCGCTTTGGGTTTATGCAATTGAGCTTACTTTACTGAGATCGTGGGACTTCGTTGAGTTATGTCTACACTCTCTAGATGCTATTCGGATGTAGTTGTTGCCTAATGGGCTGATTTGATTCATGTTAGTTCTCTTCCATTATCTTTGAGACCTACTATACACATGACAATTATGCCTATTGGATGTATCGCTCTTTGACACATTGAGTTTGACAATTCTTAGTATCAATTGCATGCTCAGTGAACTACTAGTGGTTTGTACATATCTCACTTCTCAACAGGATACACTACAAGGATATGAGGCTATAGCGATGGGCGTTAGCGATGACAAATAGCAGTGTCGCTATTTGCGTCGCTTTTAGTGTCACAAATGCGGCGCTAATAGCGACGCAAATAGCGACAGTACCCAGAGCAAAAGAACGCGGGCCGAAACTCGAGCACGTCATTTTTCATGCATTCACGAAAGAGAGAGCGAGAGGGAGAGCGACCATCTTGCTAAGAGGGATAGAAAGAGAGAAAGAAGGCTTCTCACCGCCACCGCTGCCACCGCCACCGTTCGCGAAGAAGAGGATGAGGCGTACGGAGAGCGAAGAGGAGCCGCCGTCGTGAATAGGAGCCACCAAACCCTTCTTCGAGTCTTTATGATGAGTGCATTCTCCATTCTTGCTTTGCTTTTGTGTTTTCTCTCTCTTTTTTACTTGTTTTTGGTATAATTCGTGTATATTGAGAGAGGGAGAGGAAATGAGAGAGAAAGAGAGGGAGAGGGTGTTGAGATATCGAGCTCCACTCGTGATATGCCAGGGTGACCGTTGTGCATTTATGTCACCGACTTGTCAGTTGCAGATGCGGTTGGTACACCGCCCATGAATAATCAGTTGCAGATGCGGTTGGTACACCGCCCATGAATAATAGCTACATGATAGCTATCCTTATCTAATCTAATTCGTGGCTCAGTTAGTATGCCACCTTAGTTATCAGTTAGTATGCCACCTTAGTTAGTTGAGTTTGTTTTGAGACCCATATATAGGGTTCTTCTATTTCCTTGTACGAGAGTTCTTTTTGGCTTACACAACTAAGAAGAGGAAAACTGTTTTCAGCCTCCATCTCTGTACGTATTCCCCCATTGTGCAAGCAAGAAAGCTTCAAGTGAGACTCCTTCCTTCTCTCCCACAATCTTGACATGGTATCAAAGCCTTGTTCGTGGTAAGGAGCTCAAGAAAGCAAGCCAAGCTCGCGGTGTTCTGGTAAGAGGAGCAGTGTTGCTTTCATTTTCTGTTTTGGGAGCAGATCTCTACAGGTAGCACAGCCAGAAATTGCAAGAGTGCATTGTCTCAAGTTGAGACGCCCTTCGCGGTGAAGCAAGAGGGCAATATATGCTACGGGTAAGGGCTTTAATCCTGGGCGACACTGTTTTTTTGATTTGAGGCCATTTCGGGGCCTGTTTTGGAGGCGGAAGTTTTCTGCACGCACTCAGGAAAAAGCCCTGTTTTATGCTGTGCGACCACTGTTCTACAGGTCGCTGAAAAGTTATCACAAATATTGCATCATATGCTCGTGTGCAGAGACATTGGGAGTTACAGAATCATCCTTAGTTCCTGTATATGCAAAATCGTCACTAGGAAGTGACTGTGTGGTCAAATACCACTTTCACCAGTTTTGCAGATTTGCCCTTGTGAGGCTGAAGCTGTGTTCTTTGCAGTGACAGAATTTTTTGCAGTGTTCTGTAATGGCGTCTGATTCTCTTTCACAGATTGTCACTGAAAAGCTTGACAAGAACAACTTCCAAGCATGGAAGTTTATAATGATGAATTTCCTTATGGGAAAAGGATATTGGGAATTTGTTGCAAGAAATGAAGAAGAACCAGTTCTTCCTGATGTTCCCAATCAATAGCAAATGCAGGCATTCAAAGCATGGCATAAGAGAGCCAGGAAAGTTATGTACTGGCTGTCTATCAGTATTTCAAACTCTATGATTGTGCATATTCAGGATGCAAGTACGCCAAAGGAGGCATGGGATACTTTGTCAAAAATGTATAGCACAAATACGCAAGCCAGGAAAATGCAGCTCAAGTAAGAGTTGCATAATGTGCAAAGAGAAAGTATGAGCATCAATGACTAAAGGTGAAGAAGATTGCAGATGCACTTGCTTCCATTGGGTCGCCAGTGGAAGATGATGATTTAGTCCCAGTGACCTTGAATGGTCTAGGAAAGGATTATGCACAGTTCCAAACATCCATTTCCGTCCGTGAAAGATTTCCTGATTTTGAGGAGTTGATTGCTCTTCTAATTTCTGAGGAGCAGAGAAATGGTGGTGCATCTTCTTCAGGAGGAACTTCAAAAGAAGCTGTCTTCTACTCAAATGCTGGAAGAGGTAGAGGCAGAGGTAGAGGAGGCCGATTTGGAGGCCGTGGTAGAAATCAGAATATGCAGCAAACTCAAGAAAACCAGTCCTATGGAGGAGGACGTGGTAACTCTAGAGGCAGGGGGAGCCAAAGAGGTCATGCTGGATGGCAAAGAGGCCAAAATGCAAACAGTAATGTTGAATGCTACTACTGTGGTAAAATGGGTCATATGGCTAAAGACTGCTATAAAAAGCAGAATGACATCATGAATGGAAAATTGCAACAAGGGAATTATGCATCTTCTAGTAGACAGGGTGATGACAGAAATGAGCATTTGTTTATGGTGCAGCACATGAACAATTCTGTGACAAGTGCAGAAGAAAGCAACGATGTGTGGTATGTTGACTCAGGTGCATCAAACCACATGACAGGTCATGCAGAATGGATGGAGGATGCAAGGAAAATGGAAAAACCAGGATTTGTGGAGACTGGTGATGATACTGCACATCCTATTGTGCAGATTGGAAAATTTCCTTTGTCTATGCAGGATGGGAAAAAGAAATACCTGTCCGATGTATTTCATGTCCCCAATATCACCAAGAATCTGGTTTCTGTTGGTCAAATGGTTGAGCAGGGCTTGCAGGTCAGATTTAATCCTCATGGATGCTTTGTTGAGGATATGAAAAATAAAGGTCGCTTGATAGTAAAAGGAAAAAAGAAGGGCAGAATGTTTACATTGGATGTAGACATGTCTGAATTGAGTGCAGCAATGTTTGCACATGGGACCGGTGTAGTTGCAGATATTGATATCTGGCATAAACGCATTGGTCATGTTAATGTACAGCGACTTAAATCAATGCAGGCCCAAAATATTGTTGCAGGATTGCCTAAATTCAAGGTTGCAGAAATGCATAAGGTATGTGAAGCCTGTCAATTTGGAAAACAGGCAAGGAAACCATTTCCTAGACATGTTCAAGAGAGTGAGAAGCCATTGGAATTAATCCACTCTGATGTGTGGACTACTAAAGCTGCATCTCTTGGAGGCTGTCATTATTTTGTCACTTTTATTGATGACTATAGCAGAAAAGTTTGGGTGTATTTTATGAAAAAGAAAAGTGAAGTTTTTGGGCATTTCAAAACTCTTAAAGCTATGGTTGAAAAAGAAACAGGCCTGCAAATAAAATGCCTAAGGTCAGATGGAGGGGGAGAGTACCTCTCAAATGAGTTTGCAAGGTTCCTGCAGGAGCATTGCATAAAGCAGCAATATTCATGTAGTCATACCCCACAACAAAATGGAATTGCAGAAAGGAAAAACAAGCATATTGGAGAGGTATCTCGTGCCATGCTCAACGAAAAAGACTTGCCAGATTTTTACTGGGCTGAAGCAGTTGCTACAGCAGTCTATATAATGAACAGGACTCCCACTGCAGCAATACATGGGATGACTCTAGAGGAGAGGTATACTGGTAGGAAACCAGATATTTCTCATTTGAAATTTTTTGGTTGCATTGCCTATGTACATGTGCCAGATGAGTTGAGATCCAAGTTGGATCCAAAAGCTGAGAAGTGCATCTTTATTGGTTACTCTCTGCAGCAAAAAGGGTATAGATGCTATAACCCTTCTACTCGTAAGTTTACAGTGAGTAGAGATGTTGTTTTTGATGAGATGAGTAGCTGGTATAAACCAGTAAATGTGATTGATGATGTAGATGCACAAAATGGTAATGCTGCACAGAATTCACAGCAGCAGTCACAAAATATTAGTGGACCTGGAGCGTCCTCTAGCAGTGGTTCACATTCTTCGCCATGGACAGGCAGATTGAGATCAGGAGAATCTTCTCAAGTCAGTGCAAAGAGTGGTATGCAGATGTCACGAAAAGGAAAAGAGAAGGTAGATCAGCCCATGTTTGATGTGAATGCAGGTCACTCTTATGTGGTATACTGGTAGGAAACCAGATATTTCTCATTTGAAAATTTTTGGCCGCATTGCCTATGTACATGTGCCAGATGAGTTGAGATCCAAGTTGGATCCAAAAGCTGAGAAGTGCATCTTTATTGGTTACTCTCTGCAGCAAAAAGGGTATAGATGCTATAACCCTTCTACTCGTAAGTTTACAGTGAGCAGAGATGTTGTTTTTGATGAGATGAGTAGCTTGTATAAACCATAAATATGATTGATGATGTAGATGCACAAAATGGTAATGCTGCACAGAATTCACAGCAGCAGTCACAAAATATTAGTGGACCTGGAGCGTCCTCTAGCAGTGGTTCACATTCTTCGCCATGGACAGGCAGATTGAGATCAGGAGAATCTTCTCAAGTCAGTGCAAAGAGTGGTATGCATATGTCACGAAAAGGAAAAGAGAAGGTAGATCAGCCCATGTTTGATGTGAATGCAGGTCACTCTTATGTGGATGGTGAATCCAGTGGCTCTGAACAGAGCATTGATGATGAGTTAGGTATTCCTTCTATTGTTACACCTGGAGTAAGGAAGACCATGGATGTTTTGAGAGCACTTGGGAGTGAGCCTACTTTGCGCAGGTCAACCAGAGTTAGGTATCCTGTGGATAGGCTGAAATATGATGGATTTACAGCCATTCACTATGCATATATGGTCAAAGTGATACAGGAACCAGAACCCACTTCTTTTGAGCAAGCCATGGGAAAAGAAATATGGGAGAAAGCTATGGATGAAGAAATGGATGCCTTGGAAGCAAATGCTACATGGGAATTGGTACCTTTGCCTAAAGGTAAGAATGCAATTGGCTGTAAGTGGGTTTATAAGGTGAAGCACAATGCAGATGGTTCTGTGAACAGATACAAGGCAAGATTAGTAGTCAAGGGGTATGCACAAACATATGGCATTGACTATGAAGAAACATTCAGTCCGGTTGCAAGGATGGCAACCGTAAGAGCAGTCATTGCTATGGCTGCATCAAAGGGATGGTCTTTACATCAGATGGATGTAAAGAATGCCTTCTTGCATGGTGATTTGCAAGAAGAGGTCTATATGGAGCAGCCACCAGGTTATGTGCATGCTGTTCATCCTGAGTTTGTTTGCAGGTTGAAGAAAGCCTTGTATGGCTTGAAGCAAGCACCTAGAGCATGGTCTGACAAGATAGGACATTATCTTGTCACTATTGGCTTTCAGATTTCCAAGGCAGATTTCTCACTTTATGTGAGAAAAACAGAGAAAGGTACTATGCTACTTGTCATTTATGTTGATGATTTGATTATGACAGGTGACAGTGATGAAGATATCCTTCATGTGAAAATGCTATTGAAGCAGAAGTTTGAGATGAAGGATTTGGGAGAGCTGCGTTAAGTGGGATACAACTCTTGCAGAGGCAGTATGGATTGGACATGCTGTCCAAATATGGGATGACAGGCTGTAAGCCTATTTCAGTTCCTTTGGAGCAGAATGTGAAGCTGAGCGCAGATGCAGGTGAGCTTCTGGAAGACCCTACTATGTACAGACGCATAGTAGGAAGCTTGATTTATATGACTATTACCAGGCCAGATTTGAGCTATGCTGTTGGATTGGTAAGTCAGTTTATGCAGGCTCCAAGCAAACCGCATTTGGATGCGGCTAGACGCATACTCAGGTATGTGAAGTCCACATTGCAGTATAGACTATTTTATGAGATTGGGGTTCAGATACAGTTGCATGGATACACTGATGCTGATTGGGCTGGTAGCATTTCTGATAGATGATCTACCAGTGGATATGTGTTCTCTTTTGGGAGTGCTGCAGTCACTTGGAGCAGCAAGAAACAGCCTACAGTTGCCTTGTCCAGCATAGAGGCTGAGTACAGGGGTGCAGCAATGGCTGCATGTGAGGTAGCTTGGTTGCATAAGCTACTTTATGATATGCATCAGCCTACAGATGGGCCAGTTGTCATTTATTGTGACAACATGAGTAGTATACACTTGGCAAATTACCCAGTCTATCATGCTAGAACAAAGCACATTGAGGTGCATTATCACTATGTGCGGGAGAGGGTTTTACTAGGTCTTATTGATCTAGTTTATGTCAGCACAGAGGATCAGGTAGCTGACATATTTACGAAGGTATTGGGCGCAGAGAAGCTGCACAAGTTTAGAGACCTGCTTGGTGTGCAGGAATTGGGATTGAGCTCGAGGGGGAGTGTTGAGATATCGAGCTCCACTCGTGATATGCCAGGGTGACCGTTGTGCATTTATCCTTATCTACTCTAGTTCGTGGCTCAGTTAGTATGCCACCTTAGTTAGTTGAGTTTGTTTTGAGACCCATATATAGGGTTCTTCTATTTCCTTGTACGAGAGTTCTTTTTGGCTTACACAAATAAGAAGAGGAAAACTGTTTTCAGCCTCCATCTCTGTGTGTATTCCCCCATTGTGCAAGCAAGAAAGCTTCAAGTGAGACTCCTTCCTTCTCTCCCACAATCTTGACAGAGGGAGGAAATGGGAGAGGGATAGAGAGGAAATGAGAGAGGGAGGAAATGGGAGAGGGAGGGAGAGAGAAAGAGAGGGAGAGGGAGAGAGGGAGGGAAAGAAAATGAGAGAGGGAGAGGGAGTTTTCTCTCTCTCTTTTACTTGTTTTTGGTATAATCCGTGTGTATTGAGAGAGGGAGAGGAAATGAGAGAGAAAGAGAGGGAGAGGGAGAGGGAGGGAGAGGAAATGAGAGAGGGAGAGGACTTGTTTTTGGTATAATTCATGTGTATTGAGAGAGGGAGAGGAAATGAGAGAGAAAGAGAGGGAGAGGGAGAGGGAGGGAGAGGAAATGAGAGAGGGAGAGGGAGGGAGAGAGAAAGAGAGGGAGAGTGAGAGGGGGAGGGAGAGAAAATGAGAGAGGGAGAGGGAGTTTTCTCTCTCTCTTTTACTTGTTTTTGGTATAATTCGTGTGTATTGAGAGAGGGAGAGGGAGGGAGAGAGAAAGAGAGGGGGAGGGAGAGGAAATGAGAGAGGGAGAGGGAGAGGGAGACATTAAACATAATAGGGAAATGAGAGAGGGAGAGGAAATGGGAGAGGGAGAGGGAGGGAGACATTAAACATAATAGGAAAATGAGAGAGGGAGAGGGAGAGGGAAACATTGAAAGAGAGAAAGAGAGGGAGAGGGAGAAGGAGGGAGAGAGAAAGGGAGGGGGAGGGAGAGGAGAAGAGAGAAAAAACATTAAACATAGTAGGGAAAGAGAGAAAGAGAGGGTGAGGGTGAGGGAGGGAGAAGAAATGAGAGACGGAGAGGAAGAGAGCAAAAGGAAATGAGAGAGGGAGAGGAGAGAGAAAAATGAGAGAATGAGAGGAGAGAGAAAAAGAGAGAAAATATGTTAAACATAATAGGGAAAGAGAGAAAGAGAGGGTGAGGGTGAGGGGGAGGGAGGGAGAGGAAATGAGAGAGGGAGAGGAGAGAGAGAAAAATGAGAGAGGGAGAGGAGAGAGAAAAAGAGAGGAAAATCATTAAACTTAATAGGGAAAGAGAGAAAGAGAGGGTGAGGGTGAGGGAGGGAGAGGAAATGAGAGAGGGAGAGAAAGAGAGAAAAGGAAATAAGACCTTACAATAAGCTCATCCTAGGCTCATATAGGGGTTAAGTCGATCCTCAACAAACTTAAGGGATATATGGCTAGAGAACCCTAGCACACTTGCGCCTCCTAGCATAATGTTCTTCTTACAAAGAGACCTCTCATACATGGGGCTCGTCCTAGCCTCCACCATGCTCAAACTATCCCCTTGGTGAAGGGATCTAGCCACTAACCTTGGGGGAGGTTTAGTGTGTAACCAAATATCCACTTATGAGGGCACACAAACTTTTGTAGAAGTATACAACGAAGGCAATCAGCCTATCAGCTAGAAAAACATTCATTTTTCATAACGTAAATCCAAAAATAACTTTGGATATTCCATAAAAATCAATCTCTTCTTAAAAAGACAAATACAAAAAACTAAAACAACATCATTCATATGCTTCGCAAAAACTAAAACAACATCACCACAAGATCTCTTAGGAAACTCATCTTCAACTATCAATTTTAATTTAAAAATATAATATAAAATCACTTGCAAGGAAGGATACTCTTTTATCATTAACCCTCTTTCATCCTTAGAATAGTCTTAGGAACAAATTTCTGCTCTAACAAGCATATATTTGAGCATAATAACTATTTTAAGGTTTCTTCCATGAGTAGTAGTAGTATATATGCAACCATCAAGCTAGAGATCATGCTTTGGTATCTGTGGAGATCCCAATCTCATGCCCTTATAGAGATTGTAGTGTGCCGTGATCGTAGTCATAGCCGTGATTGTTAAAGAAAATGAGAGAGGGGGAGGAAGAGAAAAAAGAAGAAGGAATGAGAGAGAGGGAGAGGAAATACATACAACATAATAACGAAAGAGAAAAAGAGAGAGAGATGGAAGGAGAGGAGAACAATTTAAGAAAGAAACACAAGGCATATCTTAATCAGCGCGTCCCATGTCCTTGCTCTCAATGCAAGCTGGCAATTAGACGAAAACGTCGATTGTCTATAGAACATGTACGATGCTTCGGCGAGTTTCAATCTGAGATCATTGATCAGGTGATTGCAGATTTTTAGCAAACGGTAAGAAAAGTTAATATCAATCATGCATTGTACTCGCAAGCTAATTAAATACCATATACAAGAAGATTGGGTGTGGCTGGCAAATTTTATATACAGGGAGGTGACGTCTCGCCCCAAGGAGGAGTGCACCCTTTGCGGCCAATTAGAAGAGTTCGTGGGCGTGTGATGGATGGAGTGCATGAGCCAATTCACCACTTGCAAGGCACTACCCAATCTATACCGTCAATGTCAGAGGAGACATGCAACCTTCTAGACCTACCTACAATCTTGGAGCCTGAGATGGAGGCAATGATCGATGTATTGATTCCCATGGATGTCGAGACTTCTGATCCACTTAGAGAGGAAACATCCATACCATTATATGATGGGTGCCGAGTATCTCACTTGAAGACACTACTTGCACTCCTAAGTGTGCAAGCAAAATATGGGTGGAGTGATGCGAGTGTGACTGAGTTGTTCAGGTACCTTGTGCGTACGCTTCGTTGATTTCTTTTCGACACTATTATTAAAAATATTTGTGCTTTTTCAAGGTGTTTTATAAATTTTTTCATGTTACTGAAATATCATATATTACCACCTGCAAATATCATGCCTAAGTCTCGTGATGATGCACGACATGTTTTACGAAAGCTGGGCATGGACTACAACAACATCCATGCATGTATCAACGATTGCATACTGTTTCGAGGAGAATACAAGACTATGGAGACATGTCCAAGGTGTGGTGCTCACAGGTATCGACAGGACTTGCAAGGGCAAACCATTGCTCAAAAAGTTCTCAGACACTTTCTGCTTATCCCCCACATAAACCACATGTTTCGTACGTCCGGCATGGCGAGCTTGACAATGTGGCATGCGCAGAATAGGTCCACAGATGGAGTTCAACGAATATCAGCGGATTCATGCGCATGGAACCACATTGACTCTACCTTCCCAGGCTTTGCCTGAGAGCCAAGGAATCTTCGGCTTGGTCTTACTATGGATGGCGTGAACCCATTCGGTCTGCGCTCAACTTCTTACAGTGTGTAGCCTATAGTCCTTGTCAACTACAATATCCCTCCATGGGTTTCTACGAAGAAAGGACATCTCATCCTTAGCTTACTCATCCCCGGCTGCTACAAAGTCAAAAATATGGAAGTGTATCTTTGTCCATTAGTCGATGAGCTTAAGATTTTGTGGGAGGAGGGGGTCACCATGCAAGATATGAGCAAGTGTGATGGTCGACGGTCCGCCAATATTTGAGCCATTCTCATGTGGACGATGCATGACTTTTCGGGATTCGGAGAGTGGTCAGGTAAATAGGCTTCCATTCTCATTGGTAATATCTATATTTTATCTCATTCAAGTTTGTATTCATTAGATAGAGGTGTTGGAACAGGTCTGGTTACCTCAGGTTATCATGCAGGTCCATTGTGCGGGCCATAGTTAGACTCCCGAAGGTCACGAACCATGAAGAAGATGATATATCAAGGACATGCCACTTTCTTGCTAGAGGGTCATGAACTCAGGGAAGGTTTTCTTGGACGACCTCCAATACGTATGAATGCCACAAGCTGGTACGAGTTGAAAATGGTCCATGAGGAGTCACATCCAAATGGAATGTGGCGGTTCTCAGTTTTCTACGAGTTGCCATATTGGACCCACTAACAAATCAACCACTTGTTGGATCCCATGCATATATTTTCAAGAATGTGGGCAGCTTGCTATGGGACCACATCACAGGAAAGAGAGACACTATAGGGGCACGAATGGATTTGAAGGAGGTAGGCAAGATGGAGGCGCTTTGGCCGTAGTCGAGTGCTGATGGTCGTGTGCAGCTACCTCACGCTCCTTGGGTTTTTTCCACTAAAGAAAAGCGCATTGTGAAGCAAGTAGTCAAGTCTATCTGCACTTCGACAGGTATGATACATTCTCTTAGGTCTGCATTTTCCAAAGACGACCAATTATCAGGGCTAAAATCCCATGACTAGCATAAGATATGTCAGGTTTGTACTACGAATGGATTGTAATTGGTGTGCACATTTTGCTATTTGGAGTATAGCCTTTATTCATAATGCTTTCTCATTTGTGGCAGTTTGTACTACCGATCGCGATTGCAGGATGCCTTACTCTAGAAATACGCGGGGCCATTTACAGGTTGTCGACTTTGGTGCATGGATCTCACAGAAGGAGATTAAGACGCCCTTTATTGAATCCGCGAGGCAGGGAGCAATGGAGACGGTCTGTCTCTTTGAGAAATACCTGCCTACCAGCATGCTCACGATACAAATTCACCTTCTTATGCATCTTATAGATGAAGTGGAGATTGCTGGACCTGTCCATACGCTATGGATGTTCTTCTTGGAGCACTTCATGAAAACCCTGAAAGGCTTTGTGCGACAATGAGCTCGGCCAGAAGGTTGCATGGCTGAAGGTTGGTTGGTGTCTGAGACGCTAGTGTATATTTCACAATGGCTACCAACAGTGGATCCAGACAACAAAATGCTATGGTCGCTAAAGGACGATGATAGATTGACCGGAGATGTGGTGGTTGGAAATGGGGTAGAAAAAAGAATGGATGCTGCAATGGAGGAGAAGGTGAATTGCTTTTGTATGTTGCACCATGCCTCTATGGAGACGTGGCTCGCCAAGTACCAGATCACTAGGCAAGATTGAGAGGAAGCGCGATCTAAATTTCAACATAGTACGCGCCATCGACCTATTTGATATCCCGAGGGCATGGAGGAGATGTCGCGGTTCATGTCAATGCGATGGTTGCATGGAGTTTTGACCGCAGCGTCTCGTGAAGGGACTGAGGTCTCAATGGAGGACTGGGAATTCTCTAGGGGATGTAGTCCAAAGGTGATGACGTGTTTAGGATTTGTCATATCTATATTTTATATGCGACAACTAATTTGAGTGTTTCAATGTACAGTACAAAATATATAGTGTAACATGGTCGTGCGGACGACATTTTCGCATGGAGCGTATTGACAAAATGCGCTCCACAATGGACTGTGGTATCATGGTAAGGTTCGAGCAGGAGAGTCGACGACGAGCAACAGATCCAAACACGGTTATAGATGAGATGGAGTATTTTGGGAACTTGCAAAGTATTGTTACGGTGGATTACTGTAGCTTCTCCATGACACTATTCGATGTGCAGTGGTTCAAAGTGGTACTTGAAGGAGCTAGAGTAATAGATCGACGAGGTCCATCTGGATTTCTCGAAATAGATTCCAAAAAAAAAGGATGGATTTGCACGACACCTTTGTGTTGCCGGCCCATTGTGAACAGGTGCATGAACTCATTTGTTTGTTAATTGTATTACGACATGGTACATGTCACAATAGTTTAATCTCTCTTGTACGTGTTTGTGAATCTTCTATCCAAACCCCTGACAACCTTGATGGTGGTATGTTATACCTTCAGCTCCCCGAAGTGCGAGAGTATATGATCAAACAATGTTTCGAGCATAGATAAGGACAATATGCAAATAGAGGGGTCGATATTGCAAGGGGTGGAGGCCACTGAAAGCTTGGAGCATGTAGAGGAGCCAGCATCGGTTAACAATGATGGAAATATAGGAGTCCAAGAATCCTTTGAGAATGAGGTGGACTCATCCTTTTGTGGTGACATGTCTATCGACCTTCTAGTGTATGCGAAGTTGTGTCAGGAGATTGACATGGGACCATAGGATACTTCATACTTAGAGCATCCACTTACTCAATTCGTTGACTAATCGCTTATAAGGGTATATAAGATATGCATTTTAAGTGAGATCATTTTTTTAAGGATTTATATTACCGTGCTTTGTATGATTTAAATTGATTATGCTAACATCATTTTTTGTCTGTGCAAGTGACATTTTCAGGATGAATCAAGGGATGAGCGATGAGGAGTTGCAGGATATCTTCATGTGCATGTCTCCAAATCAAATGGTGAGATTCAGAGACATGGCAGACCAGGAGCTGTCTCGGACATCGTCAGGCCGCTCTACTAGATCTACTTCAGCGTGATCAGATGCTTCAGCTTCGAGCAGACGACGTTGATGCTCCAGACTTGGGCCAGAGGGAGGGAGTGCTTCAGGGTTAGGGGGATGCTGTAGAGATACGGAGGCAGTGAGCCCATGGTTGGCATGGAATACAAGTGCGACTCCTCGCTTTTGTGGCGGTTCCAAGAAGCATGGCTCAGGTGGATGCTGTGGAGGCATGGACACGGTGTCTCCCTCTCGTCATTCTGCTGGAGTTGCGTCATCTCCAGGATTTGTCACACCTGCTGGAGTTACTTTGGCTTTTGCTCATTCGTCTGTAGGTGGCATCCCTATGGGTGCTACTCCGATAGATACTACCCCGGTTAGTACACCGGATGTACATAGGTCTCCTGGATATGCCCATGAGCGTGGACGCAGGTGGGAGAGGACCCATCTTAGGCATACCCCAGAGGGATATGCCTATCTTGTAGATGATAGGTCAGGAGCCATCATCATGAACGATGAGGGAAGGAGGGTGATGGCTCGCATGAGAGAGTTGTGCCAACAAGTTTTTCGGCACAATGTCTTAGATCATTGGAAAAACATACTGGAGGGGAGCAAGGACTACATAGTAGCATCCTTGCATGAGGAGTTTTCGGTTCCAGCCATAGCAGATAGATTTTCTATGGGCTGGATGATGGACTACATGCATGCATATATGTCACACATATGATCGGACGCATGCAAGGCACTCAAGAGTGGGGCTGCAAAGCTCGAGTGGTCGACTGGCGCCGACTGAGGGAGGAGGCTACAGATTCTCCATGACGTTGGAGTCAGCATGCGAGGCGGTGAGGGCACAACTAGAGGCCGGACTGGTCCATCATCTTGGGAGTGGCGGCCACAAGACATATCTAGAGGACTTTGTAAGTTTTTCTTTTGTTTTGCTTGCTTATTTTTTTGCAATATCCTTTGTACTGACAATCATGTTTTTAATAGCTAGTATTTTGTTTTCTTTACAGCACTCCATTACAAATCGCGATCTGACCAGCCTATAGACTCGATATGTAGAGAGGCACGGTCTCACTGCATTGATCAACCGATTGTATAGACGTGGCGGCCCTGTAAGTCACTCATCTTTCTTGTCCGTAGTTACCATGTTTAATTAGAATGCATTATTGTATAGTGGACTGATATGTTGTTGTTTCTTTTTTTGTAGAGTCCGTTCGATGCTCCTTTGTGGTGGGACGAGCTTTCGGATGGCGAGGATATGTAGCTTGCCCTTGGATCCCTGGAGCTCACACACCCTTTTTTTTTGGTCGCCTGATCTATGTAGACATTTTCTATGTAGTAGTGATATCTTGTCATGATTTTACCATTCGCTTTCATTATGCGATCATGTATTTATTTCATGTATGAGTGTTATGATTTCAGTACACTTTGTTTTTGTTTACACGAGCATTGTACACAGTGCAGAAACTATTTTGTATGGTCCAAATAAAGCACACCGTGCATAAGCTGCCCTACCACAAATTTTTTTTTCCCTGTTACCGTCGCTATTAGCGTCGCAAATTTACCTACATGCATTGTTATTTGCGTCATTATTAGCATCGCAGAGCGTTGTTATTAGCATTGCAGAGCGTCGTTATCAGCATCGGTATTACCGACGCAAATAGTGATGCTGATAACGATGCTGATACTGACTGTTCTATGGCATTGCCAATAACAACGCTTTTTGCGACGACGGGGGCAAATTTTGTTATTTACATTTTCATCACTTTTAACGTCGGTATAAGGCCTATATCTTGTAGTTATATACCTGGTAGTTGCACATGGGATCTTATAAGTTGATTGCTCACCCAATGCTCACACTTGGCTTTGGGTTTTACTACTGTCTTTATTTCCAACTTACTATAATTGCAAGTTTATGTAGCATTTATAAGGGCAAACACCTTGACTTGACTGTCATTCTTTGGTAGTTAGTAGACCACCCTACTCTTTGCAATTTTCTTGCTCTTTGTAAATTTTCCTCTATTAGACACTAACTTGGCTGTGCTTTTAGACTATTTTGTTGTCTTGTATAGCAGCCTGTTTATCTTGGATTATGCTTTCATTTCTTGCATTATGGCTATTGCATTGAATGATAGAGCTATTTTCAACATTAACAAGTTGGATGGTACAAACTATAGCTATTGGAAGGCACAAACTTGGCAAGTTCTAGTGCAAAAAATTGCAGATTAAGCCATCGAGATATGAGGGTATCAAGCCCAAATGCATTGATGCTAAATATTGGGCTGAATTGGATGAGTTATGTAAATCTATAATAATTTTTTCACTCTTTAAGCAAGTCTACTATAATGTTGTCTTTGATGGGCAGACCACCTCCTAGCAATTATGGGATAACATTTGTAATCAACATTGACAAGTTGGACAGCACCAACTGCAACTATTGGAAGGCATAAACTTGGCAAATTCTAGTGCAAAAATTGCAGATTTAGTCACTGAGACATGAGGGTATCAAGCCCAAATGCATTGATGCTAAGGATTGTATTGAATTGGATGAGTTATGTAAATCTATAATCATTTTTTCACTCTCTAAGCAAGTCTACTATAACATTGTCTTTGATAGGAAGACCACCTCCTAGCAGTTATGGGATAACATTCGTAATCAACATTGACAAGTTGGATGGCACCAACTACAGCTATTGGAAGGCATAAACATGGCAAGTTCTAGTGCAAAAATTGTAGATTAAGCCATTGGGATATGAGGGTATCAAGCCCAAATGCATTGATGCTAAGGATTGGGCTGAATTGGATCAGTTATGTAAATCAATAATCATTTTTTCACTCTCTAAGTAAGTCTACTATAATGTTGGTGCACAGATCGGATGCTGTAAGCGCGCGTAGTGAGCGTCAGAAGGTCCCCAAGAACAAAAGAACTCAACTTTTTGCACACAAATCAATGTAAAAGACTTGCACGATATGAACAAGAGACCAATTGGGTGCAATCTCCCCCCATGCCTTGTGTGAGCGCTCCACAAAGCATGTATTTTATGTATTAATCATCTTCAAGCTCAAATAATAGCCCAAATTACAAAATAGCATGCTTTTGGCTTTTGAGTTTGCTTTAGTGCCAAATAAAAATAAAACTAATGGACGGGCGCCCAAGAAGTCAGGCGTACCCAATACAATATCCAAATACAAATATCTAAATTGTGCGCCCATGTGCATACAAAAATAATAAATAAATATCCAACGCCTTGATAAATAGGCGCGACAAAATATAGGCGCCATGCCTAAGGTATGCGCCCATTAAAATATAGATGATAACTCGAATACACGCTATCCTCCAATGCTTTTCACCGCCATTGCTGCTATCTCTACACATCAACTGAAGCATTCACAATCGTTAGTAAAATAATACAATTAAACCGACAAAAGTGAATACCTAGCAGTCTTCAGCTACATAAATAAATCAATTGGTTAGAAATCAATCCTAACCTTAATTTATCACGAGTGCGCACTCTAAACTCATAAACGTTTATTAATTTAATATGTATTTTGTGGAATCACCCGCTATGGAATCACCCATGTACACACTAAATTAACAAAACGCCCGAAAAGGATAGGCATCCCCATCAACTTCTCGCACAAAGCATTCACTTTGTGTATGAGCTCCGGTAATAAAAGTTTACGGAATCCACCATAAAACCTCACGGAATCCACCGTGTAATATGCCTCCTGGCATCATACCCCCGGGGTGGGATAGCAATTGTCCTCAATTGCTATTAGCTCAATGTGGAGCTAACAGAGTGGGGAAAGCATTTAAGTCTCTAGCGTGCATCCATTGGGCTTCTTCAACAGGATGGTTTTTAAACTTGACCAAATATCTAGAATATCTACGGCCAATTCTAGTGGTCATAAAGTCAGTATCTATAATAGCTTCAGGCTCAAGGATTTCAGTCTTTTCATCTAACAAAGGTGGGTTTTCATAGACAGGGTGTATAGGTAATTGGCCTCTAAAGGGTCGTAATAAACTAATATGAAAGGTGTTGTGAATTTTCCAATGTGGTGGTAGTTCTAACTTAAATTCATTGTCATTGATTTTGTGAACGATCTTGAATGGCCCATAGAATCTAGGTGCTAATTTCACAACTGTTTGTTTATGTACACTTTGTAATCTACATTTCTCTATTCTTAACCAAACATAGTCATCAACTTTGAAATTCATGGCCTGTCTTTTCTTATTGGCTTGTTTTGTATATGATTGTTGGGCTTTGGCAATCATATTTTTAACTTCATCAAAAATAGTAGCGTGCATGTTAGCAATATCATTAGCAGTCTGAATTTTATTTGATAAAGATGCAACAGGTGTAGGCAATCTATAACCATAAATGACTTCAAATGGTGCTTTCTTTGTAACTGTGTGTGGTGTATTGTTATATGCAAACTAAAGTAAATGTAGATGTGTATCCCATGTATGTGGTTTTGAAATAGTGTAAGCACGTAAAAGATCTAAAATAGTACTGTTAGTAGCTTCTGTTTGACAATTAGTTTCAAGATGAAATGCAGATGAAAAATTAATCTTTGTTCCTAAGTTAGCAAACAAAGTAATCCAAAAATTATTACAAAATCTAGAATCACGATCAGAAATAATAACTTTTGGTAAACCATGATTAGTAAACACAGTTTTCAAAAACAACTGAGCTGCTTGAGATGTAGTTAAAGTTTTCTTGCATGGAATGAAATATGCTTGTTTGCTAAACCTGTCTTCAACAGTCCAAATCATATCATGGTTAGCTTTAGTGTTAGGTAAACTAGTAATAAAATCCATAGAAATCTGTTCCCATGGTCTTGATGGAATAGATAAAGGCATTAGTAAACCATACTGTTTACCATGATGTCTCTTAACTCATTGACAAACTAAACATTCAGAAACAAAGTTAGATACATCAGTATCCATATGTGGCCAATAAAAATCTTCAGTCAATGTATGCAAAGTAGAGATAATACCTCTATGACCTTGATATGGAGGACAATGAATCTCATTCAAAACAAATGATCTAAATGGAACTGTAACACATAATCTCTTTTCATAAAACATGAATCCATTATTGTAAGACAGTGAATCAATAGGAATCCAATTATTTGTAACTAATTTATTCCAATTAGCTTGAAAAGTAATATCCTGATGATAAGTATCTTTCATAAGGATAAGGGAATCAAATGATATCATAGAAATATTATGAATGGTCGGTCTTCTACTTAAAGCATTGGCTACTACATTCTCTTTTCCTGATTGATATTGGATAAGGGGATGAAAAATCTGAATGAAAGCTGCCCATTTGATATGTCGGTCAGATATTTGGGGTTGACTAAGGAGATGTCTAATGCTTTGTTGGTCAGTCTTAATCATAAACTCAGAACCCATTAAGTAATGTTTCCATTGACGTAAAGCTTGTACTACAGCTAGCAATTCTTTATCATATGTAGAATATTTAAGTTCAGATGGTTTCAGTTTATAGCTAGAGTAGGCTATGGGATAGTTATCTTGCATAAGTACAGCTCCTATTCCAGATCCGCTAGCATCAGTAACTACTAAAAAGAATGGTCTATTAAAATCAGGTAGTTGTAATACAGGAGCATGGATTAATGCATGTTTCAACAAATCAAAAGATTTTTGTTGATTATCAGTCCATTTATACACAATACCCTTCTTTAAAAGTTTAGTCAAAGGCAAGGCAAGTAATGAAAAATTTCGCACAAACTTTCTGTAAAAACTAGCAAGACCTAGAAAAGAACGTAACTCATACACATTTTTGGGTATGGGCCAGTTTAAAATTGCTTCTATCTTTGTAGGGTCAACCTTAATACCTTCTGATGAAACAATATGACCTAGATATTCAATTTCTGTTTGAAAGAATTCACTCTTTTCTGGATTAGAATATAATTGATTATCTTTCAACAACTTGAAAACTAAAGACAGATGTTCATAATGCTCTTTCTCATTTTTACTAAATACCAATATATCATCAAAGAGTACTATAACACAATGCTGATATTTCAAGAATATGCGATTCATCATTCGACTAAACGTAGCAGGTGCATTAGTTAATCCAAAAGGCATCACTAGAAATTCATAATGTCCAAATTGTGTTCTAAATGCAGTTTTGAATATATCAGATTTATCCATTCTCACTTGATGATAACCAGATTTAAGATCTATCTTACTAAATATGGCAGAACCTTGTAGTTTATCCATAAGATCATCTACCCTAGGAATCGAATATCTATTCTTAACAGTAATCTTATTTAGGGCACGATAATCAATGCACATGCAATAAGTATTATTATTCTTCTTTACTAATAAAACAGGTGTGCCAAATGGAGAACTACTAGGTCTAATTAATCCTGTGGCTAACAATTTCTCTACTTGATTTTGAATTTCTTTCTGTTCAATTTGGTTATGCCTATATGGTGCTTTACATGGTGGTTGTGTACCAGAAATTAAATCTATTTTGTGATCTTCAAGACGTGAAGGTGTAGTCCAAGTGGTAAATCATCAGTAAAACAATCTTTAAGTTGAGCAAGAAATTGTTTATGCCTAGGATGCATATGTTTTTCTTTAGCTTGAAGTTCATTCACCCAAATTAAATAAGATTTACTACTTTTATGTAATGCACGTTTAGCTTGAGTATGAGTAAGGAGTGGAAAATTATTAGATGAGTGCATGCCATGCAATGTAATTTGTTTTTCTTGAAAATAAATTTTAATTGAATGCGTGGAATAATCTATGTCAGGATTATATTGATGATGCCAAGGCATACCTAGGATAATATCACTAGACTGCAAAGGTACGACTAGGAAATTTCTACGTTCATTGTATTCACCAATTTTTGTTTCTAAGTTATGCACCTCTTGTGTTCCATTATATCTTGTGCCTAAGAATACTGCTTTAATACGATAATGTGTAGAAACAGTTTGTAAATTCAATTCTTTCACTAACTTTGCAGAAATAAAATCATGTGTGCTACCATCATCATGCAAAATAATCTTTTCTTTACCATGCACTAGAGATTTCATTGTCAACAAAGAATGTGGAGTTGGCATACCTGGTGAAGTATCTGAAGTATTGGTAATGTCGTCTTTATCTTTCGTAAAGTCAGGCATTTCCTCACGTTCTTCTTCATCCATTGCTCCAAGATAATTGATATGGACAGGTGGTTTCTTCGATTGGCAATTGGCTGCTAGATGTCCAGGTTGATGGCATTTGTAACAAACTATAGGTTTGGCTTTAGATACATTGTTGGCAATTGCAGGAAGTCTAGGAATATTGGGATTTGGCAGTGAGGATGGCTTAGGGTTTTGATTGGTATTTGATGGCAAAGCAGGTAGTCGTGTCCAAGACTTACGGAATGATGATGGAAAAAAACAACTTTGATTGAATCTTCTAAAATTTGAATTGAATTGCTTGGAACTATAGTTACCATTTGCTTGGAATTGTTGTGGACGCTTGTCTCTTCCTCGAATCTTGTCTTCAGTGTCATGAGCCAAAGAAATTGCATCTTCAAGGATTGTTGGCTTGAACATATTGACTTTAGCGTAGTGATGTCCAAGTAAGCCAGATATAAACTTGCGTTTGTGAGTCGCTTCAGGCACATCTTCAAGCATGCGGAGTTGCAATAAGGCATTCCAAAAACGTTCAGTGTATTGGGAAATAGGCTCACGATCTCTTTGCTATAGAAGATCCCATTGCTTTATGGCTTTTTCATGGAATTGAGGAGGAAGGAAATTCTGCAAAAACTTCTTCTTGAAACTCTCCCAGGTAGTGGGACAATCAATGCACTTGCGAACCACAGTCCACCATAGAGATGCTCGATCGACTAAATGATTAGTGACACATTTAATTTTGTCTTTTTCAGCGTATGTCTCTTCATGAAAGTAATCATCAAATTGACTGATAAATGCAAGGATAGTCTCTCATCTCAAGTTCCATTGAAAGTACGAAATTTGAAATTTCTTTTACTTATCTTTGTTTCTTTGCGGATGAATTGAGCTTCGAGCGTCGCATCGATGGTACGTCGGATAAGATCTTCGGATTGTGGTCCATATTTGTCGGTGGTAGATCGTTGCAAATTGGCCAATTGAACTTGCGAAGCTTGTCGGGTTCTTCGTTCTTCATCAAGCTGCACCATAATTAAATCCAATTTTTGTTCCATCGTAGGTTCAGAAAGATCGCCTTCAGCCATTAAATCGTCCATATTTTGTTCCGTCATCCTGTAAAAATCCAAAAGACCTCACACTCTCGAAATCTAATTAGCGGGATGAGCATAGCTCAAAGTCGGGTATACAAGCCTTATAAATTTTTGTTTGGCTTTTACGGTCTTTGTCTTCTGCGGTTGCGGGATTTGTAGTCTTCTTAGAAACTGCGTATGACCTTTTGCATGTGTTGAAACTGGTTCAGCAAGTCTGCATATGTGAACAGAGTCTTCCAGGGAACAATTTTGTGGTTCCGTGCTTCTGCGCAGGAACAGTCTTTATGGGAGTAATTGGAGTTAGTCTGTTTTGACTTCTGGGAACTTGCAGGACTTGCAGAGTAAGAAGACTTGCAGAACTTAGTAGACTTTGGAAGTTTGAAAGCTTATGTAACTAAGCTTATGATTGATCTGCCTGTCGTCGATTTTCTGAGGGGGGGCCGTTTTTTGCACCGATTACGGCGTCAACATGTCGCGATACCAGACGTGAAATTTCGAAGTTGAAGCTTTCTTATAAGCTTCTTATAAGATTACTAAGCTTTAAGTTTAAAGCTTTTGAACTTGTTGAAGATATGGAGCTTACTGTTGACTGTGGAAAAAAAAACGTGTTGAAAAAGGAGATGTAGGTGGTCCTCTGCTTCCTCAGGCCGGTCCTTCGTGATCAGAGGCTGTAGACAGAGGTTCTTACCCACTAGGAATCCACCCGTATCGACCGTTCGTGATGAAACTCACTATAGAGCTCGATCGTTCCAGGAGCTCCGCCTTCGCACAAGATGGGTAGCGATTGGAAGCTCTCGATCTCAACTTCGCTCTGATACCATTGATGCACAGATCGGATGCCGTAAGCGCGCGTAGTGAGCATCAGAAGGTCCCCAAGAACAAAAGAACTCTACTTTTTGCACACAAATCAATGTAAAATACTTGCATGACATGAAGAAGAGACCAATTGGGTGCAATCTCCCCCCATGCCTTGTGTGAGAGCTCCACAAAGCATGTATTTTATGTATTAATCATCTTCAAGCTCAAATAATAGCCCAAATTACAAAATAGCACGCTTTTGGCTTTTGAGTTTGCTTTAGTGCCAAATAAAAATAAAGCTAATGGGTGGGCGCCCAAGAAGTTAGGCGTACCCAATACAATGTCCAAATACAAATATCTAAATCGTGCACCCATGCGCATACAAAAATAATAAATAAATATCCAATGCCTTGATAAATTACAGATTAAGCCATTGAGATATGAGGGTATCAAACCCAAATGCATTGATGCTAAGGATTGGGCTGAATTGGATGAGTTATATAAATCTATAATCATTTTTTTTACTCTCTAAGCAAGTCTACTATAATGTTGTCTCTAATGGGCAACCACCTAGTAGTTATGGGATAACTTTCGTAATCAAGATTAACAAGTTGGATGGCACCAACTATAGCTATTGCAAGGCACAAACTTTGCAAGTTCTAGTGTGAAAATTGCAGATTAAGCCATTAAGACATGAGGGTATCAAGCCCAAATGCATTGATGCTAAGGATTGGGCTAAATTGGATGAGTTAAATAAATCTATAATCATTTTTTTTACTCTCTAAGCAAGTCTACTATAATGTTGTCTCTAATGGGAAGACCACCTAGCAGTTATGGGATAACATTCCTAATCAACATTGACAAGTTGGATGGCACCAACTATAGCTATTGGAAGGCACAAACTTGGCAAGTTCTAGTGCAAAAATTACAACTTAAGCCATTGAGGCATGAGAGTATCAAGCCCGAGTGCATTGATGCTAAGGATTAGGCTGAATTGGATGCGTTATGTAATTCAATAATCATTTTTTCACTCTCTAAGTAAGTCTACTATAATGTTGTCTTTGATGGTGGCAGACCAGCTAGCAGTTATGGGATAACATTCGTAATCAACATTGACAAGTTGCATAGCGCCAACTATAGCTATTGGAAGGCATAAACTCGGCAAGTTCTAGTGTAAAAATTGCAGATTAAGCCATTGAGATATGAGGGTATCAAGCCCACATGCATTGATGCTAAGTATTGGGCTGAATTGGATGAGTTAAGTTAATCTATAATCATTTTTTCCCTCTCTAAGCAAGTCTACTATAAAGTTGTCTTTGATGTGAAGACCACCTCCTAGCAGTTATGGGATAACATTTGTAATCAACATTGACAAGTTGGATGGCACTAACTATAGCTATTGGAAGGCATAAACTTGGCAAGTTCTAGTGCAAAAATTACAGATTAAGCCATTGAGATATGAGGGTATCAAGCCCAAATGCATTGATGCTAAGGATTGGGCTGAATTGGATGAGTTATGTAAATCTAGAATCATTTTTTCACTCTCTAAGAAAGTCTACTATAATGTTGCCTCTAATGGGCAGACCACCTCCTAGAAGTTATGGGATAACATTTGTAATCAACATTGACAAGTTGGATGGCACCAACTACAGCTATTGGAAGGCATAAACTTGGCAAGTTCTAGTGCAAAAATTGCAGATTAAGCCATTGAGACATGAGAGTAGACAACCTCCTAGCAGTTATGGGATAACATTCGTAATCAACATTGACAAGTTGGATGGCACCAACTACAGCTATTGGAAGGTATAAACTTGGCAAGTTCTAGTGCAAAAATTGCAGATTAAGCCATCGAGATATGAGGGTATCAAGCCCAAATGCATTCATGCTAAGTATTGGGCTGAATTGGATGAGTTATGTAAATCTATAATAATTTTTTCACTCTTTAAGCAAGTCTACCATAATGTTGTCTTTGATGGGCAGACCACCTCCTAGCAATTATAGGATAACATTTGTAATCAACATTGACAAGTTGGATAGCACCAACTACAGCTATTGGAAGGCATAAACTTGGCAAGTTCTAGTGCAAAAATTACAGATTTAGTCATTGAGACATGAGGGTATCAAGCCCAAATGCATTGATGCTAAGGATTGGGCTAAATTGGATGAGTTAAATAAATCTATAATCATTTTATTACTCTCTAAGCAAGTCTACTATAATGTTATCTCTAATGGGCAGACCACCTAGCAGTTATGGGATAACATTTGTAATCAACATTGATAAGTTGGATGTCACCAACTATAGCTATTGGAAGGCACAAACTTGGCAAGTTCTAGTGCAAAAATTGCAAATTAAGCCATTGAGACATGAGAGTATCAAGCTCAAATGCATTGATGCTAAGGATTGGGTTGAATTGGATGAGTTATGTAATTCTATAATCATTTTTTCACTCTCTAAGAAAGTCTACTATAATGTCGTCTTTGATGGGAAAACCACCTGGCAGTTATGGGATAACATTCGTAATCAACATTGACAAGTTGGATGGCACCAACTATAGCTATTGGAAGGCACAGACTTAGCAAGTCCTAGTGCAAAAATTCTAGATTAAGCCATTGAGACATGAGGGTATCAAGCCCGAATGCATTGATGCTAAGGATTAGGCTTAATTGGATGAGTAATGTAAATGTATAATCATTTTTTCACTCTTTAAACTAGTCTGTTATAATGTTGTCTCTAATGGGCTAACCATCTAGTAGTTATAGGATAACATTCATAATGAACATTGACAAGTTGGATGTCACCAACTACAGCTATTGGGGCACGAAATTGGCAAGTTCTAGTGCAAAAATTACAGAGTAAGCCATTCAGATATATGAGAGTATCAAGCCCGAATGCATTGATGCTAAGGATTGGATGAATTGGATGAGTTATGCAAATCTATAATCATTTTTTCACCCTCTAAGCAAGTCTACTATAATGGTGTCTTGGATGGGCAGACCACCTAGCAGTTATAGGATAAGATTCGTAATGTCTATGATAAGCAGAGACTTGCCTCTTAGATGTATTGGCTAAAGCAACTCATGGATCTTCGGATGCAGGAGGAGACCTCCATGTCTGCCCGCTTAAATTATTTTCATTTTATTTTCAACCACTTATCTTCATAAGGATTTAATTTAAGAACAATATTCCTCACTTGTTCTTGTTGGTTACATTGCTTGAGTCATGGGACATATTCTGTACTACTATGTATGCAAATATGCTTGCCTATTGATGGGCTGAAATTGCAGAATATAGAGGGTGCGCTCTTGAACGAATATAGATGCTTCTTGCACCTCTCATGCTTTGATAGTCAAAGGCAATGATGGTAGGAATGGTAATGACCAGGTCCATGGGAGAGACTCTCAAAAGTCTTGTTCTCAATCACATGGATAGTCTCGCAGTAAGTCTTGTGGCCGTAAGTCTACATTGACTTGTCACTATTGTGGAAAGCAGGGTCATATTCAGCCACAGTGCCATAAAATGCATGATGACAAGCACAATGAAAAGGGAAAGAGTAATGTGCAAGAAAAGAATGATGATTTCATCATTGTCCCTAGTAAGTCAAACGTCAAGATTGAAGAGATTAATGTTGTGTAGAAGACTGATTCTAATGATGATTACATACTTGCAGCTTCTTCTCTTAATGTTTCACAATGGAGTGATGCCTTGTCCACCTATACTTAGTGTTGGTTGATTGATTCAAGGGATTCATTTCAGGGCACTGCTCATTGAGAGTGGTTCCACTTCTATCGCAACATGATAGGATCTGTCCCTTCAAGCATTATGTTTACTTTGCATGATGTACATTATGTTCTAGCTTTGACTAAAAGATTACTTTCGGTATAGTTGGATGATGCAGGTTATGTTGTCTCTTTTGATAATGGAAGCTTAATTGTGGGAATCTTGTCCTAGCACAAGGTGCCAAGTCTAGCACTCTTTATCCCTTACTTGTATCTAGATCTATCAAATATGTTTTGATAGTGGCTGCAATCCTTCCACATTTATCATTATGACATCGTTGCCTTGAGCACATGTCATTAAAGGGAATAAAAATGCTTACCCATTTGTAATATCTTCTACTGATCCTTGACCATAAGTGTTTTGACTCTTGTGGTCATTGTCTTCATGACAGGTAAACACATAGTTCGCATAAGAAGTTTGGCATTACACACATGGGTGACTCTCTGGCTCTTGTTCATTTTGATGTTTGTGGACCTATGCCCTGCAAGTCATTAGGTGGCGTGAAGTATTTTGTTACTTTTATTGATGATTACTCATGTAAGGTTTGGGCATATCCCATAAAGCGAAAATCATAAGTCTTGACTATATTTCAGTGTTGGCTTGCTTTTATTGAGACCAGTTTGGGTATAGGTTGAAATGCCTAAATTTTAACAATGGAGGAGAGTATGTCTCTAAAGCCTTTGGGAAATTTTGTGATGAGAGGGATATTAAGCATCAATTGACTATCTTATACACCTCACCCAAAATGGTATAGCTGAGCACATGAATAGGACAATTCAGGAGGAAGTTCATAGTATGCTTAGCCAGGCAAGATTACTACAATATTTTTGGGCTAAGGCAATTACTACTTCCATACACTTGACTAATCACTCTCCGTGCTGCACTGCTCTTGACTATCAGGTAGTAGAGGAGGTATGGTTTGGAAATCCTCCATCATATGCTCATTTGCGTATCTTTGGTTGTGAGGCTTTCTACCATGTAAGTTTTTAAGTTCATATAAATATTGTTTTGTGGATGATTATCCACATGAGTTGCTACCATCATGAGAAGAATTGGATCACAAAATTGAATTGTTTCCTAGTGTTACTCCACCGCACAAAGCTCCATATAGACACAATCCTTTGCATAAAAAAGAAATTCAAAGGCAAGTGACTCACTTATTAGATAAAGGTTTAAATCATCCTAGTTCTTCTCCTTTTGGTGGACTCATTTTATTGGTTGAAAATAAGAATAAAACATACAAGATGTGCATTGATTATTGAGCCTTAAAATAAAGTCACTGTTAAAAATCGATATCCGATTCCTAGAGTTGATGTTTTGCTTGATAAACTTAACGGAGCTAAAATTTTTAGTAAGATAGATCTTGACTTAAGATCTAGATCTTGACTTAAGATAGATCTTAAGTCAAGATATCATCAAATTCATATGGATTTAGTTGATGTATTTAAGATTGCATTTATGATACATTTTGGACATTATGAATTTATCACTATGCCTTTTTGGTCTTACTAATGCTACCAGCTATGTTTGCTTGAATGATGAATCAATTTTTTCTAGATGATCAAGGTTTAATAACTATTTTCTTTGACGATGTACTTTTTTTCAGTAAATTAGAAGAGGAACATAAGAAACATATTTAATGCATTGTGTTTGATTTCCTACATAAAAATCACTTGTATACTAATCCTAATAAAAGTTTGATCTTTAAACATCAAATTGAATGTTTGGGTCATATAGTTTCTGTTGAGGGTATAATTATTGATTGTAAGAAAATTCAAATAATAGAAGATTGGAGGGTCTAATCCCGAGAATGTGCATGAAGTTCGATCTTTCCTAGGATTAGCTAGCTCTTATTGAAAATTTGTTAGAAAATTTTCCTTGATTGCTTTGCCTTTGACCATGTTGCTACAAAGATATTGTTTTTTATTGGGGCCCTAGTCAACAAAAATATTTTGACACTTTGAAATATCTTCTGACTCATGCACCTATTCTTCAGCTGCATGACTTTTCTTGGTTTTTCTTCTTAGTTACCACTAATGCTACTGGTTCAGGCATAGGTGATGTCTTAATGTAGAATGACCATCCTATTGCTTATGAATGCCGTAAACTAAAACATTTAGAACAAAACTATAGTACATACGACAAATAATAATTAGCCATAGTTCATGCTTTGGATATTTGGGAATATTATTTAATGGGGCATGAAGTTCTTATAAAAATTGGCCAACAGGCTATAAAATATTTACTAAATCAATCCTTAATTTTTGATCGATACATTAAATGGATCTTTCATTCAAAGCTTTCACCACCTTATGATCCAATATCAAGCTAGGCCATGTTAATGTTGTTGCATATGCATTAAGTCATAGGCCACACGAAAATATTGCACCACATCATCTGCTTGGATTCGATAAAATCAAAAGTGTGCATCTAAACCATATTTCTAATGTTGAAGTTCAAATCTTTGATGCAATGATTCCTACATATGTTTATGACCTAGATTTCTCTTTGTTTACCAAAAATTCCAAAATACTAACACCACTATTTTTTATAATTACTCTTAAGTGAGTTGATTTTTATATGATCGATAAAAGATGTGTATTGTCGTACCTTTTAGACATATTTCTATGACTAAAATGTATCAACTTGCATATATGGGACATAGAGATATCCAATCTATGATAGCTGTATGCAAATAGTATTTTTATTGGTCTACTATGAAGCATGACATTGCAAAGTTTGTGTTTGAATGCAATGTATGCCAATGAATAAAGTGTTAGCATTGGAAAACATACAGTTTTCTTATGCTTCTGTCAATTCCTAATGGCCCATGGGAGCAAATTTCTATGAACTTTATCATTGGCCTCCCTACTATATCCTCTCATCATTAATATGATATGGACCATTGTTAATAGATTTAATATATGTACCTATTTCATTCCTTGTAAAAAGACTCTGTCTACTCCACAAGCTCTTAAGTTATTCATTAATACCATCTTTTCTTATCATGAGTTTCATAAGATTATCCTGTGTGATTGTGATAGTCAATTTTGTAATCATTTTTGGGTAGCTCTCTTTAAAAATTTAGGTTCTAAGTTGGATTTTACTTTAGCTTTTCACCCTGAGAGTAATGGTCAGATTGAAGCGACCAATAGTACAATTCTTAACCTTCTTAGATCCTATATAATTGACTACCTTGGTAATTGGGATTGACATCTATCTATTCTTCAATTTGCTTACAATAATACCCCATATTCTGCAAAACTAGTAGAGCAATTGAAGCTTGAATTATTGACATTGTGACGAGGCTTGACTCCTTGTGCTCCTCGGTTTAGCCATAAGCTCCCACAGATACTACTCTGATACTAATTGAGAGAAAGCAGAGAGAGAGAAAGAGAGAGAGTGTGTGTGTGTGCATACAAAAGAGGCTTTTTGGTTTTTGGTGGGTGTTTAGTTACCTTTATTCTTCATTCTCTTCACTTATATATGAGTGTACAGTGTGTACTAGTATAAGGGATGCTTGCCTAGACTTTGGCCATTGGATTTTACCCTAAAAAACTTATCTAATCTACCCATTAAGAGAATGTGATTTTTGAGGTTGCACTCCCCCCTTCGCACCCAAATCACTCGATGAGTTTCAAGTATTTGAGCAATTTATGCTACCACATTTTCTTCCATGTACAATGAATAGCCCACCACACCAAGTTCGTTATATGATACTTTAATTACAACACATCAAACATTGGAGAAAAACAACTCTATTTATTATGCACCCATGTATCAACTTGAAAACCACCTCAATTTGGAATGAAGGTCTTCCAACCCACTTAGTACAAGTAGATGCATGCAATCACATTCCTTTCCTAGTTGTAGAAGATTTTCTAGCACAAAGTCCCTCTAAACTCCTTACTATGCATCCAAAATAGAGCATACAAGTGATATTCTAGAACAACCATTGGACATGGACTATTTCATGATTAAGATAATCCTATTTTCTTATTTTGTCATTGAATTGTAATCTTTATGTATCACATGAATATTATTTATGAATATATATTTTCTAATTCTCTAATTGGGATTGGTCATCTTCTTAAGTGCATGCTAGTATCTCCTCTTCCTTGAGATTGGTAAAAAATAATGCAAATGTCATCAAGTAGGAGAGAGATGTTTAATTTCCTTTAATTTCTTTTAAAGGAAAAATTTAAGGTTTTAATCTTGGCCTCTTTGTACCTCCTTCACATGCGGAAAAAAAGGAAATACATAAACATAAGCAATACAACCAATTCATGAAATTAAAGAGTTGAAAGGCATTGTGTGAAGAAAAGAAGTTTGTGAGTTATATGTTTAAACAAAGAAGAATTTGCAGGTTATTTTGTGTCTTTGAATATAATAAAAGTGAGGTCTTATGTTTGTGAGTAAGTTCCTTGCATTTGGCCGCTTTTTGGTTTTGAGTACTTGGCAATGAGATGGAACACGTTGCTTCTTAAAGACCTTTAAGCATGAAACACTACGTTTCTCATTTGTCCTCTACACATTCAAGCCTCGTGGCTTCAAACACTTTCCCTTCCCTCATGGTTCCAAACACTTTCCCTTGCTAATGAGAGGAAGTTCTTTGCAAAGCTTTCATGCCACCAAACATTCAAACATTTTGAGTTTTTGTCCCCCTTTCTTTAAGAAATAAAAACCACCAATCTGTCACCTCACCTATTCACCAATTCATAAAATATATCATGATCATGCCTCTCTCTATTTTACATTTCTCAATCCCAGTTCCCTAGTATATTATCGATGAGTTGATTCTTATTTCCCTTCTTTTATAATTGTTCCTTGAACACCTGACGGATGTAAGTAAAAGCTTCAAAGCTTATGTGTAAACACATAACTTTCTTTTACTAAAACAACACCGTCATTTTTCACTAGTTTCAGTAGCAATCTTCAACACCAAATTTAGCACTTTAACACAATTATGAGAATTCTCATATAATTTAACAATGCAAAAAAAGGCCTTTTATTATCAACTCCTTTAGAAGTCCAAGTTGACTAAATGGTCAATCGAGATCATTCCATGCAATTGAAATTATTTTGTGAGACTATTACTACAATATATGTTAATCTAAAGGACATTGTGTGCATTACAACAAAGAATGAGTAGCCAATACATTGTTGGTTCAACATAAGGTTTTTTGTTGCATGTAAATAAAGTAAACTTGGTTTTATTATTCAACGAAAAATCAAGATGCATGTCTTGTTTTCTCGAATTCCATTAAATTCATTAAACGAAGTGTGAGATCTTGAAAATTTTGTGCTCTTATGATAACTCATATACCTAAGAAGGTTGAAACTTGGATTCACATGCATGCATGCTCAACCATAAATCTTGTGATTGGTACTCATAAATCTAAGAGACTTGTAACAATTGCAAAAGCATTATGTAATCTACATTGGCCTCCATATTATTAGCAGTAGCTATTTATTCTAATATCCTACACAACACACTAAAGAAAAAGAGACTTGAATCCAGTTGATAAAGACCACAAGACTTTGAAACTAAGGAATCCAACAATCGTCCTTGAATATGCTATATGCTCAATCACAAGGCTTCTAGCTTTATAAATGAGAAAACACTTATTAATGAATGCTGAGACATTTAAGTATTCACAAAGTTACAAAGATCCCAGAAAGGTAGTGTCACATGCTTCAAGAATGCCCCCACACATTTCAACAAGCAATCATTTTAGCATTGTTCCAATTACAACAAGTCAAGCGCTACAAGTCCATTGAGATCTCTGAAAAGGTGCAAGTTCTTTGTCCATGTGCTCTTTTGAGTGATCATGACACTCTTGAAGAGACTACCACACATTTTGGAATAATGAGCACGTACATGCTTTACTATAACAACAAAACCACATGGTATGTTCTTATAACTTTAGTTTCTGCCCTTGAGGGCCCCCCCCCCCATTGATGTGAGAGAACTTTGAATACCTTAAGTGTTCAAGATCTGTTATGAGAATGTGAACATATGATGGCTTAAAAGGAGCATGAGGTGGCTAATTTTCCCTCTTGCTTCATGAAGTCTAATTGCCAACTCTCTTTTCACATCTTGTCCACCTACCCTAATAATGCTTCCTTTTCCAACACTTTGAAATCTACATTAACCACATCAAATATTGTATTATAGGTTAATGAAAACAACATCTTTAAAAAATGAAATAATGTACAAGGACTTATGAAAAAAGAAATTTTCAAGGTACATATTTTCTCATAACTATTAATACATGGGCATATTTTTTTTAAAAAACATCATAGTTTCCATAAACTTCGCTTTCATAAAGTCCATAGCCAAGATCAATCTCTCTTCCTCTTTTAACACATATGCACACACAATACACACCCCACACACGATACAAATACATGCAATTGCCAAAATCAACATCTCTTCCTCTTTCAACACACACACACACACACACACACACACACACACACACACACACACACACACACACACACACACACACACACACACACACACACACACACACACACACACACACACACACACACACACACACACACACACACACACACACACACACACACACACACACACACACACACACACACACACACACACACACACACACACACACACACACACACACACACACACACACACACACACACACACACACACACACACACACACACACACACACACACACACACACACACACACACATAATTACATAGAGATTATTATCCTAAAATGTTCACTTGGTATATGCATACCATAGCCACACACATTTACATGTGGATCATTCACATCACACCCTATATGTCATCAAACAACCATTTGGTAGATATTCAAGTTGCTTCATGCTCTTACATAAGAATTTTGTGGTGTGTGTGATATGTTACATTGTTCTCTCATTTTTGAAGTTTAAGCTTAACAATGAGAAGTAGGTGAGAAAACTTGGATGCCACACAAGTGAGTTAGGATGAACATACTATATTGATCCACAAGTTTGATCTCTCTGTACAAATAAGGTATCACATTTCAATACTAGGTCAAGAAAAGCATATATATAGAATAATTATAGGAGCTTAATTGGAAACCTTAACCAAAAAAAGTATTTTTCTAATGGCATGGCATCTCTCTCTCAATATTCTAAGCTTAATATAATTTCCAAAAAAGGCAAACTCATACATTCCTTATCTTAGAAAAAGCATGTTTCCAAAGTATAGTTGTGAACTCTACCTACTTGTTGATGTCATCCAGAAGGGTTTGTCATATTGTACCTATCAAAATTCTCTAACTAATAAAAGACATGTCAAATTCATGTCTCTAGTCTTGAAATAGAATAACCTTCCAAATAAAGCTATTTGGACGTTATTCACAAACTGAGCTAAGAAGGGTGGCTACACCAAAAAGAAAATATTGAAGCATTGCAATCTAATCATATAAAGAAGGACAAACAAACAAGCAAAGAAAAATCATTCTTCAAAGCCAATCTTGAAGAACCATGGGAATAATGGTAGAATACAACTAGCCAATGTATTCAAAACAAAAGCAATGCAAAATTGAGAGTATAAGACAAAAAGAAAATGGCCTAAATTGGGTTTGATATGATTGCTCATGCTTTCCATACGAGGAGATATAAAATTGTATTGTTAGATTAGCGAGCCACTTTTCCACTTTGGCATAGATTGTTCCTTTCACCAAAATAGAATTTCTCCACCCTCTTCTACTTATATAAGCTCAATGGGGTCCAACATGCAAAATAACTAGCATACTAGGAACTCTACACTTAAATTCTTTCAGTCTTTTGCATCAATTTTAGGTTGGTGCTTCGCATTAGTGTCAGTGTCATGCACTTGCCAAATGATATTCTAGATATGTGATTAACCTTATACACTCCATGTTTAAACATAGTTTAATGCAATGATGTTTAAGCGCAAATGCTATTTAGAGAGAGAGAGAGAGAGAGAGAGAGAGAGAGAGAGAGAGAGAGAGAGAGAGAGAGAGAGAGAGAGAGAGAGAGAGAGAGAGAGAGAGAGAGAGAGAGAGAGAGTGTGTGTGTGTGTGTGTGTGTGCATATGTGCACGCGCAAGTGTGCATATGTGTGTGTGCGGAAGTGCATGTGTGTTTGTGTACAAATGTGAGAGTAAGAACCTTAAAAAAACAATTATCCAATTGAAAAATGAAAGAACTATCAATAATTTCAGAAAAACAATAGAGAGGGAGCGAAAAATTAACACAAGAGAGATAATAGAAGCATTAACAAAAAAATATTTAAAGATAAACAATTAGTTTCCCTAATCCACCTTTCTAATTATCATGAGAGAGAGAGAACCATAAAATTGAAATTAAATAATTTAGTTAATATTACAATTAAAGTATAAGAATACATAAGGGCAAAAGAAACAAAACTTAAAGAGAGTAGAGTGTATTAGAAGCATTAGAAAGTATTTCTCTATGTTCATAATTTAGAAATAAATAAAGGAATGAAGCATATTGATTTACATTATATTTAAAGGGGAATCTTATGTCACATTAGGGTTTCCTCCCCTCTTTTTCATTGTAGCTCTTACCTAACATTGTTGGAAAAAGTTATCATTATTACTTTACATGAGCCTTACATTGTACTAGGGTCCCCTTCCCCTCCTTGTCTTCCATGAGTCCCCTCAATCTTTGATGATAACATCACTTTTTTCCCATTGAAAGAGATGGTGTACATGAGTGTGAGAACCCCTAGCCATGGATTCCATATGCTTGCATTTACATATTATTTGCTAACAAAATACATTTTCTCATATTACAACACACATGTAGATGGTCAAAATAATTATTAGGTGCATGGACAAAGTCAACAATTTGCCAATTAGTTCAAAGGCCTCCACCCTTTTGGTAGCATTTGGTAGTGGGGTAGAGGTGAACGCTCTATTCTCTAAGTCTTCTCTTCATATTTGTAAATAGAAATGCAATCACCATTGGATCACCCCACCTCCAAAGCTCAATATAAAGCACCTCATCTCCTACATTGGTCCAACTATCATTTATCTCTTTTGAATGTGAATGTGTAGGTGAGGTCTTATATAACAACTTCAATTGTCACTAAATCTTAGCAAATACTCTTTCCAACCTCATAAATCCTTTGAAAGAGGTCCAAGGCCTCCTTCATAAGTTGTATTACAATCATTTACCTTCATGATTAAACAAACCCTCTCCATAGATGTAGTGCTCATACAAATCTTGGTTCTGAGGATGCATGAGATAAAGGTCGTAGTGTCCACTATTTGAAAAATACATACAACTTTTCCAAAAAGTTTTTGTATCCTCATATTGGGAGTAGGCAGGATGCCATGCTGGTGTGGCTAGAGATTACAAATGTAGGAGATCCATGTAGTGCTTAATAATAATGTTGCCATATTCATTGAAACTGGTGGTTTCTACTTAGAAGCATAAAAACATGGTGGTGTGGCTAGAGATTACAAATGTAGGAGATCCATGTAGTGCTTAATAATAATGTTGCCATATTCATTGAAACTAGTGGTTTCTACTTAGAAGCATAAAAACATGAACAACTTATTGAAAAGGGAAATGGCTAGGCCCAAAGTCTAGGCCACCATACTCTACACCCTAATGGCTAAAGCAACCATTTAAAGTTAAGGATAGAAAATTCCCAATTCTAGGAAGGGTTTTTGCTTGATGTGACAACCTCCAAGGTGGCTATACCTTAGATTTAGATGTATTTTCATCCAAAAAAACTTATAATCAAGTGAGCTTCCAACACAATTTATCTATTCTCTCTCTCTCTCTCTCATGTGTGAGAGCTTTTCATGCAATCCAACTCTAGTATTAGAGAAAGATTGATATCATCCTTCCCTCAAAGTACTCATTCATTTCCTTTTGGAAATATGAGTGTTTTCTGAGGAAATCTCAACACAACTACATAGGAAGCTTGTGGATAATGTATGAAACTTCCATATCAATGGGAAGGATGTAGCTAGGGACCAACCATTATGTATTATTGCCATTGTAGTGACAACCTAATCTACCTTTATTTTACTTCAACTACTCTAGCTTGTGTTGTTCTTTATTATAGCCTATTTGAGACATTACTATAACAACACAAATGTGTTTGCTTTAATGTTTTACACTCTTTCTTGTTATGCTTGTGTTGGAATGTTCACACTTTGCATTTACAACTTCTACATGTTTCATGTCATTATTTTTGTTGGGTGCGAGTTTGTTCATGGTATAGTCATATATATGTGAAGATAATAAAGAATAATGGCACCATTCATTTACCCCCAAAACTCTCTTGTGTACTTCTCTCTCTCAATCCTCTTGCACTTCATAGCTTCTATCTTGTATCCCACCATTTATTCCCTCTCAACTAGTATTTTCCACCATTGCTTCCCTCTCGTATCCCATGATTTATTCCCTCTCAACTAGTATTTTCCACCATTGCTTCCCTCTCATATCCCACAATTTCTTTCCTCTCAATTGGTATTAGAGAGATGTTTTATATTTGTTAAAGCCCCTATTTGGAGTGAGGAAAGCTTTCTGTGAAGGTCAATATCTCAAGCTTTTTCTGCGATATCTATGCTTGCTATTCACATCTTGATAGAGGTACTATGCTCATCATTGAGATCTAGATCTAAGTTAGGTGCTTTGAGCCAATAAGGCTCAATTTAAGGCAGCAATATCCCATTTTAGCAATCATGTGGGCATCCATTAGTGGCTAGGAATTGAAGCACCTTGGTGTTGAGATATAGAGCTCCACTCGTGATATGTCGGGGTGACCGTTGTGCATTTATGTCACCGACTTGTCAGTTTGCAGATGCGGTTGGTACACCGCCCATGAATAATAGCTAGATGACAGCTATCCTTATCTACTCTAGTTCGTGGCTCAGTTAGTATGCCACCTTAGTTAGTTGAGTTTGGTTTGAGACCCATATATAGGGTTCTTCTATTTCTTTTGTACGAGAGTTCTTTTGGCTTACATAACTAAGAAGAGGAAAACTGTTTTCAGCCTCCACCCTTGTGTGTATTCCCTCATTGTGCAAGCAAGAAAGCTACAAGTGAGACTCATTCCTTCTCTCCCACAATCTTGACATGGTATCAGAGCCTTGTTCGTGGTAAGGAGTTCAAGAAAGCAAGCCAAGTTCACGATGTTCTGGTAAGAGGACCAGTGTTGCTTCCATTTTTCTGTTTTGGGAGCAAGTCTCTGCAGGTAGCACAGTCGGAAAGTGCAAGAGTGCATTGTCTCAGGTTGAGACACCCTTCGCGGTGAAGCAAGAGGGCAGTATATGCTACGAGCGAGGGCTTTACAGGTCAGTGAAAAGTTACTGTAGAAATTGTATCGTATGCCTGTGTACAGAGACATTGGGAGTTACAGAATCATCCTTGTTGCCTGTTGATGCAAAATCGTCACTAGGAAGTGACTGTGTGGTCAAATACCACTTTCGTCAGTTTTGCAGATTTGCCCTTGGGAGGCTGAAGCTGTGTTTTTTACAGTGACAGAACTTTTTGCAGTGTTCTGTAATGGCGTCTGATTCTCTTTCACGGATTGTCACTGAAAAGCTTCACAAGAACAACTTCCAAGCATGGAAGTTTAGAATGACGAATTTCCTTATGGGAAAAGGATATTGGGAATTTGTTGCAGGAAATGAAGAAGAACCAGTCCTTCCTGATGTTCCCAATCAACAACAAATGCAAGCATTTAAAGCATGGCATGAGAGAGCCAGAAAAATTATGTACTGGCTGTCTATCAGTATTTAAGACTCTATGATTGTGCATATTCAGGATGCAAGTACGCCAAAGGAGGCATGGGATACTTTGTCAAAAATGTATAGCACAAATACGCAAGCCAGGAAAATGCAACTCAAGCAAGAGTTGCACAATGTGCAAAGAGAAAGTATGAGCATCAATGACTACCACATGAAGGTGAAGAAGATTGCAGATGCACTTGCTTCCATTGGGTCACCAGTGGAAGATGATGATTTAGTTTCTGTGACCTTGAATGGTCTAGAAAAGGATTATGCACAGTTCCGAACATCCGTTTCCGTCCGTGAAAGATTTCCTGATTTTGAGGAGTTGATTGCTCTTCTAATTTCTGAGGAGCAGAGAAATGGTGGTGCATCTTCTTCAGGAGGAACTTCAAAAGAAGCTGTCTTCTACTCAAATGCTGGAAGAGGTAGAGGCAGAGGTAGAGGAGGCCGATTTGGAGGCCGTGGTAGAAATCAGAATATGCAGCAAACTCAAGAAAACCAGTCCTATAGAGGAGGACGTGGTAATTCTAGAGGCAGGGGGAGCCAAAGAGGTCGTGGTGGATATCAAAGAGGGCAAAATGCAAACAGCAATGTTGAATGCTACTACTGTGGTAAAATGGGTCATATGGCTAAAGACTGCTATAAAAAGCAGAATGACATCATGAATGGAAAATTGCAACAAGGGAATTATACGTCTTCTAGTAGACAGGGTGATGACAGAAATGAGCATTTGTTTATGGTGGAGCACATGAACAATTCTGTGACAAGTGTAGAAGAAAGCAATGATGTATGGTATGTTGACTCAGGTGCATCAAACCACATGACAAGTCATGCAGAATGGATGGAGGATGCAAGGAAAATGGAAAAACCAGGATTTGTGGAGACCGGTGATGATACTGCACATCCTATTGTGCAGATTGGAAAAATTCATTTGTCTATGCAGGATGGGAAAAAGAAATACCTGTCCGATGTATTTCATGTCCCGAATATCACCAAGAATCTGGTTTCTGTTGGTCAAATGGTTGAGCAGGGCTTGCAGGTCAGATTTAATCCTCATGGATGCTTTGTTGAGGATATGAAAAATAAAGGTCGCTTGATAGCAAAAGGAAAGAAGAAGGGCAGAATGTTTACATTGGATGCAAACATGTCTGAATTGAGTGCAGCAATGTTTGCACATGGGACCGGTATAGTTGCAGATATTGATATCTGGCATAAACGCATTGGTCATGTTAATGTACAGCGACTTAATCAATGCAGGCCCAAAATATTGTTGTAGGATTGCCTAAATTCAAGGTTGCAGAAATGCATAAGGTATGTGAAGCTTGCCAATTTGGAAAACAGGCAAGGAAACCATTTCCTAGACATGTTCAAGAGAGTAAGAAGCCATTGGAATTAATCCACTCTGATGTGTGGACTACTATAGTTGCATCTCTTGGAGGCTGTCATTATTTTGTCACTTTTATTGATGACTATAGCAGAAAAGTTTGGGTGTATTTTATGAAAAAGAAAAGTGAAGTGTTTGGGCATTTCAAAACTCTTAAAGCTATGGTTGAAAAAGAAACAGGCCTGCAAATAAAATGCCTAAGGTCAGATGGAGGGGGAGAGTACCTCTCAAATGAGTTTGCAAGGTTCCTGCAGGAGCATGGCATAAAGCAGCAATATTCATGCAGTCATACCCCATAACAAAATGGAATTGCAGAAAGGAAAAATAGGCATATTGGAGAGATATCTCGTGCCATGCTCAACGAAAAAGACTTGCCAGATTTTTACTGGGCTGAAGCAGTTGCTACAGCAGTCTACATAATGAACAGGACTCCTACTGCAGCAATACATGGGATGACTCTAGAGGAGAGGTATACTGGTAGGAAACCAGATATTTCTCATTTGAAGATTTTTGGTTGCATTGCCTATGTTCATGTGCCAGATGAGTTGAGATCCAAGTTGGATCCAAAAGCTGAGAAGTGCATCTTTATTGGTTATTCTCTGTAGCAAAAAGGGTATAGATGCTATAACCCTTCTACTCGTAAGTTTACAGTAAGCAGAGATGTTGTTTTTGATGAGATGAGTAGCTGGTATAAACCAGTAAATATGATTGATAATATAGATGCACAAAATGGTAATGCTGCACAGAATTCACAGCAGCAGTCACAAGATATTAGTGGACCTGGATCATCCTCTAGCAGTGGTTCACATTCTTCGCCATGGACATGCAAATTGAGATTAGGAGAATCTTCTCAAAGCAATGCAGATAGTGGTATGCAGGTATCATGAAAAGGAAAAGAGAAGGTAGATCAGCCCATGTTTGATGTGAATGCAGGTCACTCTTATGTGAATGGTGAATCGAGTGGCTCAGAACAAAGCATTGATGATGAGTTGGGTATTCCTTCTATTGTTACACTTGGAGTAAGGAAGACCAGGGATGTTTTGAGAGCACCTGGGAGTGAACTTACTTTGCGCAGGTCTACCAGAGCTAGGTATCCTGTGGATAGGCTGAAATATGATGGATTTACAGCCATTCACTATGCATATATGGTCAAAGTGATACAGGAACCAGAACCCACTTCTTTTGAGCAAGCCATGGGAAAAGAAAAATGGGAGAAAGCCATGGATGAAGAAATGGATGCCTTGGAAGCAAATGCTACATGGGAATTGGTACCTTTGCCTAAAGGTAAGAATGCAATTGGTTGTAAGTGGGTTTATAAGGTGAAGCACAATGCAGATGGTTCTGTGAATAGATACAAGGCAGGATTAGTAGTCAAGGGGTATGCACAAACATATGGCATTGATTATGAAGAAACATTCAGTCCGGTTGCAAGGATGGCAACCGTAAGAGCAGTCATTGCTATGGCTGCATCAAAGGAATGGTCTTTACATCAGATGGATGTAAAGAATGCCTTCTTGTATGGTGATTTGCAAGAAGAGGTATATTTGGAGCAGCCACCAGGTTATGTGCATGCTGTTCGTCTTGAGTTTGTTTGCAGGTTGAAGAAAGCATTATATGGCTTGAAGCAAGCACCTAGAGCATGGTCTGACAAGATAGGACAGTATCTTGTCACTATTGGCTTTCAGATTTCCAAGGCAGATTTCTCACTTTATGTGAGAAAAACAGAGAAAGGTATTATGCTGCTTGTCATTTATGTTGATGATTTGATTATCACAGGTGATAGTGATGAAGATATCCTTCATGTGAAAATGCTATTGAAGCAGAAGTTTGAGATGAAGGATTTGGGAGAGCTGTGTTATTTCTTGGGCATTGAGGTGATTAGATCACCAAGTGGGATACGGCTCTTGCAGAGGCAGTATGGATTGGACATGCTGTCCAAATATGGGATGACAGCTTGTAAGCCTATTTCAGTTCCTTTGGAGCAGAATGTGAAGCTGAGCGCAGATGCAGGTGAGCTTCTCGAAGACCCTACTATGTATAGACGCATAGTAGGAAGTTTGATTTATATGACTATTACCAGGCCAGATTTGAGCTATGCTGTTGGATTGGTAAGTCAGTTTATGCAGGCTCCAAGGAAACCGCATTTGGATGCAGCTAGACGCATACTCAGGTATGTGAAGTCCACATTGTAGTATGGACTATTTTATGAGACTGGGATTCAGATACAGTTGCATGGATACATTGATGCTGATTGGGCTGGTAGTATTTCTGATAGACGATCTACCAGTGGATATGTGTTCTCTTTTGGGAGTGCTGCAGTCACTTGGAGCAGCAAGAAATAGCCTATAGTTGCCTTGTCGAGCACAAAGGCTGAGTACAGGGATGCAGCAATGGCTGCATGTGAGGTAGCTTGGTTGCATAAGCTACTTTATGATATGCATCAGCCTACAGATGGGCCAGTTGTCATTTATTGTGACAACATGAGCAGTATACACTTGGCAAATAACCCAGTCTATCATGCTAGAACAAAGCACATTGAGGTGCATTATCACTATGTGCGGGAGAGGGTTTTACTAGGTCTTATTGATCTAGTTTATGTCAGCACAGAAGATCAGGTAGTTGACATATTTACAAAGGCATTGGGCGCAGAGAAGCTGCATAAGTTGAGAGACTTGCTTGGTGTGCAGGAATTGGGACTGAGATCGAGGGGGAGTGTTAAGATATCGAGCTCCACTCGTGATATGCCGGGGTGACCGTTGTGCATTTATGCCACCGACTTGTCAGTTGCAGATGCGGTTGGTACACAGCCCATGAATAATAGCTAGATGATAGCTATCCTTATCTACTCTAGTTCGTGGCTCAGTTAGTATGCCACCTTAGTTAGTTGAGTTTGGTTTGAGACCCATATATAGGGTTCTTCTATTTCTTTTGTACGAGAGTTCTTTGGCTTACACAACTAAGAAGAGAAAAACTGTTTTCAGCCTCCACCCTCGTGTGTATTCCCCCATTGTGCAAGCAAGAAAGCTACAAGTGAGACTCCTTCCTTCTCTCCCACAATCTTGACACTTGGTCCCGTCCTTTTATCATTCCACTGTCAATTTCTAGCATGACCTTTGTACTCAATATGTAGATATGATTGCACTTGTTTGAAGGGTAAGATCCACTTGATTGTAGCTCGACCTTTATAGTTCTCAAACTATTAATGCACAAGCCTACTTAGATTATGAGATGTTGCCACCTTAGTATTTGAGCCATTATTTCTTTTGCACAAGAAGGAGGATCTCTTTTCTGCCTACTCCTTGGTTGCCTCCTCTATGTTGCTTTATGAATGCTCTCCTCCCTTATGAGTATAAGCAAAATCCAATCCCGCAATCTAATGCTTCACCAGCTAGAGAAGACAAAGGTCATTCCCCTTGGGCTTTCCTTCTTCTCATGTCCTTATTTTTCTTCTCACTATGTCCATAGCTTCTTCTTCCATATGGTGACCAACCTCTTTCTATCTTGGGATGTTGGATTAGGCTTCTATAAGTCGTTGTTCTCATTGCACATTACACAAAAAAACACTCTCGTGCACACAACATCATACAAATAAAAAGTCCTAAACACGTACATAGCAAACTAACAAACCCCAACATGTATACAATACATAATAAAACAATCACATATCAATAAACACACTCGATATTGCTTTCACCACCAAACATTAGTAACTATACTCAAGGAGTGGGCCCATAAAATGCATATAAGAAATATAAAATATTTATAAACAAAACACTATGGGCTATAAGTATATATATATCCCATAAGCACAAAATGAATTCCCACATCTCAACCTTTCCTCTCGAGATATTGAGGGAAGCTACTCTCAATGCCACAACCCTCACAATGCTCACCGATTGGAGAATAAACCCACAATTCCACACTATTGTCCATAGATGGCGGGTTCCTTCATGTTCATCTATGCTTATAAAAGAAATTATGTCCATGCCATTGATGTACTACATGCACATACATGTAGAATATGCAATGCACTTCAAAAACTTGATGTTCACGAAGGAAATATGAATGCAAAGAAGAGATTGTGCATGACCTATCTTGTGCTAGGTACTGACTATACATATGCACACAAAGTTCCTTAGATCAATGTATGCCCATTACACTTGGGACCTCTCCCTTCATTCAAAGTACATATACACTCTGCCCCCCCACTCTCTCAAACATAGAGGATAATGATTTGAATACATGAACCTCTCTCTCAGTCAATGTAGACCTACATGGCCCTCAAATCACCTTTCCACCTTACTCTCTAGCCCTAGGGTTTCTAAAGAGTGTATGAATATGTGCAGTGTCAAAAGGTGTGTTCTCAATGTAAGGTGCAGCCTCATTGTGCTGCATACGCATCTAAGTTTACTAGATATAGCTCTAGTGGGCCGCCTCATGCCATACTAATGCATAATTATGGTGCACTTCAATGTGTCGACCCCCCATGGCATGGTCATAATTGATAAAAAGGGGTATATGAAGCCCTAGTGAAGTGTAACAAAATAGTGTAGTGTAGTGCTCAATGTAATCCCCAATGGTAGGTGCAAAGTTCTAAGCCTAGAAAACAAACCTCATCATGGCATCATTACATAGTCTCACCTCCAATTGATCCCTTGCAAAACTAGTAAAAAACATAAACATTCAATGCTAACAACCTCTCCATTCTTATCATTATGTCTTATCAAGGTTTTTTCGCTAGACTTTAAATGCTTTCCAAGGAGTCTTATCTATCCTAAACCTTATCTCTAGGCCTAGTTTGGTCCAATGCAAAAGAAACCCTAAAATTTTGCCCCCCACACTAGTTTTGGAAAACATTTATATTCTAGAGGACATGGTTGTGGGTCTCTCTATCATCTAAATTTAAAGCACAGCTTTAAATATTGTACAAATCCTAACACACATATGAAACCTACATAGCTTTAGTTGTTTTTTTCCCCTTCTTAGAACTAAGAAATTGAAGCAACAAGGGACTCAAAAAAACCCTAACTATCAAACCATCATAAACTAAGTTTATATACATTGTTCACATATATACAACAAATCTATTGTTCTATTAGGAAAGTTCTCTCTTCCCACCATCTCTTCTCTCTTCACCCATTTCAACTATTTGCATTTTGTCAACATTAACATTGTCTTCAAAGTTCACTTGGGATTCACAAAAATCTATTGGATTTTTCTAAAACTAAACCTAATTAAAATAAAAAAAAAAACAATATTTGGATTTGATTCTTATTCACATATGATTGGTTTTTTTATTTAGAGTCATATCTATTTGTCTATCAAAGGTAAACTCATCCTTGTGATGCTCTAAATCTTCTCTTTTCAACATACTTTGAATCTCATTGAATATCTTAGGTTTAGTTTGGGTTCTATCCATACTCTTTAGCACATTTTGTTTTTATTTTTGTTTTTGTGGCATTATACTAAATAGTCTCTGCTTGGCCTTTTCTACATTTTCACACATGTCCTCATTCACTTTGATTTGTGGAAACCCTAATCATCTTTCTCTTTCTTATCTTGATCTAATGTATAAGGTGCATCAACATTAAAATATTAGCTTAAACCTCTTCACCCATTTTAAATTTCGAATAAGGGCTCTCTCCACATGCATTTCCCTGTAGCTCCACACTTTCAAACAAACCTATAACATTGCTAGTCTATTGGGGGTAAAGGTGCATACTACACACACCATGATTGCACACTTGTATATGGCAAGTGGTGGGTGCTCATCATTGTTGTTAAACCCAACGCAAGATAGAGAAAAAGGAAGCAAAAGAAAATCCAAGAAAATTTAAGAAAACTAAAAAATGTGAAGCAAGGCGGAAAGAGGCGGCTCGATTGAAGAATAAGAAAGAAGAGGCCAAAAGCACAAGGGAAACCTTGAAAGTCAGGGCAAAGGCAAAGGTGCATTTTGAAATGTAAAAGCACCTCCAAATTTTTGTAAAAGAGCACCATGCTCCCTCCTATGTAAGTTATAAAGAGTAGACAGGCATAGGTGAAGACATAATGTAAATAGAGGGGAATAGGAAAAGAGGACCTTGGCAAGATGGTCAGTCATGTAAAAAAGGGGATGGGTGCCCAAGGGGATGATGGCATGTATAAAAGCCAAAAAGTGAATAGAGAAGCTCATTCCTGGTGTGCGGTTAATGTGACTCTCTTCTTCTCTTTTTCTCTTCTCCTTGCTTGTGCTTGTGCTTGTGTTTGAGAGTGTGAGGATGAGGGACCGTGGTGGAGAAGCTCTCCATCTTCTCCTCTCTTCTTCTCTCCTCTTCTCTCCTCTTGTCTCGCTTGTACGACTATGGAGGATGGAGCCTAAAGGTAAAGGCTTGAGCTTGCATCTCGGATTGTGGAGCCACCGTCGTGCTTGAAAAAGGAGGGTACTCGATCGGGCATTGAGGTAAGCTTACTACATTCGTGGCTTGAGAGAATGCATGGCTATGTGAGAGGTAGCCATTAGCATTCGGCTTGAAACGCTTGAGTAATAAGCAGTCCATGGGTCTTGGTGATAGAGCAAAAGCTCCCACATTTTGGTTCCATTGCTGGAGCCAATGGATTCGAGCCTTGAGCGCTTGCATGCTTCGAATCGAGCATTGGAGGGTTTTCCCCCAAACTGATGCTTGAGGTGGATAGGTAGGAAGAAAGGGCTTTTGATCTTCAATGCAAGTATTTTGGACTTTTGAAGTTTGAATGAGTTGGTTTGATTAGCACTAGCATTTGCTTGTGATTCATACAAATTTGTAGGCATTTAGGTAGGAAAGATAAGGGAAAAGAAAGAAAACCATAGTAGGGTTTTGTGTAATAGCAGGCCTAAATCGAACAAAAGCGGGGTTGTAATTTGGAAAAGAAGAGGAAAAGACATTCAAGGAGTGTTGGAGAGGGGGGCCTAGTGTTTGAGCTTTGAGAGAGAGAGAGAGAGAGAGAGAGAGAGAGAGAGAGAGAGAGAGAGAGAGAGAGAGAGAGAGAGAGAGAGAGAGAGAGAGAGAGAGAGAGAGAGAGAGAGAGAGAGAGAGAGAGAGAGAGAGAGAGAGAGAGAGAGAGAGAGAGAGAGAGAGAGAGAGAGAGAGAGAGAGAGAGAGAGAGAGAGAGAGAGAGAGAGAGAGAGAGAGAGAGAGAGAGAGAGAGAGAGAGAGAGAGAGAGTGTGTGTGTGTGTGTGTGTGTGTGTGTGTGAGTCTGAGTGCACCAATTCCAAGGTTTTCGTCTATTCTAGGTATATACAAACATTCTTCTCCATCTAAGCATTGATATTGGAAGTTTTTAGCATTTGGTAGCAATCAGAGGAGCCAAATGAATCAAAATTGCGCCTCATGGGCTGTTTGTGCCGTCGGACACTTGTTGTATGGATTACAATTCCTAGAGTCAAATGCTCAAACTTGGACACAATTTGAGTCAGTCCACTCAGACACCCATAATATTACATCCGATCGGACTCGGACTCTCGGACTCGGACTCACTCGGACTTGGAATCGGACTCGAACAACCACGATCTAACAGTTGATTTGGATAGCCGATTTGGATGGCCAATTTGGACAACCATTTCAGACACCCTAACTCGGACATGGACCATCCGATTTTTGCATTTGGATAGGCCTAGAATCGGAAAACCCAATTTTGGGAGTCTGACTTCTAAGAATTAGACACACTAATTAGAACTTGAAAACCGATTGATCCAGTACTTCGAGGCAGGTGGAGCATAGCTTGTAGGCATCCAGACATGTCAAATGGCTAATAGAGCCTCGAAATGTCAAGATCATGACTCAACTGTCTAGGAAGCAACCTCAAACAAGCCCTTGGACCACCCATCCACAACACTTCCACGGACCCAACCGAACTTGTTACAGTGACCATCTAAGGGAGCAAACTAGAAACGTACATTGCATCACATTGTTTTTGTCATGGTTATGCACTGCCTAGACAATCACTTGAAGTGTACTTAGAAAGCAGAAATCTTGGTTTTACACTATGCATGAAGAGAAGCACCCCATGAACACTTGAGCGCACTTGAGTTTGAGGGCTCGTTGAACTAATAAGGAACTCATATGAAAGACGAGAGACCAAACCGAACCCATTAATAGGAGTAAACCCTCAAATCAAAAAAGAGCGAGAAGACTGGCATGATTAGCAGAGCACATCATTGAATGTTATAGTTAAGTGTAGTTCGTCGGCTTCCTCCTCAAAGGTGAGTCGCATGCGTTCATGTAGGAGCTTGTCATAGTGCTTGTCAAGATGTTCTTGCTCTTCCCAGGATAGGGGAAGTGGCAAGTATTCTTCAATATGCTCCTTAGGGAATGCACCCATGTCTGCAAGGATGTAAACACGTGCAAATACTTTGAGTTTAGCATCATCCAACTCAATTAAGCATTCAACAACACTTCTATGTTCAACGAGGGCTTGCTCGGTTGCTATCTCATGCAGGGTTCTAGGAGTTTCCCTAGGCTTTAGCATAGCTAGGGTCTCAGGCCTAGATGAGCAAGATTGGTCAATGCTAGGATTTCTTATGCTCTCAGGGTTTGTGCATTTTTTCTGAGGTTTTGCAGCTATTGTGTCATGGTTCTCCTCAGATGTGACCGATATAGATTTGTCACCCTGTTGTGACAGTGTTGTATCCACTCTTGATTGGTCAATGTGAGTTCTTCTGTCAGTGGATTGAGTATTGCAAGCAACCATTGATGGTAGTGGTTGCTTTGATTTTTCAGGACATACGAATATGTCTAAGGTTTCACCGCTATTAGGAGAGACATCAATGGGTTCCTTGATGGATGGAATCAATGCTTTATTCCTTAGCTCTCCAGCGCTCTTGGTCTCAATGTTCTTGGGGTCTAGAACCACCTGTAACTGCTCTTTTTTTTGTTGTTTTCTCCTCTTTTTCTTGGTCAGTGAAGGTGCATAACTTAATGACTTAGGACCCTGAACTAGGTCAGCCGTTGATATGCTTGGTTGGGCCTCAGCTTTCCCCTTCTCTGGTGTGTCCTCATGGGACGTAGCTGCGACCTGCTGGACAGCCTTGCTAGGTTGATTGGTTAAATGCGCCATCTCCTTTGCCACATCTTTGAGAGGTTTCTCCTCAAGCCTAGGCTTTAGGTGCTTTGGAAGTGCTGGAGTTGTCAAGGACGCTCGTTGCGGCACCTCCTCCACAGGTGAATTGCTAAGGATACGTTCTGCAAGGGTCGTGTCAAGTCCCTAGGGCGATGAGAAGTGGTCGTGTCTTTTGTTGCCCTTTGAGCATTCACTTGTGTAGATCGAGCCACATTAGGTTGCACAGGCATATCCTTGGGCTGAGAGCTTGCATGGCCTTATTAGAGGACATGAATGACAACTGACTCACTAGGTATAGTCATCCCTTTTTGTCCACAACTCCTCTAAATGTATGAATGAACCTAAAAGCCTATATGCAAAGTAGGAACTTCCTTAGTAAATCTCTTAAGCCCCCAATCTTCTCCTCTCATGACCAAAAATCTGAGGATTAGTTCCTCATGCACATTCAAAAGAAGAAGAAGAAGAAGAAAAAAGGGAGAAGGACAAGGAAACATGAAAAAGAAATAGAGAATGAAAAGAGAAAAAAGAAAGAAAAGAGTAAGAAGAGAAAAGAAGATCAAAAGGAAAACATGAAAACACACCTCACTTGATGAGTGCCACAATCACTGCACCTAGAGGTCCTAAAGTTAGGCACGTCCAGTGGCCTTGGTTGGCCAACTCTGTTCCTAACCCCCTAGCCCTTTTTGCCCCCACTCCATGCTAGGATACATGAAGGGCAGGACACACCTAGGGAGGTCACACTCAACCTATCTCCCTAAGCTAGACTCACCAAATTTTTCCCATACACGAACTGGGTCCTCAAGTGTGGGGAAACATCCCAGTCTTTATGGTTCAACCCAACTGCTAGTTCCATTGACACAGACATGATGCACGGCATTGTGAGGTAGGCACACCCCTAGGTAGTGCACTCTCTTCTCTTTTTCAGGAGAATCTGACATGTGCCAAACCACCAACTTCAGAGGCCCCCTGTCACCCACTCAATGTACCCTCAATCTCCACACCCTCAACCATTTGGACATGCTTCTCTCCCATGCCAAATCCCCACAAAAGCCCTATGATTGAGTCACACGACCACCCTTCAATCACTCGAGCCCTCATCAACAAAGTCCCATAAGTGCCATGGGAGTGGCACTCGACTAGGAGGGGGTAATGTTAACCCTAGCGCAAGATATAGAAAAATGAAGAAAAAGAAAATCCAAGAAAATTAAAAAATGTGAAGCAAGGTGAAAAGAGGTGGCCCAATTGAAGAATAAGAGAAGAACAAGTCAAAAGCGCAAGGGCAGCCTTGAAAGTCGAGGCAAAGGCAAAGGCACATTTTGAAATGTAAAAGTGCCCCCAAATTTTTGTAAAAGAGCACATGCTCTCTCCTATGTAAGTTGTAAAGAGTAGACATGCATAGGTGAAGGCATAATGTAAGTAGAGAGGAATAGGAAAGGAGGACCTTGGCAAGATGGCCAGTCATGTAAAAAAGGGGATGGGTGCCCAAGGGGATGAGGGCATGTATAAAAGCCAAAAAGTGAATGGAGAAGCTCATTCTTGGTGTGTGGACAAAGTGGCTCTCTTCTTCTCTTCTCCTTGCTTGTGCTTGTGCTTGTGTTTGAGAGTGTGAGAGAATGAGTGTGTGAGGGTGAGCGACCGTGGTGGAGAAGCTCTCCATCTTCTCTTCTCTTCTTCTCTTCTCTTCTCTCCTCTTGTCTCCTGCGTGTGGCTATGGAGGATGGAGCTTGAAGGTAGAGGCTTGAGCTTGCATCTCGGATCGTGGAGCCACCGATGTGCTTAAGAAAGGAGGGTACTCGATCGGGCATTGAGGTAAGCTCACTACATTCATAGGCTTGAGACTGCGTACATCTATGTGAGAGGTAGCCATTAGCATTTGGCTTGAAACACTTGAGCAGCGGTCCATGGGTCTTGGCAATTGAGCAAAAGCTCCCACAACTATCACTTTATTCTTTATTCTTTTAGTGACTATTGAATAAGGAAAGGCGGATTACGCATTGTGACTGTTGGAATTCCCGCATACGCGGTGTCTCTCTCTCTTGCTCTCTTACTCCATCTGCCATAGCTCTTGCTTTGCTCTTACTTTCACTTGTGTGCTTCCACTTAGGCTCTATCTTTCAACTGGTATTAGAATGGACATTCGATGAGCTCCTTAATCCTTTACTTCAGCCTAGATTTAAAGCTTTAACTCAAGGCTTCATGGAAGTCATTATTTCTTTCTCCCAACATATGCATTGAGTCTTCCCTTCTCCCAGCTTGTTCTTGCTTGCTCCCGGCTTGTTAAGGATATTCTCAGGGCTTAGTTGAGCCTTATTGAGTGCTTATTGAGTCAAGACACAACCATTTTATCTATTTTGAGTGGATATAGGAGCATGTTGTAGAAGTCATGGATAACTATGGTAGCTTGACAATACTTTCATATTTTAGCCATAACTTTTGTATACGATATGGGAGTCAAGCATTCTATAGCTAGAAATGAAAAGCGTGATGAGAGATACAGATTTGAGCACTTATAAAGTTAATTCCCTTCAATTTTTAGTTCTCTATTTTACAAAAATAGAATAATTTTGGTTTGAATAGAAAACAATAAATTCCATAATATACAATTGATACTTTAGGGATGCTATTTTGGTATACCGAGATGGTCTGATTATGCTTTGGGATGCTATTTGGATTATTTAGAGCTTGATTAGCTTAGTTTTGGAGAGGTTTATTGCTATCATAATAGTTTGGATAGCAAGCATATGACATTGAACTTCATGCTCTGAATGCCTATTGTGCCTACATGGTATTTCAAGTATACTACATGTCTATGGTGATGTCTAGCATTGATATATGAGCCTGGATATGGTTATGATATGATTTCACACTTGAATTTGAGCTACATTTGATGTACTTGGGCTTTGGTTAGTTGCTTTGAGTTTCTATGCTTATTCACTTATAGATATTAAAGCTTCATTGGACACTTATGCTCTCGGATATATTTATGATGCGCTTGGGCTTCTTGAATGCTTTGATGTATATGTTTTGAGCTTTCCTTGCTCACTTTGTACTCTAGATTTTCTTCTAGTGGGAGAGGCTTGTACTTGCTTGGTAGAGCTTGGTTCTTTATGACAGTGGGACTCTTGATTCATGTATATACTCTCATGTATACTATTGGATGCAATTACTTCCACTTGTGGGCTGATTTGATTTCGTATGCTTTGGATACATGCACCTACCTTTGTCAGCAGTTGTAAGTGATATATTTGCTCATGGGATGCATTGTTTACTAACACTTTGAGTTCATGAAAACCTTGAGTACCAGTGGTCTATGCTTAGTCACTATAAGTTACATTCTTTATATCTTGATGCTATTCTGATATCCCTAGCAGTGGGAGCTCTCTTTCTTGGTTATTTTTCCATAGTTGGATTGGCATCTTTATTTCAACATTACCGTAATTACAATTTTTAGCATTGTCTTGGAGAGCTGACATTGTACTTTGTTAGTCTATTGCTTGCAATTGGTGGATAGCTCTATAGTTTGGTATTTCCTCATACTTTATCCTTGTTTTGGCAAAGTTTTAGAGAATAATTTGCAGTCATTTACAATAGCCCATACAACCTTTATCACAAGCAAAGTCCTATATCATAGATCCATTAGTTGAAACAGCTTATGGACCTTTGCATGAAGGAAGGGACTAGTGTATCCTCACATTTGAATGAATTTTATTCGATTTTCAACTAGTTGACTTCGTAGGGCATTGAGTTCAAAGATAATCTACCTCCTTTTCTCTTGCTTGTGATACTTCCCGAGTCATGGGATACCTTCTGTATAGCCATGTGTGCTAATATGCCTAAGGATGAATTGAAACTCCACAGGATGTTGAGGGTGCTTTATTAACAGAGAATAAACAAAAATAATATGGATGTTGCCCGTATTTCTCATGCATTGATTGTTAGGGGCAGACATGATGGTAAGAGCAGTAATGACTGCCATGGTAGAGACTCACTAAGGCCTCAGTCTTATGGGTAGTTTCACAATAAGTCACGTGGTTGTAAGGCCTCTCTTACATTTCATTACTGTGGGAAGCAGGATCATATTTAGCCATAGTGCCATAAGATATGCAATGAAAGCACAAAGAGAAAGGCAAGGGCAAAGTGCAAGAAAAGTGTGACGATCGCAACATTGTCCCCAATAAATCCAGTGAAAAGATTGAAGATATAAATATAATGCAACATGAGTCAGATGATGATTACATCTTCGTAGCTTCCTCTCTTGATGCTTCTCAATTGACATATGCTTTGTTTACATATTCTTAGTGTTAATTTCTTGATTCAAGGACTTCTTTTCATGTTATCACACATAGGGGTTGGTTTCAGTCTTATTGTAGCATGAAATATTTTGTTAGATTGGAAAATGACTTGGCATTGGATATTATTGGCATTGTGGATACATAGTGTCAAGTGCTTTCATGTAGACTGAAAACCCTTAGAAAAATTTTACATGGGTAGGAATTCTTTAGTTTAGTTGTTTGCATGACTGTTTGTTTTGTTATTTTGTAGTTGGATTTTTTGTGTTTGTTTAGATCAATAATTATTTTTGTCATGTTATTTTGGATTTGTTGAGCTTGGAAACTTGATAGGCTTGGTCGAGATTGGTGTTTTTCTGGACAGATTGGATTAGGACTTTGATTGTAGTTGTTGGACATCTTGAAATAGGCATATTTTCTTGTTGATATTCTTGCACATCATGGGGAGAGGATTTACGAGCACTTCACATTGCACTGGGGTTTTCTCCTGATTTTGTCAATTACTTCCATGCCATGGCTTGGGTTTTTCACCATCAGCACGACATGATGCCCACTGTAGCTATATGCAGTAAATCTTAGATATACATGCACTTGAGAGAGCCCCTTCATTGTGCACACATAGTTCTTTGCACCCACAAGAGTTGGAATGTTCATCACCAAATTAGGATCCCTAGGATGAGTGGAAAAGGGGGTTGGGTGAGTTTAAGGGTTGTAAAGAATGCTTATAGTTGTGAGAGGGATTGTTTACTTGGTCAATATTGTGAGGAACATATTTTTGTTGAGTGATTACGAGATTTTAGGATGGGTGGAGTAGGGTACAACATTTCTTTTTGTTTAGTGATGAGAGGTGAGGCTAAGGATTGTAAATTAATTAAGAAACTGTGTTTGTATTTTTCATGATGCACGAACACATGTAGATAGGCTAGGCAATATTTTTTTAGTGCATCCATCTTTTCGTGTGTATAGCATTGCTTGTATGATTGCATGGCATGGATCTGATTTTGCACTTCTTCTCAAAGTCATGTGTGTGATTGAGAAAGGAGTTAATTTTCAAAAGTATATTTTTGCTAGGACACATGGCATGATATCAAAGGAAGTACATTTGATAAAATATCACTTGTCGAAGAATAAAGAGTGATAGTGGGCTTAAAGCATAGGAGAGAGAGCATTTAGAAAGTTGTAGAGGGGAGCTCGCGCTCAATCGGCAAGACCCATGGATTGCTTATTCGTTCAAGCATTTCAAGAGAGCACCTATGGCTATCTCTCACCTAGCCGACGTGCATCTTCGATCCTACCGGGGTATAGTGAGCTTACCTCAATACCTGACTGAGTTGCCTCCTCCCTCAAGTACACCGGTAGCTCCATGATTCTTGATGCAAGCTCAAGCATACTCAAGCCTCCACCTCCAAGCTCCATCCTCCATAGCCGCACGCGAGACAAGAGAAGAGAAGAAGAAGAGAGGAGATGGTGGAGAGCTTCACCTCCTTGATCCCTCACCCTCACATACTCACTCCCTCACACTCTCACTCTTCCTCTCTCAAGCACACACAAGCAAGAATAGAGAAGAGAAGAAGAGAATAAGAAGAATCTCTTGTTGTCACACACCAAAAAATGAGCTCTCATTCACTTTTTGAACTTTATATACATGCCGTAAAATCCCTTGGGCACCCATCCCCTTTTTTACATGATTGGCCATTGTGATAAGGTCCCCTTTTCCATTCCCTTCTACTTGGCCTATTTCTTTAGCCTATGCCCATCTACCATTTTATAATTTGCACAGGAGGGAGTTGAGCGCTCTTTTACAAAAGTTTTGGGACGCCTTTCACTTAAAAATGCACTTTTGTCTTTAACTTGATTTTAGAGGCTGCACTTGCACCTTTGCTTATTCTCCATTCTTCTTCCATTTCATCCACATTTCACTTCTTTTGCTTCCATCTCGACCTGGGGTTAACATTATCCCCCTCCTAGACGAGTGCCAGTCCCATGGCACTTGCGAGGCTTTGTTGTTGGTCTAGTGCTTCGAAGGGTGGTTGCCTAAGTGGATGATGGGGCCTTGTGTTGATTGGTAGTGGTTGAGGAGCTTGGCAATCATTGTATTGTTGGAGACTAATGGTATGTTGAGTGGATGGCGAGGCCTCCGATGTTGGTGGTTGCAGCATCCCGGAGTACTTGAAGAGAGAAGATGTGCTCTTCCTAGGGGGAGTGTTTAGCTCACCGTGTAGTGCATTGTGCTTGTGCTGGTAGAACAAGGAGCTGGGTCTTGACCACAAGTAGACCACATACAAGCCTGGGTGATGTCCCACACTTGAGGACCCCGTGCATGCAAAAGTGAGGTGTGGCGGTTGTAGCTCAGGGAGACAAATCTAACTGTAGGAGAGTGTTACCTCTCTAGGTATGTCCTGCCCTTGAGGTGCCCTAAGCGTGTGTAGTGGGGGATCAAAAAGGGCTAGGGGGTTTGACACGGAGCTAGCTGATCGAGGCCACTGGACGCGCCTAACTTGAGAACCCCTAGGTGCAGTGACTGTGGTCTATGTGCAATGCACTATGTCTTTGTGTGATTCTCTCTTTCCATTTTCATTCTCTTTGTTTTCCTTTTTGTTTTGTACTTTCTTGCCTTTTTTTTTTGAATAACATAGTCATGATAGAAGCTAGTCTTTGTCATTAGAGTAAGGCAGAGAATGAGGCTTAATAGATTTGTTAAGGAATTGGCAGCTTTGGAGATACCCCTTGAAGTCTAGGTGAACTTGAAGGGTGGTGGTGGAGAGGAATAGATGATTGCAGCGAGTGAAGTAGCTATCATTCATATCCTCTAGAAGAGCTAAGCAAAATGAAGGTAGTAGTGTAGCTCGCATCATTAGTCGAGCCATTGCACTCTATAGCTCAATAGATTCTATTTTTCAACATGCCCATAAATTTCTCAAAACCATATGATGTGACCTATCATTGAAAAGCGCATGAAAAATGGAATCTATTGAGCTATAGAACACTCTATTTGGAGTTATAGTGTTCAAGTTATAACAAATCCAAAGATTTGACCACATGTCCTAAACTTGTGGGAAATTCCCATATTCCCCAATATGGTGTTTAATGCGGATTATAGATTATATGGAAGTCATACTGACCATGGACATTGGGGTCAAAATCCACTCCTACTCTTCGAGGGTATGGCATGAATGTTGGGTTGTTCTGCTCAAAGGGTTGAATGTTGCAAAAGACCATCCAATTGTGCATGTTGACATTGCAAATGCGCCTTCTCCATGTAGGTTGGCATTCATAACCAGGCACAGACCTCAACACTTCAAAAACTTTGTTTTGCCAAAATTCAACACCTTTAGTGCCCCAGAGAGTGGGGTTATGTTCTCTCTCCTTCAACCATTTCTCCCCAATCTTGCCTTCGATATTAATCATCTCCTCCACCACCTTGATGGGCACAACTCTACACAGGTTGGTGGGGAATTGGAAATTAAGATTGAAGGGGTCCCTGGCCGTTTTTTGCCATTCCTAGATCACAAGGTCAGCATGGAAGCTTGCTGGGAATTCGTCGTTGCATGGTGGGATAGCTATAGGTGGTTCCATTACTAGTCTGGCATTCTATCTTCTTCTTGTTTCCTCCATCATTTGTTTTCTCCTTTCTCTCAGTGCTACTTTTCTTTCTACGCAGGTATTTGCTTGTTGCTGCTCATCTAGTCATGGGGAAGGAGGTGGTGGGACAAGCTCTTCCTCTTGCGGTCCCATTTCAAAGTTCATTTCAACCTCCTCCTCTTGCATTAGCTCTTGCTGTGCCCCTTTTGTGAATCCAAGTGCATCAACTTCTTATGGGGTTAGGCCTGCCAGCAAGAGATAGTGGCGCTACTCTTCAAGGCTAAGGACAACTCCCATGGGTACCAACTGAGAGAGTACATGGCCACCTGCCGGGTTTTTTCCAGTTGGAAGGCCGCCACTGACTCTTTCTTGGCTTCCAACTTAGTCACTACTATTCTCTTTTCCTCCTTGGCTTTCTCCAGCTGAGAGAGTAGCTCCGCGACATACTTGTCATAGTTAGTATGTGGCGTCACAGTTTGTGGGGATGGGAGTTGTGGAAGTTCCCACCTTTTGCCACTTAGGGTCTTGCCTTTGGTGTCTACTCTATTGATCTCTTTTGCCCTACGGTTGGGGCTTCCACGCTCTTTTCTTGAGCTAGTTCATTGTTAACAAAATACTGCACCCATGCCATAAGATTGTTGGCATCGACCATGGTGGAGTGCCCTGGGTAGGCGTCGCTGTTGTGGGGGTAGGTACCATGAGGGGTGGAATGGGGTGGATGGGGGCTTTGCCCTTGCCCTCTTGCACTGCGGTTGTTGGTGTGCCTTCAGGCACATGTGTGCTTGAACTCGGGCCCTCATCTCTCCTCGGGCTCAAAGTGTCCATCTCATTCTGTTTGCCTTGTTGCTCCGTTGACCTGTGTTTGGCTAGCTCAATGTCTTTCTCTTCCTTCTTTCTCAACTCCTCCTCCTTTTCAGTGGCCTTTCTCTTTCTCTCTTCCTCAGCTCTTTTTGACTCTGCCTCCAATCTCTCAAACTCTTCTCTCTCTTTCTTCTTTCTTTCCTCCGCCTCTTACTTCGTTTCTTGGCTTTATGCAAATCCACTTTCTCCTTTTTCTTCCTTTCTTCATCCTGCTTTTCCCATGTCATCTTCTTCTTTGAATTCTTTGATTTCCTTTAGCTAGACTGAGCTTTTTGCTCTCCCTCCTCTTCACTAACTGTCTTCTCACTCGATTGTTCTCTATCATGATGAGGAGGTGACTTGTTAGGCATTTCATCCACTCCCTCCTCTCCATCCTGTGCCTCCTTTATCGCTTCATGGATAAGAGCGGTCAAGATTTCTCCATACAGAATGAACGAGGCTTTGGCTGAAGGCTTCTTCCTCTTGGCTCCTTTGATGCTGGGGACTCTCCAACCGTCGGTCTTCTTCCAAGAGCTAGTGCTTTAGCAGATTGGTCAATGGTTTTTCGCACATAGCCATTCCAATCCACCTCATCCATCGAGTGAGTAGCCATGCTCTCTAGCAGCATGGACACGTTGATCATATGCATAAGCAAGTTGTAGCTTTGGCTGGAGAAGTCACCATTGAGGGTTTCTGGATTGTCTTAGATAACAGAGGTTTCTCCATCAGAAAGACTCCTAGACTTTCCTCTTCAGAACGGCATGGACTTATCTTATTATGGAATTGCAAAGGATATTTTCAACCCTCACTAGGATTTAGACCATGTATTGAACTCATGCAAGAAGTTTTTCATGGAGGAGTTTGCTGAGTTTGAAAGTCTTGCATTTCTGGTAGTTGAAAAGGATGCAAAGGAATATGTTCACTTACCTATTGGGAGCTCACCTTTAGAAAAGGCTTTATTTTTAAGAAAGTATACATCTCATTCGCTTGACCGGTTTTGTATATTTATCTGTCAGATGTATGCATACAGACATTGATACATACCTTCCTTTGACTATGGCTTCATTTGAAAGTGTCCAGCTTCTTCCTCATTCCTTACTTCCATCTCCTTTGCACTACAAGTTGTCATGCCCATTCTCCCACAGCCTTATGGATGAGGCTCTGATACCATGTTGAAGGAAAAGAGAGAGACAGAGACAGAGTGATCTCTTCGATTATTTGATAAAAAGCAATACTCACACTATATGAGGATAACCTAGTGTAAGTGTTAACTAGACTGACTAACTCACTGACTAACTCTAGTCAGGTCACCTACTAGCTGAACCGACTTATTCAATATAGTCATATGCAGACAGCTACACACTAGCTGTCACCGATGTCGGTCATACATAAAGACAGACTCACGAAAGAGCTTGACTTCTAACAGGGTCAAGGGACAAGAGTTGGTATTAGTTCACTGAAAAATGTTGCACTTGGCCATTAGTTAGCAAGGATTGATCTACAAGTTTTCTTGGTATTTCATAACATCTTCTCAGAGGAAGCAACATGGTCTATACTATGTATCAAGGCACTTACAAGGCTACTTGGTTTTTCTGGGTTACAGTACAATGCAAACAAGATGATGTTTTTGGAGAAGACTGTGGCAATTAGGATTTTTGGTTATGGTCTTGGTTTCTTTGCTTCTAGAGCAAGCTACTTTCTAGCCCTCTCGTCTAATATTTTCGCAGCAAACCAAACTGATATAAAATCGATAGTTGGCTACAAGAGAAGAAAATTTTTGCGTTATAGAGGAAATATGCTAGAGAGGGAGGATGATGTAAAGGCTCCTTAGAGCCAGCTTTGTACTTTTCTTTCTTGAAAAATACTATGAATTCTCAAGTTGAAGTATTCATTCTTTGATGCTATCGCTGAAAAAACCAATTGAATAGCTCCTCAAGAGCATTGCTTTTTGTAACTCCTCCTCCATGTCTTGTGCTTTGAAAAAAACTTGTACGTGCTTGATAGTGAGATTTTTCCATGCCTTGGCCTCTATAAGTTGCTAAGGGGCCTTGCTCCTCCACAAAGTAAGGCCCATGGATATGAAGGATATGCTGCAAATTCATAAGAGTAACGATCATTTTATGCCAATGGAAATTTTATCGAAGAAAGCTTGGATTAAATATTCTCTCTTACCAAATAAAATGTGATATCTTTTTCTCCCCATGCCTCCTTTATTGCTTGAACAAGATTTGTAATGGAACATTTGAACTCTTTTGGATACGTATAGGTTTTCGTTTGTTGCTTGAGGAGCTTTAGGAAGACATCGAGGTGTCTCCAAATCTCCATCCTTAGAAACACAAGTCATGGTGTGGTTGCAACGTTTGTCATTGTTCCACATAGCTCTCTCCAATGCTCCCAAGTAATGCTCACCTGTTTTCCTATATGGTTACCTAAAAAATGTCTAGCTTTTGAGTCTCCCATTGAGACATCAGCCAAGACATCTCTTGTTTCCCCTGAAAGTGTTGGATCTTTTCTTAAGTGAACTTGACCTCCATGAAAACCCATTTTGGAGAGTAATGCCTCACATTTGTCAATACACTCATCCGATAAATACGAAGGCTTAATTGAGTATGCATAGTCAAGATGCAGCCTGAGAATTTTATCAATAATTCTAATCTCTGCATGCAAAGTACATATATGAACATTTGTAAGAGGAATTGAAAGAATAGGATCCCATATATCTTCCTTGTTTTTTTTAAACCTTAGATCTATACAGTCTCTAGTTGGGGCTCTTCTTACAGGATGCAAGTTGCTCCAATCTTTAGACCCAACACTTTTCATTCAATAAATACAAGGATATTTTACATTTGACCCATTACATATTCCAAGCATACATTTGATTGTTTTTCAAGTCGGTGCTCATGTGCCATTCCACATTAAAATTACCAACCCCATCAACAACCAACATTTCTCCTTCACTTTGAGACTTAATAATGTTTGGAATACCTATATGAGTAAACAACCATTTCAGTGTTTGATGATTCTCAATTAGTACATGAGCTGCACCAACCCGCCAAATCTCCATCTCAGATTGGAACTTATGCATTGGTCACTTGACCCCCACCATTGCTGTATTCCAATACCCTGTTCATGATGCAAATGCTGACTCTTTCCATCTTTTGTCCTTTTTGAATTTGTGCTTCATCTAACTTCAAGGCAAACTTCAAAACACTATGACATTCCTCTAACATGAGTCTATACATCTGAACCATTGCAATCTACACTCTTCTTAGATCAACCCATATATTGTTAAATACATTGTATTCAAAACTAGATTTTCTTTTTGACTTTTCATTAGGCATAGATGCTTCAATATGAATGTATTCCCTGAAAACTTGTGGAATCTTACGATTCATGGCAATCCTTGCAACCGATACTCTTAGGGCTCTAGGTAACCCAAATGCAGTAATTCTATTACATTTTAGATTTTTGACATTAGGGGAGTTTTGAGGTCTCGAAAATGCCTTTTAGGATGTGGAGAGAGAGTGCTCTAGACCAATAAGAGCAAAGCCTCCGTAACGGAACTTCTAATTAAAAAAAATTAAAAAATCATTTTACAAAAATATATAAATATGATAATATTACGAATTTGTATTTTTATTATGTATTTTTAGTCTCTTATATTCGTGATTATGACATATTTTGCATTAATGGCATAGAGTCTCGGCTACTTTTATTTAATGATGTTTCTAGATTAATGATAATGACTGATGTAATCGAAATTCAAATTGGTGAAAAGCATGGCGCTCAGTTTTTTCCCTCCTTTCTTTTATTCCTCTATTGTTTTTCCCTCCGTTATGATAGCCTAGTCATGTCTCTCTCTCTCTCTCTCTCTCTCTCTCTCTCTCTCTCTGTGTGTGTGAGTGTGTGTGTGTGTGCATGTATCTCTCTCTTCTACCATGGATACAGAAATTCGACCTTCAACAAGGCGTCCAAGCTCCCAAATCACATCCATATCAGTGTTTAACTCATTCCAAACTGATGGAAGATGGATTCCTACTATCATTAGCAAAGGTAGTTGGATCACCATGCAACAAGCAAAACGTGGAAAAAGGCAAAGACATGAGAGCTCGTTTATCTCTGCTTGGAAGGGCAGAATCCGAGATTTTAAGCTTGGAGCAAATAAGAATAGTATCAAAGAGGTACTAGTGCAACATGTGTTCATGCATAGAGAGCTGTGTTTGAAACCTGGATCTTCAAAGCTTCCAATGCATAGACCAAATTGTAAGAATTTGATTCTTAAAGTTTTTCCTTTCTTAAATATGGTTTAGGTTTTTCCATTATAATATTTGTTTGTCTTGTAGATGTCTATCCCTCTAATCTTGAGGAATGGCAACCAGTGGAATCTATTATTGATGTTATTGATGTTATACATGGTTCAATTGGAGAAGAAATGTATAGAGGTAGAAAGAAGACAGAGCTTGCAGAGAATGGAATATTCTTTTATGACCATTCTTATGTTATTCCTATGCGGTGTTGCCAATGGGGATCAATAAAACTCCTTCCTTTGCCAGATTTTTCAAGCTTTGAGTGGCCTTTGCCAAGTCCAGCTACTAGTGAGGGCTATAGATGTAAGATATTTTCTGAGATCCAGAAAGCACTAAAATCTAATATCTCAAGTAGGCTAAGCAAAGTTACTTTATTTATGCCTATTAATATATTTATTGATTTCTTCTCTAATATGGAGATAAGAATAACAAAAACCATGCTTTCAGTGAAGAGACTAACATATGATCATATCATACAATTTGTTGATGAAGGATGGGATACAAGGACAGAAGGAAAAATTATATGTAAGATAGATCAAGACTCTATAGCTTGTAAATATATGATTGCTACTCAAAATTTTATCCTTAGCTTTTACTATAGTCGATGGCATTTTGTTGGTAGTAGTCTAGTTGCTTTAGACCAGAATCTTAATGACTTCAGCAAGGATCCTATTGTGGATCTTGATATTTGGTTCAACGAGGATATTATTGCAATCTTAAAGATCAGAAAATCATGTACGCTACATCAAGTGAGGATGGATTTACAAAATGAAGACATTGAACTACCATGCTCCTTTGTATTCCAACTTGACAAGAAACGAGTAAGTTTTCACATCATATTATATCTACTTAGATGTATATCAAGATCTCACTTTCTAACTAACAAACATTTGTAATTTATTTTTTGCAGATATCGAAAAGGAGAGAAAATAAAATACACTGCAATGACATTCAAGAAAAGATATCTTTACTATCAATATAAAATACATGTACAAAATTTGTAGCAGATGTCTATCTGCCATCTCTATGAGATATACAAGGGCTGAAGGGCAAATTTCTATATATGAAGGCCTACAAGGTGATATGGCAAAGCTATTTCTTTTTTGGAGAACTATCCTTTCTAGGAGTCCTTTTGCCTTGCTTTGATGTCTTGGGTATAGAAGGTGTTGAAGCTATGGATTTGCCTTCCGTGGTTATAGGCACCGCATCTCCTTCATGGTGCAAATCCCCACCAATCTCTGTTGTTGGTTGTATACAATTGACCATCATATACTTCAAGAGCTTTGCTCTGATGTACCAAATATGCTCAGATGTATAGCAATCCTTCGAAAACTGTCACACATTTATAGAAAAAAGAGTTTTAGTTCATTATTGTTCTTACAATAGACTATATTTTTATCATCAATGGACTATTTGCAATTAATATCTATCCTAAAGTTTAGCATCTTTCATATTACCTTTACATGTTTATCATCATTAAGATAAACAAAGTTAACCATTCTTCTAGCATTTGCAATCACCCTCCAGCCACAAGAATGGCTATCATCCTGATGGGGACACTGCAACCACCAACACAAAGTAAAACTATAAAGAGGACGAATGGTAGTTCATAGAATAAACTCATGTTTCAATTATTTTAATGAATAACTTACCGCAACTTGTCTATATTGCATTGTTGCAAGCAAATCAGATGGCATAGGAGGTCTTTTCTCTAGCTCTTCAATTAATCTTTTGGCACCTCTGTATATAAAATATGTTGAAATTTAGAGTACTTACAAAAAAAAGAATTGAAATATCAAGGAGCCCTTGGATAATATAACTTACAATTTAGCATTTCCATGGCTTCCTTTCATAGAGTTGATTAAAAAGCATTGCTTATCCACAAGGTCTATTGCAATCAAGCTCCAATGAGAACTAAAAGCAATCATATCTCAACAAATTAGTAGGATAAAATCTCAAAAACTCTAATAGAATATTGAATCACTTACTTTTCATTATATTGAATCACTTACTTTTCATTATATGGAATTATAAGCAGCTCCAAAGTATGGAAGTCAATCAAATTGAGCCAGTGCTCAATAAAACTTGCATCAAGCTCATTCCTCATAAAGAATGAGACAGATGGATCAAAAACCTCAATTTTTTGTTGTATATCCAAAGGAAACTCATGCATTATACACCTAGAAAAGGCATAGAAATAGTGAGTATAAACAAGAAAAATCTTATTGCTAAAAAAATATCAAAAAGTATAAGTAATTATGGATGGACATACCTTAGGCCAGCAAGAATAAGAGTGTCATTTACTTCTCTTCTTTTATCCTTAAGAATCTGAACACATCCAGCATCAAAGGAGAGAACCTCAGTTCTTTTGCCTAAGTCACCAGGTAAGAAACAAAACACACTGAATCCTTTTGGATTAGTTGCTTCAAGAAGGGTGGCTAGCTCATTTTCAAAGGACTCTAGTTGCTCTATTTCCCTTTCTTCAACCCTTTGCTTCCTATACTCTCTCCATTTATCTGCTTGTTCCTCTTTAGCCTTCTCCTCTTTTTCATGTTGCCTTGTATCCTTCTCATGGGTGACCCTTGTATCCTTCTCATGGGTGACATCCTCAACCCTGACACCAGAATCATCTTTCTTTCTTCTAGCTGGGGGCACATTAAGGATATTAAATGTCTTCATATCAGTGAGGGGAATTGGCTCAAGGACCTTTGAAAATCGATACCTTAGCCTCCTAAGAATTACCATGTCCTTGTCCATGAGTGTGAGCCTATGAGCATGAGCAGCACAAATGTAGGCATCTTGGAAAAACTCAATTAGAAAATCCTCTGTGGCTTCTTGTATACAATTAAGAGCTGTTCTTGTCCATCTGAAACTATCCAAACTATATCTGTCACAAATTTCCCTGACAAGCCTCTGAAAAGATAACTTTGGAATTGCATTGTCAAGAGCATTTACTGCCTTCCTAATCTCCCTTAGACACCTGACATTTTGAGAAAACCTTCTCCTTGGCTTTGACTTTCTAGAGAGCCTCTGAGGCTTTGAAGACTGATGAATCTTTGATGCTAAATCCCTCGGATCAATCTTCCCTTTTCTTGCTGTTGACTTAGTCCTAGCCATCTGCCAAAAAAACATATGTTACTTCTTCTCCAGCATGTAAAGCAAAACGCGAGTCCCAGACAAGAGTTATCTATGCTGCATGGCGTTTTCTCGTATCAGCTGAATTTTTCTCAAGCTGTCTAGTGAAACGCGAGTGTCAAGCAAGGCGCCTCCTTGCAGCTGCTTCTTTTCGCGTTTCACTGGACTTGTTGTCCATTGTAGCCAGTGAAACGCGAATTTAAGCCAGGGAACCTGCTTGAAGTACCTTATTTTCGCGTTTCACCGGACAGCTCATGAATAGCATAAAAATTGACAATGTGAAACGCGAGTGTCAAGCAAGGCGCCTCCTTGCAGCTGCTTCTTTTCGCGTTTCACCAGACTTGTTGTCCATTGTGTCCAGTGAAACGCGAATTTAAGCCAGGAAACCTGCTTGAAGCACCTTATTTTCGCGTTTCACCGGACAGCTCATGAATAGCATAAAAATTGACAAAACCAAGAAAAAAGAGCTTTGATCCAAGGAAATCTTTTAAGATTACTTAAAATATCCATAGGGAGGAAAGAAACAGGCACCGAGAGCATGGAATGCTCAGATAAGTAATTATTAACAGCAGCATGGATTTCAGATAGCTCATGCAGATCACAGTAAGATTTCCTTAAATATCAACAATATTAAGGAATGCTTTCACTGTGGAAAAAATTCTTTTGTAGTGGTCATGAGCTAATAATAACATAAAGGATTAAGGAAAAATATTAAAACAATGCATTGAATGGAGCTTGTTATTGAAAAGCAAGATGCAGAAACCATACCTTCTTTTCAGCTTGTTCTTCACAATCTCAGCCTAACGATGACAATATGCTTGAAGGTTTGCTTTGTTGGAGAAATAGTGAAATGCTTGGAGATTGGAAGGAAATGCTTGCAGACTGGAAGGAACACCAAAAACAAAGATGGAGTAGCGATGAAATGCGATGAAAGCTGAAGGCGGTGAATTTGCATGGACTCAACGTTCTTCGCAAAGTGTTAATAACACACGTGTGACGTACTCTCGCTTATCGAAATTTTTTATTTACTTGGAAAAGGGTTATTTAACACACGTGTAACGTATTTTTGGAAAAAGAGAATGCGCACGTCTTCTGAGGAGTTTATTATGCTGTGTTAAGTCAGACACATGTACACGTATTTTTCCATTATTACACAAACTTTTTCGTTGGAACTATCACCACATGCTTAACGGTCGATATAAAAGCATTTCAAACCCATTTCTCCGACATTGTCTTCTTCTCTGCCAAAATTTCGTCTCGACTTCCCTTCAAGGTCCTTGCATCCTGTGTGGAGAGCAGTTCAACAATCTTTGATAGGTAACAATTTTTTTTATTACAAGCATTTTAACAAAATAAATTTGATTAATATAGAAAGAATGTTTTATAACACTTAAACAATTAAAGATGTTATGTGCTTTCTATCTTTCAAAAGCAGCAAAGCTTTTCCAAAAATGATTATATCATCAATTTGTGTGTTTCCATAGAATTTATTTATTGTTCACGTTTCCTTTATTCATTTGCAATTTTTAACAAGTAAAACGCGAGAAAATGTATGTGTTGATAATATTTTGCTTAGTATCGCGTTTCACCGGCCACATTTTAGAATAATTTTTGTCTTCAAGCTAGTGTCCGATGAAACGCGATTCCTTCACAGGCATTTTCCTTTCACACTTTAATTTTCGCGTTTCACTGGTCAACTAAAAAAATTCTCCTGCTTTGATTTTTTTGTCTTGGAAAATCAATGTTGGGGCCTCTTTCCATGATATCATCTTGTTTTATTGGATATTGGTTCTTTTCTGCTTTTTTTTCAGGGATAAATATTTTTCTGGTCAAAATGACAAAGAGGAAGTTATCTCTGGAAGGAATGGATGAGGAGGAGATAATTAAGACATCTGATGATAGGCTCTTTGATCTTTTACACATCACTGGAAATTCTTCCAAGTTTTGCTATATCAGGGAAATTTTCAATGCTCCTTTTGATTTGAAGGAGTTACTGGAGGATCTTGATGATAAACTTAAGGAGTACAGATGTTTTTATGATAGACATGTGCAAGGTTTGGAAGTCAATGGATTTGTTCATTATAGTGATGTCATGGGAGCCACCAATACATCCAGGTCAACTTTGCTCGGCAGGTTCAACCTCATTGATGAGGAATTCAGAAAGAAAGAAACATGTTGCCCTTTCCACAGGTACCAACACCAATGCCTTCTAATCCACAAGGACGTTGGATTTATTGTGTATCTTCAGTACATGGAAAATTCTTCTCCAGATATAGACCAACAGAGAAAGCTAGAGGATATTGCAAGTATGGATAAGGAGGTCGAAGAGAAGGAGGAGATGTTCCAAGAAGATGTTGAGAATCAACTTGTCCAAGGTTTTGATGTAGGTTTATTCAAGAGTGACAATATCACAATGGTGGAAGAAAAGGAGATTGAGCCAAGTGCACAGGTTAATGAAGAAGGTCCTCTTGCCTGTGTTCCAACATTTCCCACTTATCTTATCAACAAGAAGATATATGTGTTGCTAAATGATATTCAACATCTTTTTGATCTTAGAGAAGATTATTGCTTAGCAATCCTTGCAGGTTGGGGCAAAAATGACATGAATTTTATAGGTTATGAACAAGAACCACTAGCAAGTCTTGATGTTGAGGGAGAGAATTTCCAAGATAGCTCTATAGCCTTACATACATGTATTAATCAGATCATAGAATACGAAAAGGGGGGGCTACCTACAGAAGAAGAGTTCTTGCAGGTCCAGAAGAAACTTCATATTGATGATGTAGGGTATGAAGAGAGATTGAAGTCTCCATCAGATGAGAAGTCCAAGAGTTCAATAAATCTTTATGATGATAGTCTTCTTGAAGAAGATGAACACCCTAAGGTATGAAATATAATTCGAAGTTACCCATTGAGTTTATGTTAGACTTTATTATGCATTATAGATAAATATCTTATATCTTGTACTGTTGTGGTTTGTTCTATAGATTGAGATTGAAGATCTGGACAACTTTCTTGGAAGGGCCAAGGGCTCTAGGCCAATGAAGCTTGGAAAAAATCAAAGCCTTGGCCATTATATTGGAAACTTAAACAATCAAACAATTGTAATATATCATAGTAGATTCTCAAGCTCTCCAAGTCTACCAATGATGGCTTTGAGAGCTATCTCAAAGGTTATTGGATCTCAAGTTTTCAGCAGAGGTTTGGACAAGATCATTTTGGTGGAGAAGGAAGAAGCCATAAGAGTTTTTGGCTTTATGCCTGGATACAGTGGATCTAGAGCTAGATATTTTGGAGTTCTTGGCTCCTATTTGCTCTCTTATGTAGGAGATAGTAAGAATTTGAAGCTTCTTCCAGGCTATCGGAAACAAGAGTTTTTGAAATACAGAGGTCTTATTGAGTGGGATGAAACAAAAGATACCTCTAGAGGCCCTGTCGAGCTACCTGAAACCAAGGACTCCACTGAAGGCCCTGTCGAGGTGCCTGAAACTAAGGACTCTTCTGCAACACAATCAGACTAGAAGATGCCAAAGATTAAGGGTTTGTTGAAACCCATCTTTTCCCAACTCTTTGTTTGGTTTGTAACCATTCTGTAAATCTTTGCTTTGCGCAAGAATTTAAATATCTATCTTTTCTTCTTTGGGTAACAATTTGTATAGTCCTTGCTAAAGATGATGTATTGCTTGATGTGGTTGTATCTTTAAGCTTGAATTTATGCCAAATTTGTCGATAGAACCATTGAAAGACCTCTAATAAACTGTTGGCTTTGTGTCTTCCACCTCCATGTCTTGTATGTCTGAAATATTTTGTTCTTGCTTGATAATGTGATTTTTCCATACCTTGGGTTGACCAGATAGATAGAGATCCATATTGTTTAATAAAGTATGGAGCATGGTTGTATAGAATATGCTGCATAGTCAACAAATAAGGAAAGTTATTAAAAAACATTATATGAGTTCGACAATGAAGAAACAAACATATACAAACTTCTTACCATATAGTGAGTAAAGTGTTGATCACCCCAAGCTTCTGTCATCGCCTTTTTGAAAAGGTTCAATTGGTTTTTAAAGTCTTTGAGATCATCGTCATTCCATTCAGTCTTATCACAATAAAAAAACACTTTGTCTAGTGTTTCCCAAACTTTAGCTTTTCTATTTCGAGCTTGTCCATTATCAGTGTGATCCTTAACTGCATTATGTAGGGATTTCCACTGATTAAATTTAATAGTTGAGCCACCATTTCTCGAGTTTATCTTGCCAAGTCTCCCATGAAAGCCTAGAAACCTTCTAGCCTTCACTCCACCAATAGATGGTTTTTTTGGGACACAATTACCATCCTTAGACTTCTGAAGATCTGGTTCAATAACAACATTGCCACCATGCAAACCAATTGCAGAGAGAACTTTTTCAACCTTTGTTATAGCATATGTTCTAGTTGATAATGGCTTCAACTTCCATGCAAATCCTATATAGAGATGAACAAGCTTTTCGATTATCCTGCAAAGTGCATGAAGTGTACAAATATGGGCATTCGCTAAAGGAATGTCCAAGACTGGTTTAAATTGTGGATCCTTATTGTGCCTAGAGGGAGCTCTATTCCAATTGCTTGAGTTTAACTCTACAGCTGGTGACATGCAGTATAAGCAAGGAGATCTCGAGTTAGCTCCTTTTGATACATTATACATACATTTGAGTGTCTTTAGGTCACCAGCTATGTGCCACTCAATCCTGTAGTTCCCTAATCCTTCAACAAATAGCTCTTCTCCTGCTTGTTGCCTTTGAATAACATTAGGTATTGATGTTTGATGAAAAACCCAATATAGTATATCAAAATTCTCAGTATCTACCTCAAATGCTCCTAGCCACCAGATGTTATATTCAGATTGAACACTAAATGATGTTGAGTGATTGCAATGACTTGACGAAAGTGCTCTATTCATCAAGGTGATAGAGATTCTCTCCAATTTTTTACATTTCAGAATCTCACTTTCATCAAGTTTAATCACAAATCTAGCCACTCCCTGTGCCTCAGCTACTGACAAGTCATAAAATTTGATCATTAAGCATTGTAGGGTGGGCAAGTCAAGGAAAATATTGTTAAACTCATTGAATGTAACCTCCTTTTTCTTGCCCTTGAAGCTAGCCTTGATATGAAAAGGCTCACCTAGAATCTCCATCACTTTGTTATTAACTCTCTGTCTGATAGTCCTAACCACAAATGGTTTCGGAAGTATGCAATTTTGTACCTGTCCTTGCTTCATATTTGATTGTAAAAGTTGGAAAAGTTGCATATAAGCATCTCGACTGATACCAATACTATCCAGTGTCTTCTGTACTAACTCAGAATCCAAAGAATGATCCTTCACAAATGACTCCAAGCATTGTTTCTTTGCCTTTTTAAATTTCTTCTTCTCCAAAATATCCTTTGAAACCACTGAAGGAAGAAGATGATAATAAAACTGAGCTGCTTTTAAAGAATCTCTTTCACTTGCATTTGGTTGTAGAAGAGATCTAAGCAAAATTAACATCACAAATCAATGCAAGTAGTTTAAATAAAGCCATATTTAAGATTTTTCAAGTGAAAAAAAATATACCTTGCTGCTTGGATCCTTTTACCACAGCCTCCTCCTCCTCGTTTGAGATTCTCAATATTTTTAAGAGCTCTTTGTCGATTTCGAAGGCCTAATAAAGTTTGCTTTTGTTGATACGCTTTTCCAATGAATGAATTTTTTGTTGACAATCCTCTAGCTTCTGCAACAACTCTATATTGTGTTTCATCAAAAGATGATTCTCTAGTCCAAGGATATCCTTTTCTGCAACAAGATTAAGTGTATAACTTAAAAATCCATTGTAGCCATCACCAATAAACCTCATTAATGACGAGCTATTATAGAAAGGAGGAGTGCTATTTCTGCTAGGATCTTTGGGATATAGCTTTCCATCTAACCAAAGATCAATATTCTTCTTTCCTTCAAACCTCAGTATATGTTTCATAGACTCTGTAACCGTGATAGATTTTGTTCTCTTTCTTATCGGTTCATACTCACTGTCCAACTCAATATGAAGATGATAGAGAGGTCTTTTATGAGAGCTACAGAGATCATTAGATGATTGATCCATAGCTGAGTTACAGAGATCATTGGGTGATTGATCTACAGCTAAGGATATGATTAGAAGCAAGAACGAAAACAAAGAAGAGACTAATAAGGAGAAGAAAAAAAGAAGAGAGAAACGATGGAGAAACGATGGAGGGAGGCAATCGAGTATCCACCAAAATTCAAATTGAATATTACTTTTCACTTTAATGAGGAGAGGTAAGATCTTCATTATGACAACCCTACCAACTTTATGGCGACCTAGATTTCTAGGTTTGATGTGACCACGAGAATATCACGACAATGATTTATTAACGAATTTTGATATTTTAACTTACCAAAATATAAACCTTTTAAAAATTCTATAAAATGATTTTATTTCGTAAATTGTTTTCTCTCTCTAGGATCTCTTACAGGGCATTTTCGAGACCTCAAAACTCCCCTAATGACCATAATCTTGAGATAGCCCGATAACCTTTTCAACTAATGCCCACAATATCACATGTCTCTACAATTTCGTTTGGTTTTAGTGTGTCCTTTAAGTCCTTGACCAATTCTTTGAGAGTTGGGCCTCTCAAATCCATATTTTGAGGTGACCTAAGAATCCTCAAATATCATTCTTATTCATGGTCTCTTTAAAAAAATTGATTCTCTCCTCACTCTCTCGAATTATATTAATACCTGCCATGTTAGAGACACATTTCTTTGCAAGATTCAATCTTCTTTTCTTTACTCTCTCACACAAGCTAGTTATATTTTTTACTGGTCTCTTACCCTCTCTGAATCCTACTGGATTTTTCTTCAAGTGTGCTAGCTTTTCTTGTAGTGACTTATTAGCATTTTCCAAAACGCCAATCTTATTTGTTAGCTCGGAAATGCTTGTTTGTGCAATAAATAATGTTTTTCTCATTTCATTCATTTGATCCATGTATATTTAAGATGTAGAGTATAACCTTTTATAATAGCCAAGCATCCCATTATAGCCTTCCCCGACATATCTCATGTAGTCGTGAATATTTAAAAAATTAGGAGGTTTACCAGTTGAAGGATCCTTCTAATAAATATTTCCATCCACCCACAAATCTATATGTTTCTTTCCTTGAGTTCGCAATCTGTAGGCCTCCATCTCATCTGTTAGTACTCTATGATGTATACTTCTCCAAGATGAATACATTGGATTTAGTTGGATGGTAAGTTTGTACTTGCATGTGCTCACATTTGTATTACTTGCAGAGGTATTACTAAACATTTTAGCAGATCAATGATCACAGTGATAAGAAAGTGAGCACAAAGAAGAGAATGGCAAAAGAGCGTGGACAAAGAGCATGTGAAAAGAAGAAGCGGGAGTAAACAAACCGCGATATAGGTGGACATTTCTCAAAAATACAAATTATCCCAAGTTCCAAGACAAAAAACAGACGAAAAGGTGTCCCTAACATAACTTAAAGATGAGGGTCAATTAATGGTTGAGCTTCTTAATGAATTCAATATTCTCTCATTAATCACATCTGAGCAACCAAATTTGGCATTTTCATTCTTCCAAAATCTCAACTAATTAGCAACTTAATCATTTTCTTACAAGTGCCTTTTTTGAAGTGTTTTTGGCCCTAATGCTTGGGTTTTTACCATTGAATAGTACAAGAAGTCTCGTAAGGCATAGATATAATGTGCTAGAGAGCTTAGATCTTGCAATATCACCACATGGTTAGCTTCACCAAAGTGAGCTATCACTCATCTAGGGGTGTAGTGGTAGCCTTCAGGGAGGGACTCCTCCTCCTATGAGCCAACATCTAAGCCAAGATGAGACATGGCACTCCTTTTATGGGAATCCATTAGGATGGGGTGTTTTAGTAGGTGAGGGTTGATCATTTCTCAAGTCTTAGGTTACATGGGCCCATAAACAAGGTGCTTAGTACCTATCCTTGCCAACATAATGTTGGCCTCTTCGAAGCTATCAATCAAAGGAAGTGAAAATAAGTAGCGTAACTTGACAAAACCAGAGACTTAAGAGTTTGACCCTATGATACTATTTGCATGACCTAGTTGTGTATATGCAACTCATTAAACAAGCCTACCATGGCTTTCGTGGTTTCTTTTTCTTTCCTCTTCCTTTTTTCTCTCTCTTTCTCTAGTTTCTCTCTCTTTTCTCTGTAGTCTTCTCTCACCTCCGACCATTCAAGAGTACTAAAGACCCTTCACAAATTGAAGATACATAAGCTTCTAAGCAACCATGGGTTGCCATTGTGTGACATTGAGCTTCAATAGCATTTGGGAGGCACCATAAAAGCTTCACAATTGATGATTGGTTATATTTGGTTTCTTCAAGCTTCAATAATCCATTGAAGAGGTCTTTTCTCATCCTATTGTACTTATGTATATTTGTACTTTGTCACTTTTTTTCATTCTCTCCTAACTAGAGGCACATTCGCCTTTAGTGGGAGGTTGTTGGAGATAAAGGCGCCTAGTTGCTAGTGTATTACTACATTAACAATACTCGCACAACTGTACACTACAAGTGGCGGGTGCCCATCACTGTCACTTCATTATTTATTCTTTGAGTTTGCTTCTTCCACCATAGCTCTTGCTTTGGCTCACATGCTTCCACTCTTGCCTCACTCCCTTTAGTAAGACCACTAGATTTGCAGCATCTATCTTATTAAAACCAGACTCGAACTCCAATAGAAACTTAGTTGCCACCAATGGCTTGTGGATTCACTCATGAAAGCTATGCCTCATATCCATCCAAATGTCCTCCAAGAAGTATTCTTCTTTCAAGTCTTTCTTGAAGGTAGGGCAAATAGGGCTTATGGCATAAAGCTCGTTGATGCGCGGATTCAAAGAAGAGATAACCAGTTGCACAAAAAACTAGCTCATTATGTGTGTAGGCATGCCGAAGAATCCATCTTTGACTCATAGACCTTTAAGTAGCTCGCACATTGCACTCATCAGAGAGCTTCCTCTAGCTTTCCATAGCCTCCATAGCCTTCATAGCAACAACTTCCTATAATGAGTTGGCTTGTAGTTACATTTGTTGTAGCTTCTACTGCTAATGGTGGTACTAGTGGTGCTACTGCATGAGTACATTGAAGGTAAAGAGAAGCTACTTCACATCTTCAAACTTGGATGTATCTACAAAAAATGGTGATTATTCCATCTTGCTAACAATCAAGGTGTGGCTTTCATATCAGGTACACTAGCAATGTCGAAGGGCAGTTGCGTCGGGTCACAAATCTATAGAGGATTAGGAGCAAAGCAAGATGGTAGAAGAAATGTTTTCACCATTTATGTTTGAATTTCTAGAGAGAGGAAAAAAAATGTTACTTCTTTTGCTAGGAATGAAACTTCAAATGAAAGAGAGAGTCTCATCCACTTGAGCATGTGTACACTTCTTGTCATCTTCTCATCCATACATAGGGCCCAAATCATAGTTTGGCTCTTGAATTGGAATTCTTGGAATCAAACAGAGAGAGATGGTTTGGTAGGCTTTGGCTCTTTCATTAATGTTAGAGATCTTGACATAAGGAAGCTCAAACTTTGGGAAAAGTAGTAAAATGATGAGGAATCAACATGTCATGATGGTTTGAGAGAATTCACTTGAATCCTTTAGGTGCATTGGATTCTTCTAGGACTTCTTCTATTTTGGTTTGAGAACAAAGAATACAAGGTTGAATATTCTTAGCTTTGATATTACAATTGGAATTATCCAATCAAGGAAGAGAAATGATCTTGCAACACACCCTTTTGATGATTAGGGCAATTGTGATTTGCATGGAGAGGATTGTGTAGACAATTTCTTCCTTATCCTTCTTGATCCTTTGGCCATTGCTTAACTCCAATGAGTGAGTGGTTCACAATCAGCCGTCTTTGTAGTCAATAAGCGCCATCACCTTGAAGTTTCTCACTATGTCCCCTTGGTTCATGCTTCTTGCTTTTAAATGTAAAATCCCTTCTTAATATGTGGCTTGAAGCAAGTCTTGATCTCCCCTCCAAGATTGAGGTCACAAGCTACTTAATTCTATAATGTGCACAAACTATAGACATTTCTTCTTATAGTTCAAACATCAAGATCTAGTTGCAATATAGGTGACCATTTCTCTAGTGCATGAGAGGTTCCCCAATCCCCCACATCTAAGGTTCAGAGATGAGTGGACTCGAGAAAGGATCATAAAATAAATTTCTACCAAAAAGGCTAGGGTTAAACACAAAGAAATGAAAAATAAGAAAAGGATAGAGCAAGGGTTGGATTCCAAGCCAATGCCAATCACTGCACATGGTTAAGATTGAATAGAGACTCAAAGTAGCATAAAGCATGGGGTCTTTAGCCCAGAATAGAAGGAGGCATGACAAATCCAAGTGGAGTGATGTGATTCATCACATTTTGGGTAAGGGGGCATTGATAAATGGGAGAAAGACTCTCCTCCACCATCCCCCTCTCCCTCTTGTTGCTAGGGCTTTCCTATGGCATAGCTCCACCCTTGTGGGGAAAAGTAAGAGAGGGCAATATATAGCATCCAACTATGGGAGATCTCTACCCTGATCCACATGTATCACACATTGGGATCTTGTGCCATGATGTGGACTCTATCTTGTAGATCATGTGCCTAATCAGTTTGCCACTCCTTTTGATTTGGAGATGAAGGGAGTGGCACATGAGGGGGTCTAGGGCAGTCAGGAAACAGGTGTGTGATCCCACACTTGGTGCATCGAAGGTCAGCCTTGTCCTGGTTTGCATGTTCCCTTTTCGGGCAGTGTGATGAGATATGGCGTGGATGACCGCAAGTCCAACATGAGATTGGGTCCTGGCTTGGTCCTCCAAAGCCTCTACCTCTTTCTCTACCCAGCGCCATCACTGATACCGATCGATAGTCCATCAGGACTGGATTGTCTTCCTCGTCATAGGAGATGCATGGGTTTACGTAGCTTTCTTCCTTCCTCCACATAGTGAACAGGAGCATCACTTGGTGGTTGGGTTACGTAGGGTCCTGGTGGCCTGGGTATGCTTGTTGGGTTCATCTCTAGCCTAGGGATGGCTGGTCTCGTGTCATTTGGTGCTGGAAGTGCCAGCTGGGCTCCCTTGCCAAGAAAGTTAGATGGCCTCTTGCCTAGGTATGGAGGGTTGTATTGCTGTGCATATGGAAACCTCCTAGGCAATCTATAGTGCAACGCGTCATGACCGAACCTACCACAATTCGAACACGGCCTAAATATAGGATCTTGACACTCGGCTGGGAGGTGGTTTCCACCACAGTGTATACACTGCATGTGAGTTCACGTAGGCTTCCTTATTTGTTCTTGCAAATGTGCAAGCTCCATTCTCACCTCAGCCAGGTCCCGATCTTGGTCAACTCCCTTTTCCTTATCCCATGTGCTAGAGTTCTCTCTCTCTCCCGACGTCGTTGCCCGCTCTGAAGCCCTCTGGCCTGTACCATCCTGACTGGTGTTCCTCATGCTTCGCTCCCTAAGTTGATCGTCCACCCTTATTGCTTCATCAAAAACCCTAGCTAGCACATCTCTGTGTAGGGTGGAGTTACTAGCCAAGGCCTTGTAGAGTTCCTCGCTTCGGATTCCATTTATAAATACTATACACACAACCTTCTCATTAGGTCTCTCATTGGCCGGGATCCTCTTGAAGAGGCTACGTACATGTGTGACGTAATCTCTCACGTCCTCCTTTTCCCTTTGACTGACATTCATCACCTGGACGATGAGGTTGTCAGAGTATCCTGCCTTCGAAAACCTCTTGATAAAATGATCTTTAAGATGGAAAAATTTCATGCGCTTGGTTGCATCTAGACTAGTGTACCAAACCCTCCCCTTATCACCTAAGCACATCCCAAATGCTTGGGAGTGTTGTGCAGGGTCTATGAGGCCGTTTGCTTCATAAACTTGTTCAACCTGCTCCACAAAGCTATATGGGTTGTTATTAGGTTCATACTTGTCTAGTTGTTTTGCCACTACAGGGATCCTAGATTGCCCCTTCGCCCCTTGCATGACCCCTAATCCTGAGAGTAATGATATGGCTAAGGCTGCTATGCCCTGCTCAGTGGACGTGTTGTCCATGAGCCGCCTGGCTACAAGCTCACTTAATGATAAGTCAGCCTCCACTGCCCGCTCTCTCTCCACATTTGGTCCTGCTTTGGCTGCTCTCGGCAGGGCTAGCACGCGCCGAGCCTCGTACATATCCACGTCTTGTTGGAGTTTCCTAGCCTTTTGCTCGTGGTTATAGGCAATCATGCTCTCTAGTGCCCTTCTAATCGCCTTTCTTTCCTCTTCTAGGGTTGCTACCGCTTCCTCTACTGGCCTACCCTGAACTACCGTCCTAGCCAACAAGTCATACTTGTTGACTAACTCCTGCACCATGACTGGGAATTCTCCCAAGTCCAATCGGTCCTCTCCTTGTCCGCCTTGTGATCCTGACATTGCTCCCGCTTCCAGCTCCACAAGGTTGTCGATCAACTTGAGTAACCCCGGCAGCGTCTGATTCTCTATGTTGCCTTCGGGATCTTCGTGTCCTCTTAGGGCCCTACTGATGGGGTTCTCTAGTAGCCAGCTATGCTTTGGGATCTTGTCCTAGTAGTGGGTTCCTTGATGTTATTATGTTTCCTGATGAGCTCCTTGTTATTGGAAACCATCGTCAATATTATCCACAACTTATGCTCCGTGCTTTCTGTTCTCAGTGTGAAAATAGGCTTTTCCTTTCCTTGTAGTGCTCCCTAGGTGATGAAATCAAAAGGTGAGGTGAGGATGCATGAAATGCCCAATGCAGATTCCACCCTACCGCTTACATTTGTAGCCTGATGTGGCTCTAGGCGTAGGTTCTGGCCAATCTAAAGTCTTACAGAAAGACCCTGCTGCATTCTCTATTCTGCTTCAGGGTTGGTTAGTTGGTTGGCTGGTCGCTGAACGTCACGTCCAATTTCAAATTCGGTCTGCCTAGTGTTTAGCTATTCGGGGTGAATCTTCGATCACTCTATTTGGTCTCTAGCTTCCAAGATTAAACTAGGTTCCCTAGGGGATCAGAGGCGTGACCAAGGTACCTAGGACTGTGGGCGAGGTAAAAAACCTTCTATTCAAACTCTGGTGAACTGGTCCGATTCTGGGAATCAGACGGGATGGTCTGATTCTAGGAATCGGGCAGGCTAGTCCGATTATGGCGATCGGATGGGCGGGTCCAATCTTACTCAGGTCCGGCTTCCCTAGTCAGACGAGGGTGGTCCGACTACTGCAATGGGTCGAGTGGTTCAAGTCTGGGGCTAGGACACGTGGCCTGACTTTGATGGGCTGGTCCGATTATAATAATCAGATCGGACCAATGGTCTGATTTTTGACTACTGGTCCGATTATAAGAATCGGATCGGACCAACGGTTCATTTTTTTCGACTGGTCTGATTATGGGAGTCGGAATGTCTGACTCTCAAAATTGGACAGTCCTATTCTGGGACTCGGACGCACTGGTCCGACGGTGCACAGACGATGGCCCGCAAGTTGCACACGGCGCCTCTAGGTCAATGTCTACTCTATCAAATCGTGTCGTGCCTTCCAAATAGATGCGAGCAACAAAGGGAAACGTCTGGCATACCTTGAAGTGATGGGGTGCTTGAATCGGTCAGCACTTCGCGATCTCCTGCAACTCTCTCTCTCTCTCACTCTCTCCCTGGCTCTCAAGCTCACAGTCTTCTTAGAAGGCAGGATGTCAAATGTGGCATCCCTTGGTCCCCTGGGCCCCTTATTACCTCATCTCAGTTTGCTGTAGACTTAGAGATTAATCTCGTACACTCTTCCAGCCAGATGTCTAAATCTGCGCCCCAACTTCCCTGTCTCCAGTAGTAGCAAAACCCTTCTGTTCCCTTCTTTTTCCTATCCTACACTTAATCTATTGCAACAGAAATCAGAAACAGAAATAAAGACAAATGGTCCTACTCTAACATTCAGCAGCAAATCAAAATACTTACTTGCTCCAGGGATTAAAACCTCCTAATTCTCCTAACTATCTCGAGCACCGATTCAGGCTGCAAACCCTACTGCTATGCTCGATTTGACGCGCGTGGCGCTCAAGGCTCGATTTCGTCTGTCTTGGCAACGGAACCAAAATGTAGGGGAGCCATGGAGCTCTACCCTGAGACCTACGGACCTCTTATTGATCAATCGTTTTAAGACGAGCGGCCATGGCTACCTCTCACATAGCCGACGTGCAATGCCTACCTTGTGGGTGTAGTGAGCTTACCTTGATGCTTGATCGAGTTCCCTCCTCTCTCTCACACTCCGGTAGCTCCACGATCCTTGTGGCAATTTCAAGAAACCTCAAGCCTCCTCCGTCAAGCTCCATCCTCCATAGCCGCGCGAGACAAGAGAAGGGAAGAAGGGAAGGAAAGATGAAGAGAGAAGATGGGGAGCTTCTTCTCCATGATCCCTCACTCTCACACACTCACTCCCTCACTCCCTCACACTCCCTCAATCCCTCACTCAAGCACAAGCATGAAGGTAAGAAGTAAGAGAAGAGGAAGAAGAAGCTTTAGCCACACCCAAGAATGAGCTTCTCATTCACTTTTGAACTTTATATACATGCCCTACCTTTTGGGCAGTCATCCACACTTTTTGCATGGCCGGCCATTAGCCTAGGCCCTCTTTTCCTATTTCCCACCATTCCAACTTATCCCGTTCCCACTAATGCATACAATTTGCATAGGAGTGATTCCGGCGCTCTTTTTACAAGGATTCAAGAGCGCCTTCATATTTAATGGCACGCTTTTACTCTTTTCTTTTCTCGAGGCGACATCATCATTCAAATCATTCAAATTTTTAGGCTTCCATTTTTTTCGCACTTCTGCTCCATTTTTCGTTCCTCTGTGCTGCGGTAAACACATACATAGCAGCATCCATTGCAGGAATTCCAACATCTAAAGTGAACATTCGGCCAACTCTACTTCCTTTTGCAACCATCCTGCACTTATCATTAAAGTCTTCTACAAAAAAACCTTTTGCATTGAATCGGACCTGCAACCCTTGCTCTACCATTTGGACGACAGACACTAGATTCTTTGTTATTGATGGCACATGTAATACATCTGCCACCAGAATCTTTGTCTGGCCATCATACAAGGACAAGGGAACCTTTTCAATGTGTGAAATTGGGAGGCATGAATCATCACCCGTCTGCACATAACCTTGGTTTTGTAAGTTCTGCATCTCTCCAAACCATTCAACATGACTGGTCATATGATTAGATGCACCTGAATCGACATACCATACATCATCATGTGTCCCCTTTCCTGTAACAGTATTCATCATATGCTGCATAACAAACATACGCTGATTTTTATCTTCATTTTGCCGTGAAGACGATGCATAGTTTCCTTGCTGCAGTTTACCACTGCGAATATCATCCTTCTTAGCATAACAATTGGCTGCAATATGTCATGTTTTGCCACAATAATGGCAAAAAATAGCAGAATTTCCAGAGCCTCTATTTTGCCATCCACCTCTTCCTCTAGAGCTCCCCCTGCCTCTAAAGTTTCCTCTGCCTCCAAAAACTTGCATTTCACCAAACTGTTGATTGAACCTGTTTTGCTGGTTATTGCCAGCACGTCCCATACCACGGCCTCTCGAAGAGGATCTACCACGTCCTCTTCCTGAACTCGAGTAAAATGCTTGGACCTGGTTACCATTTCTTTCAGACGAATCACCCTGTATATTGATCTCTTTAGTAATCATGAGAGAGATCAGCTGACAAAATTTGGAAATGGCTTATATACATATATTGAAGTAACAAATGATTTCCATGCCTTCTCGTTGTTAAGGCCACTCATATTGGATGAAACCAAATCATCATCATACGGCATTGCATTAATTACTGCTAAACCATCTGCAATGCTCCTCACCTTCAACACATACTCATTGACAGACATTTTCCCTTTCTTCAAGGCATTCAACTCTTGCTTGAGTTGAATCTTTTATGCCTTTGTATATACTGAAAACATGCTCTCAGAAATTGTCCAAGCTGCATGTGAGGTTTCTGCATTCCTGATATGTCCCAACATAGTATTATTAATGACTGCAGATAGCCAGTACATCACCTTTTTGTCTTTCGCATTCCACTTTTTCCATGCTTTTAACTCATATGCAATCGAAGGGATACCTAGCTTGGCTCCTTTTCTTCACCTGAAACAAACTCATAAAGGCCCTTTCCAATGAGGAAGTTTGTCAGACGGAACTTCCGTGAAGGGTAGTTGTTCTCCGAGTTTCTCAATACAGGGATTTCCACTGTTCTCTACCGTTATCACAAACAAGGATACAACACAGCAAGCTAGTCTTATGCAATCTTTCACAACACACGTGCATAGTAATACACCAACCAACCTTTTTCACTGATTGCTCAATAGTACATGTAATTTGCAACCTGTTTGCAGATAAAACTTATGTTTGCTTCCTGCAAACACCTCAAAAATTACAGATTCACAATCTGTAACCTGTGCACCCACTTTCGGTTAATACAGCCGAAATCAGAGTGTACCTTGAAATTGTTGTCCGCAACCTTGCGGCTCTAAAACGGGGCCTAAAATGGCCTTAGATGCCCAAAATAACTTCGGGAATGTCCTAAAGGGCTCATCTACAAAATATACAGTAATCTGCTCGCACATCAAATCTCGCAGCAATATGAGATTTTTGTTCGACTTGCTTTCGTTGCCTCCACAGACACTATCCAAGAGAGAGAGTGGAAGAATGGGAGAGCTTCTTACCAGTTGCTTGCTTGCTTGAACCTTTCTTCTTCTCCTTCACTTTAGCCTTCAAAATTAGCCTCTCTTAGTGTGGTGCGGCTCTGATACCATGTCAAGAATTGCATGATGGGGGAATTTGCTTGAGCTGTTGCACCAAACACACACTGTATACACAAGAAGAAGCTCACTCAAGAACACAAAAAGAGAGATGGAGACCAAAACGTTTTCTTGCTGGTTTTTTTTTCTTCTTCCACACACTATACAATGTACACAAAGTATAGATAAGATAAAACATAAAGGAAAGTGGCCTATTAAGTCAAACAATGCATAACCGACTATACTAATCGACTGGCGCTATGTCTTTGCCAGCTGTAGGTAGGTGTAACAAACTAAATATAATAAGTGATAAGTCAGTGGCCATGTGAGTATCATAATGACCACCAACGTGCTAAGTGTAGACGTGCGGACCCATCTAGCCAGGTGGTCCATCATCAATGTCCGCATGTGTTGAGCTTGCTATCTCAACACTTTTTAGACAAAATATCTCTAAAATTCACTTGGAAGTCAGTGATAACCTCCCATTTTAGTCCTTCCATTTCCAGATATTTCCATAGTTTTTATGTAAACCTTCAATAAAGCTAGCCTATGGAGGTCTTGCTAGTCATTGCCAAAGCCTATCAAAGCTTCTACCACTATATTAGAGGTAAAAATGAATTTTCTTAAAGGTAAAATGTGAAAAATGGATACAAAAATTAATTAAACACTGAATATCTAATACCATTTTTTGAGAGTGAATTATAAGGAGAAAGAAAATAGAAAGAAGAGAGAGAAATAGTGTAGAGGCGAGATAATATTGCAAAGAAGAGAGAAAAGGACCAGAGAAAGAGACACAAAAAAAAGAAAGAGAAAAGATAACATACCCATAGAAGCCAAAGGAGTTGAGAAAAAGATAATGAAAATGAAAGATACTTATGTTATTATTGAATAGTGAAAAATCAAGTCTCTTACACCTTTTATACCAAACTAGTATAGCTAGTATTTCCCTTATTTTTTCCTAAGTAAAAATGATAATTTATACTTGTCTTTCTACTCTTTACAATAAGCACAATAAATACCCAACAAGAATACTTGTTGTCATCATTTTATCTTTACAAAAAAGGACAAGTACTTATACCTTGATCAATGTTGTTGACATAAGTGAACCAAAAGAATACCATAATGGTAAATGTATAGATTAATATTTTTCTAGCACTTTGACATCAAAGCTAATTGTTTTTTTTTTTAATGCCTAGGTATATTTTAAAAGTTGAAAGAATTTTATCTTCGAAAACTATAGAAAGCCTTCTCAAAATGAAAAAGTGTATTACATATTCAAAAATATGGAAGCATATAAGTACTCTTCTTTGGGTGTTATAACTATAAGCATCTAGAATGGTATTAATGTGACATCTAGTGTTAGTCCATATATCTTTGGTCCTTTGAGAAAATTCAAAATAGAGAGCAAAGACAATATTATATCTAAGAAGGTTGGTTTTATTTAATAATTTTTAAGAAACTACATATATACATAGATGCATACACACATACATATAAACATCTCAAAACCACATATTATGACATGCACATATACAATATATATATATATATACAGAATAACTATATATACTCACACAAATTAATGATATATAGAGCATTGTAATATATACTCACTACTTGCATGCGTGCGCGTGCGCGCACACGCACACACACACACACACACACACACACACACACACACACACACACACACACACACACACACACACACACACACACACACACACACACACACACACACACACACACACACACACACACACACACACACACACACACACACACACACACACACACACACACACACACACACACACACGTGTATGCATCTATGTATGCATGTTTGCATACATACATATGCACATACACATATACATCACATCAAAAGCATGAAAAGTTACGTCTTTTCTTGCTTCAAATCAAGTACCATCCACATGGTGTAAAGGGAATAACAACTGAGGTGGATCCCTAACATTTGCAACCTATTAATATCTTTTAGTTCTTACTAATTAAGTCTTTATCTAACATAGCTGTTGAGCATGTATGTGGTACTTTTATTTTGTAAAAGGAAAATTTTAATTCATTGCAACATTTTGTATAAAGTGATCTTCAACTCACAATAAAAATCCTACATATATTCATATCATATTGTATTCTTTGGACTATTTACTTTAAAAGAGTCATCAAGAAAATTTAAACAAATTTACCTATCAGCCCGTGTTCTCATGATTTAATCATGACCATGCATGGCTCTTATACATCGCTCACGCCATATCACATGGTACTCTATTGCCTCCCTATGATCATTCTTTTCTGAATGCTTGACTAACAAAGCATATTTGATAGTATCCATAGGCATGCTAATCTACTTGAATGTTTAATGGAAGGTGCATATATTGCCCATTCAGTTTTGAGTGCCTTACCCCATGAATGTATGAGTGGCATTCTTGGCTATTTGCATTTAGTATTGCATTATCCACACATCCTCTATCTATGTCTCATCCAACATACCATGGTCTAGGATTATTCATATTCAAGAAGCCTACAATAAAATGTTCACATAGTCCCTATTGGGATATGGGATACATATGCATTAAGCCCACACATAGCCATCTTTATAAAGAAAATGACACTCAATCACACCCCAACAAAGAAAGACATACTCAAACCCCCTTTTTCATCCTCAAGTTCACTAACCTCTACAAACACAATATTAGTGAGTTTGGGAATCTCCCAATTCCCATTTTTTGAATACTAAAAAGATGCCACTGAGATAACATGCCCATAAGTTTCTCAAAACCATTTGATGTGACCTATCATTGGAAAGCACTTGAAAAATGGAATCTATCGAGCTATAGAGCACTCAATTTGGAGTTAGATTGTTCAAGTTATGACAAATCCAAAGATTTGACCATGTGTCCCAAACTTATGGAAATTTTCCATATTTCCCAATATGGTGTTTACATCCTACCTACTGCTAATAACATCAATATTATGAGCTATTTCAATCCAATGATTCCAGTAAGGTAATCTGTAAAATGAGTCAACATGGATGACAATAGTGATAGGTAGCAGACAACTGTAATACATAGCAATAGCTCTAGTTCTCACTAGATATTGATGTATGGATGTAGGTAACATACCTTCCTCTTGCTCCTATTATGATGTTCTTTAATGGAATTCTTGATTGTAACTTGGCTAAGACAAAATATGTATGTATATATGTATGTATGTATGTATGTATAAATGTATGTATGCATGTGTGTGTGTTTGTGTGTACACCCACACACATGCACACATACATGTATGTATGCATGTGTGTGTGTGTGTGTGTGTGTTTGCACATGTGCGCGCGCGCGCACACACACACACACACACACACACACACACACACACACACACACACACACACACACACACACACACACACACACACACACACACACACACACACACACACACACACACATACACACACACACACACACACACACACAAAGATTTTCTTTCTTTTCAAGCTGTGGATGCTCTTATGTGTTGGCTAAAATTGATGGCTCCTTGCTAGCAATGTATTCTAAGATGAATCTACTTTCTGTCATACTTTAAGATGCGGACTCTTATGTGTTGATTAGTTGCATAGCCCGTTGCTAGCAATGAATTTTTAATTTGAAACTAAGATTAGTCATATTTCTTTAGATGGGGGACATGACTCTTGAGTAAATAAACAAAAAACAATTTATGGACCATTGATTGATTTCTTTATTTTAACACACATGTAGCTCATGGAGAAGATCCCTATTTGTTAGGCAAACTAAATGTTACCAAACATAACTTGATGGATTGAATTATAAAGGGGCCTAAATGGTTTTTCTCCTATTTGACATACACAATGTGTCTAGCTCTTTATATATATCACTTAACATTTAAGTAGGTTCTAAGAATATGATGGCATTGAAGCTTTATTCTAACCATTTTACAAACTTAATGCTCTATTGTGTAAATTTTTCTTCTAATTATTACATTTAGGATTAGTGCTTTACTATGTAAATTTGACCTTGAGGTATCATATTTTCTATTGATATCTATCTTTGGTCACCAATGTTTTAATTTTATTAAGCTTTTTAACTTATCCTCTACTCTTATATTTGTTGGCCCTTATGATGATTATATCAACCTGTTTGCTTTCCTAAGTAGTCCTCCCTTTGAGGAGGATTTCATCCATTGGTTTGATGGCACATTCCAAAGTGAGGCCCTTCTCGTTTAGTTTAACTTCATTGGAAAAGACTTGTATTTGGTCTAGGTGGGTTTGAGAATCGATTGGGACTCGATTCTTCCCTCAACAACAGTGGGGTGGCACACATGTAACCTACTATATACTTTCCCTTGGCACTCATCGTTCTCTCCAAACAAGATTCTCCAACATGAATACCTAGCCTAGATTTCCTTTGCTAACTTGCCAATATGGCTTGATGGAGAGGTTGGAAAGCTTGCAAAGGTGATGAACAAGGTGGGTTTTGTACATGTTGTAAGTACTACTTCTAGCAAGCTTACACTTGAACATAAAGCCCACATCATGTGGGACCTAAGAAATGAGTCATCTTGAGTTCTTGGAATCTAGGACTCACATGTCTTAGATATTGTTGTTAAGGTATTTATCATGTGTGGTTGAAAGCCAGTGGGCCTCTTGTAAGAAAAGTTCATAGCACATAAAAAAGAGAATATTAGGGAAAATTTGAGGTAAAAAAATTGCCGTGTAAGGAAGTTTGACCAAATATTCCCTCAAAGAATGGGGCAAGGCAAAAAATTTGATAATGAACTCTACAGTGGTGGTCAAAGATTAGATTTTTAGAATCTACTCTTCAAGAGATGATAGTCCATCGTAGATTCTAATTATGTATTTGTATGCTTACAAGCCGCGAATAATTTTTGTCATGATTTATTGCCTAGATGCACATCTATACTATATTATTTATGAATTCCAAAAGCCACAAACCAAACTTGATAGCCAACCCTACAAGACAACTACATAATGATGTGCAAACTTATAAAAACCTTTAAAATTCTTTTAGAAAGACCGAATAAAAAATACTCATTTAAAAAATATTGAATACTATATTGAAATAATTCAATCGAGTATTTCTTTGCCAAATATGGTACGGTATATTACATCTACATGGAGAGAAAATGGAGGGGGAGGTTGACCAATTTTACTTGAAAAATGGTTATATTCTTAATGTAGAATGCTAGGAGGAGAGATAATGTTCATTATTACAGCCAAATACTTGAGTTTAGTCGGGGGGGATTGTGGAGTTTCTTTATTGCAAGTATAATGGAGGCTATGCTGAATAATTGGTAGATTGTGTAGAGTGACATTACTTTTTCGAGTTGCTTCACAAGTGATCTTCTTTCCCTTTGCTATTTCTTCCAATTGTGATGCATCTATGAAAGATTGAATATTGTGTGAGTGGGACTTGGGAGCTTTCAAGTTGACAAGTCATTAGGGCACTTTGTTTGTAGGCTAGCATTCTTCTTTCTTCTTCTACCTTTGAAAGGTAATTGGCATGAAAGACCATTTAATGATGTCAAGATGATGAGAGAGAGAGAGAGAGAGAGAGAGAGAGAGAGAGAGAGAGAGAGAGAGAGAGAGAGAGAGAGAGAGGGAGGGAGGGAGGGAGGGAGGGAGGGAGGGAGGGAGGGAGAGAGAGAGAGAGAGAGAGAGAGAGAGAGAGAGAGAGAGAGAGAGAGATATATATATATATATATATATATATATATATATATATATATATATATATATATATATATATATATATATATATATATATATATATATATATATATATATATATATATATATTGCATCCTCAATCTCAATTCTAGTGAAAAGATGAGTGTTGAAAAAGAGAGAAAGAGGGAAGCTTACTATGGAAGGATATTGATGCCTAAAGCTTGGTAGGTTAGACATCTATGATGCTTCAATGGGATGGTTATGTCATGGAGACACTCGTGGAAGAGTTAGTATTCTCTTCATGAAAGAGAAGAATAGAAGTAAAGGGCATATGCTTTTAAAAAGAGGGATTCTAAATTGATTGTTGAAAGAGAGAGTGGAGGGTTTCCATTCTCTAAATTGGTAGGTGAATTGGGTGGCTAGCCTCTATTGAGTCCAAGAAAACACCATAGGATAAAAGCCAATAATCTTTGTTAACAAAAGTATTCAAATGAATGCCATAAAAAGCAAAAATATCAATTTCTTTCCACTAAAAGATCAATCCAGCCTTTTAATATTTTAAATTATTAGATTTATAAATTTTCTTATTTTAGGAACCATAATCCATGGCAGAGACTCTAGGATTATGGGTAGCGAACTGCCTCTTTTCATTTCAAACATGTATTCAACGTGAAAATTATATTATTATCTGATATAACACTATAAAGCTCTCAAGACCCGTAGAACTTCAAGAGTTGCAAAATTTTAGATTGTACAAGTATTAATTATGACCATGTGGGAAAGTCTTTCCATTCCCAAAGAGAACTACAATATATTACTTCCATTGTTGTAAATTAATTGCATTCTCCACTCATTCGAGTAGCATATTTAACCTTTGATAACAATCCATAGCCTTTGCAACACACCAATCCCTCAAACACTGAAGCTAACCTTTTTGTTTCCTCATTGATGAGAAAACTCTGACATGTGACATACACATCAATAACACAGAGCTAAACAATCCTCTTGTTGTCTCTCTCGCTAACAATAATACCTCAAACAAAGGACTACACTCACCTATTTTGTACATCAAGAGATAAGGGAAGAGAAGTTGAAAGCAAACCCTCCCTATCAAAGTTAGAGAACAAAGGAATTGTAGTAGTAGATTGAATTCAATGACTCCATCTTCAGCACATCGCCATGGAGCACTGAATCCATGCACATCTCTATCGTCTATTGTAGGATTTTCCTTCATGATGTATAATTACTTTCCCTACTGATATCTCCCAAGTTTGTTCTCATTATTAAGGTCCATCCCCCTTGCTGAGTGTTAAACATGCTATTAAATACTTAAAAACTATATTTTGAGTCACAAATACTACAGTGGGATTGCAAATTCTGCAACCAAGATTGCACTTTCTACAATACAAATGCACTTCAAAAACTAAGTAGGCAAAACACGTAGCAAACATGTGAGTTACCACTTAAGACTCCCATCCATTAAAAGGACTCCTGCTTTGCATGTGAGCACTAAAAAGTTGAACAAATGGTATTTATATTAGTTGCCTAGTTTATTTGCATATGGTGGCATGTCCATGGTTAGTAATTCTCAAACACCATGATTAGCATATCCCCCTAGTTTGGAATACAAAGTGTGAACAAACCTTTATTTAAAAATCCAAACCACATTCGATAAACACATGCTTTGTTACTTCCAAAATCTTTTCAATCAAGACACCTAGGCATAAAAGTGCTCATAACTTTTGATCCATAACCTAGATCACTAAGATTTTTGAAGGAAAATTGTAGCTCTCATTCAAAACTAAATGTTGTCAAAAGATATTAGAGTCAAGTTCCAAAGATTTCAGTCCCAAAGAACCTTTGCACGGTCTATAGTCCCATGTTTCTATATGCACTAGTCTACTGCAAACATCGAACTTCTAGAGCATATCTCCCACATATTTTCTCGATTGGCTACTAGACTTAATACATGTCTTTCTTATTGAGATATTGAGCTCTATATGAGCTCATGTCCACTACGTCCCTTGGTAATGTGCCAAGTTATTATTCACATGTGTGTTAGGTGATTGACATAAGGATACACTAGTGATTCTATAATTGGACTACACCCATATATTCCATCCTTGGTTACGACATATTTATTGTGCCATCTCTTACTTTCTTAGTGGATTCACCCTTAGTGACGATGTATACATGCATTGTGTACCTTCATATTAATCTTTTATCATGTTGTAGACTTAGTTCTTTTGTGTGAAAGAAGAAAGAAGAAGAAGAAGATTTGGGCCCTATCTCTATGTGTGCTCAAGTCTCCATTGCTTTTGTGTGTGTGCTCTTGGTTTCTTCACCTCTCTTTCCTCTTATCTATTTTCATGGTATCAAAGGTGTTCTACAGCTGTGCACAACTTAATTTAAGGTTGAGATAAAGGCATTGGAGCATGAATGCAAGCAAGCAAGCAACGTGTAAGAAGCTCTTTCACCTTGCTTGATTTACCTTAGGTTATAGTTGCAAGAGACTCTTGAGGTTGGTAGGGCTATAGTCTCCAATTTTTGGCATCTAAGGCTTTCCTTTGTTCTAGACATGTAGTAGTCCTGACAATAGTTTTTGGGTATACTATAGTTTTGGCTATACAAGTGCACAGGTTACAGATCTTGAATCTATAAGGTTTCAAACATTTGCTAGGTTGTAGACACAAAAGGCATTTGCATATAGATTGCAGAGTGTAGTTATTATTGCGCAATTAGTGAAAGAGGATGTGTGTTTAGTCATGGTACAATTGGTATTAGCTTGCTTGTAGATCTCAATTTTTGCAAGGCTTTCTATTTTGTTAAAATGTCTAACAGCTTAAACTAGATTATTAGCAAGAAGCTCGATAAGAACAATTAGCTTGCATGGAAGTTAGAATGAAAAATTTCTTGAAGGACAAAGGCGTTTGGACTTATATTGAAGGAGACATTGTAGTAGGACTTGAAGTTATTGCATGAAATGCTACTATAGAACATGTAAAGACTAAGAAAGATTAGGAGTAGACATAGAGTAAAGTCAATATGTTACTTGATTTGCCAGTGTCATAGATAGTATGATGGTCTATTTGTAGGAATCTGAAACCCTCCCTAATGCATGAAAGAATTTCACAAGGCTATTTGAAGTAAATACAAAGGCCAGAAAGTTGCAGCTTAAAATCAAAGTTGAAACAAGTGAAAATAGAGAACTTTTTCATTAATGATTATGCATTCAAGATAAAGAGTATTATGGAAGCTCTTGAATCTATCAGTGTGGTACTTGATGATGATGATATTGTACATATATATTTAGATGGACTTGGAGATGAATACAAGAGCTTCAGGTCATATATGAATACAAAGGATGATATCCTTGATTTTGCAGACTTGATTTCTATGCTGATACTTGACAATAAGAACCTTGGCTTGGATTCCTCTTCTTCTCAAAGAAAAAACAAGTTTGAACATGTGTTTCACTCTACTAGTAGAGGTAGAGGTTGATAGAGGCTAAGGTGGTGGTCATGGTCAAAGTTATGATGCACAACAAAATAGAGGAGGATAGTCCCAAGGAAGGGGGAGTAAAAGATGCCAAGTTGCAGATTCTAATAGGCAATATAATTTTGGTGATAGTAGGGAGTGTTGGCATTATGGTCAGAAAGGCCACATTTCTAAAAATTTCTTCAAAAAGAAGGTTGAAAATAAAGGCATCAAGGTAATTATGCACCTAGTACAGTAGAAAAAATGATGACAGAAGTGAACAGTTTTTTGTTATATAACACTTTATGAATACTATGACTACTGATGGTACATCAAAGAATGATGTATGGTATGTAGATTTAGGTATTTCTAATAGCATGACTTCTCATGGAGAGTGCTTTAGAGAGATGTGCAATCCAGAGTCTTTGGGCTATGTGGAGATAGGGGGTGATATAGTTGATCCCATTACTCATGTTGGAAATGTTCCTTTGAGTATGTAGGATGGCAAAACTAAGTACTTGGTTGACATGATGCATATACCAAATATTATAAAAAACTTAGTTTTTGTTGGTTAAATGGTAGAATACGGATCACATATTCAGTTTACATTTGATGGTTGTTATGTAGAATATCTAAAAAATGATTGCAGGTTGATTGTAAAAGAAAAACATGCTTGTAGATTGTTTACTCTTGATATAAGTCTGTCTAAAATGGATGTTGCTATGTTTAAACAATGTTTAGGTATTGTGGATGATATTGAAATTTGGCATAAGAGAATTAGTTATGTGAATATCTAGTGGATGATGAAATACATGCATTCAAAATAGATTATGGATGGGTTGCCTAAGTTTAGGGTTGATGGGATGCATAAAGTATGTGAAGCATGTCAATTTGAAAAGCAATCAAGACATGTGTTTCCACATGAAAAGCATGTATTATATTTCCTTCATTGATGATCATACTCGCAAATTATGTATTTACTTTATGTGTGAAAAAAGTGAGGTATTCACTTACTTTGAAATCTTTAGGACTTTTGTTGAGAAGGAGACCAGGTTGCATATTGAATACCTAAGGTTGGATGGAGGGGGAGAATATCTTTTAAATGAGTTTTCTAAATTTTTACATAAAAATAGTATATAGAGCTAAGATACATATAGATATGCTCCATAGCAAAACGGAGTTGCTAAGTGAAAAAGCATGCATATTGTAGAGGTGGCTCATGCACTAATGTCAAAAAGAAACTTGCATCATTACTATTGGCATGAAGCAATTACTATTGCTACATACATTATGAACAAGACACCCACTATTGCTATATATGGTATGACACCTAAAGAGAAAGTATTTGGATATATTGCTTATGTGCATATTCTTGATGATTTGCATAGTAAATTAGATCCCAAAGTAAAAAAATGTATATTTGTTAGATATTCTCTTGAACAGAAGGGATATAGATGTTATAACCCTATTATACATGAGATGACATTTAGCAAGGATGCCACTTTTTGTGAAATGAGTAGCTCGTATAGTAATGTATAAAATACAATTGGGTTTGATGAGCATGAGAGTGTGGCTATGTAGAAAACATGTTAGCAGTCACAGGCATTGAGTGGATCATAAGAGTCTCCTAGTTATGTTTTTGTTGATAGACTTTGGAGTAGTAGATTGTGGTTATAGGTTACTCCACCAAGTACATTGCAAATGTCAAGAAAAGGTAAAGAGAAAGTTGGGGACTCACCTATTGTGACAGATGTATCATTATGTTTCTAGGCCAAGACCTAAACTATATAGTTGGTTTGGAGAGTCAATTTATGCAACTTCCAAGGAAGCCACATTTGGATGCAGTGCAGTGCACATTGTGCTATGTCAAGTGATTATGCCTTATTATATGGTGCAAGTGTACCATTGGAATTGCATGGTTACATAGATGCAGATTAGGCTAGTAGTATTTTAAATAGGAGATCTATTGGTGGTTTTATCTTTTCCTTTGTTGCTATTACTTGGAGGAGCAAGAAACATCTGACAATTGCCTTGTCTAGTATAGAGACAAAGTATAGAGGTGTTGCAATGGCTTGGTTACACAAGCTACTTGGTGATTTGGGGATGCATGTGGATAATAAGGTTATCAACTATTGTGATAAACTTAATCACATTCAATTCCCTATAAACCCACTGTATCATGTGGGGACCAAACACATAGAGATCCATTATCATTTCATTCGGGAGCGGGTTCTAGCAGGTGACATTGACTTGGTTTATTTCAGCAAGAAGGATCAAGTTGATGACATTTTCACCAAGGCCTTGGGAGCTCAAAATCTTCAATACTTTAGGACTATGCTTGGAGTTTACGAGCTCATACTAAGCTCAAGGGGGAGTGTTGAAATGTTTAGCTCTACATGAGTTGGCATCCACTATGTGCCTTGGTGATGTGGAAAGCTATTATTAACTTAGCATGTTAGGTGACTGACATGAGGATATGCCAATGATTTAATAGATGTACTACACCAACATAGTCCATACTTGGTTATGGCATATTCATTGTGCCACCTCTTCCTTTCTTAGCATGTTCACACTTAGTGATCACGTGTACATATGCTATGGTACTTTCATATTAGTCTTTTATCATGTTGTAGACCTAGTTCTTTCATGTGGGAAAATAACGAAGAAGAAGAAGAATATTTCAGCCCTATCTGTGTGTGTGTGCTCAAGTCTCCGTTGCTTTTGTGTGTGTGCTCTTGGTCTCTTCACCTCTCTTCCTTCTTGTTTGTTTTCATTTCTTAGGCATGCTATCCATAATTCGAAACCCTCTATTCAATACTAGATTTTAGAATATCAAAATTGTTCCAAAGTGCTAACTATAACGGTGTACTCTATGATTTGTATATATACTACTTACAACATCCATATTTATATGATTTTGCATTTTTTTTTTGAGACAGAAGCCATTGATTCTACTTTTATGAACTATCTCATCTAGATTCTATAATAGATAAGTACAATTTTCAAACTTCTACAGATTCATCATAAAGGGTCCTTTCCATTTGACTCGAAATTTAGTTTGAAAAGTAGAATCTAGGGTACTATATCTCATTAACTAACATTCCCTTTGCAAGATCCTTCCTCTTTAATTGTCTATTGAATCATTCCCTTCTTTTCAATTTTTCTTTTTCAAAACAATTCATTGCTTACTATCCATTTAGCTATAGTGTATCCAATGTTAGTCGTCTATGAAATTCCAACCCTAACATATTCAATTGACACCTTCTTATAAACTCTATCATGGAAAAACATGACATTCATAGGTATTATAGCCTCCTAACCATATTTTGAGATTGAATTACAAGGAGAAAGAAAATAAAAAGAAGAGATAGAAATAGAGTGTAGAGGTGAGAGTAGACTACAATGAAGAGAGAGAAAGACTAGAGAAAGAAAGATAAAAAAAAGAAAAAGGAGAGAGAAAGTAGCCATGGAAGTCATGGGAGCTGCAACAGAATGAAGATGGAAGAGACTTATATATTATTGAATGGTGAAAAATCAAGTCTCTTACACCTTTTATACCAAGTTAATATAGCTAGTAATTTCCTCATTTTCCCCCAAGAAAAAATGCTAATTTCTACTTGTCTTTCTACTCTTTACAATGAGAATAAGAAATACCCAACAATAATATTTATTGTCATCATTTTATCTTTACAAAAAGGGACAAGTACTTAATATAGCTTGATCAATGTTGCTGAGATGGAAGTGAACCAGAAGATATCATAATGGTAAATGTGTAGACTAATATTTTTTCTTATACCTTGATATTAAAACTAGATGTATATTTTTTAAAAGTTCTAAAATATTTTTATGTATAGGTATATTTTAATAGCTAAAAGAATTTGATCTAAAAAAACTATAGAAACCCTTCTTGAAATTCATGAAATGTATTACATATTTGCGGTAGCATATAAGTACTCTTCTTCAGATTTTTCACTACAAGCATCTAGGATGATATTACTGTGACACCTAGTGTCACTCCACATATCTTGGCATGTTTGAAAATTTTTGAAAGAGACATTGATAATATCACATCTAAGAAGGTTGGTTTTGTTTGAACAATTTAAAGAAACTACATAGATACATACATAAATGGATATATAAATATAAATATAACTATATATACTCACAAAAATTAATGATATATAGGGCATTATACTATATACTCACTACTCTCTCATTTGGCAACACACAAATGTGTGCACACATTTATGTATGCATATTTTTATGCATATACACATGCACATACACATCACATCACAACCATGCAAAATTATGTCTTTTCTTGCTTTGAGTCAAGTACCATCCACGTGGTGTAAAGGGGATAACAACTAAGGTGCCCCCCAACATTTGCATCCTGTTAATACCTTTTTCTTCTTACTAATTTAGTGTTTAGCTAACACAATCACCTCTTCACCATATATGCAGTACTTTTATTTTGTAAAAGGAGAATTTCAAATCACTATAAAATTTTGTATAAAGTGATATTCAAGTCACAACAAAACTCCTATGTATACTTTGCTAATGGAGGATGGTTCACACATTACCTATATACTGTTCATATCATATTGCATTCTCTAAACTATTTAATTTAAAAAGAGTAATCAATATAATTAAAAAATAGTTATCATTTTGTTTGAAAGGTAACTATATATATATATATATATATATATATATATATATATATATATATATATATATATATATATAGAGAGAGAGAGAGAGAGAGAGAGAGAGAGAGAGAGAGAGAGAGAGAGAGAGAGAGAGAGAGAGAGAGAGAGAGAGAGAGAGAGAGAGAGAGAGAGAGAGAGAGAGAGAGAGAGAGAGAGAGAGAGAGAAGCTCACTTCTATAACACACACACACACACACACACACACACACACACACACACACACACACACACACACACACACACACACACACACACACACACACACACACACACACACACACACACACACACACACACACACACACACACACACACACACACACACACACACACACACACACACACACACACACACACACACACACACATGATATAGCCATCGTGCTATTAATGAGTAGTGGTCTAGGGCTCTACTGATTCAAACAGATCTCTCTCCTTAGATTCATTGAGGTTGATAGTCCAGTGGGGATCATAATATTGATAATGGGATTCTTGAATCATATTGGCTTCTCAACTATTAAGGTCTTAGTTCCTGATCTCAATTCTTGCACACATACTTGGAGAGAGAGATTGAAAGAGAGAGAGAGAGTGCATTCTTGATCTCAATTCTAGCTAGAGATAGTGGTGGAAAGATGAATGTTGAGAGAGAGAAAGCTGTTGTGGAGGGAGGCTGATGTATCTAATGCTCAAGATGCCATGGCTTGAAGACACAAAAAGCTTGGTGGGTGTCTAAAAATAGAAGAATTACAATAGTAGAATATTTAATTTCATGATGCGAAGAATCTCTCTTAACAAAATGATTCAAATCAACATTATAGAAAGCGAAATAAGGTCCCATATGACACTTTCTATCCATTGAGAGCTCATCCCAACCTTTTAATAGTTCAAATGCTTAGATTTATAGATTTTTTAATTTTAGAAACTGTAATTTATTGTGAAGACTACAACATTATTGATAGCGAATTGCCTCTTTTGATTCCAAATATGTATTTAGTGTGAAAATGCATATGTTTTAGCATACTCTTCTCCAATAGAACATTACAAAGCTCTCAAGTATAGTAGAACTTTAGAAGCTACAAAAACTTGGGTTATGCAACTATTAAACACGACCACATGAGAAAGTTTTACAATTCCCAAAGACTTGCAATTTATTACTTTTGTTAGGTGTGAAAATAGACATTGAGCATGTTGACCATCATTCAAACCCTTCAAGTAACACTAGATTTTAGAATACAAAAACTACCCAAAATTGCTAACCATGATAGTCTAGTTTATGATTTGTATATACACTACTTATAACATCTGTATTTTCATTATTCAATAAATATATATCTTGAGATGGAACCCATTGATCTTGCTACTATGAACTATCACATCTAGATCTTGTAATAGATACGTACCATTTTTGAGCTTTTGCTTGATCATAAAGGGTCATTTCCACCTGACTCAAAATTTAGCTTGAAAAGTAGAATCTAGGGTATTGTCATATCTCATGACTAACACTGCCACTTGGCAACATTCTTCCTCTTCAATGGAATATTGAACCATTTTCTTGTCTTCAAAATTTGTTCAATTCATTATTTGTTGCCTGTCTAGCTATAGCATATGCAATTTCAGTTCTATGTAAACTTGCAACCCTAACTAATGCAACTAACATCTTCTTACAAAATCCATTGTGGGAAGCATGATATTTATAGATATTATAGCCTTTGACTGTATACTAAATAAAAATGAGTGAAACTTGTACTCTTTTGAATTGTCCTACAAGCCCATAAAGCTTGATGCTGATACTTGTCCCAATCCTTGGGATGGTTTCCACTAGCTTAATGAGAATTTTCTACAAAGTCCCATTGAATGATTCTACTAGCCCATTACACTAGCAAACTTGTGATTTAGATCTAACTTTCTTATAAATTCCTAAACTAGCTTATTCTTGAAACTGAGACCTTGATGTATCACTATTTTCAATGGTATCCCAAACCGGTAGCATATATCCTCCATAAAGAATTGTACAAAATTCTATTTCTTACATTTTTGAGTAGCTCTTACTTCACACCATTTGGTCATGGAATCAATTGTATTATGGACATAGAAGTTTCCTATTTTAGTACTAGGTAAAGTCCCAATGAAATCCAAACCCCATTTCTTGAATGGACCATTGGCAAAATAGCTTTAGTAGATTCTAGAATCAAAATCCTTTTAGCAAATGATTGACCAAGTATGGCAATTTTTATATGAGTGAGCAACATCAACACTCAAACTAGGCCAAATAAGTCCTAATAATAGGATTTTTCCTTCTGGTTGGCTCAAATCAAAAGTGACCTCCACATCCATCTTCATGGTGAGAAGATAAACAAGAAAGAAAATTCTTGCTATCCAATACTCTTCTCAATACATTATCAACCCCTCCTATATACAGTTGCTCATCTATAAGTGTGCACAACTTGGCCTTTCTAACAATTGCATATATTTTACACTTATTAGCTAGAAAATCTTTAATCAAATGAAAGATTTTCCTACCTTCATATCTAGGACTATTTATCCTCATGGAGATAGCAACTCAACATCATCAACAGGGTAAATAAACCTTGCATCTAATAATCTTTAAACTTCAGCTCTAAGTACATTTTCTTCAATTGTACCAAGTTTTCTTAGCATTTGAGCTACTCGTTTACATCCTTTTTTTAATTTGATGTGATGCATAGTGCTATTGATATCCCTTAGTTGATAATATTTAATAGCAAATAGCTTTGGATATTTTTAAAAGATGGCAGAACATTTAGCTCTTTCACCATTAGTCAAGTCCTTTCCTAGCATGTTCATTAGTTGAGGTGACCCAAAATTCATTTCCTATTGCTGGTTACACATTTCCTAGTGAGTTATGCATTTCTTGTTCTTTATCTTCTTCCTTAATGCTATAACTTTCTAAATCGCTAATCCCATCTCTTTTAGCATCACTTTCATGTCCACCTTGAATGACATACCCTATTTTTGTATGAAAAATCACCCTCTTATGAATAGGTTTTCCCAAATAGACTTACAATTGGCCTTTGTACCAATCCTATCTTGATCTCATACCAATTAATCATGGTCACCCCAAAATGAGAGGATATGTACCTAGCTTCACATGCATAACATGAAAGTCCAAGCATACCCTCTACCTTCCAATATTAATCCCCAAGTTTTCAATAACTTCCAAATTTTTACCATTGAGCTGTTAGCCATTTTAACCTTGAATGCTGACTTCCCTATCATTTTAAGATGCATTTGTAGCATTTTCTCTTTAGTGATTACGCAGACTTGTACATCACCATCTACATAAACTTTGATCAACTTTTTTTCCATACATCCATGCATCCATAAAATTAGGCTATCTTGTTGTTCTTTGAGCTTCAGTTTCAATATCCCTCTTTCAGGCTCTCTTGTTAGCTAGAACATCTATATTTTTCCCATCATTAGATATGTTGGTTTCAATTAAGTTCATACCAAATGGGCCTTTATCATGCCTTCTTTTCAAAATTTTCCTAGTAGATTTAGGTTGTCACTGTTCCTACTATTGTCTGGCATCTTGTCTAGCATTTCGTTGCGACATGGGATACATCTCCCCTCCTATTCTTCTTGGATATGGACAATCAGGGGCAATATGTCCTCTTTCCCTGTAGTTAAAACATTCAAAGTTTTCCCACCTGTTTCTTGGAGGTCCTCTAAATCTCAGTCGCAATGGATGTTGTCTACCTTGTAGCACATTCATGTTTAGTTTAAGATTTGTCAGCTGTTCATGCAATTTCTAAATTACATTATTATCATGTTTCTTATAACCTTGCTATATACCATTTTTAGGTCTCTCAAATATCATAGTAATATTTGTAGCTTCGTGCCCTACATTTCCTGCAGTAGTATGAACCATGTTGGACATTTGAATCACATGTACATGAATATTTCTTGACTATTTTAACCTTATTCAACCTTATTTGCAACTTCATCTACTTTTCCTTATCTATTTTAACAATATCCTCCATGAATGATGGCCTTTTATTAGGATATTTTCTTTGATTTTAGGTATGAGCAAAGAAATACATTGATCATTTTTTAGTCCAAGAACATGACTAGAGTCTGTAACTCCATACAATGTGTAATCTCTATCCATCTCTCTTTGGATATGAAAGCAAATTTAGATATTTCATCATTCTCTTCTTGAGACATTCTTTCCAAAAACCTTCCATAGACTCTTTGGAGTTTGCCTCGTCACAAACTTGGTAATAAGCCCAGTTCTATCTTCATTCCAATTTTCCTTCATTTCCTCATTCAATGAATCCTAGCATACTGTTGCAAAACCTTCAAGCAACATATCAATCATTCAAAGCTTATCAGCATCAGTGCCACTATGATCTTTGTAGTCCATCCATTCCAATTTTTTAACAAACTTGTTTGCATTCTTATTTTTAGAACCAAAAAAAGGTTCATATCTAATCGTAGCCATGCTCAAGTTTGTATATAGGTTGGTTTCCAAACCTTATACTTTCCAATCGATATGATTAGTAAGAAATCCTGGTCAATAGAGACACCAATGTATGGTAGGTGAATTGGCTAAAAGAAAACACCGCAATATAAAATCCAAGAATCTCTCTTAACAAAAGTATTAGAATCAATACCAAGAGGTAAGAGAGAAAGACTAGAGAAAGACATTGTGATTATAGAGGTAACATAGAAAGACTAGAGAAAGAGAGAGAAAAAAAGAAAAAGGAAAGAGAAAGTAGACATGGAAGCCATGAGAGCTTAGAACAAGACAATGAAGATGAAAAAGAGACTTATGTTATTAATGAATGGTGAAAATTTACGTCTATTATACCTTTTATACCAAGCTTGTATAGTTAGCATTTTTCGAGGCATTTTCCTTATTTTTTTCCCAAGAAAAAAAGCTAATTTCTACTTCCTTTTCTACACTTTACAATTAGAAAAAAAAAAACCCAATAAGAATACTTGTTGTCATTGATTTATCTTTGGAAAAAAGGATAAGTACGTATAGCTTGATCAATGTTACTAATGGAAGTGAACCAAAAGATATCATAATGGTAAATGTGCAGACTAATATTTTTCTATTACCTTGATATCAAAACTAAATATATTTATTTTAAAAGTTCTCAAATTTCTTTTATGTATAGGTATATCTTAAAATTTCAAAGAATTTGATCTTCGCCGAAAACTATAGAAATCCTTCTCGAAATGCATAAAGTGTATTACATATTCAAAAATGTGGGAGCATATTAGTACTCTTCTTCAGATGTTATAACTATGAGCATCTAGGATAGTATTACTATGACACCTAGTGTCAATCCACATATCTTGGCTCATTTGAAAAAAGTCAAAATAGACATTAAAGATAATATCACACCTAAGAAGTTTGGTTTTATTACACATTTTAAAGAAAATACATATATACATAGACGCATACACACATACATATAAACATCTAAGAACCGCATATTATGACATGTATATATACAATACATATGTACATAAATGGATATATATATTGACAAAAGCAACCTCAATCCAATCTTATAAACTATACATTCCCATAATTTCATTCTCTCTCTCTCTATTTGTGTGTATGTGTGTGTGTCCTCTCTCTTTCTCTCTCTCTTCCATTTCTACCATTTCTTACATAGAGAGAGAGAGAGAGAGAGAGAGAGAGAGAGAGAGAGAGAGAGAGAGAGAGAGAGAGAGAGAGAGAGAGAGAGAGAGAGAGAGAGAGAGAGAGAGAGAGAGAGAGAGAGAGAGAGAGAGAGAGGGGGGAGTGTGTGTGTGTTTATTTTTCAATTTACAAGAGACTTAAGAATAATTTTACATTTTATTGATTTTTAGTTCAAAATTTTTTGAGCTAAGAGGGGTTTCCATTGTGGTGATGCTGTGCATCCACCACTGCAAATCTGAGGGTAGAGTTTTTCGCCAAGAATTTGATCACATTAGTCAGCGTCATTAGGAATTTATTTTCCATTGTGTATGTCTCTTTGTTTGCATTTGCATGACGCACGAGCACTGGTAGTTAGGCTAGACACAATTTCTTCAATGCATTCATAACTTTTTTGTAAGCATCCCTCGATTGATTGCATAGCATGGATTCTAATTTGCAAACTACAGGAGTGATTGGGCACGAAGTTCTTTTTCGAAACATATTCTTGGAAGGGCACATTGCATGGAAAAACAAGTTATTGTTTTGAAGGCTCAAGGATCCAAGGAAAAGACTAGCTTGGTTTTGGACTTTCCTCGTGCGACAGAACTTTGGAGAGGCTTAACTCATTGACCAATAACTTTGGTGCTCAAGGGCTTGCTTACAAACTTGAAATAACCTTCATAGGGTATGGAAACACACATACATGTGGCTTAATGGAGGTGCTAAGGGCTGTGTGTGGACACTACAATTGCTAATGCATGCTTGAGTTTTATCACAAGCATTGCTTTTAATGATGAATTCTCATCAAGGTTGTCAGCTCTTCCATTAAGCGTCTTTGTGTTGCTGCCATTAAAGCATTAGCATTAGAGACTACTGGATCAAGTTCTGTAACTGTTATATGATTAGCGAGACATTTATTTGGCTCAGAACGAATGGATGACCATGTTGAAATAACAAGAACAGAAGTGACAACATTCAATGGTCAAACAAGCATAAGTGCTCAATTATTGGACCCGGTGGGGAATGCGAAGGCTATGCATTGCAATTTGTTGACCATTCTTTGGGTGGATCAATCACTTCTCTAACTACAAATTTGACTTAATGCACAATATCCACAACTGCATGTGTATGGAAGGAGCTTTTGACTAAGGGGAGATTGATGATATAAAAGATTACGGTGTAATTATCAGTTTCTCTAATCATAAGGATGTCATGGGATTCGTCACAACCCATCAGTTGGGCATGGAAGTCGTGGTGGGCCAACATGTGACTGCTCGATTACTGAATGTGGTAAAGAGCGATGGGATAGTGGACCTAAGGCTTTGACCAAAACTTGTGTATTCTAAGAAAGCCTCAAATATAGTGCCAAAGAAGGCTAGTCACAAGAGAAGTATTTGAGGGTCTGAAGGTTCAATAAACAACATCTGCTATCATTGAATTGATCAAAGATGAATATCTGGTTTTATCATTGCCGAAGCATGATAATGCAATTGCATTTGCTGCGACTACAATTTACTTATGGATCTTCATTATATATATATATATGCTTGGTCAGAGGGTTGATGTAAATGTGGGAGCATTGCCAAATTCATCGGGAAGGTTGTGCTTCTCACAATTTTCAGTGATCCAACATCCAAGTGCATGCCCAAACGCCTGAAGTCCTTGTCTAAATATGAGGCTGACTCTATAATAAAAGGAGAGCAAAAACATGCTCTTTTTGCAGGTAGTTTTAGTACAACCAATGGAAATACGGGTAAAATTTGGAAAGGGCTTACTTGGCCGAGTGCATATAATAGAGGCAAAGGACGACCGTGCTTATGTAGTGGTGGGAGACAACTGTAGTCACGTGGATAACCTACGACATATTCCGAGAAGGTGGTGAAGAAGCATGAGGATGATCGATCAGCAACAAATGACGTAATCACTAATGACAATCAGAGTTGAAAATAAAGAATTTTTGTTGTGGTGCCTGATCAAACAGATTGTGGTGCCTCAAACAGAAAAGGCAGAACGATATTATGAACAATGCTTTTTGAATCTTTACGAGGTGGTAGACGATTATAAAAGGCATCGAAGAGCTCTGCAGATCAGAAGAAGGACTAGAAGGTGATGATGAAGAGGAATGAAGACCAGAAGGTGACGACGAAGGGGAAGGACAGCAGAAGGTGACGACACAGAAGGACTAGAAGACAACGGATGCAGGATGGGAAGATCGGTGAGCTCTGCAGAGGACTTGTATTCCATATTGAAGGATGTCCCGATGATTGATGCATCACCTTCCTTGACGGCACCTTCAGCATGTTTTTCCTTGATGAATCTCGACCATCACTTGGTATAAGACGGACCCTTCTCTGCCGCCATACCAACACTATTCGGGAGCACTTACCGTATCTCTACATGTTTATAAGGCTTGCTTGCACAGTCGCCTGGCATCATATAGAGCCGCCTTCGGCTTAATGTTCTTCATCACAAGGCCATGGAAGCTACATTAAATCTCGTGCATCGACTCCGTATGCGACAAATACTATGCTGGATAGGGGAGTAATAGATCTTACGATGCCAAAAGTGCCACCCCACTGCCGCATTCTATTATAATTGCAACGAAGCTTCAGACAAGTTAGACGTTTCAAGTCTCTATTACGAATTGGATTCTGGTGCTTTGTGAGCTTACTACAATGTCACCTTTGGATGGATGATATGTATCGGATTAAATCAGATTAAATCTGAAGATTGAAAGCTTCTGTTTGAGGATAATACCATGTCCAGTACCACATATGAGTTTCAAAGTTGGATCTATCACAAATATTCGAAGTCATATTGGCATATCTACATTGTTAAAAACACCTTCTAATCACTTTCCCTTCATGCATAACTATGACAATTACCCTCTCTTGTAAGCAAGGACCCTTCAATAACTTTGAGAATGATTCATGAAATTTATTCTTGAATGCATCAAATGAAGAATTTGGTGAATTGGATCTTGTGAAGATGGAAATTATTGTTTCCATTTTCACCTTATCATGTCCTCACTTGTATTCGATCGAATGTGAATTCTAGCTATTCTTTTACTTATAATATTCATCATCTTTTGCTTCCATCTTGCTAAGCGTCCCTGCAGCAAGTGACTTTCATGAACCCCCGCGCGAACCTCATGCGACACCGTGCCCCCTCAATGTTGACTAAAAATCTTTTGAGCTAAAAAGTTTATAGATAAGTACACACACACACACACACACAACTTTCAAGTCTCATGGTCCTCCTCTCTCTCATTTTACCATTTCCACGTATGGAAATGGTAAAATGAGAGAGAGAGAGAGAGAGAGAGAGAGAGATTTATCACATTCATATTGAAATTGAGAGAAATCTCTCTTTCTCTCTCTCTCTCTCTCTCTCTCTCTCTCTCTCTCTATTCCATCTATATTCTCTCACACTCAATATAGGACATGGTAAAAATGAATGTGAGCAATGAGGTAATGAGAAAATCATTATTTTTCCTAACAAGTTTTACTCAACACACACTCTTCCACTCTCCTACACACACACACACACACAAAATTATATATAATTTTTTTCTCTTATAATGAAAATTGAGAATGAATCTGTGTGTGTGTGTGTGTGTATATGTGTATGTGTGTGTGTATATATATATATATATATATATATATCATTCCCTTGCAAATGTGTGTGTGTATACACATGTAGCTAAATTATAATTGACAAATTTCAAAAATCTAAAATCAATCCTACATGTGATCTCTACAATGCTCCCAATCCGCCTCTGTTTCTTCTTTCAAGAAACAAAAGTTGAAAAAAAAACTCATTTTTCCAAATAAATCCATACTACTTTAAAAGTGTTTTTCCTATATATATACATATATACACATATATATATATATATATATATATATATATATATATATACATATAGAGGGCTTATAACCATTTAAGAAGTGTTCATCTTGGCAGGTGCCTAAGAAGTTCACGTATGACATGACGCTTTGGTGATTACATAAGGAATATGATCAACCTTATTACCATGCTAGGATTAACCAATGTCTAAGAAGTTCTCGGATGATAGGATACTTTATTAACACAAAGAACATGTTTGTTGAGCCTTAATTGGTCTAAGAGGAAACATGAAGCGTTGAAAGAAGGAATATTTAAACCCTAAGTATACGTACGAGTGTGCGCGTGTGAGGGAATGGGGCGCACGTAACGGCTACTTTAACGAGCTGCTAAGAGGGAGGAATTGATGGGTGGTCATGTCGAGATGGAGACGAGGATGATGGTGGAGGGCTTGATTGCGCTGCCGCGAGCGTCTCTTCTCGACCACTCTACACAGCACCAAATCAGAGCTGGAGATCATAGTCTCGTTCACAGTTTGCGATCCTTGTCTGGTGACAGCTAGATCTCGATCGTGATTGTGAGCCGCTGCTGCTGCTGCAACATGATCGTCATTGTGGATGATGTAAAACTCGTGCATGACCCAGTCTGTCCTATCGCCATTGGGAGCGCGGCCTCTGTAAAACACCAACGTCTTCTTCCACCCTGAGTACCGCTGCATATTCTGCACCCTCTTCTGATCGATCCCTGATATCGCCCTATATTCATGAGTGAAATCGGACTGGCTCACCGGCCTGTCTCTGCCGGTGGCCTTCCAGTAGCCCGAGGGCGTGGCCCTGTTGGCACGCGTACCCTTCCCGCGAGGATACTTTCTGTCGATGCGATGGAAGTAATACCCCTCCCTACAATCGTCATACATATACTGATTATCTTCATGATCAACACGACTTAGTACAGTATCAGCTAACATGGGGCTTTCATGTATTGGACGACCTGCAGGTGCGTGACGGTCATGATCTGCGCGCTCTAATTGATGATCCGGAGTATCGTAGTACTGCAGCTGGGGGCCGTGGAGTGCTGCTGCAGGGAGCAGCTCCCATGGATCGTGTTTGTAGAGATGCAGCTCTGCAATCACGTCCTTAAGTTTCAGGGAAGATCTGCTGACGTTGAGTTTGCCCTGGAGCCTCCTCCACAGGTAGAACCACACCAGCTCCTGATCGGTGGGGTGGAAGCGGAAGCCGGGCGGAAGCAGCTCGGATGTCGATGGGCAATCATGTATGGCCACAATATCAATAGTATTAGTAGCTGTACTATTGTTAGCACTGCTAGTATTCTTATCATCCTGGTCTCTGTCACCACTACGATCGATGACAAAAGTACACATGATTATCTAATCGAGACAAGAAGGAGGAAAGAACACGAATGCGACTACGGAAAGTGGCCCAATCAAAATACCTTCATCTATATATACGTCGACGCTGAAGTTAGAGTTCCGTCCGCGACACGTTATCGACACGCTTACGTGGGCGACAAGCTTAACAAGTGCGCACGCAGTGACGCATCGCGCACTTTGGAAGCTTCATTTTCTTTTTAGTTTCCGCGGGGATTCAAATTTTTAAAAAGCGCACTTCTTAGCGCTTTAAGTTTTGGGGCTTTCTTCCTTTGCAAGCTGCAAGTTTTGGGTTCAGGCTTGAATTCATGTAGTTGAGAATCATTTATGGCATGCTTGACTGCCTCGATGAACATATTCATTGCGGAAGGTTTGTACACCCTTTTTCTATTTGAAAACTTCAATTTGTATGATTCATGAAGGTAATAAAGAAAATAACAAAAGTTTGGGATTACGAAATTGCCGAAGGTTTGTAGCATTTTAAACATGTACTTCTAGAATCTATAGGTGCATATACAATCTCTTCTGAAAATGTTTTCGAAAATTGATGGATGGGGTTTTTAAATAGTTCTTTACCATTCTTGGCTGATTTGTTAGAACTAAACATGAAACAACATGACCAAGTTTCTATCTATGTGAGTTATTAGTTGTGTAACAATTTTTATCATCAAGGAAGTAGAACCCAAAATTTCAAGTCACATGCTCGCAATGCTCAACCCACACTCAAACCACTATGTTGTGACCCCATTGGCATCTTTGTGAACTTTTAGAAAGAGTTTAACCAAGTTTTTATCTTTGTAAGCATGGGAAAAGATCTCTCTCTCTCTCTCTCTCTCTCTCTCTCTCTCTCTCTCTCTTTGGATCTCATTTCTACTATTTTCTACGATAGGAAATAATAGAAGTGAGATAGAGAGAGAGGGAGGATCATGAGACTTGAAAGTGAAACATCTATATATACATACATACATGAATACATACATGTATATATAAATTTAAGTTGAAAAGTTTTTTAGCCAACGAGGAGGCGCTGATGTCCTGTCCTTAGCTAAAAACTTTTTGAACAAAAAATAAACAAATTGTACATTTGACCTTGAATCTCTTATATGATTGAAAATCAACACTCTCTATTACTTTCCAGTTTTATATCTATATATCTCAATCTCTTGCATTTCTATTCCCTCACTCAATGTAAGAAATGACAGAAATGAGAGAGAGAGAGAGAGAGAGAGAGAGAACGAAATCTTGAGGGTGTATATTATACATACATGTATATGTGTATGTGTGTGTGTGTAGAGAGAGAGAGAGAATACGAAATCGTGAGGCTACATATCATACATAGATGTATATGTGTATGTGTGTGGAGAGAGAGAGAGAGAGAGAGAGAGAGAGAGAGAGAGAGAGAGAGAGAGAGAGAGATGAATCATGAGAGAGATTGTGCCTCGGATTTTTAAGCTAAAATTTTTTAATTAAGGGGGAGGGGGTGCTAGTATCTCCTCCTTAGTATGAAAACATTTAGAAAAAAAATTTGAAAAACTCAATATTTTGTGTTATTTTAAAATCTCTCTCTCTCTCTTTCTCTCTCTTCTCGCCACCCTTGCAAGAAATAAAATTGTGGAGAAAGAGAGATTGTGGAGATCAATAATCCATAAACAAAATGTTTGTTGAGATGGCAACCTCAACATATGCGAACATTGATAATGGACTTCCTGGTTAGTAGGGTTTGCACATCTACACTTAATGCGTTGGTGATCATTATGATCCTTGCATGCCTATTGAATTATTATTATATTTGGTTTATCGCACCTAACTACAATTGGCATAGTTATGATGCAAGTTGATTAGTATAGCCACTTATATAGTATTTGACTTAGTAGGTCACCTTTTTTTATATTGTACCTTATCTATACTTTGTGTACATTGTATTGGGTATAAAAGAAGAAGAAAAAAACCAACACTAAAACATTTTAGCCTCCATCTCTCTTCTTGTGTTGTTGAGTGAGCTTTCTCTTATGTATATAGTGTGCATTTGGTGTAGCGTCTCAAGCAAGTCCCCTCACCACGCGATTTGTAACATGGTGTCAGAGCGATGCCACTAAGAGAGGCTAGTTTTAAAGGTTGAAGTGAAGCAAAAGAAGTAAGGATTTTAGAAAGCAAGAAATGAGTAAGAAGCTCTCCCGTTCTTCCACTCTTTCTTTTAGATAGTATCAGTAGAGGCATTAAAAGTACGGTAGAGTAAAAATCTCAAATTGCTATGAGCGTTACTGTGTAAATAGAGCAATGTATATTTTGCAAACAATAGTTTTGGGCCCAGGTAATTTACTATATGTAGACCCTCTACATCATGTGTGTTCAAGGCCTATTTATAAATATCCTTATCTATGACTTTCTTCTTAATAAAAGATAATTATTTTTTATTCAATTTATAAGTAACCCCTTATATGGAACTCTTTTGTATGTAAAAAATATGTAAAAATGGTAATTTAAAAATCTCTTATGTTAAAATCACATGAGATATATAAATATTTATGACTAGCCTCCCTCTGTTGGGATTTTGGGCCCCATTTTAGATTCGCAAGGTCACGGACCATAGTTTTGGGATATACTATGATTTCGATTGTATTGATCGAAAGTGGATGTATATATTAGAGATTTTGAATCTTTAAGTTTTGAGGAGTTTGTCAGGAAAGAGAACACAAGTTGCATCTATAAAAAGGTTATAAATCATATATACTATTGAGTAGTCGATGTAAGAGATTGCTTGATATGTTATTGTGCTTTTGTTGTAAAAGGGTGCAAAAGACTTGCTTGCTATTTTGTATCAATTTTATGTTAATGATAGAGAACAATGGAAACCCCATCATTGAGAAGTTGGTCAAGAATAACTATCCATCATGAAAGTTTCATGTAACAAACTTTCTTATTGAAAAGGATCTCTATGATTTTATTTCAGGTGAAAAAAGAGCCAGAGCTAAGTAATCTCATGAATGTAGAAGAAATAAAGGTGTGAAAAGAATGGAATACAAAAGATAAAAATATAATGTATGGGCTATCTGTAGTCATTGATAAAACTATGTTGGGGTATATTCGAAATGTAGAAACTTTACAGGCAACTTGGACAATCTCCGAGAATACATTTTTAGTAACATTATAGACTCTCTTTTTTGCCCCTTAAGGAGTAAATAAACAAATATAGGCCTAACCAATGAGAGAGCTGGGATTCCAGATTCATGTAACATGAATCTTCTAGCCATATCTTAGCCAAAATCTTCCCTTAGCAATAAAATAAGGGGAAATGTGGAGAATACAATGCTCACACTCCCTGGAAGTTTGTGTCTCGATTTTCATTTTCTTATTTTTTTATGTTTGACTTTTCATTTCTCCCCTTTTCAGTTTCCCCCTCTTTCTTAGGTGGAACTCAAATTTATCATATCTTTTTCCCCGCTTCTTCTTTCCTGACAAAATCTTTGAGCCTCATTGTTGCTTGCCATATCTGTAACCCTGTGCAATTTCATTTCCTCTACACAAACACTGAGTGAGTTTCACACATTTTATGAGAGTAGAGCTTGTTGTACCAAAGCCCTAAGATTTTATTCACAAAACTTTATAGGTATATTGTTATTTTCCATGGATGTTCTGTGGTAAAGTTTTATCTCATTTGGACAAAACCTATGCAAGTTATATGCATTCTTTGACATGTAATTTCTTTTGTTTTGGTACTCTAGGAGTCTCTTACCATCAAGAACAATGATCTTTTGAACACTCAACTTCTTCTTCAACATCTAACGGTTTCTTTGTAAACAAAGTTAGAGGTATGTTGTCTTTTTTTTTATTGCTCTATAGTTAAATTTTATCTCGTTTGGACAAAATGTATGCAAGCTATAAGCATACTGAGTTTTCCTTTGTTTCTTTACTCCAAGAGTCTTCGAGGGTGGAGAACAATGATTTTTTAAAAACTCAACTTCTTCAACGTCTTTGGGTTTCTTTGCAAAGAGAGCCACATGTATATTGCCACTATTTTCTATTGCTCCATGGTTAAGTTTCAACTCATTTGAACAAAGCCTATGTAAGTTATATATATGCTTTGACTTGATATTTCTTTTATTTTTGTACTCTAGGAATTTGTCAGTGAAGGAACAATGGTTTTGTTATAAGTCAACTTATTGTTCAACATCTCTGGGCTTTTTTTTGAAAAGAAATACATATGCAATATTTTTTTTAAATTGCTCCATTTAAATTTCATTTCATTTGGAGAGAATTTTTGTAAATTATACACATTATGATAGCTAACTTTTCTATTTGGTTATCAGAGATGTCTTTACGGAGAAAAAACATCAGTAACATACTTGTAGTGGAGGTCTTCAATAGGAAAGATAGTGGTGGTAATTGGATTTGTGATAAGTACTATAAGTTGGATTGGATTTTAATGTACCCAAGTACTCGAGGTAGTTTCAAGGTCAGGCGTAAGGATGTTGAAAACCCTAGCAAACATTGGAAAGGTAGAATTTTAGAGTTCAAAAAAGTGTTTAATGAAATAAGTACAGTAACAAAAGTGTTGATCCAACATGTTTATATGCACAAACAAATCTCTATACACGACAAGAACTGCATTGCAAATTATAAACAAAATAGTAAGTTTTTAAATTTTATCATTGTTTATTCTTTTGCATCAGAGTTATTTTTAAAAATATTTGTAGTGTTCTAATTCAATCTTTTTTTACTGTTAGCTCTATATCCATCAACTTTGCATGAATGGCAGAATGTGGAATGTTTGAGCTGAAAGATACATGTTTGACATGAGGACATAGATTCTTTGATCTATGATAATAACTCAGTAAGTCAACTTGCAACTCAAAATATCTTTTTTTATAATTCATTGTATGTAGTAGAAAGCCAGAGATTGCAGCATATCCCATTGTCATCATTGTTTAGTGGTGAATGGTTGATTGGTAGCTTGGACTTGTCAGGAGCATGCAAGTCCAAGATAAGATTTGACATCAATAGTGTTATGAAACCCACCACATGCTCTAAAGATATGCATCTTAGTTGGTTTATTCCATTCTCATTGTGTCACATTTGTTTGGTTCGTGGGATGTTCTGAAATCAATGCAAGTCTCCATCCAAGGAATGGATGAGTTAGGTATTCGGTGAGTCTTGGCAAGTCAAAAGAACACATTTTAATGAGATGATTAAGTGCAAGGTCAACCAATCCGATCTCACATTCATGTAAATCTTTTTTACTACTTTGAATGCCTTGATTTAATTAACATATGTTTTGCTTAGATGAATTGTTATGTTATTCACATTTACTTACCATTTTTTAAATTTTTATTACATGTATTTTATTGATAGACAAACTCTGTGCATTTAGTTTTGATATAGAAGATGGCAACTTTTGCGAGGGGAGTGGATCAGCTTGGATCAAGATACCCAAGATGAGACACATACAACTCTCATAGATGTGGTTATCTTGTGGAATGGTCATAATCCTTTTATGGTTATCACAGAGAGCCATTGGCCCATTTCTTTTCTGAGACAAGAAATTCAATTAATGTCCAATGGACCCCTTTGCAACTTCTATTTCAAGTTAGATAATAGAAAATTTAGGATTCGTAGTGAGCAATCCATGACATGTAAACAATGTGCTTCTCCACATATCCTTGAGATAGTGGAATCCTTCTAAAATTTTTAATATAAAAAGTAAATATAAACTTTTTTAAAACTTCTGAGTACTTTCAATTTAGATAGTCTTAGTTTACTATGATCCAAGCGTGCGATAATATATAATGTTATCAGTCAATCGTGCTGGTTAAAATCATAATTAAATTGCAGGTTGGAGTTCTATAATCTATGCAATATTATCTTTGCATAATGATATATTATAGCTCATCTTTTCTACTTATTTCTTAAAATTAAATATTAAATTGTATTATCTAAGGGATTTTGAAGGTTTTTTAGATTTGTTTTCTTAAAAATTATCTATATTTTTTGTAGTTGGACTTGAATATACTTAGTGATCCAAGTATATTCGAGGATATAATAATGTAGAACAAAGCATTTGTCTGTATGAGTAATTTTAACGATTACTTTAAAGTATTAAAATAAAGAAACTAAGGTAAGAGTTTTAATTTTAAACTTTAGGGTTAAAAAAGAACCTTTATTTAAAACCCTACACACACATAGGAGACCAGATATACCCTAGGTTTTGCACGACCTTGAGTCTAGAGAGCTCGCTTTCCACCGTAGACCCTAGCTCTACTATACTGGCATTGTTTTGTGATGCGGAAAACCCTCTCACCTACTCTATTCCACACTCTGCTCTCAGATGGGTCTCTATAGATTTCTTATATAGTTTACGTGCTAAATCAAGCCATGCAGAGGTAATAAATCGAGCCCTCACACATGTGGGATAGCATCTCCACACCAGAGTAGTGCCCACCTCATCCTAGGACCATGCCATGATGGATCTTATCGAGCGCGATGCAACATTTGCCATATATGTTTTGTGCACTGAGATGCAAGAGAATAGTGAGGAAGACATTGACACACCCTCGCGCCCACAACTAGAGTATTTCGAGAGGGAGCTTGAGGAGATCACACTCGATTCAAGAGTAGAGGTAGCACAAAGCTTAGCCATTGTGCACCCATCTCCTTGCCCTGTTGAGATATCGATAAGCAATGAGCCACCCCTTGCTTCTCTCCATGCTATCATCATCAAGGGGGTGGAATATTTACTTATGCAGGATGTACTAGAAATTTTGGAGCTAAGGGAAGGAGAGCTATATTGTATCATGGTGCATGATGCACTTGATGATTTTATAGATTTTGATATACAAGATATGCCAGTACATGTTGATGAGGTGGCTCGATATGATGGCACGGGTGTCGATGACATCTCTGCCATTGTGAGCATCCAAGAGTAGATTGATCAGAATGTGGTGACATAGTATGAGATCTCAGATGACGAGTTCAAGCAGTTGCAAGAAAGTATTTGTGAACCTCGATCCAACTACGCAGTACCTCCCAAGATAGAGACGGTGGTGGCCTAATTGTACGATCCTGGATGCTCCATTATAGCAGCAGATAGATGATGCAGAGAAGGTAATGTTATCGGATTCGTGTAAAAATTTACCAGTAGGGCCTCTAGGGCATCAGGAGTGTGCATATATCTGCACACTCACGATGCCCTAGAGGCCCTACTGGTAAATTTTTATGCTAATCTGATGTATATATCTTTAGCACACTCCATACATAGTGAGTCTGGCACAGTGAGTCTAACACTGAACTTGTGTGATGCAAGACATTGTCTATATAGATAGATTTTCATCTAGACAAGATGGCCGATCTGGTAGCCAAGGAAGGGTGCAGGACTCGACATTGAAGGAGTATATTGGCCAAGTTATGAGCGACATTATTGTATTCCATAAGACATGATCTCCTGCTTTTGTTGAGAACTTCTTGAAGTTGAGGGCACTAACAAAGGTTGGGCCCTTCAAGACCATCCCAACGAACACTAGCTTGGAGAAAGTAGTGTTTCTTTGACGTTCGAAGCTCCTCTACTTATCTCTAGTACTAGGTCTAGGCCACTTTTTTCCATGGTGGCCTGTGTCATGGCTGCTGGTGTTGAAGTCCCCAATGCCATTAGGCAGGAACTACTAGGATAAAATGTGTTGTTACCCATGATCAAGAATAGCTCTGACCATGGGGAGGCCCTACTGGTAAAGTTTTATGCTAATCTGATGTATATATCTTTAGCACACTCCATATATAGTGAGTCTAGCACAGTGAGTCTAACACTGAACTTGTGTGATGCAAGACATTGTCTATATAGATGGATTTTCATCTAGACAAGATGGCCGATCTGGTAGCCAAGGAAGGGTGTAGGACTCGACATTGAAGGAGTATATTAGCCAACTTGTGAGCGACATTATTGTATTCCATAATACATGATCTCCTGCTTTTGTTGAGAACTTCTTGAAGTTGAGGGCACTAACAAAGGCTGGGCCCTTCAAGACCATCCCAACGAACTCTAGCTTGGAGAAAGTAGTGTTTCTTTGATGTTCAAAGCTCCTCTACTTATCTCTAGTACTAGGTCTAGGCCACTTTTTTCCATGGTGGCCTGTGTCATGGCTACTGGTGTTGAAGACCCCAATGCTATTAGGCAGGAACTACTAGGATAAAATGTGTTGTTACCCATGATCAAGAATAGCTTTGACCATGGGGAGTCTAGCTCAAAGAAGCCTAGGAGAGAGAAGATGTACTTAGTGCCAAATGATGTCTCATCACCAATGTAATGTAATTTGTAATCTTCTCTTAAAGTAATGAAAATCGATATTTGTTGGATTTGAGTGCAATGTAGTTTTTCATATGCGTCGTTTATTATTGTTTTTTACTTGAATGTTACGTTTATTTATCGGATTTATATGCAACATGATTCGTACCCTAAATTGAATACATAGTCCTTTTTGGAGTTCGTGCATAACATGTATTTGTTCGAACCCATGTAACGATAACTCAAAGACAGAAATAAAACAAATAACAAGCGAAAAAACAAAAATAAGATGTGCCAAAAAATTTGTATTTATATTCATAACATTTTACATGGGATCTATTACAACCAAGGTTTCACAAAATCTATTTGGAAGCTACATTCCATATATGTTTTGGTAGTACGTCCCTATCATTGTTGATCTCCGCGAGGACTATCCTTGTTGTAGATCTCGTTGTTTCCGATAACCCTTGCATGTATTGCTGCATAGAGACCGAGTCTCTGAACAAGTCGATGATGTAAGCTTCGATAGTTTCTTATAGTGCAAGGAGGGCTTAAGTAGTCCAACAATTGGGTTGTTGCAAGCGTGTTCCATCTGGGAAGTGCCTCATGCTGTTCTTAATGAGTATGCCATTCATAATCTCATGCACTAGCTTTTGGAATGGAGCCTATGGTATCAGGAGGTGCGTACTCTTCTGGTAATGGCAGATCTCACAAAGAGCCACTCTAGCTAGCTTCCATCGATGCTTGCGATACTGGCATGGTGGTGGTGGTGGTGGAGTTGGGGAAGGTGGCCGCTATATAGGATTTCTAGGGAGGTGTCTCCGGGTCGCTTGCTTGGTGCATGCCATGTCTTCTAGGAGAGAAACCTCAAAACTCAAAAGTGAAATGTGTAAAATGAGGTGAAACTTTAAACTTATAACGAAACTTAAACCTGAATTAATGTATCCATGCTTTGGAAAAATATGACCAGTGATTCGATTGCTGTGAAATTTTACATGTGAACTCCTCTAGGGTACATTAACTACCCCAAAAAATTTTTGGCTTCATAAGAGGTCTCTAGGGCACCTATCCAAAGGATGGCGTTTGGGGCCGTGAATCCCAAGATCTAGGGCTCCAAATCAGAGCCTCTGGACAGGTGTCCTAGAGACTTCTGATGGGGCCAATTTTTTAATATCCATGAGTTTTTATGATGCCCGATATGTGGGTAAAGTTTTACCAAATTTCAATTTATAAAATTGACAGTTCAATCATTTTTTAAAAATATATTAATTGGATTATACTTCACTGATAACATAAAAACTCACCACTACACCGAGTGTGCGCAACTGCATATTAAATGTGTTGTCAACCAAACTACGTGAAATATTGAAAACTTAAAATTTCACAAAAAATAAGTCATGGGTCAAATGGAATATCGCATATCGGATATAGTGTTACCAAACCACTAAATACAATAAAGATATAGTGCATTGGTCCATGTACAAGTGATCATGGATGTGTGTGTAATTGCACATTGAATTTATCCTCAACAAAATTACTTTCAAAATTAGAAACTTGGAAATACACATAATGCAAATAATGGGAAAATAGAATATCAAATATCAGATTTGGCATTACGAAACCATGAAATACACGGTAGATAGTGCATTGCACCAAGTACAACTAGAGCTAGGTAAAATTCAGCTCCATTTTGTAGACCATTACTATCAAATACTTGAAGGTCTACTAGAAATATAAGCCAAAACTAAGCTCCTTATAATCTACAGCCAAATTTGAGCTAAAAACATAGATCCAATTACAAGGTAGCTTCTCAAAGCATATTGTTGACATTAAGATTTGTTGCGAATCCTACAAATAATAACCATATCTATGGGCTTAATAGTGATACGTTAGGCATGAATGGCTAAAAGTTGAGAATCACCCATTAGATCAATCAAGTAACTTTCAGCTGCTTCTTGGAGAGCAAGCAAGGCTTGGCTTGACCATCGCCCCACATTCCTTGCATGGTTCCTTGAAAATAACTCGTGATGATGCCCTAAGTGTAGATCTTGTAGTATTCCTCACACCAACCTAGAGAATGGTGCCTTAGGAATAATCAAGTTGGCACTCTTTTGTAATTTCCTTATCTCACATAGCGCACTTGTGTAATGTGTCCACCTGTTCCCTTCAAGACACGTCTTAGCAATCCATCAGAAAGCAGGTCTAGAAAGCTCCACTCGGCACTCCCATGGAATGTCACGGGGTTTGTGATCTAGGACTTTCCGCGTCTGCCACGTAGCGGAAGTATTCTGGCCTTTCCCACTTAGGACCGACTTGAATTAGGGTTTACTCTAATGGTCATTTCCTAAACGACAACTAGCGTCGAACCCCGAGAGAACTACTTTACGCAAAAACACCAGGGCCGAAGCGGATTCGCGCTGTACTTGGTTCAAGGAGAATGGGAAACGAGAGGGATGCAAGGCTCGACCTGTCTACCATAAGGCATAGCCCCATTTCATTCCCCTAAAACAACGTAAACCTGGATTATTATAACCTAGACTCTAGGTTAGCGCCCTTGCTATTCATTTCCTTTGAATGATCTTCTTGCTGCCCATTATGATTGAGAAAAGTTCCCGGCCAACCGGAACCATCCATCCGTAGGATGGACCCATGGCCACATCCACCGCACTTTCCTCAGGTTGTTTTAGTTGTCTAATTACCTACCACATTTTTAGTTGGACATTCATGAAATAGCTTCCTTAATTAGCTCGTTAGGCACCGATTCCTTCACGTAATCATAGCACTTGACATAGAAAAACAGTGTCAAAGAAGTTCCTTTTCAGCAGGTTAGCAAACCACAAGATCATGCGACTCTGCAACTTGTTGCACAAGTGTTGCATCTAATTTATGGGACTATTTCACCCATCGAATGGCATCTTCTAATCACGGAATCATGATTAGATAAAAACATGGTTAGGGTGTCTTCATATCCAATCCGTTCCTAATTGCACTAGGCCGACATTCTCGGTCCTAGGGTTCCACTCAAACCGAGGTTCATGTTTTTAGCGAGTGATCCTTAGGGTAGAACCCTAGATCGTTTCTTGCAAGTATGTCCTATTGTCCCTACATTCCGTGAATGTGGGCAGGTCTTTAGGGTATGAGAGTTTCAGCTTGGCAATAAGAGCGACTAGGTCACGTCCTCGACGTGCTAAACCCTAGCTAGCACTTGGGGTATGTTGCATCGATTTAACCATTCCTAAGCGATTCCTTTGCAATTTTAGGTGTTTAGGGTAAACCAATTTACTTGTCTACTCATGAAGATAATTACGATACCATTCTTGTAATCACATGATTCATTGCCTACGTATGATTAGATTTACAAACCTAACTTTTCTGGTTAAGATCAAAGCATAGGTTAAGTTACGGCATAATTTCCATTGATCCTTCTAAAAAATGCATTCAAGATTAAGATTTTAGGGTTTTATGTTTAAAATGAACCATGCAGCCTTTCTCTAACTTCATTTCTAAATGAAATATTCATACGTGACCTTTCCTAGTTACAATGTAGTTGAATGAAATTTACGTCAATTGACTAGAGTTAACCTACTTCATGCAGCCCTAGAATCATTTCCATGCCTTGCAAATTCCTATTGTTGTTAGCAATCTTCTTCAATGAATCATTGCGAAGAAAGAGATGTCTAATAATGCAACATGCAATTTATCTTTCCATGCATAATCGAAGTGTACAACAATAATTTTGACTTCGTAATGATGGTCATTAGTTGATCTAGATTCATTACCTTGCAATGCAAAAAAACCACTTGCTAAGAATGCATAGAGATCTTATGCTCTTTTTTTTTGTTCGTTTCATTGAAAAATACAAATGATCGAATTCTTCAATCGTGAGTTATTTCCTTTAAATTAGCCAATGTATTTCAAGCGCAAAAGGGCATCTTATCAAACTAGGTGGATTTGACAAGCATAAACGCAACCTAATTCCATGAATTAACCATGCATGTTTGTAATACTTCGACGTGAATCAAGAAATAGGAAGAAAACCTGGACTTGTGGATTCGGTGAAATGTCCACATGAATGTTAGGAGATGATCCTCTTGCGGTTGCACCTTGTGCCTTTTTAGGGGCCATCGAGAATTCGACCTTCTTGCTTTGGCCGCAGACTTATGATCTTGGCCCGTCTCCCTCACATGCGCAATTCCCTTTTAGATTCGGCTTCCTTGACCGATGCACCGTCTTGTGGAATTGGGCTTTGGAAAACCTTATAGGCTTCCTCCTCGAAGCTTGGATGAAAGAGAAGTTATCTTTAGGAGGGTTCAATGGGAAAGCCCTTAAACCCGGCAAGGAGATTGGCCTTGTGACGGATGCAATGAAGAAGGCTTTTAAATTCCAGATTACAGTGGACTTACTAGAGACTTCACGGTTAGGACTTTACAATCGGCAAAATGAATTTTGGGGAATGTAAGGGAAAGGGGACTAAATTTAATAGGGCCTTCACGAAAAGGGATACAATGGATTTAAAAGACTTGTGTGGGAAGGGTTTTAAAAGGAAACCCGGGGGTAATATGAACTTGAGTGGGGATTTCCACGGTGAAGGGTTTAAAAATGGCTTTGTGGAATGCAAAGGGAGGCTTTAAAAGGAAACAGGGTTAAAAATCCTTGTGCAAATGCTATGAAAAGGGCTTAAAAAAACCCGGCTATTGTGAGCTTTATGGGGGATGCAAGGGGGGAAAGGCTTAATTCCGGGGTTGAAAAAAAAAACCGCTTGAGAAGGGCAATAGAAAAGGGGGCTTAGAGAGCCCCCCCTTAGAAGCTTCCAAGAAGCTTCTTGGAAGCTTCTGTGGCCGACTGTAATCCACGTGGAGGAAGAGGAGATGATTTTTAATAACGGCTTGTTGGCGGCAGGAGTTGGAACGATGGCAGCGCGGTCTTTTACGGCAGCTCTTCCTCACGGTGCATCACACGGCAGCTTCTTCCTCCCTCTTCTCACGATGCACTCAGAGCGACGTTGCTCTCTCTCTCTCTCTCTCTCTTAGCTTGGTGTAGTCCGACCCTCAGCTCCTTCTCTCCCTTCACACACAGGGGGTTTATATAGTTCTAAGGGAGGGGGACCTCCCCCCCTACGTGGCCTATTGCATGGCCATATCCCCCTCCCCCACGACCTCTAGGATTGCACTTACTCATCCGCGCTTCACTCCCTCCCCTCCAGCACGGCCTTTGGCTGAGGGAAAGAAGGGGTAATGTAATATTTTTGCAATTAAATCTAACCTTATCCTCTTAACCTCCTCCCAAGAGGAGGTTCACATGAACATATGTGGTTTCTTTAAACCTTAGTCTCGGTTTTTGCCAGTGGAGGGTCATGTTGTATACAACATAAAGATTTCACCGTTTGTATCTTCAATGCCGGCATTGTCATTTGCATGAGACTCACACGGCTCGTCATATTTTTCAATAGAAATATTGCAAGTTGTTCCTGGTCTCCATCTTCGCTTCTTATGTGTTGGAGGATGTGTATTGCCAGCTGGAGCAGTAGTGGGAGATGGAGCAACTGGAGCATGTGGACTACCATTTTGGGACAATGATGAACCATCATTATTGACCACACTAGGGCCACCATTATTGGACACATTAGCACCACCATTATTAGCTGCAATAGATCCACTGTTATCGGCCACCAAGGGACATTTGTCACTCACAATACACTCATTAGATTTGGAAGAGTGTTGAGTTCTTGCTCTTGCAGGTGCCTTTTTGATAGGAAGCTTGGAACGTGCCATGGTTGTGATGATGAAGGATAGAAAGGTGGAGGGTAGAGGGAAGAGTAATGGGAAAAAAGAAAGGAAAGACTTGTGACTTAAGTACGAAACTTTTAACTTACTGTGGTATAAATGAACTTTAAAATTAAAAAACATAGTTCGAAATCGACTTTGAAAAACATAGTGACAAACCTTCAAAATTTTAAACAAAATTTGCAAGGCATCTCATGTTAAAGTTAGAAGTATTGATGTGTCATATCCTGGGTACCTATGCTCTCTCGTGGACTCTAAGTGCATCAAAAGTATTAACTTTATCTAGGTCTCCATTTCTTGCCATCTCTCTCTTGGGTTGCCAACCATTTTGCGTGGCATTTTCTGGTTGTATTGTTTTCGTATCTTGCTTTTCTCACTTCATATATTGCCCTACTTATAAATTTTGCTCGAGAGGTTTGGACTTATTTTCTTTTTCCTTGTATCGTATCTCTAATCTCCTATACCACCATTGTAATAATTGCCTCATAGAATTGAAATCATTGATGCCACTTCCATGATTACTTGTCTTTTGAAAAGCACAATGAGCTTGCTAATGAGATCCTTCCATACCTTGAGTTGACCATATTGGAAAACTTCCTTGATCTACAAAGTATGAACCATGTGCTTTGAGTATATGCTACACAAGAAGAGAGATTAGAAACACAAACTAATTTGAAATGATGATATTTTTTTGTAATGGTGACAATACTGACCATGTAGTGTGTTATAGTGTCTGTTGTTCATGCCTCCACCATAGACTTATGAAATCTAGCAACTGTCTCTTTAAATGTATTGGTATCACCATATCTAAACCTCAACTTTTGTAAGAGAGCTACTAATCTATCTAGGTGTATCCACACTTGTGCCTTTGCAATCCTCGTTCGTCCCCCATTGCTCCAATTTGGAACAACAAGGTGCAACTTTTTCCATGCTTCATACTTCTTTGGTTGTTTTACAAGTATATTGCCTTCCTCATCTCGAGGTGGAGATATAAACTTCCTAGCCTTCAGTTCTCCAAAGCATGGTTTACAAGGGATATTTTCACTCTTTCGTGATTTTTTCTCGTCCTTTTTTATTTCTACTTGGCCCCCATGTAATTCAACTTCAGAGAGGACTTGTTCTATCTTCTTGCATGTCTCAAGGAAGTTACTATGTACATATCATCTACATCACGTGCGTTCAAAGCCTATTTATAAATATCCTTATCTTTGAATTTTTCTTGAATAAAACATAATCCTTTTCTATTCAATCTGTAAATAAACCCTTTATATTACACCATTCTGTATGTAAAAAATGTATAAAAATGATATTTTAAAAATACCTTATTTTGAACCCAGGTGATATACACATATATTCATGAGGAACTTACCCAAGTTGCATGTAGCATCAACTTTTGACACATGCTGCATCTTGTATGCAAAGCATATATATTCCTATACTAACTTCTCAATTATTCTAACCAAACAATGTAATGTACAAAAGTGAACCCTTGTTGGTGGTATTTCCAAAATAGGGTGCCAGTTTGGATCCACTGGAACTAGCATTTCATTTCTCATGATTTTTTAATCACGTGTTGGAGCACCTTGTTGTTTTGCCTTGGCAAGTCATTCTTTCTTTCCATCTTTCCCTTTCTTCCTAGTTTGCATGCAGTATATGCATGGTAATTTTGCATTCGTTGCATTTGATAAACCAAGTATACACTTCAATGTTTTTAAATCACCTGCAAGATGTCATTCAACTTGATAGTCCCCAAACCCCTCGATGTGTAAAATTGCTCCCTTATTTTGCTGTTGAATAACCTTGGGTACATTAGTGAGGTTAAAAAAAACTTTAAGTACTTCATGTTCCTCCTTTGGTACTTCCAATGCTGCAAGCCACCATATTTCATTCTCTAACTATACAATGAAGTATAAAGGATGGTTTTCATTGATGTTGGGATCCAATGCTCGATTCATAAGTGTTATACTCACACGTTCAAGTTTTAGAGGGGGTGGACTTAGACAATCATGGATAGTTGGCTCATCCGGAGGATGCGCAGGTTTAGAGGGGGTGGATGTCGTACTGCTGTGCATCCGAGCCGTAAACACCTCCATTTTTGTTGTGCATCTGTGTTATCTTTTCGCGTGTGTTTCATTGTGTTTGATTGCTGCATTATCTTTCCGTCCTTTTCAGTATCCGCATCCAATGTACATACTCCACTTGTGTGTTTGTGTTTGTGTGTGTTTCTGTTTGTGTGTATGTTGTGTGTGTGTTAGAAAAATATGAAAAACTAATGCCAAAAAATATTATTATGCTGTCAATTTCAATGATGAATTCCAAGAAAAGTGCAGGAAACCGTGGAATCAAAGGAAGCTTTGTAGAAGCCGACATTTAAGCTATGAAGATAAAGGTTGTACGTGAACAAGGCCAACGTAATATGCGGGACAAAGCATTTTTGAAGAAGATACATTAGCACTATATGCCATGGAGAAGAAGGGTCCATATGCCTTTGCCGTAGACTTTCTGATGGGAGGAGTCTCTGGAGCTGTCTCAAAGACTGCAGCTGCCCCCATAGAACGTGTCAAGATTCTTATCCAAAATCAAGATGAGATGATCAAGGCAGAAAGGCTTTAGGAACCTTACAAGGGGATTGCGAACTGTTTTTTTTAAGAACCATCCAGGAGGAAGGTTTTATATCCTTGTGGCGTGGAAACACTGCTAATGTTATCAGATACTTCCCTACCCAGGCTCTCAACTTTGCATTTAAGGACTACTTTAAGAAGCTCTTTAACTTTAAGAAGGACAAGGATGGCTATTGGGCCTAGTTTGCTGGTAACCTGGCTTCCGGTGGAGCAGCGGTGCTTCTTCCCTCCTTCTTATGTATTCCCTTGATTATGCTAGGACTCGCCTTGCTAATGATGCCAAGGCTGCAAAGAAAGGAGGGGAATGTCAATTCAATGGACTCTTGGATGTCTCCAAGAAGACTCTGAAGTCTGACGGTCTTCCGGGGCTTTACCGTGGATTCAACATTTCTTGCATTGGAATCATTGTATACCATGGTCTATACTTCGGAATGTACGACTCTCTGAAGCCAATTGTGCTTATTGGCAGTCTTCAGGATAACTTTTTGGCAAGCTTTTTGCTTGGCTGGAGTATCACTACTGGTGTTGGCCTAGCCTATTCTTGTCAAAAATGAGCTTTTTTTGCTCTTTACCAGGCAATTAAGGAGGGAATCGATGAAATCAGCGGGAAGGATCTTCACGGGCAATGCCATCGCTTGGGGCTCTCTCTCGTCATCGCTTGGAGCTCTCTCTCGCGGGCCTTATTCTTTATTAGATGGCAGCCTTCCTGGGGTGAAGAGGAGTTCTGGGTTTCCTCTCCATCACACAGCCGAAGGATTTATACAAATACAAACAGGGAAGGAGGAAGCATCGAGTGAAGGGCATTGAGTGAAGCAATAGGGTGTTCAGCATCACAACTCCCTCGCCTGTAGAGATGAAGCATAACAAGAGGCCTCTGAATCTCCCGCTGTTACTGTCGCTTCTGGTCCGGATGCTAGATCAACATATAAGGCTGCTGTGGCGTTAAATCATCAGTAGTCTCCTGGAATTTGTGTTAACACAGAATATTCACTTTTAAATAACCAAAAATTCTTTAAGGCAGTCAATCAATGAAAATCTTGGTGTTCATGGCTATGACAACAGCAGCTGATGACAAAACCTAGAGCGGATGGAAGGACATGCATGCTACTATGACAGAGGAATGACAAGTTTGAAAGATGAGACCTCGAAAGGAGATGACATAAAACAGAGGGTAACTCTGAATTATACTGGGCCGACACTCAAGAGCCCATGCCGCCCGCAGGAGAGAAAACCTATCTAAATACCCTGAAATCAAGTCCCTCTTCGATCCGGATGTCAGGGCCTTCCTTAAGATAATAACAGTAGTGCTGGTACAGTTTTGGATAGCATTCTGTCTCAGATATGCTCAGTGGACAACTCTCTTAATTGTTGCCTATTTCTTTGGAGCCTTCCTCAATCACAATCTTTTTCTGGTAATACATGAACTAAGTCATAAACTGGCCTTCTCTACATCGATTTACAACCGGCTTCTTGGAAATTTTTGCAAACTTGCCTGTGGAGTGTCATGTCTGTGACATTTCAGAAGTATCAACTGGATCATCAGAGGTATCAAGGAGTGGAAGAACTAGATATGGACAAACCTAACTAATTGGAAGGAAGGCTTATTATAAACACATTCTTGAAAGCTTGTTGGGACTTGTTTCAGCTCTTCTTCTATGCCCTTAGGTCAAAAGTTACATGCTGAAGGACTTGAACAAAATTTCACCCAGGTTTATAGGAGTTCAGCAATGCTGAGGTACAGGTGGCCCTTGATGTTGCTCTGATTTATATATGGGGTTGGAGACCATTTGTGAACCTTATGCTATCTACCTTTGTTAGTGGCTTGAAAGCTTGAGCTTTGCTTAAGAGCCTTGGAGTAAAGCCAAAAGTTACATGCTGAAGGACTTGAACAAAATTTGTTTGTTGGCAGTTTCTTTGTTGTAACTCTACGAACTTGATAAGAAATATAGTGAACTTTGGCATAAAAAATTGAATTCTTCTAGTTAGCCTCTTTTCTTGCAGCATTTTGAACCCCGTGTTCAGTAGCTCTTGCACAAACTCTACGACATTTCTGGTGAATCCGACGTGAAAGCGCTGTGTCAATTTTCAGCAAGATGGGAGACTCGCAAGAAGAGATGACGGACGAGAATGTCATGAAGCATCTGTTTCAGTCATTTACATCCTATATGCACTAGCAAGCACACGCGAAACGTGATAGTGATGCCATGGATGCCTTGAAAGCTGTCCAACAGGAGATGAAGCAGTTCAATGGCCAACAAGTTTCAACGTACCTGCATTTGTATGAAGAAAAGATGAAGTTTTTTGGGGTTTCTCAAGACGTTTGGAGCTGCTACTTCTTGCAGATCGTGGTTCGCGCGCTTGAAGTCTGAATTTCAGAAATTCAAGGAACACATGCTGGTTGGACAGAGTTTAAGAAAGCATTAAAAGATGAATATTTTCTGGAGGATACAGGTCTTATGAATCGTAGGAATTTCTTAGCATGGGTTTCTATGCCTAATAAGGGACTTTCATTTACCGCCCTTCTGCGAGAGTTTGAGAGCTGCTATGATCAGTTGGATGGAACTGAGCATCAAGCTTTGGAGATGCAGAAAGTGGAATTATTTTTACAAGCTGCTGATGCTGATTTACAGGAAAAGTTGGATGATCTTTTGGAAGATAAAGCTACCGATTCAGGTTTAAAGACCGAGTGGAGACATGTCATTGATGCTGTGAATGCACTTGTTAAGAAGCAGCGCAGGAGAGTACGATTGCATCGTAATACATGATCTGCTTCAGAAAAATCCTTTAGACCTCCACTTCTACCCCTGCTGCAAGTTCTATGCCTAAACCTACTCCTCCTATTGTAAATCCATCAGTTCCTGCTGCTCCAGTGCCCTTATCAGTAGATGATGTTATTAAAGGCTTGGCAGATTTGACGATAGAGGCAGTCAAAGCTGAAGTTGGGAAGTTAAAAGAGCAACTTATGTCAGTACCTGCTGTAGCACCTGCTCTAGTGACTGCTTTTCCAGCTGGCCAAAGAAAAGGGAGACGATGTATTTAGTGCGATAGTACAGAGCACCAACACTGCAAAGATTGTGATGCTTTTCAGGAAGCGCGTAAGAAGAACGTAGTGTTTTGGGGACAAGATGGGAAGATATGGCTGACAGAGACTGGTGCTCCTCTTGACACAAACTTTGGTAAGGGAGGCATGAAGAAGCTCGTTGATGATATGGCTGCGCGATCAGCTTATCTGAGTGTTAGAGGAGATGCTTCAGCTTATGGAGTCCAGCTTGAGCAGAAATTAGATGGAGACCCAGCTTTATGGTCCTCTGCCTTGGAGATAGCGAGAAGAGGGAAAGTTCAGGCATCCACTATGACTTGTGTGGGCTCCAGCATCCGAGGAGAAACGGGATGGGATTCTCGTGTTGACAGGTATTCTATTTTTGCTTATATGGAGAAAACACAGGGTTTAGATGCCATGGTTGAGGAAAAGAGAAGAAGAGATGAGGAGGGTCTTAGCACCTCCAAAAAGACTAGAGGGGGTGACTTTGTTTCACCACCTGTTACAGCTCCACCTATGACGAGTTCTCCAGCTCAATCAGGTCCTGAACAACCTATGGCAGACAAACAGATGAAAGAAAAGAGACAACCGGAGCCAGGATTCAAGCTCTTGTCAGACCTTGATATGCAAACGGATATGAGTAAGATTTTTCATGAAAGAATTTTAAATAGTGAAGTCACTTTTACTATTGGTGAAGCTCTTGGGATTGCTAGAAGAGAAATACAGGATCAGATGCAGGATCTTTTGCGGAGGAAACTACATGCAATGGAAGGACCTACTTTACAGAGGTTATGGCATGGAGCTCTTGGGGAAGAGCATGATGATGCAGTGATGGTTGAGAATGCTTCTGTCAATCCACAGTTGGAGAAAATAGTTCAGCCTATGCAGTATGAAGATGATGATACTCCTATCCTCATTCCTCGCAGCCATTTTTCATGCAGTCATTGGGCTAGAGCAACCATTGAGACGGTGGTAAGGATTGGAGAGAAACAGATTCCTTTGGTTGCTTTAGTTGATCATGGTTCCGAGATTAATCTTATTACTCGAGGTGTTTATGAGAGTGGCAAGTGGCCTATGGATGCAGAGCATGGCTGGCGCATGAGAGCAGCCAATAATACTTTTGGTGATATATATGCTGCTTGTCCGAGCATCAGAATTTCTATTGGTAATGTTGAAGAGGATTATCATTGCTTTGTTCAGGATTCTTGCTCTTATCCGATTATTCTTGGACAGCCTTTCATTACAGAAGCAAGAATAGAGACGAAAGTGATGGATGACGGCTCAGCCTATGCACGGATACGCAGTAAGGATGGTATGCGAGCTGTTCAGTTTATGACTGTTGGAGTAAATCATCCGAGAAACGAGGACTCCTTACGTGAGGCACCACTATCTGCGAAGGAGTTGGATTTTCATTAGGTACCGCTATCTTGCGAGACGCCAATGGTACGGAGCGGAGAAAAGAGGAGATCTCGCCTCCTGGCAGCCAGTCTTTCTCCACTAATTTTGTTGGTTTTTCTTCAGATAGTTCAGTGAGTTATCAGAAAATTTCAGATTTGTCTAGAGCTGCCAGGCAGTACATTAGTCGTAAGGAGAAAGAGTTGAAGACTGCAGGTATTTTGCAAGCAGAAGAGCATGTGGATGGGCTGTATGAAGGAATGTCTTATGCAGATACATTGTCTGAGATGGGAAATATGCTGAAAACTGATGTATGTAAGGGTTCAAAGATCATACCTATGCAAACCTTGGATATGTATCAGGAAATTTTTGATTTTATGCTGAAAACAGAGTCAGAGGCTGAGAAAACTCAGCAAACCGAATCTTTGGCTGATCATGAACAGCTTTCAGAGTTGCAGAGGGCTGAAACCTTTCAGCCAGCAGAGTTAAATGCTGGAAAAATTCAGCATATAGAGTATGAGGCTACATCATGGCAGTCCACAGAGCAGAGGGCTGAAACCTTTCAGCCAACAGAGTTTAATGCTGAAAAATTTCAGTACACAGAGTTTCAGGCTGCACCCATGCAGTCCATAGAGCAAAGGGCTGAAATCTTTCAGCCAACAGAGTTGGGAGTTGCTAAGAAATTGCAGCAAAGAAAAGAGTGCCTGACTGATGCCAAGGTTGACACGAAGTATAAAACAGTTGATAAGAAGGTTAAGCCGGTTGCAAGACCGCTTCCTCCTGATAGTGATGAGCAGATAGAAAAAGCTATGAAGCAGCCTATGTTGAGAGATCCTGCAAATATTGGACATAAATTTATAGCTGAAACTCTTGCAGAATTGAAGATTGGAAATGATGATTTCTTGCTTCCAGTGGAAAAATAATGTTTTAGAGAGATGCTTAGATGACATGGTAAGGCATTTGCTTTCTTTCCTCATGAAATTGGCTGCATTAGTCCCGAATTGGTTGCACCTATGGTCATCTTCACTATTCCTCATGTGCCATGGAATATACGTCCTATACCCGTACCTAGAGCACACTTGCCAAAGCTGATAGAGTTGTTGAATGAGAAGATTAAGATGGGGATTTTGGAACCCTCTTCTGCATCCTATTCTAACAGGTGGTTTACTGTACCAAAGAAGAATGGAACCTTGAGATTTATTCAGGATATGCAGCCCGTGAATAGAGTAACAATCAGGAATGTGGGAACAGGTTCAGTTGTGGATGAGTTTGCCAAGGCTTTTGCAGGACGAGCCATCTATTCCCTAGGTGACTTGCATTCTGGTTATGACCAGTTTCAGCTTGCCTTGGAAAGCAGGGATATTACCACTATGTGGACACCTATTGGTCTTGTGAGGATGTGTACCTTGCCTCAAGGTGCCACCAACTCAGTTGCTCATATGATGAATGCTATGCATAGAGTTCTGCGAGACTATATTCCGCAGTATACCATGCCTTTCCTAGATGATGTGCCTATTAAGGGTTGTGCAGAAGAAGAAAAGAATGAGAGTCTTGATTTGCGAGGATGTAGACAGTTTGTGGCTGAACACTTGGTTGCTTGTGAGCAAATATTGACACGATTAGAGGAGGTGAATTTGACTCTTTCAGGGCTGAAATCTGTCTTTGATGTTAATGAAGTCATCATAATTGGGCATATGGTGGGTTATTATGGCAGGAAGCCTTCACCTGCAAAGGTGGATGCCATAAGTAGGATTGCAGAGTATTGCTCGACTACTTCAGAAGTGCGGAGATTTGTGGGAGCTTGTGTATTTTACATGATTTGGATTCCTCATTTTGCTCACATAGCAGATGTTCTCTATCAGCTGCTTCGAAAGGGGCAGAAGTTTCATTGGGATGAGAAGCATTTGAAAGCCATGCGTAAACTCAAGAAGCTGTTGCAGTCAGCTCCTACTCTTCACAAGGCGGATTATCAGTATGGACGGCCAATCATGTTGACAGTTGATACTAGCCCTATTGGCATAGGTTGGGCAATGGGACAGGATGATGCTGATGGGAATAGATATGCAATCCGTTTTGGAGCTAAAGTTCTTAATGAGCGGCAGAGGAGATATCCGCAGATTAAAAGAGAGTTGTGGGGAGTAGTCACTGCACTGAAGTGTGATAAAGGGTATTTTATTGGTGCTTCAGTTGTTGTGGAAACAGATTGTTTTCTTGGCATGATTACTAGCTATTTGACTCCAGATATAGCGATGCTTCGGTGGATTGCCTACATCAAATCATTGAATCCAGAATTTTGACACATAGCAGGAAAAGATAATCCAGTTGCTGACATGTTGTCTAGAGCGAGATATGAGGATGAGGAGTCAATGCTTGCAGAAGATGATGAGACAGAGTTTGTAGCTTCTGTCCTTGTTCATGATTGTCATGTATTTACTGTTAAAGCCTTTACTGAAGAACTCTATGTTGGCGAGTGGCTGTAAATTGGTCAGTATCTGAGTTCATTGACTCGAAGAGCTGATTGGACAGATGATGTATTCAAGAAAATCAGAAGAAAGGCTTATGGGTATTTCTTGAAAGATGGTTTTCTTTGGAAGCACCCAAAGAAGAGAGGCAGCCTACCCTTGAGAGTAGTTTGTGAGGCAGCGATGCAGATACAGATTATGCGAGAGTTTCATGAGAGTTCTTGGGCTGGACATAGAGGTGTGTGGGCTACCTATGAGAAGATCAATGAAAGATACTGGTGGAAAGGGATGTATAAGGATGTTTCCCACTTTGTGGAGACTTGCAAGGACTGTCAGCTTTACTCTTTAGTGCGGCATCGCGATGAGTTGCATCCGACCTATCCGCTATGTATGCATTATAAATGGGTGGTTGACTTGGTTACTTTGCCAGTGGGACTTTGGCAGATGAGATATCTTGTCTTGGCCAGGGAGGATCTTACAAACTATGTTGAAGGAAGATATTTGCGGACGAAGACCACTACTACAGTATGTAAATTCTTGTTGGAAGAAATATTTTGCAGGTATGGATGTAAAGGCAAGATTATTGCTGATTGTGGAGAGCTAGATGCAGATGAAGCTAGAGAATTTTTCTCACGGCTTGGGATTAAGTTGGCTCTTACTACTGCCTATAATCCAGAGGGGAATGGCAAGAGTGAAAGAGGACATTTGCCAATAGTTAAGGCATTGGCAAAAGCTTGTAGAGGTCGGATTGGAGATTGGGCGAGATTACTACCTTTTGCATTGTGGGCAGACCGCTCTACACATAGCGTGACTACTGGATATATGCCTGCAAAGTTGATGTATGGGCAAAAACCTGTCATGCCTACTGAAATCTGTGCGTCTCAAAGACTGCAGCTGCCCCCATAGAACGTGTCAAGCTTCTTATCCAAAATCAAGATGAGATGATCAAGGCAGGAAGGCTTCAGGAACCTTATAAGGGGATTGGGAACTGTTTTTTTTAAGAACCATCCAGGAGGAAGGTTTTATATCCTTGTGGTGTGGAAACACTGCTAATGTTATTAGATACTTCCCTACCCAGGCTCTCAACTTTGCATTTAAGGACTACTTTAAGAAGCTCTTTAACTTTAAGAAGGACAAGGATGGCTATTGGGCCTGGTTTGTTGGTAACCTGGCTTTCGGTGGAGCGGCCGGTGCTTCTTCCCTCCTTCTTATGTATTCCCTTGATTATGCTAGGACTCGCCTTGCCAATGATGCCAAGGTTGCAAAGAAAGGAGGGGAATGTCAATTCAATGGACTCTTGGATGTCTACAAGAAGACTCTGAAGTCTGACGGTCTTCCGGGGCTTTACCGTGGATTCAACATTTCTTGCGTTGGAATCATTGTATACCGTGGTCTATACTTCTGAATGTACGACTCTCTGAAGCCAGTTGTGCTTATTGGCAGTCTTCAGGATAACTTTTTGGCAAGCTTTTTGCTTGGCTGGAGTATCACTAATGGTGTTGGCCTAGCCTATTCTTGTCAAAAATGAGCTTTTTTTGCTCTTTACCAGGCAATTAAGGAGGGAATTGATGGAATCAGTGGGAAAGATCTTCACGGGCGATGCCATCGCTTGGGGCTCTCTCTCGCCATCGCTTGGAGCTCTCTCTCGCGGGCCTTATTCTTCATTAGATGGCAGCCTTCCTGGGCTGAAGAGGAGTTCTGGGTTTCCTCTCCATCACACAGCTGAAGGATTTATACAAATACAAACAAGGAAGGAGGAAGCATCGAGTGAAGGGCATTGAGTGAATCAATAGGGTGTTCAGCACCACAACTCCCTCGCCTGCAGAGATGAAGCATAACAAGAGGCCTCTGAATCTCCCGCTGTTACTGACGCTTCTGGTCCGGATGCTAGATCAACATATAAGGCTGCTGTAGCGTTAAATCATCATCAGTCTCGTGGAATTCGTGTTAACATAGAATATTCACTTTTAAATAACCAAAAATTCTTTAAGGCAGTCAATCAATGAAAATCTTGGTGTTCATGACTATGGCAACAGCAGCTGATGACAAAACCTAGAGTGGATGGAAGGACATGCATGCTACTATGACAGAGGAATGACAAGTTTGAAAGATGAAACCTCGAAAGGAGATGACATAAAACAGAGGGTAACTCTGAATTATACTGGGCCGACACTCAAGAGCCCATGCCTCCCACAGAAGAGAAAACCTATCTAAATACCCTGAAATCAAGTCCCTCTTCGGTCCGGATGTCTGGGCCTTCCTTAAGATAATAAAAATAGTGCCAGTACAGTTTTGGAAAGCATTCTGTCTCAGATATGCTCAGTGGACAACTCTTAATTGTTGCCTATTTCTTTGGAGCCTTCCTCAATCACAACCTTTTTCTGGTAATACATGAACTAAGTCATAAACTGGCCTTCTCTACATCGATTTACAACCGGCTTCTTGGAAATTTTTGCAAACTTGCCTGTGGAGTGTCATGTCTGTGACATTTCAGAAGTATCAACTGGATCATCAGAGGTATCAAGGAGTGGAAGAACTGGATATGGACAAACCTAACTAATTCGAAGGAAGGCTTATTATAAACACATTCTTGAAAGCTTGTTGGGACTTATTTCAGCTCTTCTTCTATGCCCTTAGGTCAAAAGTTACATGCTGAAGGACTTGAACAAAATTTCACCCAGGTTTATAGGAGTTCAGCAATGCTGAGGTACAGGTGGCCCTTGATGTTGCTCTGATTTATACATGGGGTTGGAGACCATTTGTGAACCTTCTGCTGTCTACCTTTGTTAGTGGCTTGAAAGCTTAAGCTTGCTTAAGAGCTTTGGAGTAAAGCCAAAAGTTACATGCTGAAGGACTTGAACAAAATTTGTTTGTTGGCAGTTTCTTTGTTGTAACTCTACGAACTTGATAAGCAATATAGTGAACTTTGGCATCAAAAATTGAATTCTTCTTGTTAGCCTCTTTTCTTGCAGCATTTTGAACCCCGTGTTCAGCAGCTCTTGCACAAACTCTACGACACCGTATCTGGCAAAAAAAAAAAAACTACAAAACTACACACTGTACCCTTAATTGTATCAAATGGACAAATCAGACTAAAAAAAAAAAACGGATATCAAGACTGGACCATAACTTGACCATCAGTGTTAACTAATAGATTTGTACGCGCCCATCCCATGAAGCGAGTTCATTAAAAAGGAAAAATAAGTGCAGTGAGGGAGAATTAATTTAATGAAAGATTCATTTTAATAAAGTATTAACAATGGGTGACATTTTATTAAGTGATAAACCTTAACAAGAAAACGACGGCTCCTTCTTAAAATTTTAATTACAAATTATTAGGTTGGAGCGGTGCTTTAATCCGAATCCCGGACTTCGATACCCAGACTGGGGTCTCTAAATGCAAATTCATTTATTAAAAATTAAGGTGATGTGGAACGCTTTTTTGCCAGCGCGTGCTCTTGTGATGGATGGTTCATGTTTATTAAAAATATTAAGGTGCCTTTGAAGGGCACGCATCGTGTGCTAAGTGAACGGCGGGTTGATTTTAATTAGAAAAATGTGTGTTTGGTGCGAGCGCGCGTGCCATGGTGGTGTTTAGGATTCATGTTAAAAATTAAGCGTGAATTTTGGGGTAGCGGAAAAAATAAAAAATATAAAAGGAAAAATACCTAGAAGTGGGTGTATGTGTATGCAATGAATGCCCACGTCTCAATCCCCAAAATGTAGGTCAGCAATCCAAAAAGAAAAACCACCAACTGAAAATAATTGGACACACGACATAACAAGATTAGTGTATATGAATTTGTTTAGATGACTGATGGCTTATATGTTGTTGTTGTTTTAAAATAAATAAATAAATAAATGTTGTGTATTGTTGATTGTATATTTTGGTTTTTATGTGTTTTTGTTTGTTGTAATGTTTTTTTTTTCGTGTTTTTGTTGATCTTTGTGGCAAAATTTTGACAATGAAACACATATAAAATTTTTGAAGATTTTCAGCATCAATCCACCACGTGTGACAAAGGTATCTGGATTTTTTTAGATTTTTCAGCTTGTGTTTGGAATTAAAGAGGATTTTTCATGAATTTAGGCATTTAATGAAGCATTTTTGCCATAAAATAATAATGAAATAAATTGGAACATAATTTTTAACTTAGAAAATATTCCAAAAATAAACAAAGAAGTTGATGAAATTTTCAGGAATTTTTTTGCAATTAAATTGGTATTTTTACAAATTTTAATGAAATTTTACTCATTTTGTATGTATTTTTGAAAGAATTTTTAAGTTTATAATTTTTTGAAATTTTTTTCTGAGATTTTCAGTTTGGAAAAATATTTCCATTGACTGCAAAAATATTGGAAATTTTTAAAGATTTTTCTATAATTTTTTTGGATTCTAATTGATTTTTAATGAAGTTTTAAAATTTTAAAGGTATTTTTAGGGTTTTTTTCGGGTTTGGAAATTAAAAATTCGGGAATATGTACCCAAGAATGGACTGCGTGTCAGCTGCGTGTGAACAGCTGGCTGGTGCACACCACCGCACGGACAAGCTAACGCGCGTCCCCGTGCGTGAACGGCTGCTAAGCGCGCACAAACCCGCACATATGACTCCGCGCATGCAACTCCGCGGACGCACACACCGTGTGTGTGATAGGGGATTGAGAAGGGTTTTTGCAGGTTTCTGCGGGTTGCGTCTTTGTGCGGTTTGGAGGTCGTATGCGGGGGGTAGGGGAAAGAGGGTGAGAAGGGGGGTTTAAGAGGGGGTGACTAGGGGGGTTGGAGTGGGGTAATGTGGGTTGGTGTGCCTGGGGGGGGATGGGGGCTGGTGGGGGTGGGGTGGGATTGGGTGGGATTGGGGGCCTGTGGGGGTGGGGAGTGTGTGTAACTGGGGGGTTGGGAGTTGGGGGGGGGAATGGGGGCTGGTGGGGGTGGGGTGGGATTGGGTGGGACTGGGGGCCTGTGGGGGTGGGGAGGGAGGCGCCCGTGGGGGGAGGGTTATAGGGTGGGTGGGAGTGTGGGCGGCAGGAGGCGGGCCCAGGGGGTGGCGGGGCTCACAGCGAGGCGGCGAGGTGGCGTCGACAGCGGCGGGGGCGTCCACGGGAGGGCGAGGCGACGGACGGCGGGCCAGGGAGGCGACGGGCGGAGGCGAGAAGGAAGGGGCCGGGCGGCACGGCAGGTGGCGGAGGGAGGGAATGCCGCAGGCTGGTGTCGACCAGAGGGACCAGGCGGCTGGCGTGGCGGGGCCCAGGCGGCGGGCCAGGCGCGCGCAGGCGAGGAGGAAGGGGCCACAGGAGCGCCAGGCGGGCGTACGGGCGGCAGGCAGGGGAGAGGAGGGAGGGAGGAGAAGAGGAGGAGGAGGAGGAAGATGAGGAGGAGGAAGAGGAAGATGGAGATGGAGAAGAGGAGGAGGAGGAGGGAGAATGGAGGGAGGGAGGAGGTAGGGAGAAGGGAGGATGGAGGGGACGCAGGGGGGAATGGGGGGGAAGGTGGTTGGGGGTCGGGGAGAGAGAAAGGGGGGTGGTTGGGAGAGGGGAGGGTGCCCGTGGGGGGCAGAGAGGGAGATAAGTAAAGTGTTTAAAAAATAATAATAGATAAAAATTGTTTTGTTTGGTAAAATAATAGATAAAATAAAAGAAAGGCGTGCCCCCGTCCCGCGCGCATGCACAGGGCGGGGTAAAAAAATTTGCCGTGACGGAATCGGAATGGCACCGATATGTCGGTACGGGGCACGCGGATGCGGCCGGGGCGTGTGGAGACACGTGAAATCGAAAACGGGCACGTTCACGCGCGGGACGAGGTGCGCGAAACACGTATAAACAAGGAAAAATTAATATCTCACAATCCGGGCATCGAAACGAAATAGCGTAAAAACAAAAATTGGGCAGGACAACAGGGGGAAGATAGAGGAAACGTGCAACGGGGGTTCCGGGGGGATAAAGGGCGTTCACATGGAAAAATGCAAAAAATGGGTCAAAAAACTCAAACGAAAATTAATATCGAAAGATCCGTTCATCGGAACGAAGTGCAGGAAGAAGAAAAAATGTGCAAAAGTACGTGCCCGACAATACATCATGTCAAAACATGGTTCCGACTGAGATAAGACGCGTTCACATGGAAAAAATCCAAAAAAAGACCCGAAAAGGGAATTGAAAATTAATATTGGACGAACCGCGTGCCGGAATGACATGCAATAAAAAGAAAAAATATCGGCAAGAAGGGGTAGCACAGGGTTGTCATGGGTGAACGCAGTTCCGGTGGAAGTAGGAGGGGTTCACATGTGAAAAACACAAAAAATACACTCGAAAACATATTTAAAAATTAATAATTAAAAATCCAGAAGTCAAAATAGGGGGGAGGAAAAAGGAAAAAGGTGGGGGAAGGCACGATGGACACAGTTGTCAAATCAAATTGGAATTTTGATGCAAACAAGGCAGGTTCACATGGAAAAATGTCAAAAAGATGCACGAAAAGGTTTCGAAAAACCGCAAAAATTAATATTGGACAAATCATGCATCAAAATGATACGGAGTAAAAAGGAAAAATGTGAGGGGGAAAGTGGTTGGTAGGGCTATGATGTCAAATCACGGTTCCGAAACAAGCAAGACGCGTTCACATGGAAAACCGGCTAATGTGCGCAAAATGCTTCAAAAATTAATAACTCGAGGACCGTGCACCGGAACAGGGGTGGGTAAAAAGGAAAATTGGACAATTCAAAGGGACGAACAGGTTTATAAAGTCAGATTGGAAGTCCGCTGAACGTAGGATGCGTTCACATAGAAATACAACAAAATAAGAGAAAAAGAAAAATGGAGGAGGAACAGCCCCAAGGGAGGGGTGACAGGAGACGGGTGGGTGAGGAAGGGACCCCACGAGGGTAACAGAAAGTCATGGCATACATGCATGATCAAATGGAGGCATATACAGGGCGGTATGCAAGGTAGACGTGCAGGGACGCGTCCCACACTTAAAACCTTAACGGATAGGGTTGACCGAGCAATAGGAACCTAATACCACACGACAGACCAACCGCTAACGTCCCCACACTTAAAACATGATCGTCACTGACAACAGAAGGTGTAGGGTTAGAAAAACTTGGCCCATATTGTCGAGAATCAAGGTTGACTGTCGATGGCACGTCCACTGTCATTGTCGGCTACAGGAAGTGCCTAGGTATCTTCACAACACACGTCCTTCGTGGTAGGGACCACGCGGCAGCACCTAGGGAGGTAGCTGGTTGAAGGAAGCGCAGGAAAGTCGTCGATGATGAGGAATGTTGCACTCAATGCACAATCACTCATATGGAATGAAAAAACTGTCACTCATACCATGACTAACATCACTCAAGAAATAATGATTGAAACCCATATCTCACACCCGGTTTAGGAAAGCGACAAGGGAATGGTGCAGAGGGAGTACGCCAAGGTGCGCAGTTGATGGTGCATTAGTGTGTCCAACCCGTCTGGCATAAGTGCAAGCAGGAAGGCCAGGGAGCCTTACAGTGCAGTGTACAGAACAGGGTGGCATGTCCTGTGATGACGGTAGAGACCCACCCTGTGGGTGCATAGGAAAACGGGAACGTACCTGACTCCAAAGGTCGTAATGTCCCTCAAATCTCGCCTCTCAATAAGTGATTGAGGAAACACCAGTCACACTCAGCCCACCCTCTGTCTCACGCTCTGCTGAAAGATACAGAGGGCAGCCCGTTCCTGAAACCCATTGATGTAATTCTCACGGTCACTTGTGCAAAGGTTGTATGCCTTGTGCGCATTTGATGGTGCAATTGTGCATCCCACCCTGTGCCGGCATACGGTGCGAGAAGGAAGGCCAGGGAGCCTTATGGTGCAGTGCACAAGAACAGATCATGCTTTGTGCATTGAGAGGCCCATCCCGTGCGTGCAACACTTCATTCACACTTCTCACCTCTCATTTGATTTGAAGGGAAAAGACTGGTCACTCGCCCCACCCTCTGTCTCACTCTCTGTTGATTGTTACAGAGGGCAACCATACTCACTTCCCCATCCGGTTAGGATGAAAGCTCGCGTCACTCAATTGGTTGTCGATGAAGATCGCGTCGTTAGTTGTTGAAGAGGTGTACCTAGGGAGGTAGCCATCAGATCGAACGTTGTGTTACATAGGACATGGCGTCTGCTAGAGGACTGTCAAACGTTCCACAGAAAGGCACAAGACACAGCGTACCAAGGGAGGCAGCTTCGGAACTGGATCCTGGGGATGTCAACTGATGAATCCACTTTCTGGACTGTTGGGTGTTGCCACCTTTTCCACAGCCAGCTTCCCGCCCAAGGGTGTTGACCACCTTGTCTTGGAACGAGGCCTGCTATGACAGGGAATTGCTTCCTTTTCTCCCATAACAGTTTTTTTTTCTTTTCTTTTTTCTTGTTTTTTTTTCTCTTTTTTCTTGTTTTTCCCTATTCCCGAGGGTGTCTCCACCTTTTCTCGAAGAATAGGTCGGCATGACAGGGACCGAAGTCCTTTTCTCCCATGAACGATATGTATATTTTTTTCTTTTTCGAATTAGGCAAGGGAATGGTGGAAATACCATTTGTCAAAACCCATCTCGCCACTGTCATTGGTGGAAAATAGAGGATAAGAGATCAAGGCTAGAAGGTGGGGCTGAGGGGACAGAGGGTTGCGTCCACCTCATCAGGAATGGCTAAAGAACGGCTATCAGAAGTAGCATCATAAGAGTGGCAGTGCCACGCCAACGGGGAAAAGGATTAGGTGACCATGATTGTCAAGATCCCCAAGGAGGAAAGTACTTCTTCAGGCGATATCCATTGATCAGGAAAGGATCATCAGAGGCATCAACGGTCTGCACTTGGACAAAGTCATTAGGGTTGACAACAATCACCTTATATGGGCCCATCCACCGCTGTTGAAGCTTGCCAGGAAACTTGCCAAATCGTGAATCATAGGCTAGGACCAAATCACCTTCCTTGAACTCCTTGTGCTTGATGAAGCTGTCATGGTAAGCCTTACGTCGAGCTTGCGTGGCTTCCATGCACTGTAGAGCCAACCTGCGAGTTTCATCCAAATATTCCAAGTGCAGGAGATGGTGTTGCAGTGAAGCAGCATCCCCCAAACGCTCTTTAATAGCCACTCACAAAGAGGGCAATTCCAGTTCAATAAGAAAAATAGCTTCTGTACCATACACCAGCTGGAAGGGTGTCGGTCCTGTTGCTGCTTTATGGGAGGTTCTGTACGCCCAGAAGGCCTCTGTAAGTCGATCATCCCAATCACGACGATGTGCGGCAATTGTTCTTGTCAGAATCGAGCAGAGGAGGCGATTCATGACTTCGACTTGGCCATTGGCTCTGGGGTAATAAGGAGTGGACTTGCGATGGCGGATCTTATACAGCTCTGTCAACTCTTCCATGACTTTATTAATAAAATGAGTTCCTCTGTCACTTACCAGCTCTAGGGGACTGCCAAAACGGGTGATGATATTCTCGTACATGAATAGGGCCACACTGTTACCATCATCCCGCTTTAGGACTTTAGCTTCACACCACTTTGTGACATAATCCGTACATACCACGATGTATCTGTTCTGTTTCCGTCTGGTGGGAGGATCGATTGGGCCGACGAAGTCGATGCCCCATTTCTCGAACGGCTTCAAAGGAAGGATAGGTTGCAGTGGCATGGCACTTGTTTTGGTGGGTTTTCCCATTCGCTGACAAGCATCGCATTGCTTGCAGTAATCATAGGCATCCTTGTGGATGGTCGGCCACAAGTAACCTGCTAACAGAGCTTTCCTGGCTGTAGCTTCTCCTGCAAAGTGGCCTCCACACGGCTCGTCATGGCAAGCCTTTAGAACAATCCCAATCTCATCTCCTGTAACACATCTTCTGAGCACTTCATCTTTGCCTTTCTTGTATAGTGCACCGCCTAACAAGGTGTAGGGGGCTGATTCTAACATAAGCTTCTTCCTTTCCTGACTAGAAATGCCAGGAGGGTACTGTTGGGTTGCCAGCAGATTGGCAATGTCTGCATACCAGGGGGTTATAGTTTCTACCAGGAATAGGGAAGCATCAGGGAGGTCTGGATCATCCTGCTCCTCGTCTGCAGTCTGTGGGATATACGACAGATGATCAGCCAGAACATGGGAACGACCAGGTTTGGTAATCACCTCAAAGTCGAACTCCTGGAATAAGAGAAACCATCTCATCATTCGTCCTTTCACGTCTGCTTTGTTCATCAGGAAGGACAGGGCCTCGTGATCCACATAAAATTTAAAGTGGGTAGACAGCAGATAGTGGCGAAACTTCTCTAGGGCAAACACCATTGCCAAGCACTCCAGCTCTGTCATTGTATAGTTCCATTCCCTATCAGTGACTTTTCGGCTTGCGTAATAGATCGGTTGATCTAATTTGGAGGGGCCATTTTGACATAGGACATCACCTAGCCCTTCAACTGATGCATCAGAGTGTACATGAAACTCCTTCGTTCAATCAGGAGGTTGCAGAATGGGTGCCTCAATCAGACACTGCTTCAGAGTGTTGAAGGCTTTGTCACATTCTTCCGTCTAAATAAACTCTGCATCTTTCCTCAGAAGCTTGTGCAAGGAGGTTGCCTTTAATGTTGCAAAATGGGCTATGAACCTTCTATAGTAACCCACATGGCCTAGGAATCCCCTTAACTGTTTGAGGTTGGTGGGTGCTGTCAGAGCTGCAATCTTTTCGATCTTTGCAGGGTCTGTTGATATCCCTTGTGCAGAGACAATGTGGCCCAACAGAACTTCAGAAGAGACCCCAAAGATGCATTTGTCGGGGTTGAGGGAAATCCCATACTCCCAGTATCGGTCAAAGCATTGTTCCCAATGTCCCCAGTGTTCACGGATCAAACTATAGACACAGAAGTCATCCAAATATATCTCAATAAAGTTGTGCAGATGATTTTGGAATGCGGCCATCATGACTCGCTGGAAGGTAGCAGGGGCATTGCAGAGCCCAAACGGCATCACTCGGTAAGGGTAGGTCCCCCATTCTGTGGTGAAGGTTGTTTTGGATTGGTCTTCTTCTGCTATTTGCACTTGGTTATATCCGTTGAATCCATCCAGAAGGGAATAAAGCTCATGTCCTGCCACTGTGTCCAACAGTTGGTCTGTGAAAGGGATAGGAAAGTGATCCTTCTTCGTCTTGGAATTCAACTTGCGGAAATCCACACATATACGAAGCTTGCCATTTTTCTTGGGTACAACCACGATGGGTGAGACCCATTCACTATTTGCCACTAGATAGATGAATTCGGCTTCCAGAAGCTTCAGCAGCTCTGCTTTCACCAATGTGGAATAATTCAGGTTCATTCGCCTCTGTCATTGCCGTACTGGCTTGGCATCAGGCTCCAAGTCAATATGATGCTGACATATTGTGGGATCAATCCCTTTCAGGTCTTTGTAAGACCAAGCAAACACGTCCAAATTCTCTTTCAACAAGTTGTACAAGGTTGACAACTCCTCTTCTGGTAGGCTGCTACCCACCTTTAGGTGGCATTCAGATCCATCTGCATCCACAAAAGTCAACTGTCTTTCACCTTCTACTTCATGGATGAAGGTCCCACAGACTGCTTCTGGATACAGATCCGACTCCTTCAATGGAGTGGTGTCCTCTTCTGATGTCCCACTAGAACCAACTTCTTCTTTTGGTGGAGACTTAGGTTGCCCCTTGAGATGTTGAAATGGGATTAGAGCCATGTCGGGTTTGGTTTCACGATTAGTTACCTCTTGGCTTGAAGACTCATCTTCTGATGACGCGTCCAAGAACATCACATAACAGGGACCCTCTGATGCCTATTGGAATCGTGAGACTAGCGCTTGTTGGCACGGTGCATCATCATCATATTTCTTTGGCAAGGATGGTTGAGGACGGCAAGAGCCATTGCTGAAAGAAGACTTGGTCTTCTTTAACCATTTCTTATAAAGATTTTGCATATGAGAAAATCCATTTAACCAGACCAAATGGTACCATCGCCATTCTGTTCCACAGCATGAGCTCTTCTGCTTCTGATGCTTTTGGAACTTCTTCTTCATATGTATCCTCTTCAGGTGGGATAGACTCTTACGTCTCGCTTTCATAACCTTCTTCTTCAATATCATCTCCATTCTCTTCGGTCTCTGTCTCTGTCTCTGTCTCTGTAGGAGCTCTGTAAGAGAAGAACATGTTCTCTGTTTCATCTTCTGCTTCTGTCTTTGGCTCTGCTATGGCCATGTAATAGGGAGAGCAGTACATCCATGCTTCTATCTCACTGTCAGAAGTGATTTCAGAAATCGTTGCTGGTTCAGGCAGGAAGTATTCACCCATTGACAGGGACTTTGCATCTTTTGGGAGTTGGCTTACTATACCTACTGTTAAGGCACATGCCACTATTTTCTTGGGAAGGATCTGTTTGACAGCATCTTCATCTGCTAATGTTCCATCTGTAGCCTCATTGGGGGAGTCAGAAGATAATTCCAAGGAAGTGGATCCATGTCCTTTTTGAGCACCATATAGCTTCAGCACCACTTTATTAGGTCCTCTATCCAAGGTCAAGGTTCCTTTGAACCAATCCGTCCTTGCTCTGGCTTCAAAAAGCCATGGTTTGCCCAGTAATAGGGGATAGGATGTACCATAAGAGTTTGGCTTCACCACCAGATATGTTAGCCAATAATCTTTTCCAGCCACTGTAGCCTTCACATATGGGAGAATGCCCAAAGGCTTGATTCTGCTCTGATCCGCCAGTCTGATGAGCCATTGGGTTGATTGCACACCTTGTAGGTCTAGATCCTTCATTGTCACATCCATCATAATGTTCACTGATGAACCACCATCAATCAGTGCATTTGCAATAAAGCAGCCTTCTATCCACACTCTAGTCTCTGGGGTACCCGGATCTAGGAAGGCGTTAGCCACGTCCACTTGTTTTACAAGCTCTGGAGCTTTGTTGGACTTTGTTGATGTTGAGGGAGCAATCCTTAAGCGACGTCTTCTTGTCAGTATACTTTTGAATCTTTTTCGGAAACTGGGAACAACATCAATAATTGTTGGAATATGAGGTTTGGTTTAAAGATATCTAGATCTCTGACCAGATCGTATTCCTTAATAGGATCCACTGGCTTCTCTAACCGGTTAGGGAATGGGAAAATACCCATTTTTATTTTCCTTTTTTCTTCCAACAGGGGCATCATGGGGCCTTCTTCTGCCACTTGTGGCATTTCCTCCTCTTCTATCTCCTGGACCTTTGGTCCTGTCTCTGGAATTGTCTCTGTGACTCTCTGTGGCACTGTAGTGCTCTGTACGACACTGTAAGGCTCTGTTCTGTTCTGTTCTTCTGGTGGAAGATTGAACTTCACTGTTCTGGCAGGAGGATTATTTTCTTTCTGGATAGGTGGTTCCTTCTTCTTTGCACGCGTGATGGCAGCAACTTGGAGGTAGGCTCTTGGACCTTGGCCGGATTATCAGTAGCACTGTTTTTCACTGGGGCTGGGCTTGGACAGTCTTTTGCAGTGTGGCCTTCTCCTTTGCATCGACTGCATAAGGGATTATAATCCACTGACCTTCTGGGAATTGGACAATTTGGTGAAATGTGTCCCTTTTCTCCGCACTTGTAACACTCCACTTCTGATCTCTGACCACCGCCAGACTGTCTTCCTCTGTAACTTTGGGATGGAAATCTCCTTGGATCGAAATTAGGGCCGAACTCTCTAGGCTTGGGTCCAATATCCTGTGTTGTCATTTTGGATTCCAATAAGTTGAATCTTGCGTCTTCTTCCTTCATTCTCCTATCATGCATCTCCTTCAGAGAGCAAATATCCTCTGTATGGTTCTTCCGCAAACAGTAGGAACAGAAAGCTCCAGGGACTGTTGGCTTTCGTGTACATTTAGTGGCTAAATGGCATGCTTGATGATACTTACCACACCAAGTATTTGACCGCATCACATCTCTTTCTGCTCCTGCAACGTTGAATATGCTAGCGGTATTCACTTTCAGTGTCTGTAGCTGCTCTGTAATCACATCCATCAACTCCTTTTTGATTTTTGCAACTGAGTTGGATAAATAATCCTTCAAGATTTCTCCTCCTGAGGTACTGGCAGTAGGGTTTTGAGGAGTCTCTGTAATCACTGCATAAATAGGTTGGGCTGGTGGTGTAGAGGGATCTCTGTTCTGATTCTGATTCAGAGCTCCTGTTTGAACTGTTGGCTGCTGGCTCCAGTTGGTAGGGTTCCACTGTTGCTGCTGATTTAGCATTGGAAAAATTGATTGGGACCATTGTTGTTGTGGTTGAACCATCATTTGAGGCATTGATTGTGGCCACTGTCGATTTGGTGCACTGTACTGTGATACTGGGGGCATCTGTTGGTAGGGGTAGGGGACAGTCCCTGGGATTGCATTTGGTGGGTACATCATTCCTCGCATCAGAGGAGGTAGGACTCCTCTTCCTGGATTCATCGTCAATCTAGCTTCCACTTCATCATACAGTCTTGCACCTTCTGTTGCAGCTTGCAGTGTGGCTGGTCTTTGTAGCTCCACAAACTTACGGACTTCTGGTTGTAATCCTATGAGAAACACCCCCTTCTGAATGCCATCATCTAGATTATGGTTAGTCCATCTCTTCAGGATGGATTCCACTCGTGAGACATAAGCTTCTATTCTTTCTCCAGAGGACTGACTTAAATTCATAAATTCCTCTCGCATCCGCTCTTCAAAACCTTCACGTCTGAATTTAGTGAGGAAGGCCAACTTCAGGTCGTCCCATGTGCCAAAAGTTCCTGCTCCTTGTCTCTCATACCACTAAAATGCCGCGCCCTTGAAAGTGGCGGGGAATATTGCTAACCAATGCTCAGGGGTTCTGGCATTGTTAGCCACACATGCTACCATAAACTCTGCTACATGAAGATCGGGGTCTTCATTGTACTCTCCCTTAAAAATTGGCAATGGGATTACATTCGCTGGCCTGTCATCAATATTTCCAGGACGGATCTGGCTTGGAAGTGGACCTCCAGTAGGAGGAGGAAGGGCTTGATGTGCCATTGGGACTTCTGTAAAGAGTTTCGCAAGGGCGTCAAAGGCGGCTTCTGCTGCGAGCTCGGTCTCAGCTTTGATTTTTGATTTCTCTCTTCTCATGTACCTCTGGACTCGTTCTAATGCTTGCCTCTTTATTGTGTCATTCATCAGGGGGTTGGCTCCACTATGTTGTTAGTGCTCTACAGAGGGATAACAGAAGGCTTCAGTCTCTGGAGGACTCTCTTGCCAACATCTCCTCTACTTCTTCCTTTTCAACGTCTTTGCACAGAGGAAGGTATTCGGTTCTGAAGGTGTCAAAATGCATGCGTCTAAGCATTGTGGTGGTGCCATCATCATAGTAATGCCAGCTTCTGATAGTTTCAACAGTGTATGTTGTAAAGAACACTCTGTCTACCAACTTCCAATGGGTTGCTAATTGAACAAATAGAAGATTATCAATGCACCAAGCATCCCATGTATCTTGCTGTTGAGTGTCTACGAACAAATTCCAACTCTTTTCCTTCTTGTCTTCGTGAACCTCTACAGACCACGACTCCTGAAGCTTCTTGACTATTTCCCACTTGATGATGTCTGGAAACTTCTCAATGAATGCCAAATCTTCCATGGATGGTCATTCTCTCTGTTTCTGCTCTTCAGTTTATTCCCAAACAGTTTGCCACCAAGATGCAAGTTTCTACTGCTTCAACAGGAAGAGGAAACTGTCCAACACATAGAGCATGCATCATGATGGTGATATGTTTCCGCCATTGTGGGATGAACTTCTTGTGAAAAGTGGCTTTGATTATGAGAAATTCCAACTTTTCAGTGGAAGAAGGAACTTTACAAACATCCATTGAATTCTTCTCTTCTTGGCAATGCCATTTCCTTCATTTTCAGCCTCTTCTGGTGCTTGTTGATGGCAAGATTCCCCGGCTATGCACCAAAAACATGGAGCCCCAAGAGGAACACCAAGGAAAAAGGAATTCTCTTGCAAGAAAATCTATCTTGTAACATCAACAAGCTTTTATTTCATTCTTTTGATCATCAAAACAAGAAAACAGCAATTCTTCACGCAGCATCATAGTAGATTTCTCCCACGGATTTGATAGAATCAACCATATTCTCCAACATCTTCACAAAATCCATCAATAGAACAAAGAACACAAAAGAATACACTATCTTTGAATGGAAATCAATCACATATTATCCATCTTCAATGTCTTCATAGTTCTCTCTCTCAATCTCTCATATACAATCACACTGCTTTGATAGAATTGACTATCTCTGACTCTCTCTCTCTCTCTTTCTATCAATAGTATATCATATCCTCACTACAATAATCTCATAATAACCCTCAATAATCCTTCTTAGATTGTGGATGCACCTCCCAAGAGGTATGTCTGATATGAAGAGGCACCAAAGCCACTACAGTGACTCTTCATAGTTCACCACTGTCACTTCACTCCAGTCTTTACTTGAGTCTTCAGCAGCTACTTCTTTGACTTCTTTTAGCTCTTTTGCACTTGTATTCACCTCTTTCCAAGACTAGAAAACTTTTCCAAGCTACACTCTCATCCAACAGAACACATACAGAAGTATACAGAAGGTCTACAGAGGCTCACAGAAGCTCAACAGAGAGTTATAGAAGGTCAACAGAAAGCATAAGAACCACATAACTCATACCAAAACCATTCCAAACCATAAAAAATCACTCAATAAGCTTTCAAAAAATCTCAAACCCTATCAATCAATACTCCATCCTTCCATGCAGAGAGAAAACAGAACAAAACAGAAGCTCAACAGAAGCTATCAGGACCAAACAGAACATATCAGAACATCAATAGAACTTCATATCTCTACTAATAAACATCATGAGCTTAATAAAACCATTCCAACCTATCCAAAACACTCTCAAACCACTTTCAAACCAATCAATCATCTCATAAAATCAACCATTCAGCTCTCAAAAACAACAAAAATCAGCCAAAAAATAGGTCATTTCAACACTCAACAGGTGGCCTTTGAGTAACTGGATCGGGTGGATAAATGCTTCCATCAACCCAAAGGTCCACGTCATTTTTTCCTACATTTCTTTCTTGTTGCATTGTGTATCTTATTGCATCATTCCTTTTTATAGTTCTTTTGAATATTGGTGCATATTCATCCTCTAATTGAAAGTGAATATCTCTCTTTCTCTTGGTACATCTTGCACCTGGATCCTATAAAGAAAAATATATGCCAATTTTAACTTGGATTAACATTAAAATCTCACAATTACATCCCTTTGATTCATTATATCTGTGTTCTTTTTTATCCAGTTGGATCTTGTCTCTTTCTTTTGATTTCAGCATAATATATCCTAATCAACCCCTAATCTGCCTCCTGTAACCTTAGCTTTTAATCTACCTCTAATGAGCATCCAACCTTATCTTTTGTTCTATCCAAAATATTCTCTCTCTCTCTCTCTCTCTCTCTCTCCCTCAAGAAGAATTGATCAAAGATATTTAAGCAGATTTATACAGAATCTTGGCTAGTGGAAAACAATAACATCATCTTATCTTCTACCCTAATTTACTCTATGTCATTCTCTCACTTATTTTATTAGTTCATCTCACACAGTCCTCTCTCTTCCTCCCCTTTCTCCCTCTTTCTCTCTCTCTATCTCTCTCCATCCCCTCTCTCTCTATGAATTGATACTTAAGGATTCCTATGAAAGAATTCGTATGCAAGATAGTACTGAGAGTTGCTTCAGAAGAATTCAAATCCAAGAAACCATATTTTGGAGGAAAGGAGAAGAGTACATAAAATTTTGGACAAAACTAGAGCTTTGAGAGGGAATGAAGAAATGCCCAGAAATAGGTATATACTTGTCCAAAAATGATAAAAATTTAGAAGGAAAATCTCGAGTCAAAAAGGTGTCTCTAGGTAAAAAATTATCTTAAAATATGATGTGTACATCATTTTATATCGTTTTTTAACTTCCGCCCTTTTAAGAAGCAAGAATGAGAATGATTCTAATATATTTTCATGTTGAAAAGTCATGAGGGCATTAAAGAGTCGTATATTAATGATTGGTTCCATTTTTACAGTAAATAGACTTGTATTTTTTAGTTATGAGAATTTTGAGAAAAAGTGACCTTATCCTATAGTTTGAGAATAAAATAATAGGTGAAATCTATTGAAAATACAAATACGAAACTTGATTGATTGTAGAAGATCTCTTGTTCTAACATTATTTTGGAATCTCTTTTTAGAGAGAGAAAGGTGAGAGAAACCCCTTAACGGGCAAAAAAGAGAGTCCATATTTCTCCTAATGACACAAAGGTATGGAAGATTCAACTCAAGAAATAGTTTTGTACTTAGAAGAAAGAGAAGATGTCTCTAAATGAGTATGTTTTGAAAGTAAAAAACATTGCAGATGTCTTAGCAGTTATTGATGCAATGCTTGATAATAATGATTTGATTTTATTTACTTGGGATGGCCTTAATAATGAGAAGGCTTGGAAATCATTTGTCACTTCTATGTACGTATAAAAGCCATTTTCATTTTTTTAATGAGTTGCTTTTTCTTATGATCACTTAAGATATCAACATGCAGGGTGAATTATTTGAAAGAAGTGATAAACAAGTACAAGCATTGTACTTAAGTTCAGGAACGGGATGTGGCATATCTTCTTCAAGAGGCCATGGTATGGGACATGTTGGTAATAACCAACAAAATATGTTAAATCGTTAGTTTAATGAAATGTAGGTTTTAGGAGGCCATGGAACCTTTAGAGGCAAGGGAGCTCTAGAGGAAGAGGTGGATGATGGAATAGAGGTTCTAGCAATTCTAGTATTGTTTGTCATTATTGTTGCAAAATAGGTCATATTGTAGCCTAGTATTACGCTAAGGAGGATAATATCTCTACTAGTAAATTTTAGCAAGGAAACTATACATCATTTTCATAACAAAATGAAGATAGAAATGAGCATTTGTTTATTATGCAACATATGATGAATGCAGTTATAGGAAAGGGAACACATGATGACATATGGTATATTAATTTACGTGTATCTAATTATATGAAAAATCATGCTGAATGATTTGTAGAGATGCAAGATTTACAAAATCCAAGTTATGTGCATATGGGTGATGATTCATGGCATCCAATTTCACAAATTGAAAAAGTTGTTGGGATAAAGGGTAGTGCCCGTGTCTGTCGCCCATAAGGTCCCACGCTGTACATAGTACATATACCTATCTGAAATATTATTTAGGTACACTCTTTAGTACTACAATTCGTGTATCTCTATCTCTTCTCTCTCTCAACCTACATCCTTATAGAGAAGATTTATTGTAGCTAACTCAACTAAGTGGTATTAGAGCTTGGTTTAAGTAATTGGGAGCTTGACATTTCTTCAGGTGCAGAAGCTTGAAGTTGAAGAAGCGTTCATTGTGAAGAGTTTGCAAGCAGGGTAGCTATATTTTAAGCTTCTTCTTGAAGCTTGAAGCTTCCCTCTTCATTTGAGCTTGTTGGAAGCCATCATTGGGCACTTGGGAACCCTCCCCATCATCTCCAACACTTGGACCAGTATTCCAATCTCTTCAGGGCGGCTGAAGCATGGGTATGTAGATCTCGTTTTTAGCATGCTCAGGACCTACAATAACTGCTCCTCTTCATTTGGCATCATGGTTGTGCTCCAGACTTTGCATCTAATGCTTAACATTGAGCATTGAAGTGTGGTGTTACACTTGGGATTGATATACATTTAGCTTCAGATCTAAAATACACAGTATTCAGATTTGTAATAAACAGGGTAGCACCTACTCTCTAGACCCTAATGATCGCGGTGAGGACCCCACCACATCCGATAGTTGGAACCTTTGAAGACGAAGCTTTCCTTTTAGCCTTGGTGGTAGGAGATTCTCCTTCGGCAGGTTGTCCTCCTGTTGCCAAAGCTTTTGCTGAAGTCTCAATGGTCTTCCTCATAAAACCGTTGAGGTTCACCTCATCCAACAACCTTTCTATTATGCTTTCAAGTAGAGGAACATTGATGTGGCTCATGATGGTGTTGTACATTTGACTAGAGAATAACGTGTCCACCATCTTGTCTTGTAGTTGGACTTCGGGATCCGAGATATCCGCCAAGCTGATGCCGTTGTTGGTGTGGACCTTTATCTTGTTCATTCCTAGCAAGGCATATACATCTCTCTTGGACATCCTCTCTACTTTGTTTGCCAAGCTCAATGCCTTTTCCACTAGCTTCGGGGTCAATTCAATTTTCATTTGACGATTTTCCTCTTCCTCATGCACAATTATGGTGTCGCGGTTCTTGTGGAAAGTCCTCAAGAACTTTGCACAGTGAAAGTAGTCTACCCTTGGCTTACTGCTTCCATGTATTTTTGCAGATTGCACTGCTTGATGATCTGACTCAAAGCCCATTCTTCAATGGCCATGTCTTTTAGGTTAAGATATGTCAGAACTTGAACTGGTTGAAGGCTTGTGTTCCCACTGAAATCTCGTAGTTTGCTTGTTCTTCTTCTGAAAAAGGAAATTTGTCATCCTTTTCTTAGCTTTCCATGATGGGTGATTGTCATAAAGCCATATTCACCATTGGTGTTTTTCAGAATAATCACAAGCAATAAGAAATGACTACATACTTGCTAAACTGAAATGCTTGAGTTTAGAAGCAGACTGTTTTCTCCAAGTAGTCTATTGATCTCCAATTTTATTGAAATTTTCCTCAATCACAAGTTGTTGCATCCTACCCTTGCAATGTGTGCGTTTCCTTTATTGTTTTCATTATGTGTTTGGTTTGATTCACCTTACCCCTCCCCCTTCTAAAATGAAAAGAATCCTTCCTAGGATTAAAGGGTTAGAGGAGGAAGAGTCTTCAGCACATAATCTTAGTGTTTTACTTTCGCATGAGCCAGGGGTAGCAATTTGGATTATATTCTTAATTAGCATAGCTATCCACATCAAAAGGGTAGATACCTACATGTCTAATGTAAGTGAGGACATCAAGAAATAAGTCACAAGAGTCCACTCGGCTAGCAACATGCAACTCCTCTTTAGTGAGGATGTAATCTAAATAAGGATGTCCCTTAATGTGTTCTTTGAGGGGTCGATTACGGAGGGTAGTCAACACCCTATATGAAGTTGGAGCTACATAAGTTGGGTTGTATTCTGATGCCTTTATTGCGCGTCGCTACTTAGCATTGGCAATTATTTGGCATCACTCTAGCTCCCATTGCAGTCGTAGAGTGTACCATTTCTGCAAGAAGGAGGAGTTGTTGTCAGGAAGCTGTTTCAACTTCTCGAATTCTTGGTTTGTGGCCATGGTCATCGGCCATGATCGTGTTCTTTCTATACAACATAATGAGACATGGTTTGATTGCTTGTTCCTTGGATATCTTGTAATTAACTCATTAGTTGCTTCGAAATCCTTAACAAATGCAAATTTCGACTCCTCCCAAGAGCAGGGGATTGTTCGTACTTCGGTTGCTATAGGTCCTTCCAAGAGATCTAAGTCTAGTTGATCATAGCTATTAGCCAATGCCATGAAAGTAGTGTCCAAGCGTCTTAGGCAATCAAACAAGTCGTCCCCAGTATTTTCAGCTAAGTCTATGACCAAGGTTAGAATTGATCGCCGCTCATAAAAGGGTCTAAGTCCGGTAGGTGGTTTAGGTTTAACAACATTAGAGAGTTCAATAGCTAATGGTCGCAATTGGGTTTGGTCCTTAGGTTGTAGCTTGGCCTCATGTTCGATGGGTTGGATTGTAGTTGCAGTTATCGTGCTACTAGATGCGTTTGAGATTTGAGGTGTATCATCATCATGATATTTGGGCATTGTATTAGTAGCACGTTGTGATTTTGGGTGATAGATTGGTTTAGGCATTGTTGAGCTAGATTTTAGCCGTTCTATGGACTTGGTGGCCCACTTCTCTTGTGGTCTGAGTGCCTTCAACTCACAGTTTTGTGTGGCCAAGCTCAAGGGTTGTGCTTGAGTAGCAATTTTGGTTGTTTTGGCTTTAGGTAGCCAAATCTAGGGATTACCCTCATATTAGCATTGTGCTTGCAATAAGATTTTGGGGACCCATCATGATTTTGATTGTGCATCGTTGTTTATAGTTTCGTCTTGGCTTCCTAGGTTTTGAGTGTAGGCCCTTAGCACCGCGAGGCCGTGGGTGTCTATTTTGAGGTGGTATTCCTTGACGCTTAGGTACCCATTTGAACTAGGGTTTCTGGGCATCAGTGTTGGGTGACGAGTCATGACCCCCCTCCTTAGGCTTGATGGTGGGGTTCTCTACTGGTGGCTTTGCAGACTTAGAAGGAGTGCCAATGGACTAAAGACCTGATTTGTAAGGATCACATAGAGCTAATCCCAATTATCACATGGCACCCCTTTGAGAAATGGGGGATCGACTTTATCGGACCCATTAGTCCTGCAGCACAATATTCACAAGCCAAATACATCATTGTGGCCACCAACTATCTAAGAAAATGGGCAGAAGCACAAGCTACGAGAAAGAATGATGCTAGGACCACTGCTAAGTTCCTATGGAGCAAGTGATCTCAGAGTTTGGCTACCCCATCAAACTAGTTAGCGACCAAGGCACACTCTTCATCAACAAAGTGATAGCTCATCTCATATCCTCCTTCCTAATCATCCATCAAAAATCCTCACCTTATTACCCTCAGGCAAATGATCAAGCCGAATCCATAGATAAAATCTTAGTAAATGTCCTGACCAAAGTAATCTCTATTTCATGTAGTGATTGGGATAACATGTTGATGGCAGCCTTGTGGGCCTACCGCATAGCTTACAAGACGGCTGTAGGAGAGACCCCCTTTAGATTAACATATGGTATATAGAGGAAATTCTTCCCTTGGAATTCTTTGTACCAAGCCTCAGGATAGCCCTTCAAGAGAGATGGGATGGGAAGGAGGCATGAACAGAATACTTGATTGAACTCGAACGCTTATCGGAAACCTGACTTCTAGCCACCCAAGCACTAATATACGAAAAGGCAAGACACAAACACTAGTCTGACAAGCATGTCAAACAGCGCAACTTTGAACAGGGCGACTTAGTACTACTGTACTCAGTCAAAGAACATAAGAAAAAGCTCAAGTTTTAGGGACTAGGACATTTTAAGATCCGAACCATCAGCTGAACTAACAACTAGAACTCAAAACCCTAGAAGGTGAGGGCATAGGCTTCTTCAATGGAAGCCGCATAAAGAAGTACTTCCCTCCCACTCACCCATTACATATGTCTCGAATGCTAGCACCCCCTATCCATGTACAAGTAGCCACTATCATTGAGATGGACGGTGAGGATGAGGAAGTAGTAGCACCAGCTTACTTAAGCATGACGGTCATTGTTAAGCGCACATGCATCATCAATGCATTGATGGATGAGGGAGCTGATTTTAATATCTTAACCCATGACCATTGGACCCAAATTGGCAAACCATTGTTGTGGTGTTGCACGTCCACACTTGGAAAGACCATAGAATCTCTACAGGATTTACAAGAAGCAGGACTGGTTCACTAGTCTGAAATCTCTAGTATCATGTTTAGATGACTTAATTCCCACTTTAGATGGATCCAAACATATAATGTGACTTATTTTGAAGGGAATAAGTCATCTAAGATAGAAGATGGAGAAAAGTGATGTGATTTACGAAAATCATTATTTCAACTTTTTTTATAGGTTTTTGCAATTCTGCCTGCGTTGGCTTGTCGAACAGATGTGTTTTGATTATTTTGAGTATCTGGATGTCTATATTCAGAGTTCATATGACAAAGTTATGATCCAAACAAGTTGCACATAGGCACAAAGCAAAAAAAAAAGGAAAAAAAGAGAGAAAAATAGTAAAAAAAGCATAAGCTTTAAAGCTAAACGCCTTAGGCTTTTATGAGTGAAAGGGAGTAGAGAAAAACTATAAAAGGGAGGACAAGGAGAGAAGAAGGGCCATCATCAAATCAAGGGAGAGAGGCTAAAGATTGAGCTTGTATTCCTTGCCTTCTTTGAAGACCATTATCAAATTTTGGAGAGAAGGCTTGAGGATGAGCTTTAAGCCCCTCACCGGCATCAAAGTTTCTATCATCGTGAGTCGCTCTATGAAGAGTGAGTCGAGCTTGATGCTTCTCACCTTTCTTGAAGATCTTTCCATAAATCATGACATCTCACCTTCTTCCCTTCTCTCTTAGCTTGAGAATTTGACTTTGTTTTCCCAGACCTCTTGTGATTAAATCCGAAAGTTTTTTGAGTATCTTGTCTATATCTTAATTCAAGAATTTATTTTAGCATTCAACTTGAAACTAAAATGTTCTGGTTAATTATTGTATGTTGAGTTCTCCCATCTTAAAGAGTCCCTACGGCGGTGAGCGACTTTCATGAACCCCCCGCGCAAATCCGTGCGACATCTAGTGAACCCGATGTGAAAGCGTCACTTTTGATCATCAAGATAGGAGACTCTTTGAATAATCCACCCACTTCATCGACCGCTTCTTTCTTTTCGATCGATGAGATGAAGACTTTATTGCAAACTCTTTCTTCACTATGATGTAGAATCAGCAGATGCAGTTATTGATGCAGCAGCAAGAGCAGTTATATCAATAACAATTGGATCAACAACGAATGCTACATGAAGAACAAGAGCATACGCATGGTGCAACCAAGGCGATCGAGGCTGTGGTTAGTGAGCAAAAATCTTCTATGTGTTGCCCAACACTAAGAATGCATGCACAGAATCGTTGTTAGGACAAACCTTCAAGAAGCAAGCTCGTTGTATTGTTGACTATGAGTCACAACATATTTGCCTAGCTATAGGTGACATCCAAATAGTTGCATCTTTTAGAAAGGGCAACGTGAACACAATGCTTCACAAATCGTGCCGCATCTCAAAAGAGGGTAGGCCACCACAATTGGGACTGAAACACTTTGTAGGCTGTTGCGTCTCCACTAAAATGTCATCCTATGATTCTCATGTATGCCTCTCAGTACGTCATGCATCTCATGCTCACACTCGCATCTGCGCAATGACCCATCTTGCCCTAGCCTGTAAAGTTGGCCTGCTATTAAATGATATGGTTGGATATTTAGGATGAGCCGCCTAAGTCGGGCTTTTTCTATTGATCATTTCGACAGTCCGTGCTCAAGCACTTGAACTATGTCATCTGCCCGATATGACACCATGTTAGCTCTAAACAAATCTTTTTCACTGGATACGTGGAATAGATACGCGTCTAGCAGTTCATCCACAATGCCTTGTCTAGCTGCTTATCATGTTGGAATATGAGATAGATGGTTAGCCATTTAATGATGCTTCCCTTTACGCACTGCCACACGGAGAAATCAAACTCCAAAAGTAGAAGAAGTCATCTAGCGATGCGTCCTGTAGCGCATGGTTTGTTAACAAGATACAACAAGGCTTGATGGTCAACAAAGAAAGTAAAAGGTGTAGCCAAAAGATAATGTCAAAATTTCTTTATGGAAAACACCATGGCCAAGTCCTCTCTCTCCATTGTCAAGTAATTTATTTCAGTCTCAATGAGTTGTCTGCTAGCAAAGCTCATTGGATAATGGAGGTTGTGTTTACCAGGTTAACATAACACATCTCCTACGGCAAATTCCGAAGCGTCGATGTGCACATGAAACGTGAGTGTCCAATTTGGGGCTCGTAGAATTGGTGCTGTGGTCAGAGCCTTTTTCAGTTCCTCATAAGTGCATTGGCATTCCTCAATCCATTCGAATATGATGAACATCTTATATAGAGGTCTAGTAATCAATGCCTAGTTCAGCATGAACCATCGATAATACCCTTTGTGTCCTAAGAAGCACTGAAGACCCTTGAAATCAGTTGGGGATGGAAGATTGACAACGACCTTGATCTTCGAGAAATCTGTGGCAATGCCATTCTTTGACACAATGTATCCTAGGATACATCCATGCTTCACCCAAAACTGGCACTTCAAGGCGTTCAATGAGAGACAGTATAGTCGACATCGTTCAAAGACCACTCGGAGTCTGTCTAAGTGTTCTCGCCAGGTAGAGTGAACACACAAGTTGTCCACGAAGACCTCTAATTCCTTCCTCAACATGCCTTTGAATATTGTACGTATTAGTCGTTGGAAGGTGACTAGCATGTTAGTCAACCCAAAAGGCATGACTATGCAAGCAAAGATGCCCCATTCAGGGGCGAATGCGGTTTTATGCCTGTCGTTGGGATGTACTTGCACCTGATTGTATCTAGAGAAGCCGTCCAGGAAGCTATAGGCCTCTTTGCCAGCCACTCTCTTGAGTGTGTGCTCATTGTACGACATGAATAATTATCTCTCTTTGTAGTTGCATTTACCTTCTTGTAATTGACACACTCTAATCTTTCCATTTTTCTTTAATACAATGACTATGGGGGAAACCTAGTCTATGTGTTCAATTTTGTAGATGAATCCTGCTCTCATTAGCTTGTTGATTTCTTCCTTGACAGCATGGGCATGCTTTGGATTCATGGCATATGGTCACTGCTTGACCAATGTTGCATTCAGTGTCATGGGTATGTTGTGAGTCACCACACTTGAGTCTCTACCCCTTTGAGCTCTTCTAGGGACCAAGAAATGACATCTATATAATCCTGCAAGAGAGCAATGAGACCTACTTCCTCTTCCTTAGTCAAGTCATTGGCTATAAAGGCAGGTCATGGGATCTTGGCAGGTCCCTCAATTGATTCACTTGCTTGCCCCTGTCATTTGGCTCCCAGCAAGATCACTACTCTATCTCCCTTTTTGAACTTTGTGAATCGTCTTGGCATGTCTTGCAGTTTTTATTGTTCTTCTATTTGCATTTCGTTAGGTAGCTTCTATCGTTTCTCCCTTAATCATCGGCACCTTAGATGGACGAGTAGGTCCCCCTTGGTGCATCTAGTCTTGGGGGCTCGAGGTATTTTAGGGTCACTATCTGAGTTGACTTTCGACTTAGAATTGAACTCTCCATCTTCGCTAGAAGAGGGGCTTTCTCCTGGTGGTCATAGCTCAGAAGATGAGTCCGTTCGTAGTAGTGGTGTATCACTTCGTTGGGTTAGGCCTGCTTGCTTGTAGTCGATTGTACCTATGTGCTCCAACCAAGTTCGATTGCAGTCCTTATGTCTGAATCCTTTCTCTACTCTAAGGGCATTCTACCTACGTGGTTTGGTGTCTACTCGTATTTGTTTGATTATACATCCTCGGCTGTTGTATTCTATGGTATTAATTTCCCTTTTGCTCTCATCACTAAAGGAACAACAGTCCTCGTAGTCGTCGTCAGAGTTGTCTTTGTTCAGTTGCTCATCATTCTCTAGGTTTTGACATTTCTCTTTTTGCTAGTCGAGGATCAAGACCCAATTGTACCTCAAGTTTAAATTGTGCACCTTGGACCATGGCCATTTAGGCTCATCTAAGAGGTCTTGGAGAGGCTTTAGGTTTGTGGTTGGATTTCCATTCAATTTTTTCCTCAGATATCCTAAGATTTCTAGGAGCTATCATCTATTATTTGGGACTCGGAACATGACCGGGTTTGGTTTCCTGCATAGACTTCCGGTCATCATGCAGGATGGTGCTGAGGGTATCTTCTCAAGTTTTCCGGTTGCCTTGATGGTTTGTTTGTACTCCTCAGTGTCAGAGAATGGTAGGTCAATGATAGCAAGAACATGCATCGAGTCTCGCTCGTCCTCAGGGCATGAGATATACTTGGTAAGGGCCCCATAGGATCCCTAGTCTGTCCATCGCCCTTCAGCATGGTGGAGATAGCATCCAGGTCAACAGGCATAGTCTTCCATGTGTCCATCTCCACTCTTATGGACTCTATTTGATTGCCCATGAAGATAAAGCCCTTTCCCTAGTCCTCTAAGACTCTTGCATTGCGCATCCAGGATTGGCCTAGCAGTATGTCGTAGTCCACTCCCTTCATGACTATAAAGTCAACACAGAATTGGATTCCCACGATCTTCACTGGCCAATTTTTCAACACTCCGAACAGTTTCACCTTCCTTTCGTTAGCTAGTGTGATGTTGAACCTAGCAGTCTCGATCAGTGGGTCACCCAAGTTCAGAGTACTGCATGGATTAGCGCACTCACTCCTACCCCTGTGTCCATGATCCCCTTTTTGGTGAGATCCCCCAATGCTAAGACTAGTAGGATTGCATGCATTTTCATGGCTTCCCAAAAGGATAATGTGCAAGGATTTAGGTATGGAGTATAGTGTCAGACTTGGTATTTGAGTTTAAGCATTGTGCTCAGGCAAGTCTATGGTAATTGTCTCATTTGGTTCTTCAAACCACTGTCTCAGCTCTAGCCATAGTGTTGGATGCTACCTAAGCAGGTCGCCTAAGCTTAGAGTTACAAGGGTGGTCACCCATGTATTGAGGAGGTTTCTAGTCACTTGCCTCTCTCCTAATTCTATAGTTCTTGGCCAATGGCCTTGACTGGTTTGCTGGCTTGGAGCATTTAGACTTTGTCTAGGCAGTCCAACTTGTGGTGCCATCGCCTCCCTTGATCTTGATCGTGGGAGAGAGATTGGCATACTTATACTTGAGAGATCATCAATCTCATCTTCTAGTATTGGCTCAACGTTCTTTAGGTATTCTTGGGTCTCCTTCACCCACTCTTTCACCTTCTTGATTGCTTCGAGTTGGCACTTCGGGCTGGGGTACTCCCCAACCTTAGCACTTCCCTTTTTAGTCGTCCGTGGGTTTGCGTCCATGACCATCCTTCCAACCGGCAATGTTGTGGCACTTTCGGTTTTGAGGGTGACCTTAGCATCTGGTCTTTTCTTCGTTCATCTCCGGCTCTTCTTCCCAACTGAGATTGTATCAAGGTTGCTAGGCCTTGGCAATGATATGCCAGCTTGCTTCCTCCTGTGCACAGGTCATGACATGCAACACGATAGGTGTGGCCTCCCCATCGAATGTCTCGATACCAAACAACCGCAATGGAACTGATGGCTTGTTTGTAGAACTAAAAGATGGCCTCCGCCTAGGGCAATCAACAAAGATATGAGTGATTCTACACTCAACGCATGTTAGGCCAGCCTTATCTCTATTTGCTTGCTCCCTTTTGGGGTAGCGCGAAGAAATGTGTCTTGGGTGACTGTAAGTCCAATACACGATTGGCTCTTGGGTATATGCTCCTAGGCCTCTGCCTCTCCCTCTTCTTAATGCCATCACCGGTATTGGTTGGTAGTTCATAATGATTTTGTTTCCTTCCTCATCGTATGATATGTATGGGTTTACATAAGGCTCGTCACTACTAGGCTCGTCCACATAGTGAATCGGAGTATCACTCGGTGGGAGAGTCATGTAGGATCCAGGTGATCTAGGGATACATGTAGGATTTATTTATATCCTAGGGATGGATGTCTTGGTGTCATTAGGTGCTGGAAGAGCCAATGGGGTTCCCCTTCCAAAGAATTTTAGTGGTCTGTTCGCAAGGTAGGGTTTGACTGTAAGGCTGCGGGCATGGGAGCCTCTAAGGCAATTGAGAATGCATGGTCTCATGGCCAAACCTACCACAATTAGGGCAGGGCCATGACCTAGAGTCTTGACACTCAGTTGGCAAGTGGTTTCCATGTGCGTGCATATTGGCTGTCTCATCATCTCCTGTAGTTTGGCTATGTCTATCATCCTAATCTCTGCTAGCTCTTGTCCCAAATTAGTGCCCTTCCCTTTGTCTTGTGTGCTTGGGTCTACTCTCTCACTCAGTGTTGAGGCCCTCTTGGAACTCCTGGCACTAGACTCTTCTCAATCGGAGCCTCTTGAGTCTCTTTCCTTGAGCTAGTTTTCCACTCTAATAGCTTCTTCAGAGACCCTTTCCAGTGCGTCTCGCTATAAGCTCGAGTTGCCGGCGGCGGCCAAGGCTTTGTAGAGCTCTTCACTTCGTATGTCGTTAAAATGAATACCATGGATACCACTCTTTCGGTTGGTCTCTCACCCATGGGGATTCTCTTGAAGAGACTCCTCACATGGGTTACATAATCTTGAATATCCTCTTTCTCTCTCTGCTTGACGTTCATGAGTCACATTAGTAGGTTATCAGAGTACCCATGTTTGGAAAATCTCTTAATGAAGAGATTTTTCAATCCATTGAAATTAGCATGCTCTGTAGCATCCAAACTCGTGTACCAAGTCCGTGGCGCTTGTCACCTAAGCACAGTCTGAAAGCTTGGGAGCATTGAGTAGGATCCGTAAGGTTGTTGGCCTCATAGACTTGCTCGAATTGTTCCACAAAGTTATATGGGTCGTGGTTTTCTTGGTATTTTTCCAGCTACTTTGCCACCACAGGAATTTTTGATTTGCTCTTAGAGCCTTGGTTAATCCCTAACCCTCCTAGTAGTGATGTTGCTAATGCTGCAACGCTTTGCTCTGTTGTCGTGTTATCAAGTAGCCGCTTTGTCAGAAAGTCACTTAGTGTGAGGTTCCCTTCTAGTGCTCTCTTTCTCTCCGATTGATTCCTACCTACTAAGACTAGCACTCTCTGAATCTCTTGCATTTCCAAGCTTTGGCACAAGCTCCTAGTTTGCTCGTCCTAGTTGTACGTAGCTAGGCCTTGCAGAGCCATGCGAGCTAGCTTCCTCTCTTCCTCGAGGTCTACTATGATGTCCTCTTTAGGTCTACCATGGTGTTCTAGCCAGGTTTCAGCATCATATTTGTTCACAAACTATTGGATAGCTTCAAGAAGGTCTCCTAGGTCAAGCTCCTCATAGCTTCTTCGGCTTGAGCTGCCCTCTTCCATGTCTAGGGCTTCCTGTTACATCAACTTCTTGATCAGGTGAATGAGTTGCGTAGATCCACTTCCCTAATGGGGTCGGTCCTTGCTGTGTCTGGCTCTTTGGTGGTGTTATTCACCTGGTCCTACTTTCGAGGATTTGATCACCCTTCTATGTCCAGGGATCTTCTCCTACTGGTAGGTTCCTTCAAGGTTTTATGTCTGAGTGAGTTCCTTGTTAATTGCAACCAGTCCTCAACTTACCCTCACTCTGTTCATGTGCATGCGTGTGTATTCTTCTCAGTGCACTATGCGGAACCAGGCTCTTTGCTCTCCTTAACTGTGTTTCAAGTGTTGAAAGTCAATGTGAGTGGTAAAACAAAGTGTATGCAGCTCCGGTACTCTTGTCTATGGGTTGGCTTGATAGGGTCATGTGTCTGGTTTCTAGCTGTCCTCATTGACTTCTAGGGTTTTTCGCTGCGCTTTTCTATTAAGCTCGATTAGGGCCACAAGTCAAGGTCTTACTATTAGCCCGCAACACCAGACACAATTTTAGATAGTTCGACTACGATTTCTAGGTCTATAACTACCTGTAAGACATTCAGTGGGTTCTTCCGGTGTGGATCACGCTTCTCCTTGGCCGAGGTTTTGTCAAATTTCCGGATTTTCTTTCTCAGGATATGTTCGATTTTGGAAATCAAATGTCCAATTTACTAATGTTCGATTCTAGGAATTGGAGAGGGTCGAGTCTGATTGTCACAATCGGACAAGGTGTGTCCGATCGGATGACTTGAGTTGGTCCCATTGGGTTATGTCCAATTCTCAAAATTGGACAGGGGTCCTTGGTCCCATTTGAATGTGTGTCCAATTGGACATGAAACTGGGTCCAATTGCTGTGATCGGATGGTCGCATCAGATCGGATAGGGTGGTATGTCTGATTCCTTCTCGCTCGATTCTCAAAATCCGATGAAGGTGGTGTGTCCGATTAGGAAATGGTTTGATTTGGAGTTGGTCTGATTTTCAAAATGTCTGATTTTCAAAATTGGATGGGTATATCCGATGGGACTGGCTGGGCTTGTTTGAATCCGATTCTAGAAATCGGACCGGTCACTGGGTTGGATTCTAGGAATCAGACATTGTGGGAAACATCCGATTTTGTTGGCTGAAATGCGTGTCGATCACGTTTTGCCAAAAATCTTGACTCTGATGTTGCCACTACCTACAAAATATTCCAAGAATCAAGTAGAGAAGTAGGCTAAGGGCATCCTATACTTGAATCTCATAGAAAGCCCTGATACAATTCGATTGATCCGACGTAGGCTCGTGACCTGCAAGCGCCCCCTCTCTCTCTCTGTCACACAAAGATATGACTAAAAATGAGATTTTCCCTAGTTACCCAGGACCTTAAACCCTTGCTCGCCAGCACCTTAGCGTTTCCAATCACTCCACTTGCGACTTTGAGAGACATTTGAGCACTCTTTTTTTCCCATTTTTCCTTATTATTGCCCTATTCAAGATTGTTTTACAGTAGGGAACCTTAAGCTTCCCACTCCCATTTCTCCCTCCTATCCTACTCTAAATGTGACAAAAATCAAAAGCAAAGTACTCAATTAATTTCTCCTACTCAACTTATCATCAAAAACCAAAAATACTTACTTGTAGCATGGATTAAAAACCCAAAACTTCCTATGTATCTCAAGCTTCGGTTCGAGGATGAAACCCTTACTTCGATGCTTGATTTGAAGCATGCAAGTGCTCAAGCTTGAATCCGTTGGTCCTCAAAAATGGAACCAAAATGTAGAGGCGATCGCCAAGACCCACGGACCACTTATTATTCAAGCGTTTCAAGCAAGCACTAATGGCTACCTCTCACATAGCTGACACCCTATCCCTCTGTACGAGTGTAATGATCTTACCTTGATATCCGATTGAGTTGCTTCCTCTCTCAAGCACTCTGATAGCTCCAGATTCATGATGCAAGCTCAATCATTCTCAAGCCTCTTCTTCAAGCTCCATCCTCCATAGCCATGCGCGAGATGAGAGAAGAGAAGAGAAGAGATGGAGGAAGGCTTCACCTCCAAGATCCCTCACCCTCACACGGTCACTCCCTCACTCACTCACACTTCCTCCCTCAAGCACTCACAAGCAAGCAATCAAGAGAAGAGAAGAAGAGAAGAAGAAGAGTCCACTTTGCCATACACCAAAGAATGAGCTCTCAATTACTTTTTGAACTTTATATACAAAACCCTAGATCTCTTTTGGACAGTCATCCCCTTATCCCCTTTTTTACATGGCCGTGGCTCTTTTTTCCATTTGTTCTCCTCTCTTCCTAGCTTGGTCCTTCTGTCCATTCATGGTTACAAATTGCACAGGAGGGAGCGCGATGCTCTTTTACAGAGGTTTTGGCTATGCCTTTATATTTAAACGTGTGCCTTCTTGCTTTTGGCTTATTGCAACTTCCATGGTCGCATCTTGGACTCTTGGTGGTTGTTTCCATGCTTTTAGATTTCCTCCGGGCTCACTCTTTTGAAGGTCACATAGTAAAAAACTGATACAGATGATGACATGCACACTTGGATTTTTGATTCAGGTGCCTCTTTTCATGTCACCCCTCACCATGAGTGGTTTATAGACTATATAGGAGGTCGACATGGTGTTGTCCATCTTGGGGACAATCATGCATGTGACATTGCGGGCATTGGGAATGTGCAACTGTAGTTTCAGTGTGGATTTGTCTTCACTCTTCAGAATGTAAGGCATGTACCTCAGCTCAAGAAGAGCTTAATTAGTATGGATAGCTAGATGATGATGGATTTCATACCACCTTTGGTGATGGGAAATGGAAGATCTATAGAGTATCTAAGGTTATTGCTAGAAGCTCAAAGAGTGATACTTTGTATCATCTCCATGTATCTAGTATGGGTGACCATGTTGTTACCGTGACTAAGTAGCCAAGTGTTTCATTGTGGCATGGCCGGTTGGGACACATGAGTCAAATAGGAATGTAAGTACTTTCTCGTTTGGGTTACTTGCCTTGTCTTCGTTAGATCATTGTGTTTATGGTAAGCATGCATAGACGTCTCATAAAAAGTCTCTTTCATTGAAATCTTTACCTTTAGAGTTAGTATATTCTGATGTATGTCAAATACTAGGGTTGTCTCTAGGAGGAAAGAAATACTTTGTCACATTTTTTGATGATGCTACTGGGAAGGTATGGGCTTACCCTATTCGTAGCAAGGATGAAGTGCTTCAAAAGTTTCAAAAATTCTTAGCATTACTTGAGAACCAGACTGATAAGACACTTAAGTGTCTTCGCTCTAACAATGATGGGGATTATGTGTCCAAAGCCTTTCAGGATTTTTGTGACAACAAGGGGATAAAGAGGGAGCTCAGTGCCCCTCATAATCCACTCCAAAATGGAGTTGCATAGAGTGCATGAATCGGACCATATAGGATAAGATCCGTACAATGTTGTCTCATGTTGCACTACCCCATGGCTTTTGGGTAGAGGCTGTTATGACAACCATTCATCTGATGAATAGGTCACCGAACAGGCCTTTTGGGGGAGAGAGTCCCTCAGGAAGAGTGGTTGGGCACGCTACCTTCTTATGCTCATTTGCAAGTGTTTGGTTGTGAGGCTTTTGTGCACATATGGAAAGAAGAACGTAGCAAACTAGAACCAAAGTCTTGTAAATGCATATTCCTAGGATACGGTGATGAGGGTGAGATGGGATATAGACTTTGGAATCCTGAGAAAAGAAAGATAGTATATAGCAATTATGTCACATTTCGTGAAGATCGCATGCATAAGCAGAACCGAGAAGATTGAGAAAGTCAAGAGGGTTGTTTTTAGGAAGGGATGTACCTTTTAGACATCCATTTGTACCTAGTGGTGGACAATAGTGTATACCTGCTGTAAATACTCTTGAAAATGAAGAGAAAGGTATTGGAAATGACCAGCAAGGTATTGCCCAAGATACACCAAAGTTTTAGCCTGAAAACATGTAGTTAGGACAGCCTGCACTATTAGGACAACATGCTAGAATTTCAAGACAGCAACCTGTACATGCAGAATTGCAGGGCCGTATTTTAGGATAGCAATCTGTACATGTAGAATTACAAGCCCATATTTCAAGATAACAACTTATAAATGCAGATTTGTAGGCTCAGCAGTAGCCATCAAATGCAGAACCTTCACTACGTAGGTCAACTTGACTTTCAAGGCAGCCAAATAGATTTATTCCTAGTGCATAGCATGCTGCAGATTATGTCATGGTTACTGATTGTGGCGAATCGACATGCTTCAAGGAAGTAATGACTAGAATCGATAGCAAGAAGTGGTTCAAGGCTATGCTGTCCAAAATGGAATCACTTGATAAGAATGGTACTTGGGACTTGGTGTAGTTGCCTAAAGGGCAGAAGACTCTTCCATGTAAGTGGGTTTACAAGATGAAGGCCACTTCTAGTTCCTCGCCAAAGTAAAAGTACAGTTAGTTGCAAAGGGGTACAAGCAAGAACATGGAATTGACTATGACGAGATCTTCTCTCGGGTAGTCAAGATGAGTACTCTAAGAACCATTTTGGGCTTGGTTGCAGAGTTGAAGACATGGAGCTCATACAGATGGATGTAAAGACTGCATTCTTACATGGTGATCTACATGAGAACATATATATGCAACAGTCTGAAGGCTTTATTGCTAAAGGCAAAGAGACAATGGTCTATAAACTGAAATGGAGTTTGTATGGGCTGAAATAGGCACCGAGGGAATGGTATCATAAGTTTGATACTTTCATATAGTCGCAAGGCTTTCAAAGAAGTCAAGTTGATCACTACTTGTACACCAAGAAGGCAACAAATAGTAGCCTAACTATCTTGGTTCTATACGTTGATGACATGTTGATTGTTGGCATGGATACTCATGCCTTGGATTCATTGAAGCAATGTCTTCATGGCAGTTTTGACATGAAGGATCTTGGTGATGCCTATCACATTCTTGGGATGCCGATACTTAGAGATAGATTGAAGGGGTTATTCTATCTATCTCAACAAGAGTATATATCCAAGATTTTGCAGCGTTTCAATATGGAGGGGGGGAAAGAAATCGGAGCTCCATTGCCTCCATATGTGAAACTCAGTGCAAAGAATAGCCCTACATTTTATGATGAGAAGGTTGAAATGCCCATGTTCTCGTATACTTTAGCCGATTGGCAGTTTGATGTATACAATGGGTGCTACACGTCTTGACATTGCCTTTACAACGGGAATGGTTAGCAAGTACATGGCAAACCCTGGCAAGAAGCATTGGGAAGTAGTGAAAGGTATTATGAGATACCTCAAGGGCACAAAGGATTTAAACATCTACTTTGGAAGGCAGAAGACATCTGTCGTTGGCTTTACAGATGCAGACTATGCTGGACATGCCGACTGTAGGAAATCCACTACAAGGTATGTGCTTAACTTCATAGGGGGATCTGTCTCTTGGATATCCAAGCTACAGAAGTGTATTGCAATATCTACTATAGAGGCAGACTATGTGGCTGCCACCCACCATGGAGGCATGCAAAGAAGCCTTATGGCTGTCACATCTGGCTGAGCTTGACATTACTGAGGTTCTGGTTCTCCACTGTGATAGTAAGATTGCTATCATGTTAGCACGGAACCTTGTCCTTCATGCAAGGACAAAACACATGTGGGTGAAGTATCATTTCATCAGAGAGGTACTTAACAACAAGAGCATTGAGCTAGTCAAGGTGCACATTGATGATAACCTTGTAGACCTTCTCACGAAGGGTCTTTGAGCAAAGAGGTTTACCCATTCTCGGTAGATGATGGGTATTGGATAGGTATAGTCTCTCAGCTTTATACATACTTAGACTTAGCATATTCTTTTACTCTACCTTTGGGAACATTGCCTTTAGGGGGAGGTTGTTGGGATAAAGGGTAGTGCCCGTGTCTGCCCCTAAGGGCCACGCTGTACATAGTACATATATCTATCTAAGACATTATTGAGGTACACTCTTCATTACCACAAATCATGTGCCTTTGTCTCTTATCTCTCTTAACCTGCATCTCTACATAGAAGCTCCATTGCACCTAACTCAACAAAATCTTTCTTGTCCTTGCATCATGGTTGGACAAAGAGTGTGTCAAATGCTTACATGTCCCATCCACCATTGTGGGGGGATTCATGCTCAACCACCAAGACCCATGGACTAATTCTTTCAAGTGTTTCAAGCGGAGCTCTAATGGATACCTCTCATATAGTCGACACACTATCCCTCTCTATGAGTGTCGTGAGCTTACCTTGATGCCCGATTGAGTACCCTCCTCCCTCATGCACACTGATAGCTCCATGATTCATGATGCGAGCTCAAGCAACCTCAATCCCTCTCCCTCAATCTCCATCCTCCATAGCCACACGAGACAAGAGAAGAGAAGAGAAGAGAAGAAAAAGAGAGAAAATGATGGAGAGATTCTTCTCTAAGATCCCTCACCCTCACATACTCATTCTCTCACACTCTCCCGCTCCCTCCCTCCCTTGCTGAAGCACAAGAAAGAAGGCAAGAAGAAGAAGAACTTTTGCCACACATCAAAGAATGAGCTTCTCATTCACTTTTTGAGTTTATATACAAAATTCTTATTCCTTTTGGGCGGTCATCCCCTCTTTTACATGGCCAATGGCCTAGGCCCTCTTTCCTATTGTCCTCATATCTTCCTAGCTTCCTTTCTACCACTCTTCTACCCTTATAATTTGCATTAGGAGAGGGAGCCCTAGTGCTCTTTTATAAGGATTTTGGCTGCACCTTTACATTCAAAGGTGTAACTTCTCTTTTTAGCTCAACTTGTGCTTTTCCATTTTTTCACTTTTTTTACTTTTTCTTGGATGAGGTTAACATTATCTTGTGCTGAGGTTAACATTATCCCCCTCCTAGCAAGTGCAAGTGCGAGTCCCATGGCACTGTGATGGTGATCCAGGTTTTTTACAAACCGGATTTCTACCACAAAATTTGGCCAAAACCCCTATCAAGAGCTTACCATATCACTTTGGGTTTACTCTTCAAGCACTACGTATGCTACATTGCTTCTCGATTATGATAACTCTAGCAAATGAGGGGAATAAGTTTTTAGGAGGCATGTCAATGTAAAGGGTAAAAGGGATGGTTATCTTAGTGAAGATGGAAATGGATTACACTTAGGAGTTGAGTGAGTGCATAGATTTTTCAAAGGACTAGCCTCCAACTACACATGGGTTCCGCCTGCATCCATTAGGGCCAAAAACACTTCCAAAAATGCATTTTTGTTAATCACGAGATTAAGAAACAGGCCAAAGAGAGTTTGCCACATGTGTAAGAATATGGTATTCTTGTCTCCTCTTTTTTAGAGATAGTGGAGTCCATTTTGTGATTCTCTCTTCTTTTTTAGCCAAAATCCCCAAAGTTTGACATGTTTTGGAGTCCCAAAGAAGTTATTTACTCACAAATCTGACAAAATACGTGACAGAGATGTGATAAAATTAATAATGAGTTTTTTGAAAGTCAAGAGATCTTTCAATATTCTTTTTGGCGCCCAATACATATTTATTTGTGTTCTTGACGCTACTTTTTAGTTTATTCACCCCTCTTTGAGCTTCTTTCTCTGCGCTTTCATTCTTTTCATGGCTTCCTCTAGGTGCCCTTCTCGTTTAATACACTCTTGCACAGTCTATAGCCAAGGAGCAGATGGAAATTGGGAGCCCAAAATCTTTACTATAAACGATTGGGTTACCATGCTGCCATCTTACAAGGGCTCTCATAAGGTGAAAAGAAGAAAACGAGATGATATAAAACATCACTGGAAGAGGCGTATCATTGCCTTCAAAATTATGCCCGAAGGGTGGTTTGTCAAGGTGCAACATGTTTACATGGCCAAGGATATGCACTTGCCCCCAAACAAATGTGTTCCCCAACAAACACATTGTAAGTTATTAGTTGAATAACGTATGCAATTCTTTTCCATTTAGGCAAGTACTAACAACCGATTCGTCATTGCAGATATCTTTCCGTCAACAAGTATTGAATGGCAACTTGTGGAAAGCCTAAGTGGGACTTTCCATGCCATTCATAAGGTATTGGCAGACATTATTTATGCCGATCAAACTGTGTATTTTTTTTGTGAATGCAAGGTTTTTATATATTATGCACAGTATGGGGTTTCCTCTAAGGCGGATAGGTATGGGAATATCAAAGATTTTCCATGGCCAAGCCTTTCATCTCTAAATTGGGAGATTCCTGACAAGGTAACGGTGCTGAGTTTCAAATTCAAAATATCTCAGGACATTCAAAAGTCCATGATAGCTGGAAGGATCTCAAGAAGAATACATTTATCATGGTTTGTACCCCTCCATATCTTCGTGGCTTGCTTCAAAAAAACGAATTTACAAAGAATGAAGGTATCCTGGCTAAGTAGAAACTTTTCGGAAGAGGATTTGGACAACACTATAGGGAGCTTTGGAAATCTAGAGAGTGCGTCCATAAGGGTGATATCTTGAGGTGCAGTGCATGCCCTCAATCCTTGGCTTTGGCTTACAGTATCCCTCGCCAAACTCTTGCTTTGGGCTTTGATTACAAGAGATACAAACTAAGATTGGGTATTTGGGTTCCCTTGGATTCCGATACAGATTGCACACCGTATAAACTTGCGGTGCAGGTTTTGCCGCATGAAGAAGTAAAGGAGGTGAATGTTACTTCCAATTGGAGTCTGAAAGGTGTGAGGGATACCTTGGAATTGCTAGACAATACATCCCCTAGATATAAGTTCAAAGTGAATGGCATAACAATTGGTAAAAGAGTCGAGTGCTCTTTCTCTTGTACGAGTTGTTTGTCTCCCACAATTGTGAGATTTGAGCCTTGAGAATGAAAACTTTGTAGGAATTTATCTTAATTGACTGTCCTTAAGATATTTCTTAGTGGGAACTCATAAGTTATCATGAAGCAAGTTGCCTTTCGAATATATAGAAATAAATGTACATTACATTCGATTTATAAGTGAAAAAGTTCATTATATCATGAGGTACAAAAATGTTATATAAATGTACAAAGCCAAAATAATAAGGCTTGTGTATGCTTATGTTTGCTCTTTTGATTCTTTATCTACTGCCTTCTCCTTTGTTGGCTCTGTGACTTCTTTATCGATTTCTTCAAAGATGTTTTTTCTCATAGGGCCTTTCTTTGATTGTTGAAAGAAGTTCACCTTTACAGGTACTCTCTTTTCTTGGGGTTTAAGAGGGGATGGATCAAATTTCAGAGGAGAAAGCATTGGCATTCCTTTTCTTTTAAACTCGGCAGCAGTGGTCTTTGTGGTTGACTTACCATTACCATTGCCATTGCCATTTTCATTGACATTTGCCCTTGCCCTTGCCATTGCCATCGCCCTTACCATTGCCCTTACCCTTTCCCTTGCCCTTTCCCTTGCTTGTGCCCTTGGCCATTGAAGTTTTGGGAGGAAGAGGGGAGTCAGGATTATATGGTGTGATTGCCTTGTCCAAAATCAACTCAATGCATCTCTCCCTTATCCACCAAACATACGAATCAGGATAGTCTCTACATTGTAAGAATAAATATTATAAGTTAGTGAAAAGACATCATGATAAGGGTTACACAAAAATCAAATGAAATTAATAACTTACATTCACTCCTTCTATTTGTAACAACTTTGAATCCACTGTTCTGCAAATATTTGATGTAACTCTCCATCCACAAGAATGCACATCGCTTTGCAATGGAAATTCTTGTAGAAGAAACGTATAAGGCTTTTGAGGATCATCAAGATCCTCATATGTAGTATCCAAAAATGTAGAAACAAGTCTACCAGCACTACAAAAGGAAGCTCTGTAAGTTCAAAATAATTTTTGTAAATATAATCAAAGCAAGTAATTTTCTTTCAATATACATTCGTGCTTGGCCATGAACACCACTGAGAGAGTTCATAAAGATAATTTCTCTAGTAAGACAGTTAATATAGATAAGACTCCAATACCCTCTGCAAATTCAAAATAGAGGTGAGTAGAAGGGTGAAAGCAAATGAATATAAATTTTTCTCTACAGAAAAGAAAAATACCTTTCTACATAAGGAAAAAAGATGTGGTAATTTGTCACACTATCAACAGTATGAAAGAATGGTGCAATATTAGACCTAGATCTTGCAAATAGTTCCACTGAGAGAAGTGGATCAACAACATATATGGCTCTATAGATATCGAGAGTGAGAGAGGAGACAAATGCCCTGCAGTCAATAGCAAAAGCTATTTGAATCGATCAAGATCAATACAAATTACATATAAAATTTACTTGAACCTATAAGCCTTACCTTGTGCAACAAAAAATAACAGAGTCAGATAGTTGGACATCCCTTTTCTCTAACATGGGCTTGTCCTCGGGAGATATACTAAGGTAGTCCTCCTCAGGTTCCACAGAAACATTCACAAGTATTTGCCCATACACTTTATCCATCCTCTCGTAGTTGATGGGAGCAAGTGATGCGGCTTTCCTCTTGTAAACTTCGTCTTCAATTTTCAATACCTCCTGCCTTTTTTCACTCAAGATAGGCTCCTGATGAGTGTCACCCCTTGTAGAATAAAGGTGAGTTACATCCTCAACCTTTAGCTTTTTCCCTTTCTTGGACAATTTCGGGGGAATGTTAAGGATTTCAAAGGCTTTTTGAATGTTGGAAGGCAAGGACCTCAACACTTTATCGAACCTATACCTGATTCTACTGATCATGCTGAAATCTTTATTCATTAGGGTAATTCTATGAGCATGCGCATCAACAATGTAAGCATCGCTCATGAAATCAATGAGAAAATCTTCTGTAGCCTCTTGTAGAGCAAGAATTGCTAAGAGTTGCCACTTCTTATTAAGACAAGAGACAATTGCCACTCTAGACAATCTATCAGAGATTTCTTTAACAACTCTTATGAAAGCAGCCTTTGGAATCACATACTCTGTAGCTCTCTATGCTTTTCTAATCTCACTGAAACACCTCTGCATGTAGAAGAATTGAGACTTCCTATTTTTCTTTTGTGGCTTGGGAGGCTCACTGGTCCAGCAGAAGTAGGCTCGGGTGCAATTGGAGGGGATGAATCCTTCACAGGGGAAGTCTCACCCTTTGCTTCTTCAACTTTAGGAGAAGAAACATTCTCTGCACTGAAATGCTTTAACTCTATGGAAGATACCAGGCCAACACCTGCTGGTGTAGGGGGGATCTCTGTGGCAAAATGCTCTGGGGCCTCTGATGGCCCAACCTTAGTAATATTTGAAGAGGGTTCCTCCTCAGATTCATCAAATTGTAACTTCCTTCTTACCCCACTGTCCTTCCTATCCACGTAAACTTTTCTTGTAGTTTGCCTTGTCCTTGCCATGCAGAGGAGGAAATAAAAGAGCCAAAAGACAAAAGTGATATAGGAATTTTCTAGAAAATATGATAAGAACATAGCAGGCACGATACGGCGCAAGAAGGAACAAATGAACAAGACGTATGGTAGCGTTCGTGCCATATCGAAGACGAGGACAGCGAGAGAAGAAAGCCCGATATGACACGAGATGGCAATTAGGTAGACCACCGAAGGATACCCTCGCTCCGTATCGAACAAGCATGCACAAAAACACAGGGTAGCAAGGAAAATGGCCACAAAATGGCGTGAAATGAGGAAATCAAGAAAGAGGCAAAAGCAAGCTCGCTCTGTATAGGGCGACGGGAACTGATACGACGCGACAGGACAGTTACGCAATAGACGCAACACTGGGATCACTCCGTGTTGGGCAAGCAAGGCACAAAAGCTCAAGAGAATGTAAAGTGTACACGTAAGAAAAAGGGTCCCTTATATACCCTCGTCAACCATGCCACGTGTCAGACACGTGTCTCGCATTGATTGTGCCATGTGTCTGCCTAACATCTATATGCCACATGTCGACTAACAATCGGTCCATGTGTTTGCCACCCTACATAAGGAGGTGTCCGTCATCTGTACAGCTTTTTTGGCTTTCTTTGCAGACTTCTCATTATTCTCCTGATACGGCGCAAGAGCGAGTGTTCTTGTTTTGCGTTGCCTGCTTGCGTTGTTTTAGGCTTAGCTATTCTTGTCTTGCTTCGGCGCGGCATTCGTTTCTAGACTCCTAACCCGATACTATGCGAGGGCGAGTGATCGCTGATTTGGGTTTTACCTTGTCGCGTCGTTTGATTGCGGCCCTATGCTTTGAGTTGTTCTGGTTTTCATTCCCGATACAGTGCGAATACGAACATTCGTGTTTAGCGTTTGAGTCTCATCGCGCTGTATCAAGAAAAAGTTGGAAACAAGTTTGAACCTACAGATTTTCTGGGCTCCAAGGTTCTGCCAGGGACTGGGAAAAGGAGAAGGCTTTCTAGAGGCTCAAGGGCTTCAACATGTGATGAGCCTGTGCATTCTATTTCTTCCCCATGCTCTGCCACCAGTGTCAGAATGCCAAGCACATCTCCAGGGAAGGGAAAGTCGGCAATGAGAGTTCTTGGAGTATCAGAGCTTACTAATGTCACTCCATCAGAGAGGCTTCTTGACTTTATCCTTCAGAATGGCATGGATCTCTCTTTCTATGGAGTTCTTAAGAATGTCTTTAATCCTAATTGGGACCTTGACAGTGTTTTGCAATATTGTAAAAAATATTTTTTGGCAGACTTTTTGGAGTTTGAAAATCTAGCATGTCCTTCTATTGAAGTTGGTATAAAGGAATATGTCCATGTTCCCATTGGGTCAACATGCATTGAAAAGTCAATGTTTACTAAGAGGTGTGGTGCCCACTCTCTGGATAGGTTTTATGCAAGAGACATATTGTGCTCCACTCATTCCAAGAATTGCAAGATTATGTCAAAGTCTGCTGCTTTTATTGTTTTTACCCTTGTCAAATATCCTCTGAAAGTTGATGAGCAATAGTTGGAAGGAGCAAAGTCTGCTAGCTTTTGTATGTTAGATGACCCGACAGATGAAAAGGAAACAGAGGAGGTTGTAGATGCATATTTTGAGGCTTCTATTGCTGAGAAGTTGGATGTTGCTCAGTTCAAAGCTGAGACCATCATTGAGGAGAGCCAAGGAAATGCAAACCCTGCAACTGATGAGAGTTCTCACTATACTGTTTCTTATCTACCATCTATACCTTTCAAGGAGAAGGAGTATATTTTACTGTCAGATATTCAAAAAAAATTCAATCTCAGGAAAGATTATCGTCTAGCCATTATTGCAGAGGCTTCTGATGGTGCAAATGGGATAGTTGACACAGAGAATGAATCAAAGGAAGAGATACTCAAACTTGATAAAGAAACTGTAGACGATAAGTTTATTGATGCTGATGAGGCCCTCTCTCTTTGTTTTGAAAAGGCAAAAGAAGCTGAGAAAGAGTTGATTATTACTGATAAGGAGTTCAATCACATGCAAAGCCAACTTGGGATTTTCAATTTTGGAAGAGAGGAGTTTGAATACGTTAAAGAATTGATTAACACCAATGAGACATAATCATCAATAAATTTATGGAATCCAGTTAAATTGGAGTACGATGAAAACCAAGTGGTAAGATAATTTTGAATTTTCTTTTACACATTGGTAGGTTTGAGTTTCACGCTCATTTAGTATGGGTTTTATTTGCAGTTGGAGATTGCTGATTCAGATAACTTCTTGGGACGTGGCAAAGGATCGAGAGTTGGTGATAGTACATTGAAAGACATTGCACTCGGCCATTACTTGGCTAGGATTGACCCTAATTCCTTTTTAAAACTTCATAGTAGTTTCTCAGAGGATGCAGCATGGCCCATACTTTGTATTAAAGCTCTTACAATGCTTCTAGGTTTCTCAGGATTACAATATAATGCCCACAAAGTAATATTTTTGGAAAAGATTGCAACAATTAGGATTTTTGGCTACGGTCCAGGTTACTCTGCTTCTAGAATAGGATACTTTTTGGCGTTCACATCCTACGCATTGGCTGCAAACCGAACTGATGTAAAATCTATAGCTGGCTACAAGAGAAGAAAATTTCTACATTATAGAGGAAAGATTCCTGAGGAGGAAGAGGATGTGAGAGTTTTGGAAAGCTAGCTTTGTATATATTCTTTCTTATATATAAAAGTGTGACTGCTCATGTGCCATTGCCATCTTTTATCTGCATTCTTTGAAGTTGTCATCGAAAAAACCAATTGAATGGCTCCTCCAAAGCATTGCTTTTTGTAACTCCTCCCCCATGCCTTGTGCTTCGAAAATAACTTGTGCGTGCTTGATAATGTGATTTTTCCATGCCTTGGCTACTATAAGTTGCTAAGGGGCCATGCTCCTCCACAAAGTAAGGCCCATGACTATGAAGAATATGCTGCAATACAAAGTAACACTTATTTTATACCAATTGAAAAACCTATCAAAATAAACCCATATTAAATAATTGTTACTTTACCAGATAAAAAGTGATATTTTTTCCTCCCCATGCCTCTTTTATCGCCTGAACAAGATTTGTGATTGATCTTTTGAACTCTTCCGCATATGTATATGTTGTCTTATGTTGCCTAAGGAGTTTCAGAAAAACATCAAGGTGTATCCAAACCTCCATTCTAAGAAACGCAAGCCTCGACGTGCTTGCAACATTTGTTGTGATCTCACATAGCTCTCTCCAACACTCCCAAGCCTCATTCACCTGCTTTCTTGAATTGTTTCCTAAGCATCGTCTAGCTTTTGAGCCTCCCATAGAGACATCGGCCAAGATATCTCTTGTTTTTCCTGAAAGTATTGGATCCTTTCTCAAGTGAACTTGGCCTCCATGAAATCCCATTTTCGATAGTAATGCCTCGCATTTATCAATACACTCATCTGATAAAGATAATGGCTTAATGGAATGTGCGTAGTCAAGATGCAACCTGAGAAGCTTATCGATTATTCTAATCTCTACATGCAAAGTACAAATATGAACATTCTTAAGAGAGATTGAAAGAATGGGATCCCAGATGTCTTCTATGTTTTTAAATTTACTCAATTTATAGAGTCTCTATTTGGGGCTTTTCTTACTAGTCGCAAACTACTCCAATCTTTGGATCCAATACTTTCCATGCAATAAACGCAAGGATATTTTGCATTTGCACCATTACATATTCCAAGCATACATTTGATAGTTTTTAAATCAATACTCATATGCCATTCCACATTAAAATTACCAACCCCATCAACTACCAACATTTCGCCTTCACTTTGAGACTTAATGATATTTGGAATACATGTATGGTTGAACAACCATTTCAACGTTTGATGATTTTCAATTGGTACTTGGCTGCACCAATCCACCAAATCTCCGATCTTATGCAATGGAGCTTGGCCCTCATCATTGCTATGGTCCAATGGCATGTTCATGAGGCAAATGCTAATTCTTTCCATCTTCTGTCCCTTTTGAATCTGTGCTTCATCCAACTTCAAGGAAAACTTTAGAACACCATAACTTTCTTCTACTGTGATTTTATACATGTGAACCATTGCAATTTGCACATTTTTTAGATCAACCCATATATTATTAAATGCATTGTAATAAAAAATTACATTTTTTTTGTTTTCCATAGGACATAGACCTTTTGATGTGAATGTAATCTCCAAAAACATGTGGAATCTTGCGATTCATGGCAATTCTTGTAGTTGAAACTGCAAGGGCTTGGGGCAATCCAAATATAGTTATCCTATTATGTCTAAGATTTTTAAACCATAATCCAAAGATAGCACGATAACCTTTCCGACTAATACCCACAGTATCACACGTCTCTACAATTTCATTTGCTTTCAGCGTGCCTTTTAAGTCCTTCACTAACTCTTTGAGAGTTGGACCTCTCAAATCCGCATTTTCGGGTGACTTAAGAATCCTCAAAATATCTTTCTTATTCATGGTTTCCTTCAAAAGTTCGATTCTTTCCTCATTCTCTCGGATATTGATGCCTAATATGTTAGAGACATATTTCTTTGTAAGATTTAGTCTCCTTTTCTTTGCTCTCTCACACAAGTTGGTTATATTTTTTAATGGTCTCTTCCTCTCTTTAAATCCTACTGGAGTTTCTCTCAAGCATGTTAGCTTATCCTGCAATGACTTGTTAACATTTTTCAAAACATCAATCTGACTTGTCAACTCTAAAATATTTGTTTGTGTAGTTTCTAGTGCTTTTTTCATTTTGTGCATTTGAGCTATATATGTGTAAGATGCAGAGTATAACCTCATACAGTAGCCAAGCATCCCATTGTAACCTTCTCCAACATATCTTATATAGTCATGGACATTGAAAAAAGGAGGTGCTTTACCTGTAGAAGGATCCCTGGGATAAATATTTCCATCCACCCACAAATCTATATTCTTCATTCCTTGTGTTTGCAACCTGTTGGGTTCGATCTCATCTATCAATACTCGATGATGTATACTTCTCCAAGATGTGTAAATCGGATCTAGCTGAATAGTTAGCTTGTATTTACGTGTGCTTGCGCCTGTGTTATTTGAAGAGGTATTGCTAGACATTTTAGCAAATGAACCAAGCAAGAATCTCACAGTGATATGAAGCAAGTAAAACAAAAAGAATGGCGAAAGAGAATAGTGTGTAGAAAGAAAACGCGGGAGCAAACAAATGCAATTTTCGTGCAAAAAACTCGAAAATACAAAATCTCTCGAGTTCCAAGACAAAAACGACCGAAAAGGTGACCCTTGACCTGGATTAAAAGATGAGAACAATTAATGGCCGACCTCTTCAATGAACCAAATATTCTCTCATTAATCACATCTGGACAACCAAATTTAGATGTTTTATTCTTCCTAAACCTCAACTAATTAGAAACTTAATCACTTTCTTACAAGTGCCATTTTCGAAGCGTTTTTGGCCCTAATGACTAAGATTTGGAATCTATCACCATCATTAGAGGACACCTCACCCTAGCACACAAGTCAATATCCGCATGTGTCATTTGAATCTTACACAAAAGCTTACAAGCATGGACCCCTTCTGTCACATGCTTATATGTATTTATATATATATGGAGGACTAAAGTCAAAGTAGCTTTTGGAAGCCATTTTTTATAATCTCAATAACTCCCAAGAAAAAGAAAATTTCAAGAAAATTCATACGCTGCTCGATCGGGTTTGACCTGGTCTACAAAGTTACAGAAAAAACTTTTTTCAAATTCTTCACAGATTTGAAGTTACGAAGGCGCAGACTGCTGGCTACATGCAATTTTCTTCTCTCTTTCATCACACCAACTTTCCATTCTATCCTTCTTGTAAATATATTATAATAATGTGCTTTGGGCACCCACCTCTTGTAATCTAGCTCCCTTTCTCTATTTTGTCTATCACCACTCTTGGCTTCTTGCATGATGACCAAGGTGGGGACTTGTCCCATCCACTATTCTCCATATTTTCAAAGATGCCATACATAATCTAAGATTATATTAATCAAGAATATTAGCTTAATCTAACCCCTCATGGAAGCTATATAAAGAGCCCATGGATAATGGAAAAGGGGGAGAGAAGGACAATGACAAGCACATGAGAGTACTCTAGAATACCCTCATGCTAGTCCATCTCTTTGAGGTGAACTATGAGTGAGTTCTTTTATTATGTAGCATAATGGAAAGCTTCCTCTACCTCTTCTCCTCTTATCTCCCTCTCTTCTCATCTTCTCATTCCATGTAGCATAATGGCAAGCTTCCTCTACCTCTTCTCCTCTTGTCTCCCTCTCCTCTCATCTCTCTCTCTCATATTCTAATATGGTGTCTAGTATATATAATCTCTCTTGTAAATTTGTGTCTTGGTTCTTTTGATTCTCTTTGAGAAAAGGGATATCCTAGCCCATCCTCCCTTTGGCTAGGTGGTGCCCCTCTTTAGTTCTCTTAGTGAGGATTGGAGGTTGGATGGGTGAGAGGCAACCCAATCATCATTTCAGCCCTCATTTTTGGTGCCCCTGCTGAGGACATTCTCATCCACAATTCTCTACCTCCTTATGCAGGACGACACAACACATAGTGGTGCATCCTCTACAATAAGTGCTCCAAGTGGCTCTTCTCCAATGCCTTTACCAACTCTTTTTGAAGCTGGTCGAAGTCCATGACTCCCATAATGGTCTCCCAAGGAAGCCCAAGAAAGGAAGTATGCCTATCGGATGATGGCACATATGCGGGTAAAAGGTGTTGACCTTAGAAATTCCATTCTCTCACAATGGAAAAACTCATGTTGCCATCAATTGCTAGCTTCTCATAATTATGGTGAGTGTTTTGTAAAAAAAAGTCAAGGCCCTTTCAGGAGGTCCTCATCTCTAAATCATCAAATCCATCTCTTTCTGGCCTAATCAACATCAAAGCAGGACAACTATGCATGAACGGTGTGGAGTTTTGTAGAGATGCAAAGTATGGAGACTACCTTCAACTATTGCTAGCTCGAAGATCGGGTGTGATTAAAAAGGTGGCGATCACACCTTATAAAATATATGTCGCAGAGGATGGACACACTAAGGCAAGAACAATCACTAGTGAGCAAATTCTTTGTATAGCAAAGTTTGTGGGTTCCAAAAAGAAACACTCTGGGAAAAATCCTTCATAATTCAAGAAAGTGCATTCCCTCTACTCCCTTAAGTAGTCTCCACTCATGAATAATAATAATGGCCCGAATTTCTATACCTTCCACTCTGTACAAAACATCCGAGTTAATGTATGCATCAGTAGGAAGATTTTCTTCCAGTAGCATCTTGTCATGTACTTTGGGGCTGAAAGATTAAGGGAGATTCTTGTATCACCAGAACCTATAATCTTCCCAATGCTAGATTACAATGCATCCTTCAATGTACATGTCTTTATCTTATTATAATAGTTTCTCATGAATCACCACGAGTTGTATGGACCTATCCGTCCACTTGCTATGCAAATTGTACATATTGTAGCCAGCACAAAGCTTAGATTTCAAGGCATTATTAGAAGCATACTGGGGCCTAGACATCTTACTGAAATCAATGCATCTGTGAACCCATTCATCCTTCCCCTCATAAAATACAACTTAAGTCTAGACGTGTTCATATTTGTACTCTACTAAGACAACATGGCATTTCAAAGCTTTTTTGGGTACAAAGGGAAGAAAGCTCTAGACTTTTTGGATGACTTAGAAATGGCCTTCCTAGTCACAGGCCGGGACGATGAAGCAACCAAAGTACGAGCATTCTCTTTAGTTCTAAAGAGTGATGCTCGAGTGTGGTATCAAGCTCTCCCAGAGGCTACAAGGGGTAATTGGGAGGATCTCAAGACCGCATTCATGCACAAGTATCAAGATATAGAGCCATCTGAAGATATTTGGAGACAACTCTTAGATCTTCGCCAAGCCTTACTAGGGGAGTACCAAGCATATGAAGGCATGTTTATAAAATTGTGAGATAAATGGACAACCTCCTTAGCCGAGGGAGAAAGAGTACCTGATTGCCTTAAGAAAGATTGTTTTCTAGCCAGAATTCATCCTCTACTAAGGGAGAATGTCAAAGGAAAGTTTCCCACATTCTATGAAGAATCAATCACTTATGCCAGGGAGAAAGATAGAAAATTGAAGTATCAAGCCCAGTTAAAGGGGGGAGTTGAGCCCATACAGGTTTTACCAACTATGCCAAGGCCTAGAGAAATAGCAGAGGTCCCACCTGAACCGGAGATACCACAGTAAGAGCTCCTACAATGCATTACTAATCAACTTGAAAGCCTTTCATTAAATTTGGTGCAAGGAGTACGGCCCCCTCCCCTCATAAATGAAGGCAATCCAGGTCCAAGGAGGCAAGAAAGAGAATATGTTTGCTATAATTGTGGGGAGACTGACCATGGTATGTACTTTTGCCCTCATCCCATGCATTTTCTAGGAAATGGGTTTCAACCAAGAAGGAGGGGACAACAAGTGACACCACCTAGGGAGAGGTTTGTTCCACCGAATCCAGGGCCTCCACCGCCGGTTCAAGTTCTCTAGAATCCTCGATAACTTGCAGAGGTGCCGCCCTTGCCTGTCCAGCCTCCAGAGAATCATGATGTTAGGATAATTAGTTTAGATGAGAGTGATGTTAAAGGGAAGGCCAAAGTAGTAGAGATTGAAGCAATGCCGGTGAAGAAAGCTCGTAGAATTAAGAGAATGGAGCCTACACCACCAGAGGAGATTGAAAATATGAAAGAGGAGACATGCAACAGTAAAAAGAGGAGGGTTCGCTCACGCCAGATGATTTTTCCTTGGATAAAGATACTAGAGCTTATGATTTACTTGCTGATGTAAGGGATCAAGGGCCAAAAATTTCATGGCCACAATTACTACATCTATCTCCAATGGTGCGGCGATAATGGTCAAAGATGGTAAGCATTAGACCCATGCAGAATAGACATGTGAATGCAATCCAGGCTAGAAAGATGAAAGATATTGTGCCTCTAGTGGAAGCCGAAATCAATGGACAGAGAGTGTCAAAGACATAAGTGGATGGAGGTGCAGAGATTTGTGTCATGAAGGAAAAGTTGATGCATCGTTTGGGATTAGAGGTAAATGAAAATACTAAATTTAGGGCCAAAATAGCTAACAATGTAGTAGTAAATTATTTGGGAGTTATAAAGAAAGTCAAGGTAAAGGTGTGTGGAGTGCAATTGGAGCTTGGCATGTATGTGATGCCATTGAAGGGAGACGGGTATCCGCTCATTCTCGGGTGACCATGGCTAATGGGAATGAAAGCCAGACAAGATTGGGAGACAAGGGCTTTAGAGCTAAGGCCACAAAAAGGGCTGCAAAAAAAATGGAAGAGCACTATCTACAACATGAAGGAGGGCCGACAGGAGGATCTTGCGTTAGAGACCACCGCTGATGAATGGAGTTCCAGCGAGAGGGTTGGTCATCTATGACAGAGGGAGAGTCTTCTAATGAGGAGGAAGAAAGCTCTCTAGAAGTGATAGGGATTATATTAAAAGGGTCTTCTAGTAGTGAAATTCTGCAACAGCTTCCAAAGGTTGAGACGGAGGGGTTAGAAAAAATGTTGGCTAAGGATCTATCAGTTGAGGAGAAGGCAGCCTACATGGAAGTGGTGATAAAACACTCTGCACTTTTTATTTCTGATTATGAACACATCATAGGTGTGACAGCAGTACAACATCACATTAATCTAAAAGAGGAAGCAAGGCCAGTGGTGCAACAACTACGACGGTTGGGAGTAGTTCAACAAAACGTTCTACTCACTGAGATGCAGCGACTTTTGAAGGCATGTTTCATCTATCCAATAGGGGACTCAGAGTGGGTTTCACCTATGGTGGTGATACCCAAGAAGAATGGAAAATGGAGGATTTGTGTGGATTACAAGCCGTTAAATGCTGCAACAAAGAGAGATCACTTTTCTCTTCCCTTTCAGGATGAAATACTCAATGAGGTGGCCGGGCATGAGAGATACACTGTTTATGATGGGTATTCAGGTTATTTTCAGATCTGAATAGCTAAGAAGGATCAACATAAGACCACCTTCATCGCACCTTGGGGGTGTTTTGCTTATAAATTAATGCCATTTGGATTAACAAATGCCCCAACTACCTTCCAACAATTCATGAATTATGTCGTCCAGCCATATTTTGGGAAATTCATCAGGGTCTTTATTGATGATTTTTGTATTTATAGTTCTAAGGCTCTACATCTAGGGAAGGTGGATGAAGCTTTCAACCGCCTCACACAAATGGGGGGGGCAGTTAAACCATGAGAAGTGTCGCATTGGCAAAAGCAGTGTAACTTTGTTAGGGCATGTCGTAAGTGACAGGGGAATTGAAGCATATCCAAACAAAGTTAAGGCCCTATTGGAAGTGCCATCACCATCTTCTGTGAAGCAACTAACCTCTTTTATTCAGAAGGTGCGATATATGGGACGGTTCATTCATCTCCTCTCCCAATTAGTATTTCCATTGCAACAGTTAACCCACTCTGCGGAGCTCCTGTGGAGTGACGAAAGCGAAAGGTGCTTTCACGAGGTGAAGAAGGCTCTTAGCACCCTTCCTATAATTTTATAGCCTTGCTGGGATCAAGAGTTTTTTGTCAACTTGAGTTTTGGGGAAGATGATCTAGGGGCAGCACTAATACAAAAGGATGCTAAAATTGGCCTAATGAGACCAGTTTACTTTTCTAACAAAGTAATGACAACATCAGAATGAGGGTACAAGATGGTCGAGGTGATGGTTTTGTCTCTAATGTTTGCTGTAAGAAAGTTTCGTCCTTATCTTTACCCTAGGCCATTCACAGTGATTACGACAGAAGAGCATTTTCCCTATGCCTTACATCACATGGATGTTTCAGCCAGAATCGCTAAGTGGGTGATACAACTACAAGAGTTTGACTACACCTTCAAGGTGGAGGATTCTACTCGAGCTTGCCTAACTGATTTGTTGACCCATTGATGCCATCAAAAGAAGGAAAAGGAGAAGGGAAAGGTAAAAGAGGAGACACCTCCTCTTGAGGAGCCGCCACGGGTGGAGAATGCCCGTGCCCTCTACTTCGATGGGGCTACAAGCGTATTAAAGACAGAGCGGCAGCAGGAATAGTGGTGTTCAGTCCCGAAGGTGACAAACTTTATGGAGAAGGTATCGGCTTGGAGGATGTCCATTCTAACAATGAGGCAGAATATCAAGCCTTGCTTTTAGGTTTGAGGTGGTCTCTCTCACATGGTGTCACTTGACTTAACATTTTTGGGGATTCTATGCTAATTGTAAAGAAAATGAAAGGAATCTGGGCTTGTAAAAATGATAACTTAGCAGTGAAAATGAGAGAAGCTAAAACTCTCATGAGAAAGCTATAGAAAGTCCAAATCTATTTTGTGCCAAGGCATACAAATAGCGACGCAGATGCTCTAGCAACTGAAAATTTAAAAGAGGTAATGGTGGGCATCATTGCACTAAAGCTTCCCTTGTTTCAGGGTAAGTTTCAACTACAAGATGTGCTCTATTTTCTTGAGCATGATGAGGCACCTACACATATGAGTAAGAGTGAGAAAAGGTGGCTCGCTACTAAGGCCACTAAATACCACTTGATAAATGATGTGTTGTATTGCAAAGAAAAGGATGCAGTGCTTAGAAGGGTGCCAACGGCAGATGAGATTATGGATGTGATTAAGAGCTGCCATGAGGGGGTTTGTGGTGGACATTTTGCTCAAGAAATAACCAGGAGGAAGATTCTCCATGCCGGTTTTGTGTGGCCCAGTCTACGTTGAGATGTGCAACATTCATACCGCACTTGTGACGATTGCCAAAAGGCCAGACCAAGGAAGCTAATGCATGAGGAACAAAATCCCATAACTACATATGGCCCATTTGAGAAATGGGAGATTGATGCAATAGGGCCACTCCCACGAACTCAGTCTGGCAAGGAATACATCATAATGGGTGTGGACTATATGACGAGGTGGACAGAGGCTTCAACAACTAGTAGGATCACAGCCCAAGAAGTGGAAAAATTTGTGTTTGAAAATATTTGTTGCAGGTTTGGCACACCTTTGGAAATTATCTCTGATTGGGGTCCTAGTTTTAGGGCGAACCTAGTAGGGGAGCTAATGTAAAGGCTAAAAATCAAGCACATGCATTCTACTTCCTACTACCCACAGTGTAAAGGTTTGGTCGAAAAAGTGAATGGGCTGATTTAATAAGATAATTACCAAGCAAGTACACATGCACCCCAAGAATTGGGATAAAAAATTGAGTGCAGCCCTTTGGGCCTACAGGACTTCATTTAGAATCTCACTTGGCTATACTTCATTTCACCTCGTTTATGGCCAAGAGGCTTTGCTTCCTATAGAGGTGGAACTGACTAGTTTGCGTGTTTTAGTAACCAGTCGAGAGAAAAATCAAGATAAGAAGTTAGAGGAAAGAATCTTGGATCTAGAGAGGCTGGAGTTAGACAGAGAAGCAACAGTCCAACACTATTCCATGCAGGCTGGAGAGAGGAGAAAGACATTTAATAAGAAGCTAGCTAGCAAACACATAAAGGAAGGATCACTTGTGCTACACTATGATAACCACTTTGATAACAGAAAGGATGCTAAACTTGTGTTCAAGTGAGAAGGGCCATTCATGGTCATAATGAAATATCCAAATGGAAGCTATAAGCTAGGTGGCATGGATGGGAAGGTTCACAAGACAAGGGTAAATGGATGGCGTGACTGAAGCCTTATTTTCAAAGAAATATGAACACTTTGGAGCAGTCATTCAATGAAGAGTCACCAATGAGGGGGTGCAGTCCTCCTTGCTCTATTGGACCATCATTAGCAAGCTAGAGGCATGAATGCCTCTAGCCTAAGGGGAGGGCTAATGATATGAGTTTTTTACAAACCGGATTTCTACCACAAAATTTGGCCAAAACCCCTATCAAGAGCTTACCATATCACTTTGGGTTTACTCTTTAAGCACTAGGTATGCTACATTGCTTCTCGATTATAATAACTCTAGCAAATGGGGGAACAAGTTCTTAGGAGGCATGCCAATGTAAAGGGTAAAAGGGATGGTTATCTTAGTGAATATGGAAATGGATTACACTTAGGAGTTGAGTGAGTGCATAGATTTTTCAAAGGACTAGCCTCCAACTACACATGGATTCCGCCTGCATCACTAAGTTTTGGAATATATCACCATCATAAGAGGACACCTCACCCTAGCACACAAGTCAATATCCACATCATGGTGTCATTTGGATCTTATACAAAATCTTATAAGCATGGACCCCTTTTGTCACATGCTTATATGTATTTATATATATATGGGAGACTAAAGTCAAAGCAGCTTTTGGAAGCCGTTTTTTATAACCTCAATAACTCCCAAGAAAAAGAGAATTTCAAGAAAATTCTCACTTTACCTGATTGGTTTTGACCTGGTCTACAAAGATGCAGAAGAAACTTTTTTCAGATTCTTCACGGATTTGAAGTTACGAAGGCATAGACTGCTGGCTACATGCAATTTTCTTCTCTCTTTCACCACACCAACTTTCCATTCTATCCTTCTTGTAAATATATTATAGCACCCACCTCTTGTAATCTAGCTCCCTTTCTCTATTTTGTCTACCCCCACCCTTGGCTTTTTGCATAATGACCAAGGTGGGGACTTGTCCCATCCACTATTCTCCATATTTTCAAAGATATCATATATCATCTAGGATTATGTTAATCAAGAAAATTAGCTTAATCTAACCCCTCATGGAGGCTATATAAAGAGCCCATGGAGAATAGAAAAGGGAGGGAGAAGGACAATGACAAGCACATGAGAGCACTCTAGAATACCCTCATGCTAGTCCATCTCTTTGAGGTGAGCTATGAGTGAGTTCTTTTATTATATAGTATAATGGCAAGCTTCCTCTACCTCTTCTCCTCTTATCTCCCTCTCTTCTCATCTTCTCATTCCATGTAGCATAATGGCAAGCTTCCTCTACCTCTTCTCCTCTTGTCTCCCTCTCCTCTCATCTCTTTCTCTCTCATATTCTAATATGGTGTCTAGTATATATATTCTCTCTTGTAAATTTGTGTCTTGGTTCTTTTGATTCTCTTTGAGAAAAGGGATATCCTAGCCCATCCTCCCTTTGACTAGGTGGTGCCCCTCTTTAGTTCTCTTAGTGAGGATTGGGGTGAGAGGCAACCCATTCATTGTTTTAGCCCTCAATGGGTATTAGCTGGAAGGTGGGATGGGTGTAGCTAGATGGCATTTTGGGTTTGTATACAAGCCCTTGCTGAGGATGGTGTTGGGGCAGGTCTCTCCCTGATGGCGTTGATGATAGTGAATGGATCTATCCTTTGAAATTGAAGATGGTATTAGAGGGATCCTTCTTGGAGAGCGTGGCGGTAGATAGACGGATCTGTCCTTGAGATTGAAGATGGTGTTGGACGGATCCCTCCTCATGCCCTCCAAGGTCTATACAACACAATCTTAACCTGCAAGATAAAGTTGCACACTTCCTAAGGGATATATCTACCTCTTCGTGTAGTACATGGTGCAGGTGCTAGTGGAACTGGGAGTTGGGTCAGACCTGTGGTGTTGTCCAACACTTAAGGACCCAGTTCATGCATCATTATAGGTGTGATGTGTGGCTTAGGGAGACAAGTCTAGAACTCTTGCCCTTGAGGTACCCTAAGCATGAAGTGGGGGATGGGGCTAGGTTTTTTTTTTTTTTAAACCTTGGTGTAGTGATTGTGGCACTCGAATGATTTCAAGGACTCAGTCTTTGCCTTTTCTTTATTTTTTCTCTTTTATTTTCTTTTTTATTTTTTTTTATTTTTTTTAATAGATAAACATAATCGACACCATAGATACAAGGATGCTTTCAGGCTGTACCCAGATTCTCTTCTAATGATGCATCATGGGGTGGCCTAATTTATTTTCTAAAAAAGGCATGGCTTTGCATGTAGCTCTTGAGATTAGTCCTGATGTTTAGAGGTGTGGTTAACAAAAAGGGATGTCCATACCTTGTAAACTAGCTATCCTTCATGTCTTTAAGCACCTTCATAAAAAAACAGGAAAATAACATAGCCCTCATTATTAGCCAGATCACGGCATAACTATCTATTCTTAGATTGAGATAAAAAAAGAGTGGAGGGAGGTAACACAGTATTAGTGAGTTTGGGAATCTCCCAATTCCCATTTTTTGAATACTAAAAAGGTGGCACCCAGATAACATGCCCATAAGTTTCTCAAAACCATATGATGTGACCTATCATTGGAAAGAACTTGAAAAATGGAATCTATTGAGCTATAGAGTGCTCGATTTTGAGTTATAGTGTTCAAGTTATGACAAATCCAAAGATTTGATCACATGTCCCAAACTTATGGAAAATTCCCATATTTCCCAATATGGTGTTAGGTGGGCCTCCTCGGCGAACGACTGGATTTTGTTTTAGTAGAAACCCAATAGTTCTAAGATAATTGCAAGTTGTGTTGATGAAAGCGAGGTCTCGATATAGGATGAGAAATCCTCGAGAAAGTGTGTGATTGAAGGACAAATGTCTCTTGCCTTGAAGGTTAGGCGCTCCTCAGGATTCTCTGCATTGACATTGTAGATCTTGGAAAAGTCATACCAACCATGCTCCTCCCTATTGTAATCCACTCCATGCCTGCAAGGGTAGGGCATGTAGATAGGATCATTCCTTTCGTTAGGGAGTGTGTCATAGAATGCCATCCATGCATCAACGTTTGTATCCCAAATCCTTCTCCGCCACTTGAGATGTGCTTCATAGGCTTGGACCATCTTGGAAATCTGGTATACCTTGTCCTGCAGTAGTCTGGGACCTCCCACCTCCATCGAGTGATAACTATACTCCGCACCTCGACCCATTGATTCACCAAGTTGATGGCCATTTGATTTATTTTTCCACTACTTCCATTGGTAGGACTTGGTCTAGGGCCTGTGGGTTGAGGAATAATAGCTGGAAGGTTCGGGTTTGGAGTTCTTCTTACTCCAAATACTCAGTTCCTAGGGCCAGTTGATGGGATAGCTAGGAAACTGTTGGGGTTGCACTCTAGCTCTCTTTTTTTTGCACTTGCTCCACTAATTCCCATATTCGTCTCTTAGCTGCAACGATATGCTCGGGTACTTGGCTCCCTTCTAGATCTTCCTGAGGCACATCCGATAGTGGTGGGCTAAGATCTCGGGCATGTTGCTCTTCTTCTAGCTCTTGCGGCCCTTCCTCTAGCGGTTCCTATTGTGGGGTCAGAGCTAGGGGTGGATACGGCTTCTCATGCTCTTCAAAACCTAGCTCCTTTAGCTCATTGATGGTGGAGAGGCCCGCTTGCCTCAAATATTGGCATTGTTATTTTCTCATTAGGTTGGTGGTAGTTGGAAGAGCCCGCTCTTGCAGGCCGTACTTTAGGGATTTGGTGGTCATTTCTAACTTCCTTCTCATCCTCTCCACATAATCCTCACTATCCATTTACGTTATATGGAGGATTGTGCTTAAGAAGGCTTGCCATTGTGCCTCTAAACTTGCTTCTATGGCTTCGGTTCTTGCCTTTGCCAACACCCACTCGCATTCTACTATGGCCAAGTGCTCCGCAACTTCTCACACCCGTTTGAAGTTGTGCTCTCTCCACTGTTTAGTTCTCTCTTTTAATTCCTCCTTGCCCTTTTCCATGCTTTGAGACAAAATCATTACCACATACTGTTGTTCACTCCATACTTCCAGTACCATGTGTGTTTTTTTCTTGTTTCGAAAGTTTAGCTTCTCCTCGGTTATCTCTTCCATCTTCATACCAAAAATTGCATCATGGACATTAACTTGCTAGTGTTTATGGGAGTTGTAGTGTCTAGGCAGTTGAGGTGGTCATGGCGTGGGATGTGAAGATTGATGGGAGAGGGTCCATTGGGGCCTCGCCCTTACCTGATACTATCGGGACTGCTTCAACCTCTGAGGTGATGCTGCTACTGCTTGGCTCTCCTTTCCTCCAGTGGCTTATGGTGGCTAGCTCTTCTATGCCAAAAGTCTCCTCTACTGGCCTGTGCATGGCCTTAGCCATGTCTTCATCTTTCCTTTTCCTCAACTCTTCTGCCTCTTCCCCTGCTTTTCTTTTTCTATATTCTTCAACCCTTCTTGACTCCTCTTCCACTCTCTTCAACTCAGCTGCCTCCTTGTCCCTTCTCTCATCTATGGCCCTCTTGGAATCTCTTTGGGCCCTCTTTAGCTTGGCCCATTCCTCCTTGGGCATTCTTTCTTTTGTTTCCTTTTGTGGCTTCAATGGGGTTTTCTTCTTTGGTGCCCTAGGCTCTCTCTAGCTAGACTATGTCTCTTGCTCTTCCCTATCACTTATAGTCCTCTTACTAGATTGCTCCTGCTTAGGGTATGTCAATCGATCAAGGGTCTCTCCTACTCCCCCTTCTCGTCCTTCTGTGTCCTTCAGGGCCTCTTGGATGATGGCCACTACTACTCCATCGAATGTGATGGTGGATGCCTTGGAGGAGGAATTTTCCTAGTTGACCTCGTTGTGGAGGTTAGGGACTCCCAACTTGCTACTGTTGCACCTTTGGCCAAGGATTTTGTCGAGTTTTTGATAGTCTAGCGTACGAAGGCGTTCCAATCCACCTCATCTAGCTATCCATCTGCAATGCTTTCCAGCAATGGTATCCCAATTCTGTTCATAAGAGCATTTATCTTTGCCTGCATTTTGATTTTAGGGTTTGGGATGTCTGCCAAGCTTATCCCATTCACTGTGTGCATGGCAACCTTGCTCACCCCCAGTATGTTATACACATCCCTCCTTGGGAATTTTTTAGTATTGCTAGCTAAACCTAGGGCCTTCTCCACCATTTCAGGGCTCAACTCCACCTCTACTTGGTGGATTTTTTCTACTCTTCTTATTATTATCCTACCACAGTTTCTTTCAACATTGAAGCTCCTCACAAAATTCTATGCACCTACTGTAATCGACAGCCTACCCGACCTTCTCTACATACTTCTGTAGGCTGTAGTGGTCCACGATTTGTTTTATGAATGGCTCCTCGATGATGACATCTTCTAGGTTTAGGGCATGCTTCAACGTGAACTGGTTGTAACCCTTCGTTTCTATCGTTGAGCGGTACTTTGCTTACTCTTCCTCCATGAATGGGAGCTTGCCACCTTTATCGTGCCCTACCATTTTAGGCTCCTATCATATATCATGGCTCAGCATTATTTTTCTTGAATCAACTTCCAAAAGGAGGTAGATAAAACATACATGAAAGCTCTTAAGAATGTGAAATGCTTCAGTATAGAGTAAAATTTCCGCTTCAAGAAATCCACACGATTCAAAAATATCCATGATAATTTTTCCCACATTCTAAGTCTTGTCATTTAGACATTGATTGACGTTTAAGGCATGTTTGTTTTTTTCTTTTCCAGTTTTCTTTTTATGCTTGTTTCCTTTTCACATTACCCGCTTCCCCCCCCCCCCCCCCCCGGATATGATTTAAATCCCTCATAGGATTGAAGGGCTAAGGGCGTTGAAGTGTGTTTGGGCGGGACATTACCTTGCAAAAGCCAGAGACATAGAATTGTGGGTTATATTCCAACTGAGCATGGTAGTCCATATCATGACGTCTAGTGCCTACTTGTGTGATATAGGTGAGGACATTAGTGATAAGATCACCAGAGCCAATCCTGCTATAGCAATGTGTTGCTCTTCTTCAAGGACTCGATCTAGGTAAGGGTGGCTCATGACATGCTCTTCCAATGATTGATTGTGAGTGATGGCCAATATCCTAAAAGAGGTAGGAGCTCTATAAGTGGGATCATACTCAAAGGTATTAATGACACGTCGTTGCTCAACATTGGTCATGATTTGGTAGCCTTCTTATTTCCACTAAAGTTGAAGAGCATACCATTTGCATACAAAATAGGAGTCGTTGGCAACGAGCTACTTCAACTTCTCAATTTCCAAGTCTGTGGCAAGGACTTTGCTCTTGACATAAGATTTGATCAGGTGTTGTTTGCGTGCTTGTTCAATGGAGAGCTCGGTGGCAATGACTGCCTCGGTTGCCTGGGAAGTTTTGACAAATACAAATTCAAATTCCTCCCAATAGCAAGTTAACGTTCGCACTTTCATCATTAAAGGCTTGTCTCCTAAGTCCAACCAATCGTAAATTTTAGCAAGCATGGTAAACATGGCATTTCAGTATCTGAGAGGTAGAGGCTACCAAGTCATCACTTGTATTCTTAGCTAAGTCGGTGGCGGCCAAGGTTAGAATGAATCTCCACTGGTAAGAGGGTGTAAGGCCGACAGGTGGGTGAGGGCTGAACAATAGGGTGTTGCTCTGCTGGTTGCAATTCTAGCATTGGTGCACTAGGGGTGGCCTGTGGGGTGGGTGGCATGCTACCAATTGTTTGGGTGGCGGTTGTGATACTAGAGCAAGGTGAGGTTCAGGAAGTAAATTAGAAGTAGCAAGCTGCGGTTTGGATTGATAGACTTGTTGAGTTGTGATGGGTTTAGGTTTTGGAAGGGCAATGTGCCTTGTAGCCTGGGGCTTTCGTGGCATTGATGCTTGATTAATCTTGATGCTCCATGTGGTCAAGCTTGAGCGTGGCATTTGGGTAGTGTGCTTGGCCATCTTGACTTTAGGTACCCAAATCCAGGTATTACCATCATAATAGCCTTGTGCTTGCAATAAGGTCTTGGGAACCCATTGCGACTTGACCATTTGTCGATGCTTGTAGCTCCCTCTAGGCCTCTTAGGTTTCAAGGGAAGATTTCTAGCCTGGCTAGTACATAGTTGGGCATTCTTTGACAGAAGTTTTGGATGTTTTGGCACCCATTGGAGCTAGTGTTCAAGGGTTTTAGCTTTGTGGTTGGCTTTTTGCTAGTGTTGAGGTTTGGCGAGTGATGACAAATTACAACCCCCCTCCCTAGGCTCGATGGTGGATTTCTCTATTGGTGGCTTTGTCGACTGTGATGGGGCTACACAGCCCTCGTTGAAAGCTATGATAATTCATGCGTTGTCAATGGCCAAGTGGATGCACTGTGACTAGTAGTTGATATTACAGTAGGCTTGATTCTAAAAGGTTTTTCCTAATAGTGATTCTGAGCCTATACCTTTTGTGTTTGGCAGCACATGAAATGTTATAGGTAAGCTTTCAAAATTGATAGAGATTGCAACTCTACACTTTTCCAGAAGTGCATATGATCAGCCGTTGCCAAACGGGTTGAATGTGGTGTTAGTGGGCTCTAATTATGGTCTACCGATTTGAGTCAAATGATTGTGAGTTAGGATATTAAAAAGAGCACCTTCATCAATCAATGCATCAATGGCACATGTTTGCTGGGTTGTAAAGGTCATGCGTAGGTAAGCCGTAGCTACTACTTCCTCATCCTCTGCTTCCTTCTTTGTGTAATGGTGGCTATGTGTACATTGATAGGGGTTCTAACATCGGGGAATCATGAAGTGAATGCATAGAAGGGTATTACTTTTTAATGTAGCTACCATTAAAGAAGCATATGCCCTTACCTTCTAGGGTTTCAAGTTTCACATTACCGGATCAGCTTATGGTGCAGACTACGAAAGGTCCTAACCCCCTAAACTTCATTTTCTGTTTATGTCCCCTGACTGAGTACAACAGTACTAAGTCTCCTTGTTCAAATGCGCATTGATGCTTAACGTGTTTGTCAAACCAGCTCTTGCGTTGTGCCTTTTCACAGATCAACACATGGGTGGCTAGAAGCCGAGTCTTCAATTAGCATTCTAGCTCAACTAGATGTTTCATCCATCCTTCCTTCCCCTCCCATCTCTCTTGAATGGTGACTCTTAAGCTAGGTACGAAGAGCTCTACAAGTAGAATTGCCTTTTTTCCATAGGTCAACTTGAAGGGGGTCTGTCGTCCCATAGCCGTTTTATAGGCTATCCAATAGGCCCATTAGGCTGTCATTAGCTTTTTATCCCAGTCACTGTGCAAAGCAGAGACTACCTTGGTTAGGACATTTACCAGGATCTTATTTGTTGGTTCTGCTTGGCCATTCACATACTGGTAGTAGGGTGAGGATTTTCTATGGATGATTAGGACGGTGGACAACAATCACCTAGTTGATGAAGTGTGTCCCTTGATCACTCACAAGTTCGATGGGACAGCCAAATCGACAGATTACCTGCTCCCATAAAAACTTAGCAGTGGTTCATCGTTATTCTTTTGGGTGGCTCAAGCTTCTACCCACTCCATGAGATAATCTATGGCAACGATGATGTATTTGGCTTGTGAATATTGAGCTGCGAGATTGATAGGCCCAATGAAGTCGATCCCCCATTTCTCAAATGGTTGTCATGCTATAATGGGACTTGGCTCTATTTTGTCCTTGCAAACTGGCACCTTGGCCTATTGGCACTTATCATAGTGTTTTATGAACCGTGCCGCATCTCATTAAAGTGTGGGCCACCATAGTTAAGACTGCAGCACCTTGCAAGTTGTTGTCATATCTCCACTAAAGTGTCATCTTGCGATTCCTCTGTGCACCTCAACTAGTACATCGTGCATTTCGTGCTCACACATGCACCTCCACATCAACGCATCTTGCCCTAGCTGATAGAGTTTGCCTATTATTAATTGATAGGGTAAGATTTTGAGAATGAGCTGCCTCGGTCGGGCCTTTTCTATGGGTCGATCAGGTAGTCCGTGATCCCACACTTGGACTATATCATTTGCCAAGTATGGTGTCAAGTCGGCTCTAAATAGATCTCTTTTGCTAGATAGGGCGAATAGATGTGAGTTAGGTATTCGTCGGGTAATTTATCTCCAATGGACCAGTGGCTTCTCCCATGGGTATGTGAGACATATGATTAGCCATATAGTGTTGTTTTCCCTTGCGTACGACAATAGAAAAATCAAATTCAAGAAGCAGAAGTAACCATAATGCAATGTGTCCTGTAGCGTAGCATTTGTTTACTAGATACATCAAGGCTTAATGGTCAACAAAGAAAATAAAGGGCATAGCCAAAAGATAATGCCACAATTTCTTTACAACAAAAAAATGGGTAACCCCTCTCGTTTGGTTGTGGAGTAATTCATTTCTATATCTGTGAGTTTTCTGCTATCAAAGCTCATTGGATAGACTAAATTGTGGATACCACGCTGGCACAATATAACTTCCACGGTGAATTTCGAAACATCACTATGAACATGGAAGGCTATGTTCCAGTCTAGGGCACTTAAGATTGGTGCGGTGGTTAGAGTCCTTTTCAATTCCTCATATGCATGTTGGCATTTCTGAGTCCATTCAAATATTATCAATAGCTTATGCAGGGTTCTAGCGATCAATGCATAGTTTAGCACAAACCGTCCATAGTATCCTATATGGCCGAGGAAGCACTGAACTCCCTTATAATGGGTTGGGGGTGGAAGATCAACAATAACCCTGACCTTTGAGAAGTCAGTGGCAATGCCATTCTTGGATACCACATGCCCTAGGATGCATTCGTGCTTTACCTAGAACTGGCACTTTAAGGGTTTTAATGAGAGACAATATAGTCTCCATCATTCAAAGACTTCTCGGAGTTTATCTAAGTGTTCTTTCTAGTTAGAGTAAACACATAAGTCGTCAACAAATACTTCTAATTGTTTCCTGATCATGTCTTTGAATATTGCACACATGAGCCTCTAAAAAGTAGCACGTGCGTTAGTCAACCCGAAAGGCATGACATGTAGGTGAAGACGCCCCAGTCAATGGCGAAAGGAGTCTTGTGCCTATCATTACTATGCACTTCCACCTGATTGTATCCTGAGAAGCCATCCAAAAAATTATAGGCCTCTTTGCCCGCTACTCTCTCGAGCATGTGTTCGGTGTATGGCAGTTGATAATTGTCTCTCTTAGTAGCATCATTTACTTTCTTGAAGTTGACACACACTCTGATCTTTCCATTCTTCTTCAATATGATTACTATGCATGAGATCCAGTCTGTATGCTCAATCTCATAAATGAATCCTGCCCTTATCAGCTTGTCAATTTCTTCCTTGACCATGTGAGCATGCTTGGGATTCATAGGGTACGGTCGCTGCTTGACCAGCATTGCATCAAGGGTCATGGGGATATTATGAGTTACGACACTTGGATCTACCCCTTTCAGCTCATCGAGCGACCAAGAAAAGATGTCCCTGAACTCTCGCAAGATAGCTATGAGACTTACCTCCTCTTCCTCGATCAAGTCATTGACAATAAAGATAGGTCGAGATGTCTCCCCTTCCTTAGCTAGATTAACCTCCTTGACTTTGAATGGTCCTTCTATTGGTTCACTTTCTTGCCCTTACCGTTTGGCTCCTAGCAAGATCATTACCTTGTTGCCTTTCTTAAACTTAGTAAATCACTTTGGCAGGTCTTGTGGCTTCCTTTGCTCTTCAGCCTGAATATCCCTAGGCTGTTTGTGTTGTTCTTTCTTCAACCTTTGGTGCCTAAGATGGACTGGTAGGTCCCCTTTGGTGTATCTGGTCTTAGGTGCTTGTGGCACCTCAAGATCACTATCTAAAATTACCTTTAACTTAGAATCAAACCCTCTTTCTTTGCTAGAAGAGGAAATCTAGCCTGCTGGTTGTAGTTCAGATGGTGACTCTATCCTAAGCACTGGCAAAGCACTCGACTGGGTAATGCCTGCTTGGTCATAGTCAATTGCCTTTACGCGCTCCAACCAGAATCGATTGCAATCCATGTGCATGACTCCTCTCTTGATTCTAAAAGCATTCTTCCTATGCGGGTTGGAGTTAGCTTGAATTTGCTCTATCACCCTTCCATCATTGTCATATTCTACCATGTCAATCTCTCCTTCACTTCCATCATTGAAGGAACAACAATCCTCGTATTCTTTACTAGAACCATCCTCCTCTGACTGCTCATCATCTCTTAGGTCTTGATAGGGTCTCTCCTTCTATTCACTGACTAGGGCCCAATTGTACGTTAAGTTTAAGTCGCTCACTTTGGTCCATTGCCACTTAGGTTTGTCCAAGATATCTTGGAGAGATTTAAGGTTAGCGGATAGATTGCTAGCCAACTTTCTTGTCAAATATTCTAGGATCTCTAGGAGTTCTCTCTTATTACTTGGGATGTGGAGCTCGATGGGGTTGGATTGTCCACTCGAGCTTTTGGCCATCATGCAGATTGGCACTGAGGGTGTGTTTTTGGGCTTATCAACTATCCTAGTAGCTTGCTTGTACTCATTGTTTGAAAATGGCAGATCAATGGTGGCGAGCACATGCATCCAATCTTGCTCACCCTCGAGGCAAGGGATATATTTGGTCAGTGGCCCAAAAGATTTTCCAATTTGTGCATCACCCTTCAGCACGGTGGAGATGGTGTCCAGGTTGATTGGTGTGGTATTTCATGTACCCTTCTCTACCTTGATTGCCTTCACTTGATTTCCTAAGAAGATTAGACGATTGCCCCAATAGTCTTCTACGACCCATGCATTGTGCCTCTAGGGTCGACCTAATAGGATGTCATAGTCCACTCCCTTCATGACTATCAAGTCAACAGAGAATTGGATTCCTGTAATCTTCAAGGGCCAATTCTTTAACACTCCAAATGCCGCACTTTCATTTCATTGGCTACGGTGAAATTGAACCTAGTATTCTCAACACATGTGTTACCCCAGTTGAAGAGTACTGCGTGGCTCAGTACACTAACTCCTGCTCCTGTATCCTCACAATTCCTTTTCTTGTGATGTCTCCAAGAGTGATCGGTAAGACTGCATGCATTTTGGTGCCTTCCCAAAAAGCATTAACATATAGGGACTTTGGCACTAAGTGCAATGTCAGGCTATCTGAGTTACTGCATCAGGATCATGTAGATCAGCTGTCCCTTGCTCAATTGGTCCTTTGATCCACTGTTGTAGTTCTTGCCATAGCATTGGATGTGGTCTAAGCAGATCTCCTATGCTTAGAGTCACCGAGGTGGTCACAAGAGTGGTGACGAGGTCGTTAGCTGCTTGCCTCTCTCCTAACAATGTGTTTCTTGGCCAATGGCTCTAACTAGTTTGCTGGCCCACAACATGTAGACTCTGTTTAAGCGGCACTACTTGTGGCACACCCACATCTGTTGACTTTTGTTGTGGAGTTGAGATGGATGTTATTACGCTTGAGATATCATACCTCACGTTCCAATATGGGCTCAACATCCTTTAGGTGCTCTTGGGCTTTTTTAACCCACTCCCTAACCTTTTTGATAGCCTCGAGTTGGCATTTTGGGTCAGGGTACTCCTCAACCTTTGCACTCCCCTTCTCTACCATCTTCGAAGCTGATGTTTTTGCCTTTGTGTGTGTCACCTTCTTTCTGGCAAGGCAACGCCATGGCACTCTTGATTTTTAGTGTGACCTTTGTGTCAACTTTCTTTCTCCTTTGCCTATGACTTTTCTTTCCAATTGAGGCTACATCTAAGTCGCTGGGTCTAGGTAGTGATATGCCAGCCTGTTCTATTTGTGCGCAGGTTATGATATGCAACAGGATGGTTGTGTTCTCTCTATTAAATGTCTCAACTCCAAATAGCCCCAATGGTACTAATGACACACTGTAGGCATCTAAGATCATTTGCTCCTATTTAGGGTAGCATGAGGAGATGTGTCCTGGGTGACCTTAGTTCCAATACGAGATTGGTTCTTGGGTTTGCCCTCAAAAGCCTCTGCCTCTATCTCTACCTAGTGCCATCACTGATATTGGTCGATAATCCATAAGGATTGCATTTCCCTCTTCATCATACGACACGTAGGGATGCATATAAGGCTCTTCGTTGTTTGGCTCCTCCACGTAGTCGACTAAAGCATTACTCAATGGATGGGTCATGTAGGGTCCAAGAGATCTAGGTATGCATGTGGGTTTCATCTCCATCCTATGAATGGCTAGTTTGGCATCATTAGGTGTTGGGAGAGCCAATGGGGCTCCCCTCCCGAAGAAAAGTTTTGTAGCCTATTCATCAGGTAATCCGAACCCACCACAATCGGTAGTACTCATTTGATGTTGAAACTCTCTCAGAGTTTCTAGTATTTGTCTCATCTCTTTAAGCTGTCGTCCACTCTGATTGCCTTGACTTTCTACTTGACGTTCATCAGTCGCACCAGAAGGTAATCGGAGTAACCAAGCTTAGAGAATCTCTTAATGAAGAGACTCTTGAGGTTTTTGAAGTCAATCTGCTCATCAGCAGCATCCAAACTTGTGTACCAGGTCTTACCTTTATCTCCTAAGCATAGACCGAAAGCTCGTGAGTCCAAAGTAAGATCGGTGAGGTCGTTGGCCTTGCAAACTTTCTCAAACTACTCTTTGAAGCTATATGGATCATTGTTTTGTTGGTACATGTTTAGCTTCTTAGCCATGACAAGGATTCTTGATTAGCTCTTAGAGCCCTGGTTAACCCCTAATCTTGCAAGCAACGAGGGTGCCATTGCAATAACGCTCTACTCTGATGATGCGTTGTCTAGCAGTCGCTTTGTAAGAAGCTTGCTCAATATGAGATTTCCTTTCAACGTTCTTTTTCTTTCTGTGTTAGGTCCTATCCTATTTCTGCTTGCTAGGGCTAGCACTCATTGAATCTCACACATTTTTAATTTTTGTTGCAAGCTTCTAGCTTGTTGTTTTTGATTGTATGCCACTATGCCTTGTAGAGCTTCCCACGCTAGTTTCCTCTCCTCTTTGAGGTCCACTATAATATCCTCAGATGGTCTATCGTGGTGATCCATTAGGGTTTGCAAGTTGTACTTGCTCATCATATATTGGATTTCATCTAGGAAATCCCCCATATAAAGCTCTTCATTACGTCTACGGTTCATGTTGGTCTCTACCATATCTGCAGTCTCTTATTCCACCAGGGTGTTGACAAGGCTGATTAAATCGATTAGATTCATGCCTGCAATGATGTCAGGTCTCTGATTCATCTAGCTCCTATGTCACGTCTCCCTCTTAGTCCGTCCTACCACTTGGGGTTCTCGATTACCCATCCAAGTTTCAGGGTCTTTTGCTATTAGTGGTTTCGTTCAGTTTATTGAGTCTAAGTGAGTTCTTTAAGTTCACTCAGTGTGTGTGGTGCTCTTTTCCGTGCACTGTGCGAAATCAGACTTTCGACTTTTCAATGCACTTCAAGTGATAACATCAATGTGGGGTGCAGATGCAGAATGGAAAATGAAACTCACGCTATTCCCCTTTTCGTTCGCAGCCTAATGTGGCTCTAAGCGTGATCTCTGGCTACTCCTAAGAATTGTCTAGGGTCTTTACTTCTCCTCTCTACTCACTTTGGGTAGAATTGAAATCTATGAGTTGGTTCCGGCTCTAACTGGTGTTGGACTCTCGACTAGGCTACTAGAGGTTACTTCTAGGCCGTAGGTCACAATCTCTCGTATTCTTGGCTTCTGTAAGATGTATCATTTATTTCAAGGGGTTGTGGGGTCTAGTTCAATTGTTTCTGGTCACACAGGCTGGGTGATTTGTCCCTATTTTTATTTTTCCCTATTGGTCAGATTCCCAAAATTGGATGGTCCAAATATGGGTGCCAACTACAGCGGGCAGAAACACAGATGTTGACGCAATCAATGCCAGGGGTCCCTAGGGTTTACGACATAACTTGTAACCTTCCAAAACAAGCGAATAGAGCATAAGGAAGATCTAGAGGTACATGGAATGAAAGATGGACTCGAAATCAACATGTTTGATTCATTTTGTATGTGTAGCTCTCTTTCTCTCTCAAGCTCTCTCTCTCACGATGCTAAAGTGCAGAAATGAGCTCTCCCCTATTGGTTTTGGGCTTTTAGGGTCTTGTCTAGCCATCCTTAACCTTCCAACTCCATGTCTTACATGCATTAAACCTCAAAACTCATTTTTACCCTTTTCTTTTCCATGTCCTGCATGTTTCACAGTTGCAAAACCTTATTGTTTCCCTATTTTTCCTACAAGTTCTTGGTCCTAATCTACCTAAATGCAACCAATAATCACAAAATAGTCCCTAGGCTAAAGTAATCTACTTGTCTACTTATCAAAAACTCCAAACACTTGTTTCGAAGCACCTAAATCTCCTACCTATATCAAGCACCGGTTCGGGGGTGAAATCCTACTTCAATGTTGGATTTGAAGTATGCAAATGCTGAAGGCTCGAATCTATTGGTCTCGACAATGGAACCAAAATGTTGGGGGACTCACACTTAACCACCAAGACCCATGGACCACTTATTCTTTCAATCATTTCAAGCAAAGCACTAATGGTTACCTCTCACATAGCTGACATGCTATCTCTCTCTATGAGTATAGTGAGCTTACCTCAAAGCCGCATTGAGTACGCTCCTCCCTCATGCACAATGGTAACTCCAGGATTCGTGATGCAAGCTCGAGCAAAATCAACCCCTCTCCCTCAATCTCCATCCTTCATAGCCATGTGAGATAAGAGAAGAGGAGAGAATAGAAGAAGTAGAGAGGAAATGATGGAGAGTTTCTTCTCCAAGATCCCTCACCCTCACAGACTCACTCCCTCACTCTCTCGCTCAAGCACAAGCAAGAAGGCAAGAAGAATAATAATAAATTTTGCTACACACCAAAGAATGAGCTTCTCATTCACTTTTTGAGTTTATATACAAGACCCTTATCCCTTTTGGGTAGTCATCCCCTCTTTTACATAACCGCATGGCCTAGGCTCTCTTTCCTATTGTCCTCCTATCTTCCTAGCTTCCTTTCTACTGCCGTCTATACTTAGAATTTTCACTGAAGAGAGTCTCGTGCTCTTTTACAAGGATTTTGGCTGTGCCTTTACATTCAAAGGTGCACCTTCTCTTTTTTCGCAATTTTTAGGCACCAATGGATTGTGCCTTGGACTTCTTGTGGCCATGCATGCACTTTTGGGCTCTTCTAGGTCCGATTTCCTTTTGGACTGCCTCTTTCAGCTCTGGACTTGCGCTTTTTCATTTTTTCACTTTTTTTGTCTTTTCTGGTGTGTTGAGGTTAACATTATCTTATGCTGAGATTAACAACAAAAAAGAATCTAGTGTATGTTGGCCAGATAGTAGAGCAATGGCTGCAAGCTCAATTTAATGCAAAAGGTTGTTTTGTGGAATACTTTAATGATAAGTGTAAGTTGGTCACAAAGGAAAGTAGAGTTGGTTGCATGTTCACTTTAGATGTTAGAATTTCTACAATGAATGTTGCTATGTATGCTAAAGGCAAAGAAGTGCTTGTTGCAGACATTGAAATATGGCACAAATGTGTTAGGTATGCAATTGTATTCAAAGCATAATTTGATTATAGGTTTGCTTACTTTTAGAGTTGCAAAATTTCATAAAGTGTATGAAGCATGTCAATTTGGTAAGTAGTCAAGACAACCTTTTTGTATGATAGAGATATGAGCAAGAATATACTTGATATTTTGCATACACATATTTGGGGGCCTATAAAAATATATCTCTTAGTGGCAACAAATATTCTGTCACATTTATTGATAATTGCTCAAGAAAGTTGTGGGTGTATTTTACAAAGAAAAAGAGTGATGTGTTTGAGCACTTCAAAACTTTCAAGGTTGCTATTGAAACAGAAACACACTTGAAAGTTAAGTGCTTGAGGTCACATGGAGAGGGAGATCATCTCTCTAATTAGTTCAATAAATTCTTGAGGTCTCATGGATAAAGAGACCGTTTACTTGTAGGAATATCCCAACCCTTGGTGTAAGAGACTAAGGAGTAGCCCCACATCTTTAGGTGCATCTATAAGTGTTGTACATAAAGACAAAGGAAAAAAGAAAGTGTCAAATAGTAATGATGCATTAACTAGTCATTAGGGATTTGATGGAGATGCCAATGGTTTAGAGAGTTTGGATAATGAGCTTGGTATTCCTTTAGTCAAAGCACCAAGTGTACAAAGAGCACATGGTAATGTAAAGGCTCCACTCAATGATCCAGTGGTATGTATATCTAGGAGGGTCAGATACCCTATTAAAAGATTTGGTTTTTAAGGTTACACATCTCACCATTATACGTATATGATAAATTTGGTTGAGGATATGGAGCCCACTTCTTTTGAGAAGGTTGTTGGTCATGCTCATTTGGATGCAACAAATGGATCAAGAGATGGTTGCATTAGAGAGACTAATAACACTTGGGATATAGTACCATTGTCTAAGCAACTGTACACGTGTGTGACATTCAATAAGTTTGTGTAGTTAGTGACTTAACCACAATTAGTCTTGGTTAGTCATACCTATGTGTGTAAGTCTCTTTCAGTTAGTATGATGGAAGAATAATGGAAGAACAACAACAATGAGCTGAGGCTCATCTTCAGCTCCACTTTGTCTCTCTCCCTCTCTTCCAACATACTTGCATCAAGCATATCAATGTCAAGTAGGACCAATGATTGATCATGAATCTTCAAGAAGAGAAAGATATGAACTACTGCCCTCAATTCTTTGTTTGGGCTGCCTATTTCAGCCCACTTGTATCACATAATCAAGTCAAGAAGGCTTCTAGATACTGCTCTCTTCAAGTTTCTACAATGCTGGCTTCCAAGAGCAAGAATGAGCCCCTTGTTATGATAAGATTAGACAAGAATGCAAGGAGATGAGCTTCAGCCCTTTAGATTACAGGTTTGGACATCCAATAGTAATCCTCATTCAACTCTTAAAGAACTCAAGAGAGTAAATTGGATGGCTCTCTTGGCATGGGAGATCAGACTCAACATATAGAAGAATATTCAAGTCAAGAATAAAACCTTCTTCAAGAATCATCAGAGAGCCCCCTTGTAAGTATGCATTACTGCCCTTAAATACACAGTTCAACCCTGTTTTGCACAGCCAAGAGTGGCCTTCCAATTTGTCAGTGCATGGGAAGAGTGGTACTTACATGTCAAGTGGAGTCCGCTTCACTTGCTTGTGGTTGCATGGCTTGAGCTCCTCCTTTGTGTGGTGATTTGGACACCTCTCTCGCTCCTCCATCCATGGCGCCCTGTTTCAGTCCAAAGAACTTCCCTAAAAATACAGCGCTTATCATGTTTCCCTCTTGTTTTCTTTCTTAACTATTCAATATTAGTCACACAAGTAAGTTGCAAGACATATACAATGCCCTATGCTCACAAACATAGTAAACTTCATGAACTTTAGTGGTTCTTCTTTATAATGAACTTGTGAGACATGTTTTTGGAGTATCTACATCAGTGACACATATAATTAGGGCCTTAACCAAGCCATATGATTGTCCATGATAACATACACCATGACATATGTAGCATGACTTACAGAACTTCATTTTCTCAAGTAGTGAATGTACTTTCTTAGAGAGGAAAGGTTTCAAACTAGAAGTCATCACATATTGCCAATTAACCAAGTTGAATATTTCTTCTAAAACAATGAATGATTTATAGAGCATACATCATGTCCCATGGAGCAGCCTTAGGTGTCTTAGTCTCGATGAAGCATGAAAAAAACCTTACAACTTGTCCTTATCAAGAGCTGGCAAGACAATCATATAGACAACCAAATTGTAATTTTCACATCATGAGCCTTGAATCTCATGACACCGTGTGTGGACACTACAATTGCCGATGCATGCTTGAGTTTTATCACAAGCATGGTCTATAATGATGAATTCTCATCAAGGTTGTCACCTCTTTCATTAAGCATCTTTGTGTCACTGCCATTAATGCATTAGCATCAAAGACTACTGGATCAAGTTCTGTAACTATTATACGATTAGTGAGATAGTTATTTGGCTCAGAACGAATGGATAACCATGCTGAAATAGCAAGAACAGAAGTGACTGCATTCAATGGTCGAACAAGCATAAGTGCTCAATTATTGGACTTGGTGGGGAATGTGAAGGCTATGCATTGCAATTTGTTGACCATTCTCAGGGTGGATCAATCACTGCTCTAACTACAAATTCGACTTAATGCACAATATCCGCAACTACATGTGTATGGAAGGAGCTTTTGACTAAGGGGAGATTGATTATATAAAAGATTATGATGTAATTATCAATTTCTCTAATCATAAGGATATCTTGGGATTCATCACAACCCATCAGTTGGGCATGGAAGTCGTGGTGGGCCAACATGTGATTGCTCAAGTACTGAATGTGGTAAAGAGCGATGGGATAGTGGACCTAATGCTTCGACTAGAACTTTTGTATTCTAAGCAAGCCTCAAGTATAGTTCCAAAGAAGGCTAGTCACAAGAGAAGTATTGCGGGTCTTAAGGTTCAACAAGCAACATCTTTTGTCATTGAATTGATCAAGGAAAAATATATGGTTTTATCACTGCTAGAGCATGATAATATAATTGCATTTGCTACGACTACAATTTACGTGTGGATCTTCATTACACACACACACACTTGCTTAGAGGATTGATGTAACTGTGGGAGCATTTCCAGACTCATCGGGAAGGTTTCTTGTGCTTCTCACAAGTTTCAGTGATCCAACATCCAAGTGCATGCCCAAACACCAAAAGTCCTTATCTAAATATGAGGTTGTAAATCTGGAAGGTTGCTTGTGCTTCTCACAAGTTTAAGTGATCCAACATCCAAGCACATGCCCAAATGCCTATAGTCCTTGTCTAAATATGAGGCTGATTCTATAATAAAAGGAGAGCAAAATCATGCTCTTTTTGCAGGTAGTTTCAGTATAGCTAATGGAAATACAGTGAAATTTGGAAAGGGCTTACTTGACTGAGTGCATACAATAGAGGCAAAGGGTGATCATGCTTACGTAGTGGCAAGAGACAACTGTAGTGACGTGGATGGCTTGCGACATATTCTGAGAAGGTTGTGAGAAAGCATGAGGATCAGCAACAGACGACGTAATCACTGATGACAATTAGAGTCAAAAATAAAGAATGCTTAAAAAAAAAAAGCTTTTGTTGTGGCGCCTCAAACAGAAAAAGTAGAACGATATTATGAACAATGCGTTTTGAAGCTTTACACGGTGGCAAACAATTATAAAAGGCATCGGAGAGCTCTGCAGATCGGAAGGAGGACTAGAAGGTGATGACGAAGGGAAAGGAGGACCAGAAGGTGATGATGAAGGGGAAGGAGGACCAAAAGGTGACGACAAAGGGGAAGGACAGAAGAAGGTGGTGACATAGAAGGACGAGAAGATGACAGATGTAGGTTGGGAAGTTCGGTGAGCTCTGCACACGACTTCTATTCCATATTGAAGGACATCCCGATGATTGATGCATCGCCTTCCCTGACAGCGCCTCCATCATGTTTTTCCGTGACGAAGCTCGACCAGCACTTGGTATATTAAGGCCGACCCTTCTCTGCCACCATGCCAACACTATTCGGGAGCACTTACCAAATCTCTACTTGTTTATAAGGCTTGCCTGCACAGTCCCTTGGCATCATATGAAGCTACACTATATCTTGTGCATCAACTTTGTATGGGACAAATACTATGATATTACAATACCAAAGGTGGTACCCCGCTATCGTATTCTATTACAGTTGCAACGAAGCCTCGGACAAGTTAGACGTTTCAAGTCTCTATTATGAACTAGATTCTGGAGCTTTGTAAGCTTACTGCAATGTCACCTTTGGACGGATGATATGTATCAGATTAAATCTGAAGATTGAAAGCTTCCGTTTGAGGATAATACAATGTCCCTCTAACCACATATGAATTTTAAAGTTGGATCTATCACAAATATTTGAAGTCATATTGGCAAGGAAAAGGCCTTCCTCAACCTTTGGGTCCTTAATTCTTGGAAGTACCATATCTACATTGTTAAAAACACCTTCTAATCACTTTCCCTTCATGCATAACTACGACAATTACCCTCTCTTGTAAGCAAGGAGCCTTGAATATCTTTGAGAAAGATTCATGAAATTTATTCTTGAATGCATCAAATAAAGAATTTGGTGAATTGGATCTTGTGAATATGGAAATTCTTGTTTCCATTTTCACATTATCATGTCCTCACTTGTATTCGATCGAATGTGAATTCTAGATACTCTGTTACTTATAATATTCATCACCTTTTGCTTCCATCTTGCTAAACATCCCTACGGTGAGCAACATTCACGAACCCCTGTGTGAACCTCATGCGACACTGTGCCCCTTCAATGTTGACTAAAAATCTTTTGAGCCAAAAAGTTTATAGATAAGTACACACACACACACAACTTCCACACACACAAAATCATATATAAAAATTTCTCTCTTATAATGAAAATTGAGAATGAATCTCTCTCTCTCTCTCTCTCTCTCTCTCTCTCTCTCTCTCTCTCTCTCTCTCTCTCTCTCTCTCTCTCTCTCTCTCTCTCTCTCTGTGTGTGTATATATGTATACATATATATATATCATTCCCTTACAAATGTGTGTGTGTATACACATGTAGCTAAATTATAATTGACAAATTTCACAAATCTAAAATCAATCCTACATATCATCTCTGCAATGCTCCCAATCCGCCTTTGTTTCTTCTTTCAAGAAACAAAAGTTGAAAAAAAAAACTCATTTTTCCAAATAAATCTATTATTACACATATACTACTTTAAAAGTGCTTTTCCTAAATCTCTCTCTCTTTATATATATAGACAAATGTAAACTTTCTAGTTCATCCCATACATCAAAAGATTTCCCTTTCTCCTTGTCATTATCTTTAGCAATTTTTTATGCTCTCAATATTGAGGAAATGGAGCCATTCCTTTCTTAATATTTGGGGAATTTAAAGGAATGGGCAAAGTAGGCTAATCTTTCGAATTAGGTGGTGAATCTATCATATATTTTTCTATATCATGATCTTCTGAATGTTTTGGCAAAGATCTCTCTTGTTTTGGAGTTTCAAGCGAAGCACCATTAGGCTCCCCTATTTCTTATCTAAAATAATTGTCGGGTTTGATTTTGAATGAGCTATTGGCCCAATCATTACATCCAAATTAAAGGCAACATGTTTTTCCTAGTGGTATTTTCTCCAAATCCTCTACAATTTCTACTAGGTTTGCAATTGGGTCAGTCTTACCCTTACCGTTACCTTGGCTTTGTGAAGATGTACCTTCCCATGCAATCCTTCTCATAATGGCCTTCAAGCCACATTTGGCACATAAAGGGACATAATCTTTTCTTTTCTGCTCATTTGGGCAAAACCTAGCCACATGTCCAGGTTACTCACATCTCCAGCAAACCACACTTGTTCCTGTGTTATTCTTCTTTCTAAAATTAGGATTTCTATACGGTGAAGATTTCCTCTCATTGGAGAATATCCTCCTTGTCCTTGATTTCTAGGCACTACTTCAGGTGTGCCTTGGGGTGGCATATCTCTCAACATGAATGGTCTATTAGAATGTCCTATTGGGCAAGTCACATTTTGACTATCCATGTACTTATAATTTGTTTGCATTTGGGCTGATTATTGTTTTAAATGAGTTTGCTTAATCCAACATTGACCCTTCACATGATTGTTTCTCAATAATAGTCGTAGAGAAAATTTCTTGGCTGATCAGGAACCACTCTACTTGGTGTGGGGCATTCTATTGCTAAATGCCTGAAACTATGACATTTCCCACACCAAGTGTTGGACCTTGTATATATATATATATATATATATATAAGACTTATAAACATTTAAGAAGTGTTAATCTGGGCAGGTGCCTAAGAAGTTCACGTATGACATGATGCTTTGGTGATTACATAAGGAATATGATCAACCTTATTACCATGCTAGGATTAACCAATGTCTAAGAAGTTCTCGGATGATAGGATACTTTATTAACACAAAGAACATGTATATTGAGCCTTAATTGGTCTAAGAGGAATCATGAAGCGTTGAAAGAAGGAATATTTGAACCCTAAGTATACATACAAGTCTAACAATTGGAGTGTGCGCGTGTGAGGAAATGGGGCGCACGTCACGGCTACTTTAACAAGCTGCTGAGAGGGAGGAATTGATGGGTGGTCATGTCGAGATGGAGACGAGGATGATGGTGGAGGGCTTGATTGCGCTGCCGCGAGCGTCTCTTCTCGACCACTCTACATAGCACCAAATCAGAGCTGGAGATCATAGTCTCGTTCACAGTTTGTGATCCTTGTCTGGTGACAGCTAGATCTCGATCGTGATTGTGAGCCGCTGCTGCTGCTGCAACATGATCGTCATTGTGGATGATGTAAAACTCGTGCATGACCCAGTCTGTCCTATCGCCATTGGGAGCGCGGCCTCTGTAAAACACCAACGTCTTCTTCCACCCTGAGTACCGCTGCATATTCTGCACCCTCTTCTGATCGATCCCTGATATCGCCCTATATTCATGAGTGAAATTGGACTGGCTCACTGGCCTGTCTCTGCCGGTGGCCTTCCAGTAGCCCGAGGGGGAGGCCCTGTTGGCACGCGTACCCTTCCCGCGGGGATACTTCCGGTCGATGCGATGGAAATAATACCCCTCCCTACAATCATGACCTGCAGGTGCTTGACGGTCATGATCTGCGTGCTCTAATTGATGATCCGGAGTATCGTAGTACTGCAGCTGGGGGCCGTGGAGTGCTGCTGAAGGGAGCAGCTCCCATGGATCGTGTTTGTAGAGATCCAGGTCTGCAATCACGTCCTTAAGTTTCGGGGAAGATCTGCTGACGTTGAGTGTGCCCTGGAGCCTCCTCCACAGGTAGAACCACACCAGCTCCTGATCGGTGGGGTGGAAGCGGAAGCCGGGCGGAAGCAGCTCGGATGTCGATAGGCAATCATGTATGGCCACAATATCAATAGTAGCTGTACTATTGTTAGCACTGCTAGTATTCTTAGTATTCTTATCATTCTGGTCTCTGTCACCACTACGATCGATGACAAAAGTACACATGATTATCTAATCGAGACAAGATGGGGGAAAGAACACGAATGCGACTACGGAAAGTGGCCCAATCAAAATACCTTCATCTATATATACGTCGACGACTCGACGCTGAAGTTAGAGTTCCGTCCGCGACACGTTATCGACACGCTAATTACGTGGGCGACAAGCTGAACAAGTACGCACGCAGTGACGCATCGCGAACTTTGGAAGCTTCATTTTCTTTTTAGTTTCCGCGGGATAGCAAAACGGGGATTCAAATTTTAAAAAAGAGCAGTGCCCTTTGAAGTGTTGCAAGTTGCAAGTTTTGGGTGGGTTGAATTCGTGTGCTTACGAGTCATTTATGGCATGCTTGACTGCCTACATGAACGCATATATTCATTGCCGAAGGTTTGTACTCGATTTTTCTATTTGAAAACTTCATATTGTATGAAGGTAATAAAGAAAATAACAAAAGTTTGGGATTACAAAATTGCCGAAGGTTTGTAGCATTTTAAACATGTACTTCTAGAATCTATAGATGCGTATACAATCTCTTCTCAAAATGTTTTCGAAAATTGATGGATGGGGTTTTCAAATAGTTCTTTACCATTCTTGCCTGATTTGTTAGAACTAAACATGAAACAACATGACCAAGTTTCTATCTTTGTGAGTTATTAGCAGTGTAACAATTTTTATCATCAAGGAAGTAGAACCCAAAATTTCAACTCACATACTCGCAATGCTCAACCCACACTCCAACCACTATGTTGTGATCCCATTGGCATCTTTGTGAACTTTTAGAAAGAGTTTAACCAAGTTTTTATATTTGTAAGCATGGGAAGATATCTCTCTCTCTCTCTCTCTCTCTCTCTCTCTCTCTCTCTCTCTGTGGATCTCATTTCAACTATTTTCTACGATAGGAAATAATAGAAGTGAGATATAGAGAGAGGGGAGAATCATGAGATTTGAAAGTGAATGGTATATGTATACATACATACATCCATACATACATGCATATATAAATCTATGCTACATGACCTTAAAATAGGGAATGTGTGGTATCCAAAGCCATATACAAAAGTTACCTTATATGATCGATCTATTGAAATCAAGGTTGATGGATGCTATAGGCATGTAAATTGTCTTCGTATTTCATATGGTGGAAAACCCTTTGAAAATTTTACTTGTGAATATTGCAAAAAAATTCCGAGTTGCAATTATTTTTGCATGAGAGTGTATAGAGAGAGGGCTTCTATTGAGAAGAGAGGGGCTAGGAACACAGGAGAAGAAAGATGATTAGATGGAGGGCCATCCATATCTACTACAAAAAGGCAAGGAAAGAAAGCAATTCATTTCATACCTGAAGAACATGAATACATCTTTGAGGCAGTGGGTAAGATATATATGGATGCAAAAATAAAACATGGGGTGCCCATAAGTTTCTCAAAACCATATGATGTGACCTATCATTGGAAAGAACTTGAAAAATGGAATCTATTGAGCTATAGAGTGCTCGATTTTGAGTTATAGTGTTCAAGTTATGACAAATCCAAAGATTTGATCACATGTCCCAAACTTATGGAAAATTCCCATATTTCCCAATATGGTGTTAGGTGGGCCTCCTCGGCGAACGACTGGATTTTGTTTTAGTAGAAACCCAATAATATATAAATCTAACCAGAAAAGTTTTTTAGCCAACGAGGAGGTGTTGATGTCCCATCCTTAGCTAAAAACTTTTTGAACACAAAATAAACAGATTGTACATTTGACCTTCAATCTCTTATATGATTGAAAATCAACACTCTCTATTACTTTCCAATTTTATATCTATATATCTCAGTCTCTTGCATCTCTATTCTCTCACTCAATGTAAGAAATGACAGAAATGAGAGAGAGAGAGAGAGAGCACAAAATCTTGAGGGTGTATATTATACATGCATGTATATGTGTATGTTTATGTGTGTGTGTGTAGAGAGAGAGAGAGAGACAGAGCACGAAATCGTGAGGCTGCATAGTATACATAGATGTATATGTGTATGTGTGTGTAGAGAGAGAGAGAGAGAGATAAGATAAACACTACAAGATATAGACCTTATACCGACGTTTAAAGCGACGAAAATACAAACAACAAAATTTGCCCCCGTCGTCACAAAAAGCGTCGTTATTGACGATACCATAGAAACGTCGCTATTTGCGTCGCTATAGCGATACAAATAGTGATGCATATAGCGACCCAACAGTCAATTTGCGACGCGCATAGCGAGGCCAATAGCAACGCGAGCAGTAAATTTGCGACGCAAATAGCGACGGTAACAGGGGAAAAAAATTTGTGACAGGGCAGCTTGTGCTGTATAAGAGCCATACAAAATAGTTTTTGCACTACTGCATACAAAGCACTTGCAAACAAAAAGAATGTATACTGAAATCATAAAACTGATACATAAAATAAATACATGATTGCATAAAATGCGATTGGTACAATCATGAAAGGATATCACTAATACATAGAAAATGTCTACATAGATCAAGCGACTAAAAACAAAAGGTGTGTGAGCTCCAAGGATCCAAGGGCGAGCTATAAATTCTCGTCCCCCGAAAGCTCGTCCCGTCGCAAAGGAGCATCGAACGGATTCTGCAGAAAAAGAAACAACTTATCAATCCACCATACACTAATGCATTCAAATATCTCATGGTAACTACAGACAAGAAATATGAGTGACTTACAGGGCCGCCACGTCTATACAATCGGTCGATCAATGCATTGAGACCGTGCCTCTCTGCATATCGAGTCTCAAGGCCTTGCGGATCGCGATTTGTAATGGAGTGCTGCAAAGAAAACAAAATGCTAACTGTTAGAAGCATGATTATCAATACAAAGAATATTTCAAAAAAACAAACAAGCAAAACATAAGAGAAACTTACAAAGCCCTCCAAATATGTCCTGTGGCCGCCACTCCCAAGATGATGGACCACTCCGGCCTCGAGTCGTGCCCTTGCTGCCTCCCGCTGACTCCAACGTCCTGGCGAATCTGTAGCCTCCTCTCTCAATCGGCGCCAGTCGTCTGCATCTAACCACTCGGGCTTTGCAGCCCCTCTTGATTGCCTTGCGTGCGTCGGATCGTCTATGTGACATATATGCACGCATGCAATCCATCATCCAGCCCGTAGAGAATCTATCTACTGCGGCTGACACCGGAAACTCCTCGTGCAAGGATGCTACTATGTAGTCATTGCTCCCCTCCGGTATGTTCTTCCAATGATCCAGGACGTTGTGCCGAAAAACTTGTTGGCACAAATCTCTCATGCGAGCCATCACCCTCCCATCATTCATGATGATGGCTCCTGATCTACTATCACCCAGGTATCCATAACCCCTAGGAGTCTGTCTAAGATGGGTCCTCTCCCATCTCCGTCCACGCTCCTGGGCATATTTAGGAGACCCCTCTACATCCAGTGTACCGACGGGGGTAACCTCTCTCGAAGTGGCACTCAAAGGGGTGCCACCAAAAGGAGTGCCACCTGCTGACGGCTGCGCAAAAGCCGGAGTAACTGGAGTAGACGTCCCCACAGGTGTGATAAATCCTGGAGGTGACGCAGCTCCAGCTGAACGACAAGACGGAGACACCACATCCGTGTCTCCACAGCAGCACCCCCCTGATTTCGATGCAGTCCCTCCCTCTTGCCCAAGTCGTGAGCATCGAGATTGTCTGCTCGAAGCTGAAGTATCTGATCGTGCTGAAGCAGTTCTAGCAGAGCGTCCTGACGAAGAATGAGACAACTCCTGGTCTGCCATCTCTCTGAATCTCCCGAGCTGGTCTAGAGACATGTGTGTCATCATGTCTTGAAACTCCTCATCGCTCATCCCTCGACTCATTCTGAAAATGTCACCTGCACAGATAAAAAATGGTGTTAAAATAATCAATTTAAACTATACAAAGCACAGTAATATAAATCATTTTTGAAAAATCCCTCTTAAAATGCATATCTTATGTACCTTTATGGAATATCTGAACAACGAATTGAGTAATACAATTCTCCAAGAATGAAGTATTCTATGGTCCCATGTTAATCTCCTGACACAACTCTGCATACACTGGAAGATCAATAGACATGTCACCACAAAAGAACGAGTCTGCCTCGTTCTCAAAAAATTCTTGGACTACTGTATTTCCATCATTGTTAGCCGATGCGGGCTCCAAGCTTGCGGTGGCCTCCACCCCTTGTAATATCGACACCTCTATTTGCATATTATCTTTATCTATGTCCGGAACATCGCTTTGATCATATACTCTCGCACTTCGAGGAGTTGAAGGTATAACATACCACCATCGAGGTTGTCGAGGGTTTGGATAAAATATTACATGTTCACAAACACGTACAAAGCGAGTTCAAACCATTGTGACATAAACCATGTCGTATTACAATTAGCAAGCAAATGACTCTGCATCTGTTCACGCTGGGTTAGCAACACAAAGATGTCGCGCAAATCCGTCCATTTTTTTTCGAAATCTATTTCGAGAAATCCAGATGGACCTCGTCGAACTGTTGCTCCAGCTCCTCTAAGTACCACTTTGAACCACTGCACATCAAATAGTATCATGGAGAAGCTACGATAATCCACCGTAATAATACTTTGCAAGTTTCCAAAATACTCCATCTCATCCACAACCGTGTTCGGATCCATTACTCGTCGCCGGCTCTCTTGCTCAAACCTTGCCATGACACCACAGTCCATTGTGGAGCGCATTTTGTCAATACGCTCCACGGAAAAATGCCGTCCGCGCGACCACACTGCACTATATATTTTGTACTGTACATTAAAATACTCAAATTAGATGTCGCATATAAAATTTAGATACGACATATTTTTGGATTACATCCCCTCGAGAACTCCCACTCCTCCATTGAGACCTCTATCCCTTCGCTGGATACTGCGGTCAAGGCTCCATGCCACCATCGTGTTGACATAAACCGCGGCATCTCCTCCATGCCTTCGAGATATCGAATCGGTCGATGATGCGTACTGCGTCGAAATTCAGCTCGCGCTTCCTCTCGATCTTGCCTTGCAATCTGGTACTTGGCAAGCCATGTCTCCATGGAGGCATGGTGCAACATACAAAAGCGATTCACATTCTCTTCCATTGAGGCATCCATTCTTTTTTCTATCCCATTTCCAACCACCACATCTCCAGTCAGTCTATCATCGTCCTTCAGCGTCCATAGCATTTCATTGTCTGGTTCCACCGTTGGTAGCCATTGTGAGATATGCACTAACACCTCTGACACCAACCAACCTTCCGCCATGCTACCTTCTAGACGAGCTCGTTGTCGCATAAAGCCTTTCAGGGTTTTCATGAAGCGCTCGAGGAAGAACATCCATCGCATATGGACAGGTCCAGCAATCTCCACTTCGTCCACAAGATGCACAAAAAGGTGAACTTGTATCGTGAGCATGCTAGTGGGTAGGTATTTCTCAAAGAGACAGACCGTCTCCACTGCTCCCCGCCTCGCGGATTCAATAGAGGACGTCTTAATCTCTTTCTGTGAGATCCATTGCACCAAAGTCGACAACTTGTAAATGGCCCCGCGAATTTCTGGAGTAAGGCATCCTGCGATCACAATCGGTAGGACAAACTGCCACAAATGAGAAAGCATTATGAATAATGGTCACTTTTCAAATTGCAAAATGCCCACGCTAATTAAAATCCATTCTATTCACAAACCTGACATATCTTATACCAATCATGGGATTTTAGCCTCGACAATTGGTCATCTTTAGAAAATGCGGACCTGAGAGAACGCATCATACCCATCGGAGTGCGGATAGACTTGATTACTTGCTTCACAATGCGCTCTTCTTTGGTGGAAAAAACCCAAGGAGCGCGAGGAACCTGCACTCCCCCTTCAGCATTCGACTGCAGCCAAAGCGCCTCCATCTTACCTACCTCCTTTAAATCCATTCGTGACCCTATAGTGTCTCTCTTTCCTGTGATGTGGTCCCATAGCAAGCTGCCCACATTCTTGAAAATATGCATGGGATCCAACAAGTGGTTGACCGGTAAGTGGGTCCAATATGGCAACTCGTAGAAAACTGAGAACCGTCGCATTCCATTTGGATGTGATTCCGGGTTTACCATTTTCAGCTCGTACCAGCTTGCAGCGTTCATACGTGTTGGAGTTCGTCCAAGAAAACCTTCCCTGAGTTCATGATCCTCCGACAAGAAAGCGGTGTGTCCTTGATATACCATCTTCTTCATGGTTCGTGACCTTCGAGAGTCTAACTGTGGCCCACACAATGGACATGCATGATAACCTGAGGTAACCAGACCTGTAAGGCGAGCCACAACCTAGTGAATATTGATTGAATGAAATAAAATATAGATATTACCAGCGAGAACGGAGGTCTGCTCACTTGAGCACTCTCCGAATCCCGGAAAGTCATGCATCGTCCACATGAGAATGGCTAGAATGTTGGCTGACCGCCGACCATCGCGCCTGCTCATATCTTGCACAGTGACCCCCTCCTCCCATAAAATCTTAAGCTCATCGACTAATGGACGAAGATACACGTCCATATTTTTTACTTTGTAGCGGCCCGGGACGAGCAAGCTAAGGATGAGATGTCATTTCTTCGTAGAAATCCATGGAGGGATATTGTAGTTGACAAGCACTATAGGCCACACACTGTAAGAAGTCGAGCGCAGACCGAATGGGTTCACACCATCCATGGCGAGACCGAGCCGAAGATTCCTTGGCTCTTGTGCAAAGCCTGGGAAGGTAGAGTCAATGTGGCTCCATGCGCGCAAATCCGATGATATTCGTTGAACTCCATCCGTGGACCTATTCTGCACATGCCACGTTATCAAGCTTGCCATGCTAGACGTGCGAAACATGTGGTTTATGCGGGGGATGAGCCCATAAGTTTCTCAAAACCATATGATGTGACCTATCATGCCCATAAGTTTCTCAAAACCATATGATGTGACCTATCATTGGAAAGAACTTGAAAAATGGAATCTATTGAGCTATAGAGTGCTCGATTTTGAGTTATAGTGTTCAAGTTATGACAAATCCAAAGATTTGATCACATGTCCCAAACTTATGGAAAATTCCCATATTTCCCAATATGGTGTTAGGTGGGCCTCCTCGGCGAACGACTGGATTTTGTTTTAGTAGAAACCCAATAGTTCTAAGATAATTGCAAGTTGTGTTGATGAAAGCGAGGTCTCGATATAGGATGAGAAATCCTCGAGAAAGTGTGTGATTGAAGGACAAATGTCTCTTGCCTTGAAGGTTAGGCGCTCCTCAGGATTCTCTGCATTGACATTGTAGATCTTGGAAAAGTCATACCAACCATGCTCCTCCCTATTGTAATCCACTCCATGCCTGCAAGGGTAGGGCATGTAGATAGGATCATTCCTTTCGTTAGGGAGTGTGTCATAGAATGCCATCCATGCATCAACGTTTGTATCCCAAATCCTTCTCCGCCACTTGAGATGTGCTTCATAGGCTTGGACCATCTTGGAAATCTGGTATACCTTGTCCTGCAGTAGTCTGGGACCTCCCACCTCCATCGAGTGATAACTATACTCCGCACCTCGACCCATTGATTCACCAAGTTGATGGCCATTTGATTTATTTTTCCACTACTTCCATTGGTAGGACTTGGTCTAGGGCCTGTGGGTTGAGGAATAATAGCTGGAAGGTTCGGGTTTGGAGTTCTTCTTACTCCAAATACTCAGTTCCTAGGGCCAGTTGATGGGATAGCTAGGAAACTGTTGGGGTTGCACTCTAGCTCTCTTTTTTTTGCACTTGCTCCACTAATTCCCATATTCGTCTCTTAGCTGCAACGATATGCTCGGGTACTTGGCTCCCTTCTAGATCTTCCTGAGGCACATCCGATAGTGGTGGGCTAAGATCTCGGGCATGTTGCTCTTCTTCTAGCTCTTGCGGCCCTTCCTCTAGCGGTTCCTATTGTGGGGTCAGAGCTAGGGGTGGATACGGCTTCTCATGCTCTTCAAAACCTAGCTCCTTTAGCTCATTGATGGTGGAGAGGCCCGCTTGCCTCAAATATTGGCATTGTTATTTTCTCATTAGGTTGGTGGTAGTTGGAAGAGCCCGCTCTTGCAGGCCGTACTTTAGGGATTTGGTGGTCATTTCTAACTTCCTTCTCATCCTCTCCACATAATCCTCACTATCCATTTACGTTATATGGAGGATTGTGCTTAAGAAGGCTTGCCATTGTGCCTCTAAACTTGCTTCTATGGCTTCGGTTCTTGCCTTTGCCAACACCCACTCGCATTCTACTATGGCCAAGTGCTCCGCAACTTCTCACACCCGTTTGAAGTTGTGCTCTCTCCACTGTTTAGTTCTCTCTTTTAATTCCTCCTTGCCCTTTTCCATGCTTTGAGACAAAATCATTACCACATACTGTTGTTCACTCCATACTTCCAGTACCATGTGTGTTTTTTTCTTGTTTCGAAAGTTTAGCTTCTCCTCGGTTATCTCTTCCATCTTCATACCAAAAATTGCATCATGGACATTAACTTGCTAGTGTTTATGGGAGTTGTAGTGTCTAGGCAGTTGAGGTGGTCATGGCGTGGGATGTGAAGATTGATGGGAGAGGGTCCATTGGGGCCTCGCCCTTACCTGATACTATCGGGACTGCTTCAACCTCTGAGGTGATGCTGCTACTGCTTGGCTCTCCTTTCCTCCAGTGGCTTATGGTGGCTAGCTCTTCTATGCCAAAAGTCTCCTCTACTGGCCTGTGCATGGCCTTAGCCATGTCTTCATCTTTCCTTTTCCTCAACTCTTCTGCCTCTTCCCCTGCTTTTCTTTTTCTATATTCTTCAACCCTTCTTGACTCCTCTTCCACTCTCTTCAACTCAGCTGCCTCCTTGTCCCTTCTCTCATCTATGGCCCTCTTGGAATCTCTTTGGGCCCTCTTTAGCTTGGCCCATTCCTCCTTGGGCATTCTTTCTTTTGTTTCCTTTTGTGGCTTCAATGGGGTTTTCTTCTTTGGTGCCCTAGGCTCTCTCTAGCTAGACTATGTCTCTTGCTCTTCCCTATCACTTATAGTCCTCTTACTAGATTGCTCCTGCTTAGGGTATGTCAATCGATCAAGGGTCTCTCCTACTCCCCCTTCTCGTCCTTCTGTGTCCTTCAGGGCCTCTTGGATGATGGCCACTACTACTCCATCGAATGTGATGGTGGATGCCTTGGAGGAGGAATTTTCCTAGTTGACCTCGTTGTGGAGGTTAGGGACTCCCAACTTGCTACTGTTGCACCTTTGGCCAAGGATTTTGTCGAGTTTTTGATAGTCTAGCGTACGAAGGCGTTCCAATCCACCTCATCTAGCTATCCATCTGCAATGCTTTCCAGCAATGGTATCCCAATTCTGTTCATAAGAGCATTTATCTTTGCCTGCATTTTGATTTTAGGGTTTGGGATGTCTGCCAAGCTTATCCCATTCACTGTGTGCATGGCAACCTTGCTCACCCCCAGTATGTTATACACATCCCTCCTTGGGAATTTTTTAGTATTGCTAGCTAAACCTAGGGCCTTCTCCACCATTTCAGGGCTCAACTCCACCTCTACTTGGTGGATTTTTTCTACTCTTCTTATTATTATCCTACCACAGTTTCTTTCAACATTGAAGCTCCTCACAAAATTCTATGCACCTACTGTAATCGACAGCCTACCCGACCTTCTCTACATACTTCTGTAGGCTGTAGTGGTCCACGATTTGTTTTATGAATGGCTCCTCGATGATGACATCTTCTAGGTTTAGGGCATGCTTCAACGTGAACTGGTTGTAACCCTTCGTTTCTATCGTTGAGCGGTACTTTGCTTACTCTTCCTCCATGAATGGGAGCTTGCCACCTTTATCGTGCCCTACCATTTTAGGCTCCTATCATATATCATGGCTCAGCATTATTTTTCTTGAATCAACTTCCAAAAGGAGGTAGATAAAACATACATGAAAGCTCTTAAGAATGTGAAATGCTTCAGTATAGAGTAAAATTTCCGCTTCAAGAAATCCACACGATTCAAAAATATCCATGATAATTTTTCCCACATTCTAAGTCTTGTCATTTAGACATTGATTGACGTTTAAGGCATGTTTGTTTTTTTCTTTTCCAGTTTTCTTTTTATGCTTGTTTCCTTTTCACATTACCCGCTTCCCCCCCCCCCCCCCCCCGGATATGATTTAAATCCCTCATAGGATTGAAGGGCTAAGGGCGTTGAAGTGTGTTTGGGCGGGACATTACCTTGCAAAAGCCAGAGACATAGAATTGTGGGTTATATTCCAACTGAGCATGGTAGTCCATATCATGACGTCTAGTGCCTACTTGTGTGATATAGGTGAGGACATTAGTGATAAGATCACCAGAGCCAATCCTGCTATAGCAATGTGTTGCTCTTCTTCAAGGACTCGATCTAGGTAAGGGTGGCTCATGACATGCTCTTCCAATGATTGATTGTGAGTGATGGCCAATATCCTAAAAGAGGTAGGAGCTCTATAAGTGGGATCATACTCAAAGGTATTAATGACACGTCGTTGCTCAACATTGGTCATGATTTGGTAGCCTTCTTATTTCCACTAAAGTTGAAGAGCATACCATTTGCATACAAAATAGGAGTCGTTGGCAACGAGCTACTTCAACTTCTCAATTTCCAAGTCTGTGGCAAGGACTTTGCTCTTGACATAAGATTTGATCAGGTGTTGTTTGCGTGCTTGTTCAATGGAGAGCTCGGTGGCAATGACTGCCTCGGTTGCCTGGGAAGTTTTGACAAATACAAATTCAAATTCCTCCCAATAGCAAGTTAACGTTCGCACTTTCATCATTAAAGGCTTGTCTCCTAAGTCCAACCAATCGTAAATTTTAGCAAGCATGGTAAACATGGCATTTCAGTATCTGAGAGGTAGAGGCTACCAAGTCATCACTTGTATTCTTAGCTAAGTCGGTGGCGGCCAAGGTTAGAATGAATCTCCACTGGTAAGAGGGTGTAAGGCCGACAGGTGGGTGAGGGCTGAACAATAGGGTGTTGCTCTGCTGGTTGCAATTCTAGCATTGGTGCACTAGGGGTGGCCTGTGGGGTGGGTGGCATGCTACCAATTGTTTGGGTGGCGGTTGTGATACTAGAGCAAGGTGAGGTTCAGGAAGTAAATTAGAAGTAGCAAGCTGCGGTTTGGATTGATAGACTTGTTGAGTTGTGATGGGTTTAGGTTTTGGAAGGGCAATGTGCCTTGTAGCCTGGGGCTTTCGTGGCATTGATGCTTGATTAATCTTGATGCTCCATGTGGTCAAGCTTGAGCGTGGCATTTGGGTAGTGTGCTTGGCCATCTTGACTTTAGGTACCCAAATCCAGGTATTACCATCATAATAGCCTTGTGCTTGCAATAAGGTCTTGGGAACCCATTGCGACTTGACCATTTGTCGATGCTTGTAGCTCCCTCTAGGCCTCTTAGGTTTCAAGGGAAGATTTCTAGCCTGGCTAGTACATAGTTGGGCATTCTTTGACAGAAGTTTTGGATGTTTTGGCACCCATTGGAGCTAGTGTTCAAGGGTTTTAGCTTTGTGGTTGGCTTTTTGCTAGTGTTGAGGTTTGGCGAGTGATGACAAATTACAACCCCCCTCCCTAGGCTCGATGGTGGATTTCTCTATTGGTGGCTTTGTCGACTGTGATGGGGCTACACAGCCCTCGTTGAAAGCTATGATAATTCATGCGTTGTCAATGGCCAAGTGGATGCACTGTGACTAGTAGTTGATATTACAGTAGGCTTGATTCTAAAAGGTTTTTCCTAATAGTGATTCTGAGCCTATACCTTTTGTGTTTGGCAGCACATGAAATGTTATAGGTAAGCTTTCAAAATTGATAGAGATTGCAACTCTACACTTTTCCAGAAGTGCATATGATCAGCCGTTGCCAAACGGGTTGAATGTGGTGTTAGTGGGCTCTAATTATGGTCTACCGATTTGAGTCAAATGATTGTGAGTTAGGATATTAAAAAGAGCACCTTCATCAATCAATGCATCAATGGCACATGTTTGCTGGGTTGTAAAGGTCATGCGTAGGTAAGCCGTAGCTACTACTTCCTCATCCTCTGCTTCCTTCTTTGTGTAATGGTGGCTATGTGTACATTGATAGGGGTTCTAACATCGGGGAATCATGAAGTGAATGCATAGAAGGGTATTACTTTTTAATGTAGCTACCATTAAAGAAGCATATGCCCTTACCTTCTAGGGTTTCAAGTTTCACATTACCGGATCAGCTTATGGTGCAGACTACGAAAGGTCCTAACCCCCTAAACTTCATTTTCTGTTTATGTCCCCTGACTGAGTACAACAGTACTAAGTCTCCTTGTTCAAATGCGCATTGATGCTTAACGTGTTTGTCAAACCAGCTCTTGCGTTGTGCCTTTTCACAGATCAACACATGGGTGGCTAGAAGCCGAGTCTTCAATTAGCATTCTAGCTCAACTAGATGTTTCATCCATCCTTCCTTCCCCTCCCATCTCTCTTGAATGGTGACTCTTAAGCTAGGTACGAAGAGCTCTACAAGTAGAATTGCCTTTTTTCCATAGGTCAACTTGAAGGGGGTCTGTCGTCCCATAGCCGTTTTATAGGCTATCCAATAGGCCCATTAGGCTGTCATTAGCTTTTTATCCCAGTCACTGTGCAAAGCAGAGACTACCTTGGTTAGGACATTTACCAGGATCTTATTTGTTGGTTCTGCTTGGCCATTCACATACTGGTAGTAGGGTGAGGATTTTCTATGGATGATTAGGACGGTGGACAACAATCACCTAGTTGATGAAGTGTGTCCCTTGATCACTCACAAGTTCGATGGGACAGCCAAATCGACAGATTACCTGCTCCCATAAAAACTTAGCAGTGGTTCATCGTTATTCTTTTGGGTGGCTCAAGCTTCTACCCACTCCATGAGATAATCTATGGCAACGATGATGTATTTGGCTTGTGAATATTGAGCTGCGAGATTGATAGGCCCAATGAAGTCGATCCCCCATTTCTCAAATGGTTGTCATGCTATAATGGGACTTGGCTCTATTTTGTCCTTGCAAACTGGCACCTTGGCCTATTGGCACTTATCATAGTGTTTTATGAACCGTGCCGCATCTCATTAAAGTGTGGGCCACCATAGTTAAGACTGCAGCACCTTGCAAGTTGTTGTCATATCTCCACTAAAGTGTCATCTTGCGATTCCTCTGTGCACCTCAACTAGTACATCGTGCATTTCGTGCTCACACATGCACCTCCACATCAACGCATCTTGCCCTAGCTGATAGAGTTTGCCTATTATTAATTGATAGGGTAAGATTTTGAGAATGAGCTGCCTCGGTCGGGCCTTTTCTATGGGTCGATCAGGTAGTCCGTGATCCCACACTTGGACTATATCATTTGCCAAGTATGGTGTCAAGTCGGCTCTAAATAGATCTCTTTTGCTAGATAGGGCGAATAGATGTGAGTTAGGTATTCGTCGGGTAATTTATCTCCAATGGACCAGTGGCTTCTCCCATGGGTATGTGAGACATATGATTAGCCATATAGTGTTGTTTTCCCTTGCGTACGACAATAGAAAAATCAAATTCAAGAAGCAGAAGTAACCATAATGCAATGTGTCCTGTAGCGTAGCATTTGTTTACTAGATACATCAAGGCTTAATGGTCAACAAAGAAAATAAAGGGCATAGCCAAAAGATAATGCCACAATTTCTTTACAACAAAAAAATGGGTAACCCCTCTCGTTTGGTTGTGGAGTAATTCATTTCTATATCTGTGAGTTTTCTGCTATCAAAGCTCATTGGATAGACTAAATTGTGGATACCACGCTGGCACAATATAACTTCCACGGTGAATTTCGAAACATCACTATGAACATGGAAGGCTATGTTCCAGTCTAGGGCACTTAAGATTGGTGCGGTGGTTAGAGTCCTTTTCAATTCCTCATATGCATGTTGGCATTTCTGAGTCCATTCAAATATTATCAATAGCTTATGCAGGGTTCTAGCGATCAATGCATAGTTTAGCACAAACCGTCCATAGTATCCTATATGGCCGAGGAAGCACTGAACTCCCTTATAATGGGTTGGGGGTGGAAGATCAACAATAACCCTGACCTTTGAGAAGTCAGTGGCAATGCCATTCTTGGATACCACATGCCCTAGGATGCATTCGTGCTTTACCTAGAACTGGCACTTTAAGGGTTTTAATGAGAGACAATATAGTCTCCATCATTCAAAGACTTCTCGGAGTTTATCTAAGTGTTCTTTCTAGTTAGAGTAAACACATAAGTCGTCAACAAATACTTCTAATTGTTTCCTGATCATGTCTTTGAATATTGCACACATGAGCCTCTAAAAAGTAGCACGTGCGTTAGTCAACCCGAAAGGCATGACATGTAGGTGAAGACGCCCCAGTCAATGGCGAAAGGAGTCTTGTGCCTATCATTACTATGCACTTCCACCTGATTGTATCCTGAGAAGCCATCCAAAAAATTATAGGCCTCTTTGCCCGCTACTCTCTCGAGCATGTGTTCGGTGTATGGCAGTTGATAATTGTCTCTCTTAGTAGCATCATTTACTTTCTTGAAGTTGACACACACTCTGATCTTTCCATTCTTCTTCAATATGATTACTATGCATGAGATCCAGTCTGTATGCTCAATCTCATAAATGAATCCTGCCCTTATCAGCTTGTCAATTTCTTCCTTGACCATGTGAGCATGCTTGGGATTCATAGGGTACGGTCGCTGCTTGACCAGCATTGCATCAAGGGTCATGGGGATATTATGAGTTACGACACTTGGATCTACCCCTTTCAGCTCATCGAGCGACCAAGAAAAGATGTCCCTGAACTCTCGCAAGATAGCTATGAGACTTACCTCCTCTTCCTCGATCAAGTCATTGACAATAAAGATAGGTCGAGATGTCTCCCCTTCCTTAGCTAGATTAACCTCCTTGACTTTGAATGGTCCTTCTATTGGTTCACTTTCTTGCCCTTACCGTTTGGCTCCTAGCAAGATCATTACCTTGTTGCCTTTCTTAAACTTAGTAAATCACTTTGGCAGGTCTTGTGGCTTCCTTTGCTCTTCAGCCTGAATATCCCTAGGCTGTTTGTGTTGTTCTTTCTTCAACCTTTGGTGCCTAAGATGGACTGGTAGGTCCCCTTTGGTGTATCTGGTCTTAGGTGCTTGTGGCACCTCAAGATCACTATCTAAAATTACCTTTAACTTAGAATCAAACCCTCTTTCTTTGCTAGAAGAGGAAATCTAGCCTGCTGGTTGTAGTTCAGATGGTGACTCTATCCTAAGCACTGGCAAAGCACTCGACTGGGTAATGCCTGCTTGGTCATAGTCAATTGCCTTTACGCGCTCCAACCAGAATCGATTGCAATCCATGTGCATGACTCCTCTCTTGATTCTAAAAGCATTCTTCCTATGCGGGTTGGAGTTAGCTTGAATTTGCTCTATCACCCTTCCATCATTGTCATATTCTACCATGTCAATCTCTCCTTCACTTCCATCATTGAAGGAACAACAATCCTCGTATTCTTTACTAGAACCATCCTCCTCTGACTGCTCATCATCTCTTAGGTCTTGATAGGGTCTCTCCTTCTATTCACTGACTAGGGCCCAATTGTACGTTAAGTTTAAGTCGCTCACTTTGGTCCATTGCCACTTAGGTTTGTCCAAGATATCTTGGAGAGATTTAAGGTTAGCGGATAGATTGCTAGCCAACTTTCTTGTCAAATATTCTAGGATCTCTAGGAGTTCTCTCTTATTACTTGGGATGTGGAGCTCGATGGGGTTGGATTGTCCACTCGAGCTTTTGGCCATCATGCAGATTGGCACTGAGGGTGTGTTTTTGGGCTTATCAACTATCCTAGTAGCTTGCTTGTACTCATTGTTTGAAAATGGCAGATCAATGGTGGCGAGCACATGCATCCAATCTTGCTCACCCTCGAGGCAAGGGATATATTTGGTCAGTGGCCCAAAAGATTTTCCAATTTGTGCATCACCCTTCAGCACGGTGGAGATGGTGTCCAGGTTGATTGGTGTGGTATTTCATGTACCCTTCTCTACCTTGATTGCCTTCACTTGATTTCCTAAGAAGATTAGACGATTGCCCCAATAGTCTTCTACGACCCATGCATTGTGCCTCTAGGGTCGACCTAATAGGATGTCATAGTCCACTCCCTTCATGACTATCAAGTCAACAGAGAATTGGATTCCTGTAATCTTCAAGGGCCAATTCTTTAACACTCCAAATGCCGCACTTTCATTTCATTGGCTACGGTGAAATTGAACCTAGTATTCTCAACACATGTGTTACCCCAGTTGAAGAGTACTGCGTGGCTCAGTACACTAACTCCTGCTCCTGTATCCTCACAATTCCTTTTCTTGTGATGTCTCCAAGAGTGATCGGTAAGACTGCATGCATTTTGGTGCCTTCCCAAAAAGCATTAACATATAGGGACTTTGGCACTAAGTGCAATGTCAGGCTATCTGAGTTACTGCATCAGGATCATGTAGATCAGCTGTCCCTTGCTCAATTGGTCCTTTGATCCACTGTTGTAGTTCTTGCCATAGCATTGGATGTGGTCTAAGCAGATCTCCTATGCTTAGAGTCACCGAGGTGGTCACAAGAGTGGTGACGAGGTCGTTAGCTGCTTGCCTCTCTCCTAACAATGTGTTTCTTGGCCAATGGCTCTAACTAGTTTGCTGGCCCACAACATGTAGACTCTGTTTAAGCGGCACTACTTGTGGCACACCCACATCTGTTGACTTTTGTTGTGGAGTTGAGATGGATGTTATTACGCTTGAGATATCATACCTCACGTTCCAATATGGGCTCAACATCCTTTAGGTGCTCTTGGGCTTTTTTAACCCACTCCCTAACCTTTTTGATAGCCTCGAGTTGGCATTTTGGGTCAGGGTACTCCTCAACCTTTGCACTCCCCTTCTCTACCATCTTCGAAGCTGATGTTTTTGCCTTTGTGTGTGTCACCTTCTTTCTGGCAAGGCAACGCCATGGCACTCTTGATTTTTAGTGTGACCTTTGTGTCAACTTTCTTTCTCCTTTGCCTATGACTTTTCTTTCCAATTGAGGCTACATCTAAGTCGCTGGGTCTAGGTAGTGATATGCCAGCCTGTTCTATTTGTGCGCAGGTTATGATATGCAACAGGATGGTTGTGTTCTCTCTATTAAATGTCTCAACTCCAAATAGCCCCAATGGTACTAATGACACACTGTAGGCATCTAAGATCATTTGCTCCTATTTAGGGTAGCATGAGGAGATGTGTCCTGGGTGACCTTAGTTCCAATACGAGATTGGTTCTTGGGTTTGCCCTCAAAAGCCTCTGCCTCTATCTCTACCTAGTGCCATCACTGATATTGGTCGATAATCCATAAGGATTGCATTTCCCTCTTCATCATACGACACGTAGGGATGCATATAAGGCTCTTCGTTGTTTGGCTCCTCCACGTAGTCGACTAAAGCATTACTCAATGGATGGGTCATGTAGGGTCCAAGAGATCTAGGTATGCATGTGGGTTTCATCTCCATCCTATGAATGGCTAGTTTGGCATCATTAGGTGTTGGGAGAGCCAATGGGGCTCCCCTCCCGAAGAAAAGTTTTGTAGCCTATTCATCAGGTAATCCGAACCCACCACAATCGGTAGTACTCATTTGATGTTGAAACTCTCTCAGAGTTTCTAGTATTTGTCTCATCTCTTTAAGCTGTCGTCCACTCTGATTGCCTTGACTTTCTACTTGACGTTCATCAGTCGCACCAGAAGGTAATCGGAGTAACCAAGCTTAGAGAATCTCTTAATGAAGAGACTCTTGAGGTTTTTGAAGTCAATCTGCTCATCAGCAGCATCCAAACTTGTGTACCAGGTCTTACCTTTATCTCCTAAGCATAGACCGAAAGCTCGTGAGTCCAAAGTAAGATCGGTGAGGTCGTTGGCCTTGCAAACTTTCTCAAACTACTCTTTGAAGCTATATGGATCATTGTTTTGTTGGTACATGTTTAGCTTCTTAGCCATGACAAGGATTCTTGATTAGCTCTTAGAGCCCTGGTTAACCCCTAATCTTGCAAGCAACGAGGGTGCCATTGCAATAACGCTCTACTCTGATGATGCGTTGTCTAGCAGTCGCTTTGTAAGAAGCTTGCTCAATATGAGATTTCCTTTCAACGTTCTTTTTCTTTCTGTGTTAGGTCCTATCCTATTTCTGCTTGCTAGGGCTAGCACTCATTGAATCTCACACATTTTTAATTTTTGTTGCAAGCTTCTAGCTTGTTGTTTTTGATTGTATGCCACTATGCCTTGTAGAGCTTCCCACGCTAGTTTCCTCTCCTCTTTGAGGTCCACTATAATATCCTCAGATGGTCTATCGTGGTGATCCATTAGGGTTTGCAAGTTGTACTTGCTCATCATATATTGGATTTCATCTAGGAAATCCCCCATATAAAGCTCTTCATTACGTCTACGGTTCATGTTGGTCTCTACCATATCTGCAGTCTCTTATTCCACCAGGGTGTTGACAAGGCTGATTAAATCGATTAGATTCATGCCTGCAATGATGTCAGGTCTCTGATTCATCTAGCTCCTATGTCACGTCTCCCTCTTAGTCCGTCCTACCACTTGGGGTTCTCGATTACCCATCCAAGTTTCAGGGTCTTTTGCTATTAGTGGTTTCGTTCAGTTTATTGAGTCTAAGTGAGTTCTTTAAGTTCACTCAGTGTGTGTGGTGCTCTTTTCCGTGCACTGTGCGAAATCAGACTTTCGACTTTTCAATGCACTTCAAGTGATAACATCAATGTGGGGTGCAGATGCAGAATGGAAAATGAAACTCACGCTATTCCCCTTTTCGTTCGCAGCCTAATGTGGCTCTAAGCGTGATCTCTGGCTACTCCTAAGAATTGTCTAGGGTCTTTACTTCTCCTCTCTACTCACTTTGGGTAGAATTGAAATCTATGAGTTGGTTCCGGCTCTAACTGGTGTTGGACTCTCGACTAGGCTACTAGAGGTTACTTCTAGGCCGTAGGTCACAATCTCTCGTATTCTTGGCTTCTGTAAGATGTATCATTTATTTCAAGGGGTTGTGGGGTCTAGTTCAATTGTTTCTGGTCACACAGGCTGGGTGATTTGTCCCTATTTTTATTTTTCCCTATTGGTCAGATTCCCAAAATTGGATGGTCCAAATATGGGTGCCAACTACAGCGGGCAGAAACACAGATGTTGACGCAATCAATGCCAGGGGTCCCTAGGGTTTACGACATAACTTGTAACCTTCCAAAACAAGCGAATAGAGCATAAGGAAGATCTAGAGGTACATGGAATGAAAGATGGACTCGAAATCAACATGTTTGATTCATTTTGTATGTGTAGCTCTCTTTCTCTCTCAAGCTCTCTCTCTCACGATGCTAAAGTGCAGAAATGAGCTCTCCCCTATTGGTTTTGGGCTTTTAGGGTCTTGTCTAGCCATCCTTAACCTTCCAACTCCATGTCTTACATGCATTAAACCTCAAAACTCATTTTTACCCTTTTCTTTTCCATGTCCTGCATGTTTCACAGTTGCAAAACCTTATTGTTTCCCTATTTTTCCTACAAGTTCTTGGTCCTAATCTACCTAAATGCAACCAATAATCACAAAATAGTCCCTAGGCTAAAGTAATCTACTTGTCTACTTATCAAAAACTCCAAACACTTGTTTCGAAGCACCTAAATCTCCTACCTATATCAAGCACCGGTTCGGGGGTGAAATCCTACTTCAATGTTGGATTTGAAGTATGCAAATGCTGAAGGCTCGAATCTATTGGTCTCGACAATGGAACCAAAATGTTGGGGGACTCACACTTAACCACCAAGACCCATGGACCACTTATTCTTTCAATCATTTCAAGCAAAGCACTAATGGTTACCTCTCACATAGCTGACATGCTATCTCTCTCTATGAGTATAGTGAGCTTACCTCAAAGCCGCATTGAGTACGCTCCTCCCTCATGCACAATGGTAACTCCAGGATTCGTGATGCAAGCTCGAGCAAAATCAACCCCTCTCCCTCAATCTCCATCCTTCATAGCCATGTGAGATAAGAGAAGAGGAGAGAATAGAAGAAGTAGAGAGGAAATGATGGAGAGTTTCTTCTCCAAGATCCCTCACCCTCACAGACTCACTCCCTCACTCTCTCGCTCAAGCACAAGCAAGAAGGCAAGAAGAATAATAATAAATTTTGCTACACACCAAAGAATGAGCTTCTCATTCACTTTTTGAGTTTATATACAAGACCCTTATCCCTTTTGGGTAGTCATCCCCTCTTTTACATAACCGCATGGCCTAGGCTCTCTTTCCTATTGTCCTCCTATCTTCCTAGCTTCCTTTCTACTGCCGTCTATACTTAGAATTTTCACTGAAGAGAGTCTCGTGCTCTTTTACAAGGATTTTGGCTGTGCCTTTACATTCAAAGGTGCACCTTCTCTTTTTTCGCAATTTTTAGGCACCAATGGATTGTGCCTTGGACTTCTTGTGGCCATGCATGCACTTTTGGGCTCTTCTAGGTCCGATTTCCTTTTGGACTGCCTCTTTCAGCTCTGGACTTGCGCTTTTTCATTTTTTCACTTTTTTTGTCTTTTCTGGTGTGTTGAGGTTAACATTATCTTATGCTGAGATTAACAACAAAAAAGAATCTAGTGTATGTTGGCCAGATAGTAGAGCAATGGCTGCAAGCTCAATTTAATGCAAAAGGTTGTTTTGTGGAATACTTTAATGATAAGTGTAAGTTGGTCACAAAGGAAAGTAGAGTTGGTTGCATGTTCACTTTAGATGTTAGAATTTCTACAATGAATGTTGCTATGTATGCTAAAGGCAAAGAAGTGCTTGTTGCAGACATTGAAATATGGCACAAATGTGTTAGGTATGCAATTGTATTCAAAGCATAATTTGATTATAGGTTTGCTTACTTTTAGAGTTGCAAAATTTCATAAAGTGTATGAAGCATGTCAATTTGGTAAGTAGTCAAGACAACCTTTTTGTATGATAGAGATATGAGCAAGAATATACTTGATATTTTGCATACACATATTTGGGGGCCTATAAAAATATATCTCTTAGTGGCAACAAATATTCTGTCACATTTATTGATAATTGCTCAAGAAAGTTGTGGGTGTATTTTACAAAGAAAAAGAGTGATGTGTTTGAGCACTTCAAAACTTTCAAGGTTGCTATTGAAACAGAAACACACTTGAAAGTTAAGTGCTTGAGGTCACATGGAGAGGGAGATCATCTCTCTAATTAGTTCAATAAATTCTTGAGGTCTCATGGATAAAGAGACCGTTTACTTGTAGGAATATCCCAACCCTTGGTGTAAGAGACTAAGGAGTAGCCCCACATCTTTAGGTGCATCTATAAGTGTTGTACATAAAGACAAAGGAAAAAAGAAAGTGTCAAATAGTAATGATGCATTAACTAGTCATTAGGGATTTGATGGAGATGCCAATGGTTTAGAGAGTTTGGATAATGAGCTTGGTATTCCTTTAGTCAAAGCACCAAGTGTACAAAGAGCACATGGTAATGTAAAGGCTCCACTCAATGATCCAGTGGTATGTATATCTAGGAGGGTCAGATACCCTATTAAAAGATTTGGTTTTTAAGGTTACACATCTCACCATTATACGTATATGATAAATTTGGTTGAGGATATGGAGCCCACTTCTTTTGAGAAGGTTGTTGGTCATGCTCATTTGGATGCAACAAATGGATCAAGAGATGGTTGCATTAGAGAGACTAATAACACTTGGGATATAGTACCATTGTCTAAGCAACTGTACACGTGTGTGACATTCAATAAGTTTGTGTAGTTAGTGACTTAACCACAATTAGTCTTGGTTAGTCATACCTATGTGTGTAAGTCTCTTTCAGTTAGTATGATGGAAGAATAATGGAAGAACAACAACAATGAGCTGAGGCTCATCTTCAGCTCCACTTTGTCTCTCTCCCTCTCTTCCAACATACTTGCATCAAGCATATCAATGTCAAGTAGGACCAATGATTGATCATGAATCTTCAAGAAGAGAAAGATATGAACTACTGCCCTCAATTCTTTGTTTGGGCTGCCTATTTCAGCCCACTTGTATCACATAATCAAGTCAAGAAGGCTTCTAGATACTGCTCTCTTCAAGTTTCTACAATGCTGGCTTCCAAGAGCAAGAATGAGCCCCTTGTTATGATAAGATTAGACAAGAATGCAAGGAGATGAGCTTCAGCCCTTTAGATTACAGGTTTGGACATCCAATAGTAATCCTCATTCAACTCTTAAAGAACTCAAGAGAGTAAATTGGATGGCTCTCTTGGCATGGGAGATCAGACTCAACATATAGAAGAATATTCAAGTCAAGAATAAAACCTTCTTCAAGAATCATCAGAGAGCCCCCTTGTAAGTATGCATTACTGCCCTTAAATACACAGTTCAACCCTGTTTTGCACAGCCAAGAGTGGCCTTCCAATTTGTCAGTGCATGGGAAGAGTGGTACTTACATGTCAAGTGGAGTCCGCTTCACTTGCTTGTGGTTGCATGGCTTGAGCTCCTCCTTTGTGTGGTGATTTGGACACCTCTCTCGCTCCTCCATCCATGGCGCCCTGTTTCAGTCCAAAGAACTTCCCTAAAAATACAGCGCTTATCATGTTTCCCTCTTGTTTTCTTTCTTAACTATTCAATATTAGTCACACAAGTAAGTTGCAAGACATATACAATGCCCTATGCTCACAAACATAGTAAACTTCATGAACTTTAGTGGTTCTTCTTTATAATGAACTTGTGAGACATGTTTTTGGAGTATCTACATCAGTGACACATATAATTAGGGCCTTAACCAAGCCATATGATTGTCCATGATAACATACACCATGACATATGTAGCATGACTTACAGAACTTCATTTTCTCAAGTAGTGAATGTACTTTCTTAGAGAGGAAAGGTTTCAAACTAGAAGTCATCACATATTGCCAATTAACCAAGTTGAATATTTCTTCTAAAACAATGAATGATTTATAGAGCATACATCATGTCCCATGGAGCAGCCTTAGGTGTCTTAGTCTCGATGAAGCATGAAAAAAACCTTACAACTTGTCCTTATCAAGAGCTGGCAAGACAATCATATAGACAACCAAATTGTAATTTTCACATCATGAGCCTTGAATCTCATGACACCGTGTGTGGACACTACAATTGCCGATGCATGCTTGAGTTTTATCACAAGCATGGTCTATAATGATGAATTCTCATCAAGGTTGTCACCTCTTTCATTAAGCATCTTTGTGTCACTGCCATTAATGCATTAGCATCAAAGACTACTGGATCAAGTTCTGTAACTATTATACGATTAGTGAGATAGTTATTTGGCTCAGAACGAATGGATAACCATGCTGAAATAGCAAGAACAGAAGTGACTGCATTCAATGGTCGAACAAGCATAAGTGCTCAATTATTGGACTTGGTGGGGAATGTGAAGGCTATGCATTGCAATTTGTTGACCATTCTCAGGGTGGATCAATCACTGCTCTAACTACAAATTCGACTTAATGCACAATATCCGCAACTACATGTGTATGGAAGGAGCTTTTGACTAAGGGGAGATTGATTATATAAAAGATTATGATGTAATTATCAATTTCTCTAATCATAAGGATATCTTGGGATTCATCACAACCCATCAGTTGGGCATGGAAGTCGTGGTGGGCCAACATGTGATTGCTCAAGTACTGAATGTGGTAAAGAGCGATGGGATAGTGGACCTAATGCTTCGACTAGAACTTTTGTATTCTAAGCAAGCCTCAAGTATAGTTCCAAAGAAGGCTAGTCACAAGAGAAGTATTGCGGGTCTTAAGGTTCAACAAGCAACATCTTTTGTCATTGAATTGATCAAGGAAAAATATATGGTTTTATCACTGCTAGAGCATGATAATATAATTGCATTTGCTACGACTACAATTTACGTGTGGATCTTCATTACACACACACACACTTGCTTAGAGGATTGATGTAACTGTGGGAGCATTTCCAGACTCATCGGGAAGGTTTCTTGTGCTTCTCACAAGTTTCAGTGATCCAACATCCAAGTGCATGCCCAAACACCAAAAGTCCTTATCTAAATATGAGGTTGTAAATCTGGAAGGTTGCTTGTGCTTCTCACAAGTTTAAGTGATCCAACATCCAAGCACATGCCCAAATGCCTATAGTCCTTGTCTAAATATGAGGCTGATTCTATAATAAAAGGAGAGCAAAATCATGCTCTTTTTGCAGGTAGTTTCAGTATAGCTAATGGAAATACAGTGAAATTTGGAAAGGGCTTACTTGACTGAGTGCATACAATAGAGGCAAAGGGTGATCATGCTTACGTAGTGGCAAGAGACAACTGTAGTGACGTGGATGGCTTGCGACATATTCTGAGAAGGTTGTGAGAAAGCATGAGGATCAGCAACAGACGACGTAATCACTGATGACAATTAGAGTCAAAAATAAAGAATGCTTAAAAAAAAAAAGCTTTTGTTGTGGCGCCTCAAACAGAAAAAGTAGAACGATATTATGAACAATGCGTTTTGAAGCTTTACACGGTGGCAAACAATTATAAAAGGCATCGGAGAGCTCTGCAGATCGGAAGGAGGACTAGAAGGTGATGACGAAGGGAAAGGAGGACCAGAAGGTGATGATGAAGGGGAAGGAGGACCAAAAGGTGACGACAAAGGGGAAGGACAGAAGAAGGTGGTGACATAGAAGGACGAGAAGATGACAGATGTAGGTTGGGAAGTTCGGTGAGCTCTGCACACGACTTCTATTCCATATTGAAGGACATCCCGATGATTGATGCATCGCCTTCCCTGACAGCGCCTCCATCATGTTTTTCCGTGACGAAGCTCGACCAGCACTTGGTATATTAAGGCCGACCCTTCTCTGCCACCATGCCAACACTATTCGGGAGCACTTACCAAATCTCTACTTGTTTATAAGGCTTGCCTGCACAGTCCCTTGGCATCATATGAAGCTACACTATATCTTGTGCATCAACTTTGTATGGGACAAATACTATGATATTACAATACCAAAGGTGGTACCCCGCTATCGTATTCTATTACAGTTGCAACGAAGCCTCGGACAAGTTAGACGTTTCAAGTCTCTATTATGAACTAGATTCTGGAGCTTTGTAAGCTTACTGCAATGTCACCTTTGGACGGATGATATGTATCAGATTAAATCTGAAGATTGAAAGCTTCCGTTTGAGGATAATACAATGTCCCTCTAACCACATATGAATTTTAAAGTTGGATCTATCACAAATATTTGAAGTCATATTGGCAAGGAAAAGGCCTTCCTCAACCTTTGGGTCCTTAATTCTTGGAAGTACCATATCTACATTGTTAAAAACACCTTCTAATCACTTTCCCTTCATGCATAACTACGACAATTACCCTCTCTTGTAAGCAAGGAGCCTTGAATATCTTTGAGAAAGATTCATGAAATTTATTCTTGAATGCATCAAATAAAGAATTTGGTGAATTGGATCTTGTGAATATGGAAATTCTTGTTTCCATTTTCACATTATCATGTCCTCACTTGTATTCGATCGAATGTGAATTCTAGATACTCTGTTACTTATAATATTCATCACCTTTTGCTTCCATCTTGCTAAACATCCCTACGGTGAGCAACATTCACGAACCCCTGTGTGAACCTCATGCGACACTGTGCCCCTTCAATGTTGACTAAAAATCTTTTGAGCCAAAAAGTTTATAGATAAGTACACACACACACACAACTTCCACACACACAAAATCATATATAAAAATTTCTCTCTTATAATGAAAATTGAGAATGAATCTCTCTCTCTCTCTCTCTCTCTCTCTCTCTCTCTCTCTCTCTCTCTCTCTCTCTCTCTCTCTCTCTCTCTCTCTCTCTCTCTGTGTGTGTATATATGTATACATATATATATATCATTCCCTTACAAATGTGTGTGTGTATACACATGTAGCTAAATTATAATTGACAAATTTCACAAATCTAAAATCAATCCTACATATCATCTCTGCAATGCTCCCAATCCGCCTTTGTTTCTTCTTTCAAGAAACAAAAGTTGAAAAAAAAAACTCATTTTTCCAAATAAATCTATTATTACACATATACTACTTTAAAAGTGCTTTTCCTAAATCTCTCTCTCTTTATATATATAGACAAATGTAAACTTTCTAGTTCATCCCATACATCAAAAGATTTCCCTTTCTCCTTGTCATTATCTTTAGCAATTTTTTATGCTCTCAATATTGAGGAAATGGAGCCATTCCTTTCTTAATATTTGGGGAATTTAAAGGAATGGGCAAAGTAGGCTAATCTTTCGAATTAGGTGGTGAATCTATCATATATTTTTCTATATCATGATCTTCTGAATGTTTTGGCAAAGATCTCTCTTGTTTTGGAGTTTCAAGCGAAGCACCATTAGGCTCCCCTATTTCTTATCTAAAATAATTGTCGGGTTTGATTTTGAATGAGCTATTGGCCCAATCATTACATCCAAATTAAAGGCAACATGTTTTTCCTAGTGGTATTTTCTCCAAATCCTCTACAATTTCTACTAGGTTTGCAATTGGGTCAGTCTTACCCTTACCGTTACCTTGGCTTTGTGAAGATGTACCTTCCCATGCAATCCTTCTCATAATGGCCTTCAAGCCACATTTGGCACATAAAGGGACATAATCTTTTCTTTTCTGCTCATTTGGGCAAAACCTAGCCACATGTCCAGGTTACTCACATCTCCAGCAAACCACACTTGTTCCTGTGTTATTCTTCTTTCTAAAATTAGGATTTCTATACGGTGAAGATTTCCTCTCATTGGAGAATATCCTCCTTGTCCTTGATTTCTAGGCACTACTTCAGGTGTGCCTTGGGGTGGCATATCTCTCAACATGAATGGTCTATTAGAATGTCCTATTGGGCAAGTCACATTTTGACTATCCATGTACTTATAATTTGTTTGCATTTGGGCTGATTATTGTTTTAAATGAGTTTGCTTAATCCAACATTGACCCTTCACATGATTGTTTCTCAATAATAGTCGTAGAGAAAATTTCTTGGCTGATCAGGAACCACTCTACTTGGTGTGGGGCATTCTATTGCTAAATGCCTGAAACTATGACATTTCCCACACCAAGTGTTGGACCTTGTATATATATATATATATATATATATAAGACTTATAAACATTTAAGAAGTGTTAATCTGGGCAGGTGCCTAAGAAGTTCACGTATGACATGATGCTTTGGTGATTACATAAGGAATATGATCAACCTTATTACCATGCTAGGATTAACCAATGTCTAAGAAGTTCTCGGATGATAGGATACTTTATTAACACAAAGAACATGTATATTGAGCCTTAATTGGTCTAAGAGGAATCATGAAGCGTTGAAAGAAGGAATATTTGAACCCTAAGTATACATACAAGTCTAACAATTGGAGTGTGCGCGTGTGAGGAAATGGGGCGCACGTCACGGCTACTTTAACAAGCTGCTGAGAGGGAGGAATTGATGGGTGGTCATGTCGAGATGGAGACGAGGATGATGGTGGAGGGCTTGATTGCGCTGCCGCGAGCGTCTCTTCTCGACCACTCTACATAGCACCAAATCAGAGCTGGAGATCATAGTCTCGTTCACAGTTTGTGATCCTTGTCTGGTGACAGCTAGATCTCGATCGTGATTGTGAGCCGCTGCTGCTGCTGCAACATGATCGTCATTGTGGATGATGTAAAACTCGTGCATGACCCAGTCTGTCCTATCGCCATTGGGAGCGCGGCCTCTGTAAAACACCAACGTCTTCTTCCACCCTGAGTACCGCTGCATATTCTGCACCCTCTTCTGATCGATCCCTGATATCGCCCTATATTCATGAGTGAAATTGGACTGGCTCACTGGCCTGTCTCTGCCGGTGGCCTTCCAGTAGCCCGAGGGGGAGGCCCTGTTGGCACGCGTACCCTTCCCGCGGGGATACTTCCGGTCGATGCGATGGAAATAATACCCCTCCCTACAATCATGACCTGCAGGTGCTTGACGGTCATGATCTGCGTGCTCTAATTGATGATCCGGAGTATCGTAGTACTGCAGCTGGGGGCCGTGGAGTGCTGCTGAAGGGAGCAGCTCCCATGGATCGTGTTTGTAGAGATCCAGGTCTGCAATCACGTCCTTAAGTTTCGGGGAAGATCTGCTGACGTTGAGTGTGCCCTGGAGCCTCCTCCACAGGTAGAACCACACCAGCTCCTGATCGGTGGGGTGGAAGCGGAAGCCGGGCGGAAGCAGCTCGGATGTCGATAGGCAATCATGTATGGCCACAATATCAATAGTAGCTGTACTATTGTTAGCACTGCTAGTATTCTTAGTATTCTTATCATTCTGGTCTCTGTCACCACTACGATCGATGACAAAAGTACACATGATTATCTAATCGAGACAAGATGGGGGAAAGAACACGAATGCGACTACGGAAAGTGGCCCAATCAAAATACCTTCATCTATATATACGTCGACGACTCGACGCTGAAGTTAGAGTTCCGTCCGCGACACGTTATCGACACGCTAATTACGTGGGCGACAAGCTGAACAAGTACGCACGCAGTGACGCATCGCGAACTTTGGAAGCTTCATTTTCTTTTTAGTTTCCGCGGGATAGCAAAACGGGGATTCAAATTTTAAAAAAGAGCAGTGCCCTTTGAAGTGTTGCAAGTTGCAAGTTTTGGGTGGGTTGAATTCGTGTGCTTACGAGTCATTTATGGCATGCTTGACTGCCTACATGAACGCATATATTCATTGCCGAAGGTTTGTACTCGATTTTTCTATTTGAAAACTTCATATTGTATGAAGGTAATAAAGAAAATAACAAAAGTTTGGGATTACAAAATTGCCGAAGGTTTGTAGCATTTTAAACATGTACTTCTAGAATCTATAGATGCGTATACAATCTCTTCTCAAAATGTTTTCGAAAATTGATGGATGGGGTTTTCAAATAGTTCTTTACCATTCTTGCCTGATTTGTTAGAACTAAACATGAAACAACATGACCAAGTTTCTATCTTTGTGAGTTATTAGCAGTGTAACAATTTTTATCATCAAGGAAGTAGAACCCAAAATTTCAACTCACATACTCGCAATGCTCAACCCACACTCCAACCACTATGTTGTGATCCCATTGGCATCTTTGTGAACTTTTAGAAAGAGTTTAACCAAGTTTTTATATTTGTAAGCATGGGAAGATATCTCTCTCTCTCTCTCTCTCTCTCTCTCTCTCTCTCTCTCTCTGTGGATCTCATTTCAACTATTTTCTACGATAGGAAATAATAGAAGTGAGATATAGAGAGAGGGGAGAATCATGAGATTTGAAAGTGAATGGTATATGTATACATACATACATCCATACATACATGCATATATAAATCTAACCAGAAAAGTTTTTTAGCCAACGAGGAGGTGTTGATGTCCCATCCTTAGCTAAAAACTTTTTGAACACAAAATAAACAGATTGTACATTTGACCTTCAATCTCTTATATGATTGAAAATCAACACTCTCTATTACTTTCCAATTTTATATCTATATATCTCAGTCTCTTGCATCTCTATTCTCTCACTCAATGTAAGAAATGACAGAAATGAGAGAGAGAGAGAGAGAGCACAAAATCTTGAGGGTGTATATTATACATGCATGTATATGTGTATGTTTATGTGTGTGTGTGTAGAGAGAGAGAGAGAGACAGAGCACGAAATCGTGAGGCTGCATAGTATACATAGATGTATATGTGTATGTGTGTGTAGAGAGAGAGAGAGAGAGATAAGATAAACACTACAAGATATAGACCTTATACCGACGTTTAAAGCGACGAAAATACAAACAACAAAATTTGCCCCCGTCGTCACAAAAAGCGTCGTTATTGACGATACCATAGAAACGTCGCTATTTGCGTCGCTATAGCGATACAAATAGTGATGCATATAGCGACCCAACAGTCAATTTGCGACGCGCATAGCGAGGCCAATAGCAACGCGAGCAGTAAATTTGCGACGCAAATAGCGACGGTAACAGGGGAAAAAAATTTGTGACAGGGCAGCTTGTGCTGTATAAGAGCCATACAAAATAGTTTTTGCACTACTGCATACAAAGCACTTGCAAACAAAAAGAATGTATACTGAAATCATAAAACTGATACATAAAATAAATACATGATTGCATAAAATGCGATTGGTACAATCATGAAAGGATATCACTAATACATAGAAAATGTCTACATAGATCAAGCGACTAAAAACAAAAGGTGTGTGAGCTCCAAGGATCCAAGGGCGAGCTATAAATTCTCGTCCCCCGAAAGCTCGTCCCGTCGCAAAGGAGCATCGAACGGATTCTGCAGAAAAAGAAACAACTTATCAATCCACCATACACTAATGCATTCAAATATCTCATGGTAACTACAGACAAGAAATATGAGTGACTTACAGGGCCGCCACGTCTATACAATCGGTCGATCAATGCATTGAGACCGTGCCTCTCTGCATATCGAGTCTCAAGGCCTTGCGGATCGCGATTTGTAATGGAGTGCTGCAAAGAAAACAAAATGCTAACTGTTAGAAGCATGATTATCAATACAAAGAATATTTCAAAAAAACAAACAAGCAAAACATAAGAGAAACTTACAAAGCCCTCCAAATATGTCCTGTGGCCGCCACTCCCAAGATGATGGACCACTCCGGCCTCGAGTCGTGCCCTTGCTGCCTCCCGCTGACTCCAACGTCCTGGCGAATCTGTAGCCTCCTCTCTCAATCGGCGCCAGTCGTCTGCATCTAACCACTCGGGCTTTGCAGCCCCTCTTGATTGCCTTGCGTGCGTCGGATCGTCTATGTGACATATATGCACGCATGCAATCCATCATCCAGCCCGTAGAGAATCTATCTACTGCGGCTGACACCGGAAACTCCTCGTGCAAGGATGCTACTATGTAGTCATTGCTCCCCTCCGGTATGTTCTTCCAATGATCCAGGACGTTGTGCCGAAAAACTTGTTGGCACAAATCTCTCATGCGAGCCATCACCCTCCCATCATTCATGATGATGGCTCCTGATCTACTATCACCCAGGTATCCATAACCCCTAGGAGTCTGTCTAAGATGGGTCCTCTCCCATCTCCGTCCACGCTCCTGGGCATATTTAGGAGACCCCTCTACATCCAGTGTACCGACGGGGGTAACCTCTCTCGAAGTGGCACTCAAAGGGGTGCCACCAAAAGGAGTGCCACCTGCTGACGGCTGCGCAAAAGCCGGAGTAACTGAAGTAGACGTCCCCACAGGTGTGATAAATCCTGGAGGTGACGCAGCTCCAGCTGAACGACAAGACGGAGACACCACATCCGTGTCTCCACAGCAGCACCCCCCTGATTTCGATGCAGTCCCTCCCTCTTGCCCAAGTCGTGAGCATCGAGATTGTCTGCTCGAAGCTGAAGTATCTGATCGTGCTGAAGCAGTTCTAGCAGAGCGTCCTGACGAAGAATGAGACAACTCCTGGTCTGCCATCTCTCTGAATCTCCCGAGCTGGTCTAGAGACATGTGTGTCATCATGTCTTGAAACTCCTCATCGCTCATCCCTCGACTCATTCTGAAAATGTCACCTGCACAGATAAAAAATGGTGTTAAAATAATCAATTTAAACTATACAAAGCACAGTAATATAAATCATTTTTGAAAAATCCCTCTTAAAATGCATATCTTATGTACCTTTATGGAATATCTGAACAACGAATTGAGTAATACAATTCTCCAAGAATGAAGTATTCTATGGTCCCATGTTAATCTCCTGACACAACTCTGCATACACTGGAAGATCAATAGACATGTCACCACAAAAGAACGAGTCTGCCTCGTTCTCAAAAAATTCTTGGACTACTGTATTTCCATCATTGTTAGCCGATGCGGGCTCCAAGCTTGCGGTGGCCTCCACCCCTTGTAATATCGACACCTCTATTTGCATATTATCTTTATCTATGTCCGGAACATCGCTTTGATCATATACTCTCGCACTTCGAGGAGTTGAAGGTATAACATACCACCATCGAGGTTGTCGAGGGTTTGGATAAAATATTACATGTTCACAAACACGTACAAAGCGAGTTCAAACCATTGTGACATAAACCATGTCGTATTACAATTAGCAAGCAAATGACTCTGCATCTGTTCACGCTGGGTTAGCAACACAAAGATGTCGCGCAAATCCGTCCATTTTTTTTCGAAATCTATTTCGAGAAATCCAGATGGACCTCGTCGAACTGTTGCTCCAGCTCCTCTAAGTACCACTTTGAACCACTGCACATCAAATAGTATCATGGAGAAGCTACGATAATCCACCGTAATAATACTTTGCAAGTTTCCAAAATACTCCATCTCATCCACAACCGTGTTCGGATCCATTACTCGTCGCCGGCTCTCTTGCTCAAACCTTGCCATGACACCACAGTCCATTGTGGAGCGCATTTTGTCAATACGCTCCACGGAAAAATGCCGTCCGCGCGACCACACTGCACTATATATTTTGTACTGTACATTAAAATACTCAAATTAGATGTCGCATATAAAATTTAGATACGACATATTTTTGGATTACATCCCCTCGAGAACTCCCACTCCTCCATTGAGACCTCTATCCCTTCGCTGGATACTGCGGTCAAGGCTCCATGCCACCATCGTGTTGACATAAACCGCGGCATCTCCTCCATGCCTTCGAGATATCGAATCGGTCGATGATGCGTACTGCGTCGAAATTCAGCTCGCGCTTCCTCTCGATCTTGCCTTGCAATCTGGTACTTGGCAAGCCATGTCTCCATGGAGGCATGGTGCAACATACAAAAGCGATTCACATTCTCTTCCATTGAGGCATCCATTCTTTTTTCTATCCCATTTCCAACCACCACATCTCCAGTCAGTCTATCATCGTCCTTCAGCGTCCATAGCATTTCATTGTCTGGTTCCACCGTTGGTAGCCATTGTGAGATATGCACTAACACCTCTGACACCAACCAACCTTCCGCCATGCTACCTTCTAGACGAGCTCGTTGTCGCATAAAGCCTTTCAGGGTTTTCATGAAGCGCTCGAGGAAGAACATCCATCGCATATGGACAGGTCCAGCAATCTCCACTTCGTCCACAAGATGCACAAAAAGGTGAACTTGTATCGTGAGCATGCTAGTGGGTAGGTATTTCTCAAAGAGACAGACCGTCTCCACTGCTCCCCGCCTCGCGGATTCAATAGAGGACGTCTTAATCTCTTTCTGTGAGATCCATTGCACCAAAGTCGACAACTTGTAAATGGCCCCGCGAATTTCTGGAGTAAGGCATCCTGCGATCACAATCGGTAGGACAAACTGCCACAAATGAGAAAGCATTATGAATAATGGTCACTTTTCAAATTGCAAAATGCCCACGCTAATTAAAATCCATTCTATTCACAAACCTGACATATCTTATACCAATCATGGGATTTTAGCCTCGACAATTGGTCATCTTTAGAAAATGCGGACCTGAGAGAACGCATCATACCCATCGGAGTGCGGATAGACTTGATTACTTGCTTCACAATGCGCTCTTCTTTGGTGGAAAAAACCCAAGGAGCGCGAGGAACCTGCACTCCCCCTTCAGCATTCGACTGCAGCCAAAGCGCCTCCATCTTACCTACCTCCTTTAAATCCATTCGTGACCCTATAGTGTCTCTCTTTCCTGTGATGTGGTCCCATAGCAAGCTGCCCACATTCTTGAAAATATGCATGGGATCCAACAAGTGGTTGACCGGTAAGTGGGTCCAATATGGCAACTCGTAGAAAACTGAGAACCGTCGCATTCCATTTGGATGTGATTCCGGGTTTACCATTTTCAGCTCGTACCAGCTTGCAGCGTTCATACGTGTTGGAGTTCGTCCAAGAAAACCTTCCCTGAGTTCATGATCCTCCGACAAGAAAGCGGTGTGTCCTTGATATACCATCTTCTTCATGGTTCGTGACCTTCGAGAGTCTAACTGTGGCCCACACAATGGACATGCATGATAACCTGAGGTAACCAGACCTGTAAGGCGAGCCACAACCTAGTGAATATTGATTGAATGAAATAAAATATAGATATTACCAGCGAGAACGGAGGTCTGCTCACTTGAGCACTCTCCGAATCCCGGAAAGTCATGCATCGTCCACATGAGAATGGCTAGAATGTTGGCTGACCGCCGACCATCGCGCCTGCTCATATCTTGCACAGTGACCCCCTCCTCCCATAAAATCTTAAGCTCATCGACTAATGGACGAAGATACACGTCCATATTTTTTACTTTGTAGCGGCCCGGGACGAGCAAGCTAAGGATGAGATGTCATTTCTTCGTAGAAATCCATGGAGGGATATTGTAGTTGACAAGCACTATAGGCCACACACTGTAAGAAGTCGAGCGCAGACCGAATGGGTTCACACCATCCATGGCGAGACCGAGCCGAAGATTCCTTGGCTCTTGTGCAAAGCCTGGGAAGGTAGAGTCAATGTGGCTCCATGCGCGCAAATCCGATGATATTCGTTGAACTCCATCCGTGGACCTATTCTGCACATGCCACGTTATCAAGCTTGCCATGCTAGACGTGCGAAACATGTGGTTTATGCGGGGGATGAGCGGAAAGTGTCTGAGAACTTTTTGAGGGATGGTTTGCCCTTGTAAGTCCTGTCGATACCTGTGAGCACCACACTTTGGACATGTCTCTATAGTCTCGTATTCATCTCGAAACAGTATGTAGTCGTTGATACATGCATGGATGTTATTGTAGTCCATGCCAAGCTTCCGTAAAACATGTCGTGCATCATCACGAGACTCAGGCATGGTATTTGCATGTGGTAATATATGATATTTTAATAACCTGAAAAAAATCATAAAACACCTTGAAAAAGCACAAATGTTTGTAATAATACTGTAAAAGAAAAAAATCAATGAAGCCTATGTGCAAGGTACCTGAATAACTCAGTCACACTCGTATCGCTCCAACCGTATTTTTCTTGCACACTTAAGAGTGCAAGCAATGTCTTCAACCGAGATACTCGGCACCCATCATATAATGGTATGTATACTTCCTCTCTAAGCGGGTCAGATTTCTCAACATCCATGGGAATCAATGCATCGATCATTGCCTCCATCTCAAGCTCCAAGATTGTAGGTAGGTCGGGAAGGTTGTCTGTCTCCTCTGGCATTGACGGTATAGATGGGCCTTGCGAGTGGTGGATTGGCTCCTGCAATCCATCCATCGCACGTCCACGAACTCTTCTAATTGGCTGTAAAGGGTGCACTCCCCCTTGGGTCGAGACATCACCCCCGTGGATGGAAAATTTGCCAATAAGACCCAATCTTATTGTGTATGGTTTTCAATTAGAATGATTGATATTAACTTCAAATTACCGTTTGCTGAAAATCCGCAATCGCCTGATCAATGATCTCAGATTGAAACTCGCCAAATCGTCGTACGTGTTCTATAGACAATCGGCGTTTTCGTCTAATTGCCAACTTGCATTGAGAGCAAGGACATGGGACACGCTGATTAAGATACGTCTCGCGATCTTGAACAATAAGACCTTCTTCGTTTTCCATCTTATCTACATTACAGCAAATGAGGCTTAAATGGATAGCTTTATGGAGATGTACGTTAAGTTGCAAGTTGACCATAAATCTTGCATTGTACATAGTAGTTGAGAGATTTTTTGATGTTATATCTCGGCCTTGTATCATGCTCAAGGATTTGTTTGTCCCGGTAGATAATTATTCGTTATTGTAAAAAACTGCACTAGAGGGCTTTGAGTATAAGTAATCCATTTATAAGCATCATTGAGGATCTCTTAGTCTAATAACAAATCAGTCTCAACAAAAAGCATCTTAGAAATGTGGTTTTTTTGTCCTAGGATCGCGTATTAAAATTAATGCCATCTATGAAATTTATCAACTATAGTAATAAAATTTATTTCAATCAATTCTACTCATAGTCATAATACCTGAGAGAAAATATCCTATACTCAATTTAAGGGATTCTTCTTCTATAACAATACTTTTGGGTTCATTTTGATGAAGTGTCGTAATGACCATTAGCTAGGGTATCATTTTCTTTTAGTCCTTCCGTTGACTAGTTGGCATGATTTCTAATTTGTTATGCCTATAAAGTTAATACAAAAACAATGAATTATGCATATCACAATTGGATCCCCTACTTGGACATTATGGATATGACCAATTTTTAGCCCCCTTAAGGAGTTGATGTAATGGTACCCATAAAAAAAGTAAAGTAGATACCATTACCATAATCATGGATATGCTATCATTCCAATATATGTTATATTTCTCTTTCTCTCCCTCTCCCTCCCTCTCATTCTCTTTCTCTCATATTTCCTCTCCCTCTCACAATATATCTTAACACTCTCCAAAAGCAAAAGGGAGATGGAGAGAGAGAATGCACTCTCCCTCTCCCTCTCCCTCTCCCTCTCCCTCTCTTTCTCTTTCTCTCCCTCTCTCATTTCCTTCCCCTCCCTCTCCCTCTCTTTCTCTCCCTCTCTCTCCCTCTCACTCTCTTTCTCTCTTTCTCTCTCATTTCCTCTCCTAAACAAGCAAAAAAGAAAGTGATTCAAACATTAAACAAGCAAGAGGAAGAGTGAGAGAGAGAATGCACTCTCCCTCCCTCTCCCTCTCTTTCTCTTTCTCTCCCTCTCTCATTTCCTTTCCCTCCCTCTTTTTCTCTCCCTCTCTTTCTCTCTTTCTCTCTCATTTCCTAAACAAGCAAAAAATAAAGTGATTTAAACATTAAACAAGCAAAAGGGAGAGGGAGAGAGACAATGCACTCTCCCTCTCTTTCTCTTTCTCTCCCTCTCTCATTTCCTTCCCCTCCCTCTCCCTCTCTTTCTCTCCCTCTCTTTCTCTCTCATTTCCTCTCCTAAACAAGCAAAAAATAAAGTGATTTAAACATTAAACAAGCAAAAGGGAGAGGGAGAGAGAGAATGCACTCTCCCTCCCTCTCCCTCTCTTTCTCTTTCTCTCCCTCTCTCATTTCCTCCCCCTCCCTCTCCCTCTCCCTCTCTTTCTCTTTCTCTTTCTCTTTCTCTTTCTCTTTCTCTTTCTCTCTCTCCCTCTCCCTCTCTTTCTCTCTTACTCTCTCGTTTCCTCTCCTAAACAAGTAAAAAAGAAAGTGATTTAAATATTAAACAAGCAAAAGGGAGAGGGAGAGAGAGAATGCACTCTCCCTCTCCCTCTCTTTCTATTTCGCTCCCTCTCTCATTTCCTCCCCCTCCCTCTCTCTCTCCCTCTCTTTCTCTTTCTCTCCCTCTCCCTCTCTTTCTCTCTCATTTCCTCTCTTAAACAAGCAAAAGAGAGTGATTTAAACCTTAAATAAGCAAAAGAAAGAGAGAGGGAGACTCACCGATGAGATATGGCGAGCATGGGGCGGCTCCTCTTTGCGATAAAGGCTCCTCCTATCCTTCGCGAACAACGGCGGTGGCGGCGCCGGCAAGTCTTCTTCCTCTCCTTCTCTCACGGCGGCGGCGGCAAGTCTTCTTCCTCTCCCTCGCTCTCGCTCTCAAAACTCACAAGCCGCAAACGCGAAATGAAAACCGCGCTCGGTTTTGGCCGCTTTTTTTCCCTGTGGAGCGTCGCTATTTGCGTCGCTATTTGCGTAGCATTTGCGACGTAAATAGCGACGCTATTAGCGACACCAATAGCGATGTCAATAGCGACGCCGCTATCCGCTATCGCTAATCGACGTCGCTACTAGCTCAAATCCTTGTAGTGAAATGAATCATGATAGAGATCGCGCCTTAGATTTTTAATCTAATTTTTTTAAATTAAGAGGGAGGGGTGCTAATATCTCCTCCTTAGTATGAAAACATTTAAACTAAAAATTGAAAAACTCAATATTTTGTGTTATTTTAAAAAATATATATCTCTCTCTCTCTCTCTCTCTCTCTCTCTCTCTTCTCCCCACCCTTGCAAGAAATTAAAATGTGGAGAAAGAGTGATTGTGGAGATCAATAATCCATAAACATAATGTTTTTTGAGATGGCAACCTTAACATATGCGAACATTGATAATGGACTTCCTGGTTAGTAGGTTTGCACATCTACGCTTAATCCGTTGGTGATCATTATGATCCTTACATGCCCATTGAATTATTATTATATTTGGTTTATTGCACCTAAATACAACTGGCATAGTTATGATGCAAGTTGATTAGTATAGTCAGTTATGTACTATTTGACTTAGTAGGTCACATTTCTTTATATTGTACCTTATCTATACTCTGTGTACATTGTATTGGGTATAAAAGAAGAAGAAAAAACGAACATGAAAGCATTTTAGCCTGCATCTCTCTTCTTGTATTGTTGAGTGAGCTTTCTCTTATGTATTTAGTGTGCATTTGGTGTAGCGTCTCAAGCAAGTCCCCTCACCACGCGATTCATAACATGGTGTCAGAGCGATGCCACTAAGAGAGACTGGTTTTAAAGGTTGAAGTGAAGCAAAAGAAGCAAAGATTATAGAAAGCAAGAAATGAGTAAGAAGCTCTCCCATTCTTCCCCTCTTTCTCTTAGATAGTATTAGTAGAGGCATCGAAAGCATAGCAGAGTAAAAATCTCAGATTGCTATGAGCGTTGTTGTGCCCCTATGCGCACACTGTGTAAAAAAACCTAGAGTGTGGTTTCCTTTTAGATTTAGAGAGCCAATGCCACTTTAGGCACTAGTGTTAGTGTCCATGGTTCAAAATATTAGCTTTTTTTGGACAAGTTTTTAGCCAATTTTTGATATTCTAGATATTATCTCTTGTAAAAATCCATAAAACTATAAACAAATTCTAATTTAGGATGACATGTAAAAGAAAGCATGTAGCTTTCAGCCAATTTGAGAGGATTTTATGTAAAAAGAGAGATTGATAAAATCGTGTGATGCGCAATCGCTGTTTTCAGGCAGTGAACAACACTTTGAAGAAGGGGGAGATGAAGAAGTGATCTGTCAAAATTCTGGCCAGGTATGCTGGTATTTTATCCCCCTTTCGGAGCCAATGGAAGCATTAGATTGGCGATTTGATTAGCATAGAGGAAGTTATTATTTTATACACGTTTTTGTCTATTAGAGTTGTATCTTCTCATAATGCTGAAAGAAACTGACACGCTTCATTTTTGTTAGTATTCTTCTACATTTTCTAATTTTTAATATTCTTCTTTGTTTTCAATTTCTTTGAATCCCTTCTCTTCCGTCTACTCCTCTCTCTAAATCTACCTTCACCTTGCTATCTCTTATCTTCAAGAACTTGACTTGAAACCTTCAACCCTTCTCTTATCTCTACCATTTCCGGAGTCTAAGCTCTTGAACCCCTATACATTCTTCTCTTGCCAAATTCCTATGGTGACCTTCAACCCTACACACACTGCGACATTGGTGAACCCGACGTGAAGGTCGGTGTAAGAGAACTCCAAGATGGGGGATTCTTCAAGAGATACTCTACAACAATTGGTGTGCATACTGCAGCAAACTCAGCAACAAAAAATCCAAATGTTACAACAACAACAATAAAGGCAAGACAAAGAGAAGATTTATTCCGTAGCTATCAAGGCCCTAAAGAAATTTGGGCGGGAATGAAAAAAATTTAATGGTTAAAATGTCTCTATTTTTATTCACTTATATGTTGAAAAAATGCTCTTCTTTGGTGTAGCGCAACATGCATGGAGTCGTTATTTTGCCAGACTAGCCAAGGATGGTCTTCAAGAGAGAATCCATGGTCTTTTTTAGCAAGATGCAAATTGGGCTGCATTCAAAAAATCCCTACGCAAAGAATTCTTCTTAAAAGACTCTGGCCTAATGACAAAGAAAAGTTTCACTAATTGGGTTGAGAAACCCAACAAAGGTTTAGCTACAACAGCTTTATACCATGAATTTGAAAGTAAATTTGGACAACTTGATGCTGAAGACCAACAAAGTATGGAAGGTCAGAAGATTGAATTATTACTTAAGGCAACAGATCCCATTCTACAAGAGAAGCTTGTTGATCGCCTAGAAGATGCTATCTTCGAATTAGGAGTCAAGACTGCATGGACAAATGTTACTGATGTAGTTAACATGATTTCTTGATGAGAGTACATGTGACTAAGATTGGGATCTACTTCAACTTCAACAACTCCATTGATGGAGCTTGTTCCACCTTCAAAATCCCATATTCCTTTGACTAATCAACCAACTCTTTCTTCTTCTGTTCCTTCTAAAAATGATGTCATGGATGAACTCGTTAAAAGCATACGTGACCTTCATCTGAATCTTACAGAAATTAGTTTCAAGGTGGAGAAGCTAGATGTCAAAGTTGAAGAACAAGGACGTTCATCAACTCAAAGACCCATGAGAGAAGGCTTTAAGAGGCTCTATATTTGGTGTAACAGCAACCATAACATGACAAGAGGGAGTGTTTTGCCTTTCGTGAAGCTGAAGTACAGAAGCTCGTCTTTTGGAAAGACAGAAAATATCATGCAACTGAAACTGGTCTTCCACTAGAGCCAAATTTTGGCAATGGTGGAATAAAGAAAAGATTAGAAGATTTAGCTGTAAAGGATGCCTATGCAGCAATTGATGCAGCTACATATGGGCTGTAAATTGAGCCAACTAAATCAAGTTTGAAAGCATATAAAGCTAATGTGCAATCTAAAGTATGGATGCATGCACTATATTAAATGAAATGTGGTAAAGTAGCCAAAGAAGATTTGGCTAACGCCAGCCAGTGCATTCAAGGAATAACTGGTTGGAAAGAACCAATAGATTATTTTTCCGCCTTTGCACATTTGGCTGACGTCAATCGTAAAGAATACTTGATTGAAGAAAATAGAAGAAGAGAAGATGAACCAGGGCCTTCCTCTACTGTCCCTCCGAAATGGGAAACTAGAAGAACGCCTGAACAACCAATGCTTGCTGAAAATATAACCCTAGATCAAGAGATGGAAGATGCACCACAAACAAAGACGACCGAAGAAAATAAGAAAGGCAAGTAACCACGCTACATATTGCAATTTGACATAGAATCTGCAACCAATCTCAAACGAGTCCTAGAAGAACGAATTCTAGGAAGCAAAATTGAATTCACCTTAGGCGAAATTCTTGGAATTGCCAAACGTGAATTCCATGATGTAATTATTAATGTAATCAAAAGGAAAAAAAAATATTGGTGACGAAGCTGAAGAAACAATGTATCCTTTTTTACAAGTTCTTCGAGTTTTTGTGTAGGATAAAGAGAAATTGACTTCACAAGGAATTCAACTTGAAGGAGTTAAAGAATTAATTACAGCAATTGAAGCTAAATATGAAGAAAGCATGAATGCAAAAATTAAAGAAGTGAAAGCTAAAAATGTAATGGTCGACTGGTCCAAACTAGTTGGGCAGTCCACCTCTCAAAAAGAAGGCCGTCTACAACACATGCATGAGGAAGAGGCTTGGTTCATTCGAAGCAGGCACTATCCTCGTACACATTGGGCAAGAACAACAATGGAGACAGTCATCAAAATTGGAGAAAAAGAAACACCATGTATTGCACTCTTAGACCATGGCTCGAAGATAAACGTCATGGCAAGGAGTCTTTATCAAAGTGGCGGATGGCCCATAGATGTTGATCCAGGCTGGCGAATGAGAGCTACAAACAACTCTTTTGGAGAGTTATATGCTGCATGTCCTAATTTGCAGGTAGCTATTGGAGACATAAAATTCAATTTTCACTTTTTTTTTTCAAGACTCTTGTAGTTACCTATCATTCTTGGGCAACCTTACATTTCTGAAGCTTTCTTGGAAACAAAAGCTCTTGATTATGGTTCTTCCTATGCTCGAATCCAAAGCAAGGATAATGAATGAGCTGTCCAATTTCTTACTGTGTGTGTTAACCATCATCGAAACAAAGATTGACTTCGTGATTATCCTATGCCTCCTAATGCCCGAGAATTCAAGGGTTTTCGAGCTGCACTGCTATTAAAGGAGGCTACGTCAGTGCGTCATGTAAAAAGATTAAACCTCCTTATGCTACAGAAATTGTGTCTCTATCAAATCTGTATGTATGTATCCAATACTATGGAATGTTATAATTCTCTTCCACCGGCCATGACTAAACCTAAAATAAAATATTTATGTCATGTAAAAAGGGAGCTGAGAACTTATGATATGATGGCTAAAATGAAGATATTTCAAGCATTTTTTTTTTACTGAGTACTATTGACACATTGGCTAAAATATATGCAGCTGCTCATACAGAAAATCAGGCTGAAAATCAATCCATAGAAGTATGTACACTGGATTTTTATCAAACAATTCAAGAATTTGTTAAGCAAGAAGACATTGGTTTACTCAACAACGCTGAAGTGCAACTAGAGATAAATCATTAGGGCCAAAAACGCTTCAAAAAATGCACTTTTGTTAATCACGAGTAAGGAAAGGGCCAAAGAGAGTTCGCCACGTATGCAAGAATATGGTATTCTTGTCTCCTCTTTTTTAGAGATAGTGGAGTCCATTTCGTGATTCTCTCTTCTTTTTTAGCCAAAGCCCCTAAAGTCTGACATGTTTTGGAGTCCCAAAGACGTTATTTACTTACAAATCTGACAAAATACGTGACAGAGATGTGATGAAATTAAGAATGAGTTTTTTGAAAGTCGGGAGATCTTTCAATATTGTTTTTGGCGCCCAATACATACTCATTTGTGTTCTTGGCGCTACTTTTTAGTTCATTCACTCCTCTTTGAGCTTCTTTCTCTGCGCTTTCATTCTTTTCATGGCTTCCTCCAGGCGCTCTTCTCGTTTAATACACTCTTGCACAGTCTATAGCCAGGGAGCAGATGGAAATTTTGAGCCCAAAACCTTTGCTGTAAACGATTGGGTTACCATGCTGCCATCTTGCAAGGGCTCTCATAAGGTGAAAAGAAGAAAACGAGAAGATATAAAACATCACTGGAAGGGGCGTATCATTGCCTTCAAAATTATGCCCGAAGGCTGGTTTGTCAAGGTGCAACATGTTTACATGGCCAAGGATATGCACTTGCCTCCAAACGAACGTGTTCCCCAACAAACACATTGTAAGTTATAAGTTGAATAACGTATATAATTCTTTTCCATTTATGCAAGTTCTAACAAACGGTTCGTCATTGTAGATATCTTTCCGTCAACAAGTATTGAATGGCAACCTGTGGAAAGCCTAAGTGGGACTTTCCATGCCATTCATAAGGTATTGGCAGACATTATTTATGCCGATCAAACTGTGTCTTTTTATAGTGAATGCAAGGTTTTTATATATTATACACAGTATGTGGTTCCCTCTAAAGTGGATAGGTATGGGAATATCGAAGATTTGCCATTGCCAAGTCTTTCATCTCTAAACTGGGAGATTCCTAACAAGGTAACGGTGCAGAGTTTCAAATTCAAAATATCTCAGGATATTAAAAAGTCCATGACAGCTGGAAGGATCTCAAGAAGAATACGTTTATCATGGTTTATACCCCTCCATATCTTCGTGGCTTGCTTCAAAACAGCAAATTTACAAAGAACGAAGGTATCCTGGCTAAGTAGAAACTTTTCGGAAGAGGATTTGGACAACACTATAGGGACGCATTGGAAATCTAGAGAGTGCGATCATAAGGGTGATATCTTGAGGTGCAGTGCATGCCCTCAATCCTTGGCTTTGGCTTACAGTATCCCTCGCCAAACTCTTGCTTTGGGCTTTGATTACAGGAGATACAAACTAAGATTGGGTATTTGGGTTCCCTTGGATTCCGATACAAATTACACACCATATAAACTTGCGGTGCACGTTTTGCCGCATGAAGAAGTAAAGAAGGTGAATGTTACTTCCAATTGGAGTCTGAAAGATGTGAGGGATACCTTGGAATTGCTAGACAATACATCCCCTAGATATAAGTTCAAAGTGAATGGTGTAACAATTGGTAAAAGAGCCGAGCGCTCTTTCTTTTGTACGAGTTGTTTGTCTCCCACAATTGTGAGTTTTGAGCCTTGAGAATGAAAACTTGGCAGAAATTTATCTTAATAGACTATCCTTAAGATATTTTTTAATGGGAACTCAAAAGGAAGCAAGATGCCTTTCGAATGTGTATAAATAAAATGTACATTATATTCGATTTACAAGTGAAAATTTTCATTACACAATGAGGTACAAAAATTACATAAAAATGTACAAAGCTAAAATAATAAGACTCGTGTATGCTTATGTTTGCTATTTTCATTCTTTATCGATTTCTTCAAAGATATTTTTTCTCACAGGGCCTTTCTTTGATTGTTGAAAAAATTTCACCTTTACAGGTAGTCTCTTTTCTTGGGGCTTAAGAGGGGATGGATCAAATTTAAGAGGAGAGAGCATTGGCATTCCTTTTTTCTTAGACTCTGCAGCAGTGGTCCCATTGCCTTTGCCCTTGCCTTTACCATTGCCATTGTCCTTACCCTTTCCCTTGACCTTTCCCTTGCTTGTGCCCTTGGCCATTGAAGTTTTGGGAGGAAGAGGGGAGTCAGGATCATACGGTGTGATTGCCTTGTCCAGAATCAGCTCGATGCATCTCTCCCTTATCCACCAAACATATGATTCGGGATAGTCCTTACACTGTAAGAATAAATGTTATAAGTTAGTGAAAAGAAATGATGATAAGGGTTGCACAAACATCAAATGAAATTAACTTACATTCACTCCTTCTATTTGTAACAACTTTGAATCCACTGTTCTGCAAATGTTTGAGATAACTCTCCATCCACAAGAATGCGCATCGCTTTGCAATGGAACTTCTTGTAGAAGAAAAGTATAGGGCCTTTGAGGATCAGCAAGATCCTCATATGTTGTATCCAAAAATGTAGAAACGAGTCTACCAGCACTGCAAAAGGAAGCTTTGTAAGTTCAAAATATTCTTTATAAATAAAATCAAAGTAAGTAATTTTCTTTCAACATACATTCGTGCTTGACCATGAACACCGCTGAGAGAATTCATAAAGATAATTTCCCTTGAAAGACAATTAATGTAGATGAGACTCCAATGCCCTCTGCAAATTCATAAAAGAGGTGAGTAGAAGGGTAAAGCAAATGAATATAAATTTTCCTCTACAGAAAAAGAAAAATACCTTTCTACATAAGGGAAAAAGATGTGGTAATTTGTCACACTATCGAAGCTACGAAAAAATGGTGAAATATTAGTACCAGATTTTGCAAAAAGTTCCACAGAGAGAAGTGGATCAACAATGTATATGGTTCTTCGGATATCGAGAGTGAGCAAGGAGACCAATGCCCTGTAGACAATAGCAAAAGCTATTCAATACAAATTTCATCCAAAATATACTTGAACCTAAAAGACTTAACTTACGCAAAAAAAAAAAAACCTTATCTTATGCAACAAAAAACCACGGAGTCAGATAGTTGGACATCCCTTTTTTCCAACATGGGCTTGTCCTCGGGAGATATACTAAGATATTCCTCCTCAGGTTCCGCAGAGACATTCACAAGAATCTGCCCATACACTTTGCCCATCCTCTCGCTGTTGACGGGAGCAAGTAATGCGGCTTTCCTCTTGTAAACATCATCTTCAGTTTCAAGCACCTCCTGATTTTTTTCACTCAAGAAAGCCTCCTGCTGGGTGGCACCCCTTGTAGGGTAAAGGTGAGTAACATCCTCAACATTTAGCTTTTTCTCTTTCCTGGACAATTTTGGGGGAATGTTAAGGATTTCAAAGGCTTTTTGATCATTGGAAGGCAAGGGCCTCAGCACTTTGTCAAACCTATACCTGACTCTACTGATGATGCTGAAATCTTTATTCATAAGGGTGATCCTATGAGCATGGGCGGCAGCAATGTAAGCGTCGTTCATGAAATCAATAACAAAATCTTCTGCGGCCTCTTGCAGGGCAAGAATTGCTGAGAGTTGCCACTTCTTATTTAGACCAGAGACAGTTGCCACTTGAGACAATCTATCAGAGATCTCTTTAACGACCCTTATAAAAGCAGCTTTTGGAATGACATGCTGTGTAGCCCTCTGGGCTTTCCTTATCTCACTGAAACATCTCTGCATATAGAAGAACTTGGACTTCCTCTTTCTCTTTTGTGGCTTGGGAGGTTCAGTGGCTTCAGCAGATGTAGCCTCAAGTGCCATTGTAGGGAATGAGTCTTTCACAGGGCAAGAATCACCCTTTGCTTCCTCAACTTCAGGAGAAGAAACATTTATAGAAGATGTAAGGCCAACAGCAGGTGTAGGGGGGATTTCTGTTGTAAAATGCTATGGGGCCTGTGATGGACTAGCTACAGTAAACTTGGAAGAGGGCTCCTCCTCAGATTCATCAAATTTTAACTTTCTTTTTCCCCCACTGTCCTTTCCATCCAGATACACTCTTCTTGCAGTTTGCTTTGTCCTTGCCATCCAGAAATGCAAAAATAACAACCAGAAGGACAATTTCAGAAATAGTAAATCAAACAAGCTAATTGGCGCGAAAAGGAACGAAATGAGCAATTCCGATACGGCGCGATATGAACAAAACGAGCACAACGGAATAGCGCCCTCGCTCCGTATTGGACACCAGAATGCCGATACGGCGCGATATGGAGGAAACCAAGACTGCGTATGGACGCCCTCGCTCCGTATTGGCAATGCCACAAGGATGAGACCAAAATGCTGATACGGCGCGATATGGAGCAAACGAACACAACGTATGGACGCCCTCGCTTCGTATTGGCCTGGTCCGTATTGGTGAGACCAAACTGCTGATACGGCGCGATATGCAGGAAACGAGAATAGCGTTCGGACGCCCTCGCTCCATATCGGCACACCTCTTTTTTAAAAGCGAATAAAGAACGGAGCCGAAAGACCACCGATACAACGCGAGAGTTAAGAAACGGAGAAGACGCAAGTCTTGTATCACACCGTATCGGCAAGCAAGGCGGGAAGAGCTCGAGAAATGAAAAGTGTACACGTAGGAAAGATCACTACTTATATACCCACGTCAATCATGATACGTGTCGGACACGTGTCCGACGCTGATTGTGCCACGTATCTGCATTTATGGTCCGTGTGCTACGTGTCAAGTAACGACCGGCGGTCCACTTCTTTGCCACGTGGTTATCGGCCACGTGTTGGCCAACGGCTACTGCCACGTGTCGGAAACCAACGGATACTGCCAGGTGGCATAATTCCGCGCCTACATAAGGGTGTGTTCCTTATCCGTACGTTTTTTTTCGGTTTTTCGGGAGCTCTGTTTGTATTGCTAATACGGCGCGAGGGCGACTGTTTGCCTTCTTCGCTTTTCTCTCTTCGCGTCATTTTGGAGGTTCTGCAGAGTCTTCTTTCGGCTCTCCTCTCAAGCTCATTCTGCCCAAGCTCGTGTGACCACCGTTGTGGCGTTCGCGCTTCTTACTGGAATCACCGATACGGCGCGAGGGGGCCTATCCGTCTAATTCGTTTCTCTCTTATCGCGCCGTATCGGCAGAAGTTGTAAACATGTCTGAACCCATAGAATTCCTAGGATCCAAGGTTTCTCCAGGAACTGGTAAAAGAAGAAGGCTTTCAAAAGGCTCAAGGGCATCAACATGTGATTCTTTTTCCTCTCCATCCTCTGCCACCAGTGTGAGAAGGCCAAGTACATCTCCAGGGAAGCGAACGTCGGTAGTGAGAGGTCAAGGAGTATCAGAGCTCACTGATATCACTCCATCAGAGAGGCTACTTGATTTTATGCTTCAGAATGGAATGGATCTCTCATTCTATGGAGTTGTGAAAAATGTGTTTAATCCTGATTGGGAACTTGACAAAGTTCTGAAATCTTGTGAAAAATATATTGTGGAGGACTTTTTGGAGTTTGAAAATATTGTATGTCCTTCTGTTGAAGTTGGCACAATTGAATATATCCATGTTCCCATTGGGTCAACAGGAAATGAAAAGTCAGTATTTACTAAAAAGTGCAGGGCCCACTCTCTGGAGAGGTTTTATTCAAGAGATATATTTTGCTGCACTCATTCCAAAAACTGCAAGATGATGAGAAAATCTGCTGCTTTTATTGTTTTCAGCCTTGTCAAATACCCTGTGAAAGCTGAGGAGCAACAGTTCGAAGGAGCAAAGTCTGCCAGCTTTTGCATGTTAGATGATCTGGTAGATGAAAAGGAAACAGAGGAGATTGTAGATACAGATTTTGAGGCTTCTATTGCTGAGAATTTGGATGTTGCTCACTTCAAAGCTGAGACTATCATTGAGGAGAGCCAAGGAGATACAAACCCTCAACCTGATGAGAGTTCTCACCATATTGTTCCTTCCCTACCATGTATACCTTTCAAGGACAAGGAGTACATTTTACTGTCAAATATTCAAAAACTTTTTAATCTCAGGGAAGATTATTGTCTTGCAATTAATGCAGAGGCTTCTGAAGCTGCAAATGGGATAATTGACACAGAAAATGAATCAAAGGAAGAGATTCTGAAACTTGATAAAGAAACTCTAGATGATAAGTTTATTGATGCTGGTGAGGCCCTCTCTCTTTGTTTTGAAAAGGCCAAAGAAGCTGAGAAAGAGTTGAGTATTACTGATGAGGACTTCGATCGCATTCAAAGCGAACTCGGGATTTCCAATTTTGGAAGAGAGGAGCCTGAATATGTTAAAGAATTGACTAACACCAATGAGACAGCATCATCAATTAATTTATGGAATCCATTTAAATTGGAGTACGATGAAAATCAAGTGGTAAGATAATTTTGAATTTGCTTTTACACATTGGTAGGTTTACATTTCATGCTCATTCAGTATGGGTTTTATTTGCAGTTGGAGATTGCTGATACAGATAACTTCTTGGGGCGTGGCAAAGGATCGAGAGCTGCTAGTAACACCACCAAAGACATTGCACTCGGCCACTACTTGGCTAGGATTGACCCTGATTCCTTTTTTGTACTTCATAGTAGTTTCTCAGAGGATGCAGCATGGCCGATACTTTGTATTAAAGCTATTACAAGGCTTCTAGGTTTCTCAGGATTACAATATAATGCCCACAAAGTAATGTTTTTGGAAAAGACTGCAGCAATTAGGATTTTTGGCTACGGTCCAGGTTACTCTGCTTCTAGAGCAGGATACTTTTTGGCGTTTTCATCCTACGCCTTAGCTGCAGACCGAACTGATGTAAAATCTATAGCTGGCTACAAGAGAAAAAAATTTCTACGATATAGAGGAAAGATTCCTGAGGAGGAAGAGAATGTGAGAGTTTTGGAAAACTAGCTTTGTATATATTCTTTCTTATATATAAAAGTGTGATTGCTCATGTGTCATTGTCGTCTTTTATTTGCATTCTTTGAAGTTGTCGTCGAAAAAACCAGTTGAATAGCTCCTCCAAAGCATTGCTTTTTGTAACTCCTCCCCCATGCCTTTTGCTTCGAAAATAACTTGTGCGTACTTGATAGTGGGATTTTTCCATGCCTTGGTTGCTATAAGTTGCTAAGGGGCCATGCTCCTCCACAAAGAAAGGTCCATGAATATGAAGAATATCCTGCAATACAAAGTAACACAAATTTTATACCAATTGAAAAACCTATCAAAATAAGCCCATATTAAATAATTATTACTTTACCAGATAAAAAGTGATATTTTTTTCTCCCCATGCATCTTTTATCGCCTGAACAAGCTTTGTGATTAATCTTTTGAACTCTTCCGCATATGTATATGTTGTCTTATGTTGCCTGAGGAGTTTCAGAAAAACATCAAGGTGTATCCAGACCTCCATTCTAAGAAACGCAAGCCTCGGCGTGCTTGCAACATTTGTTGTGATCTCACATAGCTCTCTCCAACACTCCCAAGCCGCATTCACCTGCCTTCCTGAATGGTTTCCTAAGAATCGTCTAGCTTTTGAGCCTCCCATAGAGACATTGGCCAAGATATCTCTTGTTTTTCCTGAAAGTATTGGATCCTTTCTCAAGTGAACTTGGCCCCCATGAAATCCCATTTTCGATAGCAATGCCTCGCATTTATCAATACACTCATCTGATAAAGATAATGGCTTAATGGAATATGCGTAGTCAAGATGCAACCTGAGAAGCTTATCGATTATTCTAATCTCTGCATGCAAAGTACAAATATGAACATTCTTAAGAGAGATGGAAAGAATGGGATCCCAGATGTCTTCTATGTTTTTAAATTTACTCAAATCTATAGAGTCTCTATTTGGGGCTCTTCTTACTGGTCGCAAACTACTCCAATCTTTGGATCCAATACTTTCCATGCAATAAATGCAAGGATATTTTGCATTTGCACCATTACATATTCCAAGCATACATTTGATAGTTTTCAAATCAACACTCATATGCCATTCCACATTAAATTTACCAACCCCATCAACTACCAACATTTCGCCTTCACTTTGAGACTTAATGATATTTGGAATACCTGTATGGTTGAACAACCATTTCAACGTTTGATGATTTTCAATTGGTACCTGGGCTACATCAATCCACCAAATCTCCATCTCGGATTGGATCTTATGCAATGGAGCTTTGCCCTCGCCATTGCCATGGTCCAATGGCATGTTCATGAGGCAAATGCTAATTCTTTCCATCTTCTGTCCCTTTTGAATCTGTGCTTCATCCAACTTCAAGGCAAACTTTAGAACACCATAACTTTCTTCTACTGTGATTTTATACATGTGAACCATTGCAATTTGCATCTTTTTTAGATCAACCCATATATTGTTAAACTCATTGTAATCAAAAATTGCCTGTTTTTTTTGTTTTTCATAGGACATAGACCTTTCGATGTGAATGTAATCTCCAAAAACATGTGGAATCTTGCGATTCATGGAAATTCTTGCAGTCGAAACTGCAAGGACTCGGGGCAATCCAAATATAGTTACCCTATTGCGTTTAAGATTTTTAAACCATAATCCAGAGATAGCACGATAACCTTTTCGACTTATACCCACAGTATCACATGTCTCTACGATTTCATTTGCTTTCACTGTGCCTTTTAAATCCTTCACTAACTCTCTCAGAGTTGGACCTCTCAAATCCACATTTTCTGGTGACTTAAGAATCCTCAAAATGTCTTTCTTATTCATGGTTTCCTTGAAAAGTTTGATTCTTTCCTCATTCTCTCGGATATTTATGCCTAGTATGTTAGAGACATATTTCTTTGTAAGATTTAGTCTCCTTTTCTTTGCTCTCTCACACAAGCTGGTTATATTTTTTAATGGTCTCTTCCTCTCTCTAAATCCTACTGGAGTTTCTCTCAAGCGTGTTAGCTTATCCTGCAATGAATTGTTAACATTTTTCAAAATATCAATTTGACTTGTCAACTCTAAGATATTTGTTTGTGTAGTTTCTAGTGTTTTTTTCATTTCGTGCACTTGAGCTATATATGTGTAAGATGCAGAGTATAACCTCATACAGTAGCCAAGCATTCCATTGTAACCTTCTCCAGCATATCTTATATAGTCATGGACATTCAAAAAAGGAGGTGGTTTACTTGTAGAAGGATCCCTGGGATAGATATTTCCATCCACCCACAAATCTATATGCTTCATTCCTTGTGTTCGCAACCTGTTGGCTTCAATCTCATCTATCAATACTCGATGATGTATACTTCTCCAAGATGTGTAAGTCGGATCTAGCTGAATAGATAGCTTATATTTACGTGTGCTTGCGCCTGTGTTATTTGAAGTAGTATTGCTAGACATTCTAGCAAATGAACCGAGCAAGAATCTCACAGTGGTAGGAAGCAAGTGCAACAAAAGGAATGGTAAAAGAGAATAGTGTATAGAAAGAAAACGCGGGAGCAAACAAATGCAAAGTTCGTACGAAAATCTCGAAAATACAAAATCTCTCGAGTTCCAAGACAATAAACGGCCGAAAAGGTGACCCCTCACCTGGATTAAAAGATGAGGGCAATTAATAGCCGACCTCTTCAATGAACCGAATATTCTCTCATTAATCACATCTGGACAACCAAATTTAGAGGTTTTATTCTTCCTAAACCTCAACTAATTAGCAACTTAATCACTTTCTTACAAGTGCCATTTTTGAAGCGTTTTTGGCCCTAATGTACAAGACGGTGGATAAGAAAGTCAAGCCTATGGTATTTCCACTATCTCCTAAAAGTGAAGGGCTGGCTAATAGGGCAACAAATCAGGCAAATCTTCGTTATCCTTCCAACATTGGTCACAAGTTCACATCTGAAAGTATAAAAGAGCTCAAAATAGGTGAAAATTCTTTCCTTTTGTCAACTAAAAAACACTCTTTTATGCAAATGCTAATGAAACATGGAAAAGATTTTACATTTGAGCCAAGTGAAATAGGTTGTGGATCCAAATATTGTGGCTCTTATGGTCATTTTTACGGTCCCACATGTGCCTTGGAACCTCAAGCCTATTCATGTTCCAAAGGCGCATTTGCCCAAATTATTGGAACTTCTAAATGAAAATATCAGAATGAAGATTTTAGAACCTTCTTTAGCACCTTACTCAAATCGATGGTTTACCGTGCCCAAGAAAAATGGATCTTTACGATTCATTCAAGATCTACAAACTGTTAATCCTATCACAATCCGAAATGTTGGTTCGGGTCTAATTGTTGACGAATTTGCTGAAGCTTTTGCAGGTAGAGCAATTTATTCTATTGGCGATCTATATTCAATATATGACCAATTTCAGCTTTCATTAGAAAGTCGAGACATTACCACAATGAGGACACCTCTTGGATTGATCCGCATGTGCACTCTACCACAAGGTGCAACAAACTCCATAGCCCATATGATGAATGTCATAAATAAAGTCTTAAAGGACTTTATTCCACAACTTACTCTTCCATTTCTTGATGATGTACTTATCAAGGGATGTGAAGTCAATGAAAATAATGAGGAGCTTGACAAAGATAGTTGCAGGACATTTGTAGTTAACCATATTCAAGATTGTGATAGGATTTTAACAAGGTTAGAAGAGGTACATATCTTACCCTTTCTAGAGCTATGTCGATTTTTGGAGTAGAAGAAGTCATAGTGGTCGATCATCTATGTGGCCCCTATGGACGCAAACCTTCGCCAATTAAGATAAATGCCATCAGCAGAATGCAAGAAAAAAATGCACAATTTTTTTAGAAGTAAGAAGATTTCTTGGCGCATGTGTATCCTATCTCATATGGATACCACATTTTACTCATGTAGCCGAAAATCTTTATCAATTATTAAGAAAAGGCTAAAGATTCTCTTAGGGTAATGAGCATACTCTCAGTATGCGTAAATTAAAGAAGCTGTTAATTTTAGCCCTCACTCTCAAAAGACCCAATTATTCAAATGGATACAAGTCCCATTGGGATAGGAGGGCTATTGGTCAAGAGGATCTTGAAGGTAACAAGTATGCAATTTGTTTTGGAGCAAAAGTTCTCAATGAACATCAAACAAGGTATGCACAAGCAAAAAGAGAATTGTGGGGAGTTGTAAAAGCATTAAAGTGTGATTATAAATACTTTATAGGTGCTTCCGTAGTGGTAGAAACTGATTGTCTTCCACTCTTGGGCATGATTGCCAACTGCTCTACACTTGACATTGCTATGCTAAGATGGATTTCATATATTAAATTTCTCAACCCCGAATTAAAGCATATTGCAAAAAAGGTGAATCCAGTTGTTGATGACATGCTGTCACGTGCAAGATATGACAATGAAGAAGAGCTGATGGAAGAAGATAAAGCTGAAGAATCTATACTTGTTGAATTTCATTCCATGGTTTGTGAAAATACATTTTCAGTTACTACATATATTGGTCCAAAGATGAAAACAATAGGGGGGTCAACTAAAAGCCAGCATGCTCATTGCATTGCTCAAGTTCTCGTTCATTTCCTTGAAGAAGATTATGAAGAAGATTGGTTGAAGATCGGCCAATATTTGAGCACAATGAAGAAGAAGGAGACTTGGACTGATGATGAGTTCAAGCATATCAAGAGGAAAGCTTATGGCTTTTTTCTTAAAGGATATCTATGAAAGTACACCAAGAAGAAGAAAGGAGTACTTGTCCGAGTTTTAGGTAACAAAATATTGCAACAACAGGTAATGAAAGAATTTCATGAAAGCTTATGAGCTAGCCATAGAGACATATCAGAAACCTTTAGTAAAGTCAAAGAAAAATATTATCAAGATTGTGGGAGAGAAGGAAGGAGTCTCACTTGTAGCTTTCTTGCTTGCACAATGGGGGAATACACACAAGGGTGGAGGCTGAAAACAGTTTTCCTCTTCTTAGTTGTGTAAGCCAAAAGAACTCTCATACAAAGAAATAGAAGAACCCTATATATGGGTCTCAAACCAAACTCAACTAACTAAGGTGGCATACTAACTGAGCCACGAACTAGAGTAGATAAGGATAGCTATCATGTAGCTATTATTCATGGGCGGTGTACCAGCCGCGTCTGCAAAACTGACAACTCGGTGACATAAATACACAACGGTCACCCTGGCGTATCACGAGTGGAGCTCAATATCTCAACACTCCCCCTCGAGCTCAATCCCAATTCCTGCACACCAAGCAGGTCTCTGAACTTGCGCAGCTTCTCTACGCCCAATGCCTTCGTAAATATATCAGCTACCTGATCCTCTGTGCTGACATAAACTAGATCAATAAGACCTAGTAAAACCCTCTCCCACACATAGTGATAATGCACCTCAATGTGCTTTGTTCTAGCATGATAGACTGGGTTATTTGCCAAGTGTATACTACTCATGTTGTCACAATAAATGACAACTGGCCCATCTGTAGACTGATGCATATCATAAAGTAGCTTATGCAACCAAGCTACCTCACATGCAGCCATTGCTGCACCCCTGTACTCAGCCTCTTTGCTCGACAAGGCAACTGTAGGCTATTTCTTGCTGCTCCAAGTGACTGCAGCACTCCCAAAAGAGAACACATATCCACTAGTAGATCGTCTATCAGAAATACTACCAGCCCAATCAGCATCAGTGTATCCATGCAGCTGTATCTGAACCCCAGTCTCATAAAATAGTCCATACTGCAATGTGGACTTCACATACCTGAGTATGCGTCTAGCCGCATCCAAATGCGATTTCCTTGGAGCCTGCATAAACTGACTTACCAATCCAACAGCATAGCTCAAATCTGGCCTGGTAATAGTCATATAAATCAAGCTTCCTACTATGCGCCTATACATAGTAGGGTCTTCCAGAAGCTCACCTGCATCTGCGCTCAGCTTCACATTCTGCTCCAAAGGAACTGAAATAGGCTTACAGCCTGTCATCCCATATTTGGACAGCATGTCCAATCCATACTGCCTCTGCAAGAGCTGTATCCCACTTGGTGATCTAATCACCTCAATGCCCAGAAATAACGCAGCTCTCCCAAATCCTTCATCTCAAACTTCTGCTTCAATAGCATTTTCACATGAAGGATATCTTCATCACTGTCACCTGTCATAATCAAATCATCAACATAAATGACAAGTAGCATAATACCTTTCTCTGTTTTTCTCACATAAAGTGAGAAATCTGCCTTGGAAATCTGAAAGCCAATAGTGACAAGATACTGTCCTATCTTGTCAGACCATGCTCTAGGTGCTTGCTTCAAGCCATACAAAGCTTTCTTCAACCTGCAAACAAACTCAGGATGAACAACATGCACATAACCTGGTGGCTGCTCCATATAGATCTCTTCTTGCAAATCACCATGCAAGAAGGCATTCTTTACATCCATCTGATGTAAAGACTATCCCTTTGATGCAGCCATAGCAATGACTGCTCTTACGGTTGCCATCCTTGCAACCGGACTGAATGTTTCTTCATAGTCAATGCCATATGTTTGTACATACCCCTTGACTACTAATCTTGCCTTGTATCTGTTCACAGAACCATCTGCATTGTGCTTCACCTTATAGACCCACTTACAGCCAATTGCATTCTTACCTTTAGGCAAAGGTACCAATTCCCATGTAGCATTTGCTTCCAAGGCATCCATTTCTTCATCCATGGCTTTCTCCCATTTTTCTTTTCCCATGGCTTGCTCAAAAGAAGTGGGTTCTGGTTCCTGTATCACCTTGACCATACATGCATAGTGAATGGCTGTAAATCCATCATATTTCAGCCTATCCAAAGGATACCTAACTCTGGTAGACCTGCGCAAAGTGGGTTCACTCCCAGGTGTTCTCAAAACATCCCTGGTCTTCCTTACTCCAGGTGTAACAATAGAAGGAATACCCAACTCATCATCAATGCTCTGTTCTGAGCCACTGGATTCACCATCCACATAAGAGTGACCTGCATTCACATCAAACATGGGCTGATCAACCTTCTCTTTTCCTTTTCATGATACCTGCATACCACTATCTGCATTACTTTGAGAAGATTCTCCTGATCTCAATCTGCATGTCCATGGCGAAGAATGTGAACCACTGCTAGAGGACGCTCCACGTCCACTAATATTTTGTGACTGCTGCTGTGAATTCTGTGCAGCATTATCATTTTGTGCATCTACATCATCAATCACATTTACTGGTTTATACCAGCTACTCATCTCATCAAAAACATCTCTGCTCACTGTAAACTTACGAGTAGAAGGGTTATAGCATCTATACCCTTTTTGCTGCAGAGAGTAACCAATAAAGATGCACTTCTCAGCTTTTGGATCCAACTTGGATCTCAACTCATCTGGCACATGTACATAGGCAATGCAACCAAAAATTTTCAAATGAGAAATATCTGGTTTCCTACCAGTATACCTCTCCTCTGGAGTCATTCCATGTATTGCTGCAGTGGGAGTCATGTTCATTATGTAGACTGCTGTAGCAACTGCTTCAGCCCAATAAAAATCTGGCAGGTCTTTTTCATTGAGCATGGCACGAGACACCTCTCCAATATGTCTGTTTTTTCTTTCTACAATTCCATTTTGCTGTGGGGTATGACTGCATGAATATTACTGCTTTATGCCATGCTCCTGCAAGAACCTTGCAAACTCATTTGAGAGATACTCTCCCCCTCCATTTGACCTTAGGCATTTTATTTGCAGGCCTGTTTCTTTTTCAACCATAGCTTTAAGAGTTTTGAAATGCCCAAAAACTTCACTTTTCTTTTTCATAAAATACACCCAAACTTTTCTGCTATAGTCATCAATAAAAGTAACAAAATAATGACAGCCTCCAAGAGATGCAGCTTTAGTAGTCCACACATCAGAGTGGATTAATTCCAATGGCTTCTTACTCTCTTGAACATGTCTAGAAAATGGTTTCCTTGCATGTTTTCCAAACTGACAGGCTTCACATACCTTATCCATTTCTGCAACCTTGAATCTAGGCAATCCTGCAACAATATTTTGGGCCTCCATTGATTTAAGTCGCTATACATTAACATGACCAATGCGTTTATGCCAGATATCAATATCTGCAACTACACCGGTCCCATGTGCAAACATTGCTGCACTCAATTCAGACATGTCTGCATCCAACGTAAACATTCTGCCCTTCTTCTTTCCTTTTGCTATCAAGCAACCTTTATTTTTCATATCCTCAACAAAGCATCCATGAGGATTAAATCTGACCTGCAAGCCCTGTTCAACCATTTGACCAACAGAAACCAGATTCTTGGTGATATTTGGGACATGAAATACATCGGACAGGTATTTCTTTTTCCCATCCTGCATAGACAAAGGAATTATTCCAATCTGCACAATCGGATGTGCAGTATCATCACCAGTGTCCACAAATCCTGGTTTTTTCATTTTCCTTGCATCCTCCATCCATTCTGCATGACCTGTCATGTGGTTTGATGCACCTGAGTCAACATACCACACATCGTTGCTTTCTTCTACACTTGTCACAGAATTGTTCATGTGTTGCACCATAAACAAATGCTCATTTCTGTCATCACCTTGTCTACTAGAAGATGCATAATTTTCTTGTTGCAGTTTTCCATTCATGATGTCATTCTGCTTTTTATAGCAGTCTTTAGCCATATGACCCATTTTACCACAATAGTAGCACTCAACATTACTATTTGCATTTTGGCCTCTTTGCCATCCATCACGACCTCTTTGGCTCCCCCTGCCTCTAGAGTTACCACGTCCTCCTCCATAGGATTGGTTTTCTTGAGTTTGCTGCATGTTCTGATTTCTACCACGGCCTCCAAATCGGCCTCCTCTACCTCTGCCTCTACCTCTTCCAGCATTTGAGTAGAAAACAGTTTCTTTTGAAGTTCCTCCTGAAGAAGATGCACCACCATTTCTCTGCTCCTCAGAAATTAGAAGAGCAATCAACTTCTCAAAATCAGGAAATCTTTCACGAACTGAAATGGATGTCCAAAACTGTGCATAATCCTTTCCTAGACCATTCAAGGTCACAGAAACTAAATCATCTTCCACTGGCGACCCAATGGAAGCAAGTGCATCTGCAATCTTCTTCACCTTCATGTGGTAGTCATTGATGCTCATATTGTCTCTTTGCACATTGTGCAACTCTTGCTTGAGCTGCATTTTCCTGGCTTGCGTATTTGTGCTATACATCTTTGACAGAGTATCCCATGCCTCCTTTGGCGTACTTGCATCCTGAATATGCACAATCATAGAGTCTGAAATGCTGATAGACAGCCAGTACATAACTTTCCTGGCTCTCTCATGCCATGCTTTGAATGCCTGCATTTGCTGTTGATTGGGAACATCAGGAAGAACTGGTTCTTCTTCATTTCCTGCAACAAATTCCCAATATCCTTTTCTCATAAGAAAATTCGTCATTCTAAACTTCCATGCCTGGAAGTTGTTATTGTCAAGCTTTTCAGTTACAATCTGTGAAAGAGAATCAGACGCCATTACAGAACACTGCGAAAAATTCTGTCACTGCAAAAACTCAGCTTCACCCTCACAAGGGCAAATCTGCAAAACTGGCGAAAGTGGTATTTGACCACACAATCACTTCCTAGTGACGATTTTGCATAAACAGGAACCAAGGATGATTCTGAAACTCCCAATGTCTCTACACACAAGCATACGATGCAATTTCTACAATAACTTTTCACCGACTTGTAGAACAGTGGTCGCACAGCATAAAACAGGGCCTTTTCCTGAGTGCGTGCAGAAAACTTCCGCCTCCAAAACAGGCCCCGAAATGGCCTCAAATCAAAAAAACAGAGTCGCCGAGGGCTAAAGCCCTCGCCCGCAGCATATACTGCCCTCTTGCTTCACCGCGAAGGGCGTCTCAACCTGAGACAATACACTCCTGCAATTTTCGGCTGTGCTACCTGCAGAGATCTGCTCCCAAAACAGAAAATGAAAGCAACACTGCTCCTCTTACCAGACCACCGCGAGCTTGGCTTGCTTTCTTGAGCTCCTTACCACGAACAAGGCTCTGATACCATGTCAAGATTGTGGGAGAGAAGGAAGGAGTCTCACTTGTAGCTTTCTTGCTTGCACAATGGGGGAATACACACAAGGGTGGAGGCTGAAAACAGTTTTCCTCTTCTTAGTTGTGTAAGCCAAAAGAACTCTCATACAAAGAAATAGAAGAACCCTATATATGGGTCTCAAACCAAACTCAACTAACTAAGGTGGCATACTAACTGAGCCACGAACTAGAGTAGATAAGGATAGCTATCATGTAGCTATTATTCATGGGCGGTGTACCAACCGCGTCTGCAACTGACAAGTCGGTGACATAAATACACAACGGTCACCCTGGCGTATCACGAGTGGAGCTCGATATCTCAACAAATATTGGTGGCAAAACATGTATTGGGACATAGCACATTTTGTTGAAACCTGTTATATGTGACAAATGTATTCTATGGTCAAGCATCGAGATGGGTTACAACCAACTTATCCCTTCTCTATACATTATAGATGGGTTATTGATCTTGTAGCCATGTCTACAAGAATATGGAATATGCGGTATTTAGTGCTTGTAAGAGAGGATCTAACCAATAAAGTTGAAGGCAAAGCCTTAACAACCAAGAACACTCAAGTTGTTTGTCATTTTTTGCTTGAAGATGTGTTTTGCAAATATGGTTGTGTGGGTAAAGTAGCTACAAATAGAGGAGAATTGAATGCTGATGAGGCACACAACTTCTTTGCTCAATTGGGTTCAAGTTGGCTTTGACATTAGCCTACAATCCTGAAGGCAATGGAAAGAGTGAGAGAGGCCATCAACCTATTCTCAAAGCTCTAGAAAAGTCTTGTAGAGGAAAGATCAAAGAATGGCCTAAAATGCTACCTTTTGCATTATATTGACCGGACTACTCACAGTTCAGTGACTGGCTATATGTCAGCTAAACTTACACATAACCAATTATGCCAATTGAAGAATCTATTCTCACATGGAGTCTTCTACCTTGGGAAAAAGGCATTAGTAGAGAAAATTTATTGACTTTGCGCATATGGCAGCTAGAAAAAAGGCATGAAAATGTTCAAGTAGCTATTGAGAAGCTGAAGACATCAAGACTAAAGAAAAAAAAAAGATTTGATAAGCAACATCAACTTCGGCCATAGTTAGATTTTATCTCGTTTGGACAGAATGTATGCAAGCTATATGCATACTGAGTTTTCCTTCATTTGTTTACTCCAAGATTCTTCGAGGGTGGAGAAAAATGATTTTTTTTAAACTTAGCATCTTCAACATCTTTGGGCTTCTTTGCAAAGAGAGCCACAGGTATATTGCTCCATGGTTAAGTTTCAACTCATTTAGACAAAGCCTATGTAAGTTATATGTATGCTTTGACTTTCTATTTCTTTTGTTTTTGTACTCTAGGAATTTGTCAGTGAAGGAACAATGGTTTTGTTATAAGTCAACTTCTTGTTCAACATCTTTGGGCTTCTTTGTGAAAAGAATTACAAGTGCAATGTTTTTTTTTAATTGCTCCATTTAAATTTCAATTCATTTGGAGAGACATTTGTAAATTATACACATGCTGATAGGTAACTATTCTATTTGGTTATCATAGATGTCTTCACAGAGAAAAAATATCAGTAACATACTTGCAGTGGGGGTCTTCAATAGGAAAGATAGTGGCGGTAATTGGATTTGTGATCAATACTACGAGTTGGATTGGATTTTGATACATCCAAGTACTTGAGGGAGTTCCAAGGTCAGGCGTAAGGATGTTGCAAACCCTAGCAAACATTGAAAAGTTAGAATTTTAAAGTTCAGAAAAGTGTTTAATGGAACAAGTACAGTAACAAAAGTGTTGATCCAACGTGTTTGTACGCACAAAAAAATCTCTGTACATGACAAGAACTACATTGTAAATTATAAACAAAACAATAAGTTTTTAAATTTTATCATTGTTTATTCTTTTACATCAGAGTTGTTTTTAAAAATCCTTGTAGTGTTCTAATTCAATCTTGTTTTACTGTCAGCTCTACATCCATCAACTTTGCATGAATGGCAGAATGTGGAATGTTTGAGTGGCAAGATACATGTTTGGCATGAAGACATAGGTTCTTTGATCTATGATAATAACTCAGCAAGTCAACTTGCAACTCAAAATATCTTTTTTTATAATTCATTGTATGTAGTAGAAAGCTAGAGATTGTAGCATGTTCCATTGCCATCACCTAGTGGTGAATGTTTGATTGGTAGCTTGGAGTTGTCAGGAGCATGTAAGTCCAAGATAAGATCTAACATCAATAGTGCTATGAAACCCACCACCCTAGGGAGTCCGCCTTGTAGAACATGTAAGATACACGTGAGTTCAAAAGAAAGAGTATATTTATTATGTTAACTTATAGTTTTCTAAAAACAAAAGGGGCTTATAAATGTGCTCAATGTAAATTCACATTATGGGTCATTTTATTCCAAATTTCTCAAAGGCACAATGGGGGGGGAGGGGGGCAATAGGAAAGGGGGGTATGCCCGGGATGTGTCTATTTGAGAGCCCCAAATAAAAGTCCCATCTCCTTTACCACCACTCTCTCTCTTGGTATACAAAGTGTTGGTTTAATTTCAAAACACTCGCATGTTTGTTTGGGATCTCCCTACTTTATATGGATCCTATGCCTCTTTCAACATGTACTGCTAGCTATTAGTTTGTACCTTTCTCATTCAAACCAAAAACATATGGTCTATAAGAAAAAAACTAATGATTTCTCTTTGTAAAATCCTCAATATCAACCCTCAAATAGTGGGAAAATAGCATTGTACCTTCCTTCCACAAAAAGACAAAATAAAAAGCTAGGCCTACAAAATCCTATCATACAATTTTGTTGACATAGGTCTCACTTTTACCAATGACTAGGTGCTTTCTCTTCTAATTACCTTATCATCCTCTATATACCAAGACCACTTGCTTCAACCTATGAGGATACACCCTCCTCTGTGATCTCTCTACAAGGATCAAATCGAAGATTGAGACCCAATATCCTCCTCATAGCTAGACTCAGGAGGGGTACAATTGCATCTCAAGTCCCCCTCAAGTCTTTGGGTCCTTGATTTATCTTTTGATCTTATGCATATGTGTAAGATCAAAAGTATGCTTGAGATATGAACTTCATGCTGCTCAACCATAATTTTTAGAAGAATACAATATTTGAAAAGAAAAGCATTCATCAGACACTCTTATGTTAGGCCACCAATTATGGATTCCATGAAAAATTTAGCTAGCTTTGTCATGCGTGTCATGAGTGTCATGAATGGTACACAATATGTAGGGTTCATTGGTTGAATTTTATCTTAAAGCACTCTGCTCACCCCTTTAATTGTTTTGCAAAGAGAAAAGAAGGAGGTGTATGCGTGTACTTTTATGGAAATGTAATATTTTGTGAAAGCGGAGTTAGAGAGAGAGAGAGAGAGAGAGAGAGAGAGAGAGAGAGAGAGAGAGAGAGAGAGCATGAATATATGGTGAGCATGGCATAGAGAAAGGGTCATCACAGTCTTAGTAGGTCTACCTTCCCTCGAGCTAGTGTGGCAAAAGGATCTGAGGTATCATCATCATCATCATCCACATCAGATCATCATTCTTACTAGGAACATTTCTACAAGTCTTGGTAGAGTGCTGATCTTGGGTCCCATGTCCTCATGGCTTGGCACCAACAGGGCACCATGATTAGTGCAGTCATTAACCTAACCTAAACAATTTGAGGCTTGCACTTTTTTCTTTGTATCGGTGTCCCAGGCCTCGCTTGGCACACAAAGACACAAGGCTTTCCTTATGCCTGCACTGTGCATGGTGTCTAGGTCAGGTTTTCTTGTGGCTTGGTACTAAAGGGCACCATGATTAGTGCAGTTGTGCACCTAACCTAAGCAAATTGTAGCTTTCTCATAAGAGAGAGAGAGAGAGAGAGAGAGAGAGAGAGAGGCTCTAGTTATCTTATATGTACCTATTAGACTTAGCAGGTGTATGTACCATTGCGAAAGCAATGCAACAAGAAAATCTGTGTAAATCAGATAGGAAGCTGCTTGTTGAAATATGTAAATACGAGCTATTTAGTGTCATTTTAGTTATGGACGATGATGAGATGAGGGAGGTTTGTTGGAACCTTGGAAAAAGGGATGTGTTAAGGTGCAAGGTGATTTCTAGAACTAAAAAACACACAAAAAATGAAGGCCTTGGACACTTGTTGGGAAAGATAGACTTAGATATAACCATGACTAGATGGATTTCTAGCATGATTGGAAACCTTATGGAAACTTGGAACAATAGTAAATCTAGTTTCAGGGAAGAGTTTAATGGTGAGAAAGTACACAAATGGGATTGCTTTTATGCTGAAGTACGAGTTGCCAAAAGAAAATCCGATAGAAGTGTCAATCACACAATTTCTTGCTCTGCTTCTCTTCTATAATCTGATAGAAGTGTCAATCTACATATGTGCAAAGTCTCGCATCCACTCCAAATATAATATCTGAAGCACGAGTTCTCCATAGTCTTTGTGCTCGTATGCCCAATGTATATACAATGACATATCTGAGTGAAAATGAGATAGTCCAAGGAGAAGAATTGGGAAGAGCTACATATGGTACAGTATTCAAAGTGAAAATTATAGGCGTAGTTGGGTTTGATCCCAATAGAATCTATGCTAGAAAGTGTTATAAAGGGAAGAATTATAGAAGGCAAGTAGAGCAACGTAGGGAGATCATAATGCAGATTAGACACCAAGTACTGGTGTGTGTCATTGTTGCCACTGCTGAAGAGCCCTTATGGACAATTACACCGTACTTTAATGGAGGTAGCCTTGGGGACTTCATGACCCAACTCCCTTCATCGTGTGGACAATTCACAAGATTTTTTCATCCATGCAAGGGCAAGAGAATGCGTGATGAAGATAGTCAATTAGCAAGTGATCAAATACGACGAATCACTATATTTTGCAAATGTGTCTTGTCTGTTATGCATGCTTTAATTTTGGGAATGTGTCGGCTACACAAAGGGAGGTGGATGCACATAGATTTACATCCAAGAAGTATTGTTTTGGATTTTTTTGCTGAAGTGTGTCGTGTGGGAATAATAGACTAGGGTAGGGCTTTAGATTTCTCAAAGCAACGAAGGGCATTTGCAAAGCCACCTAGAGTGTCACGATGATGATATGCAAGAAAATTGAATCACTACAAAGTAGATCATGCACGAAGGAAATGGCTAGCCCCTGAGTTAGAAGATATAGCATTAAAGGGATGTTATACACCCATGTCAGATGTTTATGCAATTTGACAATTCTATGAGGATGCCTCAGACTACTTTGACTTAACAAAAGCTTTCACTCCCTCCTTTCAAATGATAAGACACTTGTCTCAAATTTTTGAAGAAAAAATGATGAATACATATCTAACAAGCAGGGTTTCCTTTGAAGAGATCAACGAGCTTATTTGCAGGCATCCTGGCATGAACGGGGAGTTGGCCATGCGCCCCTTTGAGGAAATGGATCCAACTTCCACATGAATAATTTGTGGCACCATGTAAATCATGATACACCACTGGTTATTGACTTCACTTCACACTATCTTAGGGCATCTCTTTTGTATTATTCTTTTTCTACTAAAAAATGGAATGTCTTTCATAGAGGCATGTATCATTTTGTGCCATGAATGTGGATCTCCTTGTGGATCAGGAATAAGCAGTAGGCAATCCTCCTACTCATGCCTTTCCAATTTCATGAGAACCCATGTATTGGAGAATCAAGCACATCAGAGAAGGTATCTAACAAACCGAGGGTTGAAGGTTGGAGTGATATCTAACTCAAAGGACATAGAAGAAAGCAATGAGGATGACATGATGATGATCTTAGCTGCTATAGAGGAGATGAATATTTTCAATAGCACTCATGAAGGCAAGTCACTTTTTTCTAAAAATTGAGACCTTGAGTAAATCATTTTTTTAAATGTAGCAGTCGCTAGTTTAGGAAAGAATTGTAATTTAGCTTCATTTAACGATCGTATGTGCAATCATTTTATAGGTGATCCCTAATCCCTTTGGATATTAGCTTTGTGACTTTCAACTTGAAATCATGCAAAATCTAATTTTGAGCTTGTTGAGGCAACCTTGCATGACTATAAAGACAAAGAAAGAGTAAGCGTTGTATGTAAGTATGATCAAAAGTAGCTGCACTTGTGTCCTCGAAGACCAAACTTGCAAACACTCCTTACAGAGCATGTAAAGTCAAAGTCTCACATCATGGCTCTATCCAAAACATTATCCACCAACCAAGTAGTTTCAGCAAATGCTCGAGGAAGATCAAGAAAGATTTTTGAGGTGGATCCACGACAAAAGTCATTGGGTGCCTTTCTCCACTCAACCCAAAAAAGTGCAACACCAACAAATTTGGAAACACCTTCTACTTGTACAAGTGACTCAAGCATTTCTCCTTCATTTGAGTTGAATTTACTTTGTTGGGGATTATGGAAAAGAACTGTAACTTACAAAGGTTGTGGTTCGGATATAAAATCTATGCTACATGACCTTAAAATAGGGAATGTGTGGTATCCAAAGCCATATACAAAAGTTACCTTATATGATCGATCTATTGAAATCAAGGTTGATGGATGCTATAGGCATGTAAATTGTCTTCGTATTTCATATGGTGGAAAACCCTTTGAAAATTTTACTTGTGAATATTGCAAAAAAATTCCGAGTTGCAATTATTTTTGCATGAGAGTGTATAGAGAGAGGGCTTCTATTGAGAAGAGAGGGGCTAGGAACACAGGAGAAGAAAGATGATTAGATGGAGGGCCATCCATATCTACTACAAAAAGGCAAGGAAAGAAAGCAATTCATTTCATACCTGAAGAACATGAATACATCTTTGAGGCAGTGGGTAAGATATATATGGATGCAAAAATAAAACATGGGGTGCCATCAATGGTTCCGATCATCATCGTTGAAGATGAAATAACCATCAAATGTCGCATAAGGTAAGCCTGGATAGCTCTAACATGTTGTGGCTTACATATTTCCTTACTTTCCATCGTGTATAGAAGGTATACAATTGATACAAATCTAAAGATGACTTTATTTTTTGTAGGTGGAATGAAAAGGATGACACTCTTATTGGGTTTTGTGGAAGTAAGGGAGAACATCATCAATGCTATTGCAATGATACACTTGTTGTGGGAGAGGGATCACAAGGTTATGACAGGATAGTGGATGCCTTTCAAAACCATGTGGTGGGGAGCTATGCAAGACTTTTGATAGTAAATCCTCTCCATGCGAGTCTTCCACGACTAGCTTTGGTGGCACAAGCCACATATAATCGATTTGACAGTGTTTTTGTTAGAAATCAATGGATTCTTGTGGAATGTTTGTGGGATGCAAAGCTAAGGGATACAATAGCAGGCCCGATAATTGGACATGCTTCAGATGGAGACAGTAGACGGCGCAAGCTTATGCTTATACTACAACAAAAAGGCCTCTTAAACGCACTTTTAGACGCGATTTTTGAATACAGAGAAAATCTTACGGGCACGTCTATCTGTCCGTAATCTATTTATGCGTCTACAGCCTCGTGTCTATAATCGCACGTATTAAGGAATTTACATGCAAAAATAGACGCGCAACAGACGCACATATACACGCGTGAATACAAGCACATAAAAAAAACCAAAATTGTTATTTATTTAATTTATTTTGTGCATCTACCAGTGCGTCTATCTGGCAAATTAGACAGGCATATAGACACGCCCGTAGACGCGCTTTTACAAGCACTCATAGACGCGAACAAAAAACAAAAAAACTCTTTTTTTAAAAAAGATATTTAATTTCGTTTTTAAATTTGAATTATCTAGCGCGTATATGAGTGCATGTACTCTGCATTTTAGACGCGCTTATAAATGCGCGTTTTCTGCAATTTAGACGCGCGGATAGACGTGCAAAACAGAACTGGAAAAAAAAACCAGAGAGCTCTCTGGTTTTTTTTTTCCCCTCCCATACATCAGATTGTGCATTTGGAAAAAAGACAATGGATCTAAAAGTAGAGAATTGAAAATAAAAGTCCATGTATTCATTATAGATCAAAAGCATTTACATGGGGAGTTTAAGTGCTTGCGACCTAAAGCGTGACCGCAAGCAGTAGGCTCAAAGATGGATAATACATATATAAGAAAACAAGGCCATAGAGGAGGTATGGTGCTCCTCTACGAATCTGAAGAAGAAACATCTTCACTAGCACCACCATGGCTACTAGCGTCGCTATCCCCCTCCTCGCTATGCTCCACATCTAGGTTCGCCTATACACACAAAAGATCAAGGTTTCTTACGTAAACATGGTGGAGAAAAAGTTATAATTAGCTATACTTTTAATAGGAAAGTAAGAAAAACATACATCCTCTGGCTATCGAATCCTCATAGCTCGGTTGTATTGGCCCTCAGTGGATGAGACCTTCATAGAAGTGAAGCCATGTGGCTGCGCGGTTATGGCCTCGGTGGTAACCTACCTCTCTAGGAGTAGGTATCCTACCAACGATAGTAATCTGTAAAATAATCATGATATATACAAACAATTATGAGACACAATGTATTAGAACAAATTATATAAAGAATTGAAAGAAATATAAATTTTAAAAAACTAGAAATCAAAATATACTTACAAACTCTGCCTCCCACGACTCTCTGCCGCCCGATCCGTAATCCGATGATCCCATGGTTTCCATTTGGATCCGTCGCGCCTCTACGTGCTAGCGACTTCACTTTCTCTGCTGTTTTCTTCTTGGCTTTCTTCCACTCTATGCGGTGGCACATAGGTGGTTGGCTATAGGCTCCACACCTCTCCTCCTGCCTCCGCATTGAGTCCATGGCGTGTGTCATGAGGTGGGATCTTTTGTTGTGAAGCAAATCCCTTACTTTTGTGCGTCCCCAATCATCTGAGAATTGCTGACCCTCAAGATTTGGGTACCTCCTATGGATTGCCCTAACACCTCCTGCCACAAGCAGCTTTTCTGATTTTTGAAGTAGATGAAACAATCTTTATACGTCGCATGCACGACGCTCCTCATGTACGCCATTACATCCCTTCCTTCATCATCATGGAAGATGCCACCAGTATCTGTAACTCTATAGTACTGGCGTACTGGCTCCTCTACGTGATCTACTGGTGAGGGTGATCGCTCGCCACCTCCTAGGCAATCCCCACACAAGCCTCGCCCTCCCCCTCGACTCTCCCTCCTCCCTCTCTATCGACTACCCTCTATCTCGCTGGATGCACGTGATTCTGCAGATGCATGTGCGTCGGCTGACGCTTGTGCTTCAGTCGATGCATGTACAGGTGTTGTACGTGGAGTACATGCACGTGGAGTACCTGCACGTGGAGTACCTGCAATTGGAGTCTGGGAAGTAGTGCCAGGCAAAGACTCAGAGGCATTCCAGACATGACGCTGAATACCTCATCTGCTGTGGGAGAGCGGCCAAGGTGTCTAGTCATCTCTCTCATGAAGTCTTTCCTACTAGGAAAACCTCCAAAAAATGCATTGATGCCCCTGCCGAACAAGGCCAATGTATCATTCATGCGATCCAAATCCGGGTCATTGCTAGATGAACCAAGATGCGACATTTATAAAAAAAACACAGAAAAAAGACAAATTTGTTTGCATACAAAAAATCATATATTACCTTCATCCACACCTAAACATTTTCAAAGAGCCATAATCCTTGATCCAATCTAACATTAATTATGAAAAATCATTCAATGAGCCTAGAATCATTATGTAAGAGAAGGCTTTTGATGCTCGCACATAGAAAAAATACATGGATGCTCATGGCACTTGAAAGTGCTAATAATCTAGCTTTATTTAGACATTGAGCATAAAACTTAAGTGCTAATGCTTCTCATAAACAAGAAAACTGATAAACACAAACATGGGATTGGTCACATTCATCATTGCAAAAATATATTGTTTAGGCAATGAAAATTATTTTTTATCAGAGCTGGTGCTGGAGCGTGTATAACCGCATCTAAATTGCAGGATAGACGCACTCTCAGACGCGTCCCTAAAGGTAACTCTCTGTCCAGAGCACATCTATATCCGCATCTGAGATGCAATATAGATGCGCTGTCAGACGCGGTTTCTAGGTAAATGCTTCTGGCGCACGCATGTATCATCGCGTGTAGACTGCAAAGTACACGCGCCTGGAGACGCGACTCTGAAGTCAAAGCCTCTGTGCAAAGCGCGTATATTCTCGCGTCTCCGATGCAGAATACACGCGCTCTGAGACGCGACCTCAGACGCAATGAGAAAATATTTCTTCACATCTATCCTTGCGTCTACACTGAAATGTAGATGCGCTGGCAAACGCGCTCAGTTGGCTGATTTCAGTCCGATGCGACCGCCATTCATGATTTACAAAATGCAATACATAATGGAATCAGAAGTCCTAATACACAGACAGAGAGAGAGAGAGAGAGAGAGAGAGAGAGAGAGAGAGAGAGAAAGAGGACTCACCTTGGGTGTTTGGTGTGGCAGGTAGTGGCGCTTCTTCCTTCTCCTTTTTCCTCTCCTTGGTAAGTTACTCTCTCTTGATGCTTGCTTGCTTGCTTGCTTGCTTGCTACTTCTTCTTCCTCTTGTTCTCCTCTCTCTTGTTCTCTCTTTCTTCCTCTCCTTGGCTTTCTTTTTTCCCTTCTTGTGTGTTTGAAATAAAAGAAGAGGTGAGTCATGAGGAGGTGAGGCATGAAGAGACTAGGTGAGGCATGAAGAGATTGCATATCGGCTAAACTCGAGCTTCAGAAACGCAAAAAACGCAGGAAAGGAAAGGCACAGTTTGAAAAGAAATGATTTAAGTATGTTTTGAATTTTGACATTTGCGTCTATTTTGGCATGTATATGCGCATCTAAGTTTACGTAAACGAGCGTATAGACGCAAACGTAGACGCGCAAATAGACGCTAATTTAGACGTGTACGTAAACGCAGATATAGACGCGCATTTAGGTTTTATCATAATTTTTTGTTTTTAAGATAAGTTTTGATAGTGAATTCTTATCATAAGTTTTAATGTATTTATGATGAGTTTTGTGTATTTAAAATTGAGATCTTAGAATAATTAATACGCCAGCTTGAAGTTTTTATGTAAACATATGAATGACATATATTTTGATGTTGTCATGAATTAGGTTTAATCATATCGTCGTCATCACCTAGTGCAGTGCATGCTGATGAGTCAACAAGCACATCCTCAAGTAAGGATGAAACATTACGTCTTCATAATCGAGATGCATGGCTACGACGAAAAATTAAATGCATGTGTGATTGTTGTCGAGTGTATATTTTTCGAGCACATCGAATTGCAATGTCACACCTCAGCTTGTATGGAGAATGGGACTGAGAAAAATCACTGGTATTCAATGTTTTTTTTTAACACTAAGATTGCTAGTCTATGTTACTCAATATATATCAACGTACATGAAACTCCCTTTTGTGGTTGAGCAGGATGTGGTGCCACATCCTCAGATCCTCCCTCCCGGGCATCGAGAGGCTGCAAAACGTCGACGCGAGGAGGCAGATTCTTCAAGAAGAGTGGAGACTCACGACCATGATAGTAGCCCTCATGAAATGCTCCATCAAGTTGTAGAGGATGAGATTTTGGACAACATGGTACACCATCTATTTTCGCAACCGGTTCAGGGAGGTCACTCTACGAAGCCAGATAATCCACTATACGTAGCGTCATCTACTCTGTTGTATGGAGGTTGTACGTACTTCGTTCTTCGTGCATCCCTCGAGATACTTAACTTGCAAACAATTTATGGATGGAGTAATGTCAGTTTGGATGCGTTATTGAAGTAGGTATCAATTCAATTTGGCTTATGAATCATAATATTAATTGTTCTATTTTGAAATCGGATAGAAATATATGTTGGTGGTTTTTTAACTCACTTTTAAAAATATATGTAGGTTATTATCACAAATGCTTCCAAAAGGAAACAAATTGCCAACTAAGAGAGAGCAAGAAAGACATTACTTGACATCTCTGGGAGGCCTCGATTATGTCAAGATCCATGCATGTGTCAATGATTGTGTCTTATTTCATGGGATTCATGAGTTCGCACGAGAGTGTCTTGTTTGTGGCAAATCTGTTGAGATATCGAGCTCCACTCGTGATATGCCGAGGTGACCGTTGTGCATTTATGTCACCAACGTGTCAGTTGCAGATGCGTTGGTACACCGCCCATGAATAATAGCTAGATAACAGCTATCCTTATCTACTCTAGTTCGTGGCTCAGTTAGTATACCACCTTAGTTAGTTAAGTTTGGTTTGAGACCCATATATAGGGTTCTTCTATTTCTTTGTATGTGAGTTCTTTTGGCTTACACAACTAAGAAGAGGAAAAACTATTTTCAGCCTCCACCTCTGTGTGTATTCCCCCATTGTGCAAGCAAGAAAGCTACAAGTGAGACTCCTTCCTTCTCTCCCACAATCTTGACATGGTATCAGAGCCTTGTTCATGGTAAGGAGCTCAAGAAAGCAAGCCAAGCTCGCGGTGTTCTGGTAAGAGGAGCAGTGTTGCTTTCATTTTCTGTTTTGGGAGCAGATCTCTACAGGTAGCACAGCCGGAAAGTGCAGGAGTGCATTGTCTCAGGTTGAGACGTCCTTCGGTGAAGCAAGAGAGGGGCTTTAGCCCTTGGCGACCCTGTTTTTTTTATTTGAGGCCATTTTGGGGCCTGTTTTGAAGGCGGAAGTTTTTCGGAATGCACTCAGGAAAAGGCCCAGTTTTATGCTGTGCAGCCCCACTGTTCTACAGGTCGGTGAAAAGTTACTGTAGAAATTGCATCGTATGCCTGTGCGCAGAGACATTGGGAGTTACAAAATCATTCTTGTTGCCTGTTGGTGCAAAATCATCACTAGGAAGTGACTATGTGATTAAGTACCACTTTCGTCAGTTTTGCAAATTTGCCCTTGTGGAGCTGAAGCTGTGTTCTCTGCAGTGACAAAATTTTTTGCAGTATTCTGTAATGGCGTCTGATTCTCTTTCACAGATTGTAACTGAAAAGCTTGACAAGAACAACTTCCAAGCATGGAAGTTTAGAATAACAAATTTCCTTATGGGAAAAGGATATTGGGAATTTGTTGCAGGAAATGAAGAAGAACCAGTTCTTCCTGATGTTCCCAATCAACAGCAAATGCAAGCATTTAAAGCATGGCATGAGAGAGCAAGGAAAGTTATGTATTGGCTGTCTATCAGTATTTCAGACTATGATTGTGCATATTCAGGATACAAGTACGCCAAAGGAGGCATGGGATACCTTGTCAAAAATGTATAGCACAAATACGCAAGCCAGGAAAATGCAGCTCAAGCAAGAGTTGCATAATGTGCAAAGAGAAAATATGAGCATCAATGACTACCACATGAAGGTGAAGAAGATTGCAGATGCACTTACTTCCATTGGGTCGCCAGTGGAAGATGATGATTTAGTTTCTGTGACCTTGAATGGTCTAGGAAAGGATTATGCACAGTTTCGGACATCCATTTCAGTTCGTGAAAGATTTCCTGATTTTGAGGAGTTGATTGCTCTTCTAATTTCCGAGGAGCAGAGAAATGGTGGTGCATCTTCTTCAGGGGGAACTTCAAAAGAAGCTGTCTTCTACTCAAAGGCTGGAAGAGGTAGAGATAGAGGTAGAGGAGGCCGATTTGGAGGCCGTGGTAGAAATCAGAATATGCAGCAAACTCAAGAAAACCAGTCCTATGGAGGAGGACGTGGTAATTCTAGAGGCAGGGGGAGCCAAAGAGGTCGTGGTGGATGGCAAAGAGGTCAAAATGCAAACAGTAATGTTGAATGCTACTACTGTGGTAAAATGGGTCATATGGCTAAAGACTGCTATAAAAAGCAGAATGACATCATGAATGGAAAACTGCAACAAGGGAATTATGCATCTTCTAGTAGACAGGGTGATGACAGAAATGACCATTTGTTCATGGTGCAGCACATGAACAATTCTATGACAAGTGCAGAAGAAAGCAATGATGTATGGTATGTTGACTCAGGTGCATCAAACCACATGACAGGTCATGCAGAATGGATGGAGGATGCAAGAAAAATGGAAAAACCAGGATTTGTGGAGACTGGTGATGATACTGCACATCCTATTGTGCAGATTGGAAAAATTCCTTTGTCTATGCAGGATGGGAAAAAGAAATACATGTCCGATGTATTTCATGTCCCGAATATCACCAAGAATCTGGTTTCTGTTGGTCAAATGGTTGAGCAGGGCTTGCAGGTCAGATTTAATCCTCATGGATGCTTTGTTGAGGATATGAAAAATAACGGTCGCTTGATAGCAAAAGGAAAGAAGAAGGGCAGAATGTTTACGTTGGATGCAGACATGTTTGAATTGAGTGCAGCAATGTTTGCACATGGGACCGGCGTAGTTGCAGATATTGATATCTGGCATAAACGCATTGGTCATGTTAATGTACAACGACTTAAATCAATGCAAGCCCAAAATATTGTTGCAGGATTGCCTAAATTCAAGGTTGCAGAAATGCATAAGGTATGTGAAGCCTGTCAGTTTGGAAAACAGGCAAGGAAACCATTTCCTAGACATGTTCAAGAGAGTAAGAAGCCATTGAAATTAATCCACTCTGATGTGTGGACTACTAAAGCTGCATCTCTTGGAGGCTGTCATTATTTTGTCACTTTTATTGATGACTATAGCAAAAAAGTTTGGGTGTATTTTATGAAAAAGAAAAGTGAAGTTTTTGGGCATTTCAAAACTCTTAAAGCTATGGTTGAAAAAGAAACAGGTTTGCAAATAAAATTCCTAAGGTCAGATGGAGGGGGAGAGTACCTCTCAAATGAGTTTGCAAGGTTCCTGCAGGAGCATGGCATAAAGCAGTAATATTCATGCAGTCATACCCCACAACAAAATGAAATTGCAGAAAGGAAAAATATGCATATTGGAGAGGTATCTCGTGCCATGCTCAATGAAAAAGACTTGCCAGATTTTTACTGGGCTGAAGCAGTTGCTACAGCAGTCTACATAATGAACAGGACTCCCACTGCAGCAATACATGGGATGACTCCAGAGGAGAGGTATACTGGTAAGAAACCAGATATTTCTCATTTGAAAATTTTTTGTTGCATTACCTATGTACATGTGCCAGATGAGTTGAGATCCAAGTTGGATCCAAAAGCTGAGAAGTGCATCTTTATTAGTTACTCTCTGCAGCAAAAAGGGTATAGATGCTATAACCCTTCTACTCGTAAGTTTACAGTGAGCAGAGATGTTTTTGATGAGATGAGTAGCTGGTATAAACCAGTAAATGTGATTGATAATGTAGATGCACAAAATGGTGATGTTGCACAGAATTCTCAGCAGCAGTCACAAGATATTAGTGGACCTGGAGCGTCCTCTAGCAGTGGTTCACATTCTTCGCCATGGACAGGCAGATTGAGATCAGGAGAATCTTCTGAAGGCAGTGCAAATAGTGGTATGCAGGTATCACGAAAAGGAAAAGAGAAGGTAGATCAGCCCATGTTTGATGTGAATGCAGGTCACTCTTATATGGATGGTGAATCCAATGGCTCAGAACAGAGCATTGATGATGAGTTGGGTATTCCTTCTATTGTTACACCTGGAGTAAGGAAGACCAGGGATGTTTTGAGAGCACCTGAGAGTGAACCTACTTTGCGCAGGTCTACGAGAGCTAGGTATCCTGTGGATAGGCTAAAATATGATGGATTTACAGCCATTCACTATGCATATATGGTCAAAGTGATACAGGAACCAGAACCCACTTCTTTTTAGCAAGCCATGGGAAAAGAAAAATGGGAGAAAGCCATGGATGAAGAAATGGATGCCTTGGAAGCAAATGCTACATGGGAGTTGGTACCTTTGCCTAAAGGTAAGAATGCAATTGGCTGTAAGTGGGTTTATAAGGTGAAGCACAATGCAGATGGTTCTGTGAACAGATACAAGGCAAGATTAGTAGTCAAGGGGTATGCACAAACATATGGCATTGATTATGAAGAAACATTCAGTCCGGTTGCAAGGATGGCAACCGTAAGAGCAGTCATTGCTATGGCTGCATTAAAGGGATGGTCTTTACATCAGATGGATGTAAAGAATGCCTTCTTGCATGGTGATTTGCAAGAAGAGGCATATATGGAGCAGCCACCAGGTTATGTGCATGTTGTTCATCCTGAGTTTGTTTGCAGGTTGAAGAAAGCATTGTATAGCTTGAAGCAAGCACCTAGAGCATGGTCTGACAAGATAGGACAGTATCTTGTCACTATTGGCTTTCAGATTTCCAAGGCAGATTTCTCACTTTATGTGAGAAAAATAGAGAAAGGTATTATGCTACTTGTCATTTATGTTGATGATTTGATTATGACAGGTGACAGTGATGAAGATATCCTTCATGTGAAAATGCTATTGAAGCAAAAGTTTGAGATGAAGGATTTGGGAGAGCTGCGTTATTTCTTGGGCATTGAGGTGATTAGATCACCAAGTGGGATACAGCTCTTGCAGAGGCAGTATGGATTGGACATGCTGTCCAAATATGGGATGACAGGCTGTAAGCCTATTTCAGTTCCTTTGGAGCAGAATGTGAAGCTGAGCACAGATGCAGGTGAGCTTCTGGAAGACCCTACTATGTACAGACGCATAGTAGAAAGTTTGATTTATATGACTATTACCAGGCCAGATTTGAGCTATGTTGTTGGATTGGTAAGTCAATTTATGCAGGCTCCAAGGAAACCGCATTTGGATGCAGCTAGACGCATACTCAGGTATGTGAAGTCCACATTGCAGTATGGACTATTTTATGAGACTGGGGTTCAGATACAGCTGCATGGATACACTGATGCTGATTGGGCTGGTAGTATTTCTGATAGACGATCTACTAGTGGATATGTGTTCTCTTTTGGGAGTGCTGCAGTCACTTGGAGCAGCAAGAAACAGCCTACAGTTGCCTTGTCGAGCACAGAGGCCGAGTACAGGGGTGCAGCAATGGATGCATGTGAGGTAGCTTGGTTGCATAAGCTACTTTATCATATGCATCAACCTACAGATGGGCCAGTTGTCATTTATTGTGACAACATGAGCAGTATACACTTGGCAAATAACCTAGTCTATCATGCTAGAACAAAGCACATTGAGGTGTATTATCACTATGTGCGGGAGAGGGTTTTACTAGGTCTTATTGATCTAGTTTATGTCAGCACAGAGGATCAGGTAGCTGACATATTTACGAAGGCATTGGGCGCAGAGAAGCTGTGCAAGTTCAGAGACCTGCTTGGTGTGCAGGAATTGGGATTGAGCTCGAGGAGGAGTGTTGAGATATCGAGCTCCACTCGTGATATGCTGGGGTGATCGTTGTGCATTTATGTCACCGACGTGTCAGTTGCAGATGCGGTTGGTACACCGCCCATGAATAATAGCTAGATGACAGCTATCCTTATCTACTCTAGTTCGTGGCTCAGTTAGTATGCCACCTTAGTTAGTTGAGTTTGGTTTGAGACCCATATATAGGGTTCTTCTATTTCTTTGTATGTGAGTTCTTTTGGCTTACACAACTAAGAAGAGAAAAAACTGTTTTCAGCCTCCACCTCTGTGTGTATTCCCCCATTGTGCAAGCAAGAAAGCTACAAGTGAGACTCCTTCCTTCTCTCCCACAATCTCGACAGAATCAAGATACGAAGTGGAGGTGAAGTCAATGGATGTGCCTCGTAAGGTTTTGCGACATTTTTCGATTGTTTCACGTATAAAACTTATGTTCAAGTGTAAGTCTATTGAAAAGCTCATGTCATGGCATGCTAGTCATCGTTCAAGTGATGAAAAATGGAGGATCCCTGCAGACACACCGGCATGGCAACATATAGATAATTTGTGGCCCGTTTTCAAAGAAAAGCCAAGAAATTTGAGATTTGATTTAGGTATGGATGGAATCAATCCATTTGGCATCAAAAGCACATCATACAGTATATGGCCAGTGGTATTCGTAAACTATAATATTCCTCCATCCATGGCAATTAAAAAGGGACATGTAATGTTGCCCCTTCTGATTCCTAGAAAGCACAAGGTAAAAAACATGGACATTTACTTAGAGCCTTTGATTGAAGAGTTAGAAATGTTATGGGAAGGTATTGAGGTGCAAGATACAAGCGCATCTGCATCGTCTAGAGATTTCACATTGAAGGCCATGTTGTTGTGGACCATGCATGACTTTCCAAGATATAGAGAGTGTTCAGGTACATGTATATAACTCTATATTTGAAATTCAAGACTTGAATCAATTGCATTTTATTAATTCACTTGTTTGTTCAAGTTTAACCACATCAGGATATCATGCATGTCCTATTTGCAGTCCCTCTCTAGTTTCCTCTAGGCCAGCACGTTTAAAGAAGGTTATCTATAACAATCATCATCGATTTCTTCCTATTGACAATCCCAACTATGTTCTCCCTACTAATGGAATGACTCCACAATCTCTAACCATTCGAGATTGGAAGGAGAGATGGATTAATGCCGACAGCCACCCTCCACTCGGCATGAGTCAGTAAGAAGTGCATTTCTCTCGATTGACTTTAAAGTATTTAGCATGATGAATTGTTTACATAATATATTGTTTGTTTGTTAGGTTCTCTATATTTTTTCGTCTTCCGTACTGGACTGAACTCAAGATCAATGGACCCCATGCACATATTCAAAAATGTTATATTTACATTACGGGATCACTTGAGGGGCTTGTAATTCAGTCAATGTAAGGGAGGATTTACGTAACATTGGTCGCATGAGATGAGCCTGGCCACGCATTGGACCCAGAGGAAAGATTGAGCTACCCCATGCACCTTGGATGTTGTCAAAGAACGAGGAAAAAATAGTGAAGGAACAAATATGTAGCTTTCGAACACCCACAGGATGTATGAGATGTCTCAAGGGAGCCTTCATAAAGAAAAAGAAAAGAGGTGTGGAGCAACTATCTGGTTTGAAGTCCCACAATTGGCACAAAATGATTCAAGTAAGGGTATCTCTAACCATGAATATAGTAATTAGTGGAGTAAGTATGTGTAAACTTTGGGGTATGATGACTTTTTCCTCAACTAATCATTTGATCTATGAATATTGTTTACATTCAGTTCGTACTTCCTACTAGCATATCCCATTGTGTATCCAAAGATGTACGCGATATCATTTACAAGATGGGAGAGCTTGTGAGGTGTGTATACATTGTATTTTTTCATTATATATCTTTGAGTTTCTACACAAAAATAAACAATTCTCAAATACATCCTGACAGGTACGTGAGCTCGAAGGAAATTGATCCAAACACATTGCAAGATGCTCGAGTATTATCTGTTGAGGTGGTTTGTTTGGTGGAGGAAATTTTTCTTCGATCCATTTTGACTACTCAATTACATTTACTCGTGCATTTGATTGATGAGATCGCACTTTATGGGGCAGTTCATGCAAGGTGGATGTTTTTTCTTGAGCGCTTCATGAAAACCTTGAAAGATTTTGTGAGGCAAAAAGCACGGCCTGAGGGAAGCATGGCTGAGGGTTGATTAGTGCAATCATCCCTTGTTTATATCTCTGAATATCTTGTTGAAATGGACCCCTCTCAATCACGACTATGGAAAGATGATGAAGACTTGAGGATGACCTCTATAATACCTCAAGGAAAAGGAATGAGTAAAGTGCTAACAAAAGAAGAACTTCGTAAGTTAAATAGTTTTTGTGTGCTCAATAGTGATGTAATGAGCAAATAGTTTTTGTGTGCTCAATAGTGATGTAATGAGCAAATGGGTGACACTATATAATGAAGCAAGGGCAAGAAGAAAAAGCGAAAGATAAGCATTTCGCACCAGATATGGACGTAATGTCACATTTTCAGATCATCTAAATGCGCTCCCACGTCATATTGATATAGATTGGTTACATGAGGAAATGGAGAGAATGGAAAAAGAGGAGGAAATTAATATATCTCAAGAAGAGTGGAAATACGCACGAGGTTGCTTATCAAAGGTGAGACATACTATCAATTAATTTGTTTCTATAAGTTATATTTTATATAAATAATTGACATGTTTGATCTTTTATCTTTTACTACTAGTACACATTATTCAATGCTATTTGGTGTGAGAGTAAACATCTTCAAACTCAACGTATAGATGAAAAGAGAAATACCCAAGATTGTGGTGTCCTTACTCACTTCGAGGATGTCAATGGTACCATGGAAGGTTATTGTGGCTTGATCCAATATATTCTGAAGCTTGACTTCAGACGATTCTTTATATATGTACTGGATGTGAAGTGGTTTAAAGAAGTGATAACAAATGGTAAGCATTGCACAATCAAACGTCATCCAAGTGGTTTTGTGATCATTGACTCTACAAAATTTCACCAAAATAAGAATAACACATTAGTACTACCTCAACAATGCGAGCAGGTATATATGCAAAAGCTAATTTTTTTAATATGTATACATGTGATACATATACACAATATAATAAGTATTTAAGTTTTTTGCTTTTGTTTTTCAAATACAAGTTGTGTATCATCCAATGGTAAACAATAACCGATGGTGGTATGCCATCCCTATATGTAATCGTTCAAAACCAATATATGGTAATATTACCGACATAGAGATAGCAGATGACAATGCAACAATTAATGATGATGTATATGATGACACCATAATGGATGATATGCGTGATATAGTACAAGATGAACCTCGCAAGGATGTTCAAGGAAACGCAGAAGAAGACAATAATGTGATTGTCGATGATATTGATGAAGTTATTGAGCAATATAGCAATACATCTGATAGTGGGATAGACTTATTTGTTTCGTTACCTCTTAATAACATAGACCTAGAAGTAGATAGTTTAGCAAGGGCTGATCTCATTGAAGATGAGATGGATCATTCACTGTAACATACTTAATTTGCTTAATGATTCAATGTGTATTCTTAATTCTATGGTTTTTATCATGCGCACACATGCATACTCAAGAATCAATAGTCAAGCTTAAAGCTAAATTAAGTTTTCCATAATAAAAAGGAAGTATTTTTTATCATATTCAAGTAGAGAAAATACGAGATACATATTGCAATGCTTGCTACTAATTGTCATTAGGACCAAAAACGCTTCAAAAAATGCACTTTTGTTAATCACGGGATTAAGGAAATGGCCAAAGAGAGTTCGCCACGTGTGCAAGAATATGGTATTCTTGTCTCCTCTTTTTAAGAGATAGTGGAGTCCATTTCGTGATTCTCTCTTCTTTTTTAGCCAAAACCCCTAAAGTCTGACATGTTTTGGAGTCCCAAAGACGTTATTTACTTATAAATCTGACAAAATACGTGACAGAGATGTAATGAAATTAATAATGAGTTTTTTGAAAGTCGGGAGATCTTTCAATATTGTTTTTGCCGCCCAATACATACTCATTTGTGTTCTTGGCGCTACTTTTTAGTTCATTCACCCCTCTTTGAGCTTCTTTCTCTGCGCTTTCATTCTTTTCATGGCTTCCTCCAGGCGCCCTTCTCATTTAATACACTCTTGCACAGTCTATAGCCAGGGAGCAGATGGAAATTTTGAGCCCAAAACCTTTGCTGTAAACGATTGGGTTACCATGCTGCCATCTTGCAAGGGCTCTCATAAGGTGAAAAGAAGAAAATGAGATGATATAAAACATCAGTGGAAGGGGCGTATCATTGCCTTCAAAATTATGCCCGAATGCTGGTTTGTCAAGGTGCAACATGTTTACATGGCCAAGGATATGCACTTGCCTCCAAACGAACATGTTCCCCAACAAACACATGGTAAGTTATTAGTTGAATAACGTATATAATTCTTTTCCATTTATGCAAGTTCTAACAAATGGTTCATCATTGTAGATATCTTTCTGTCAACAAGTATTGAATGGCAACCTATGGAAAGCCTAAGTGGGACTTTCCATGCCATTCATAAGGTATTGGCAGACATTATTTATGACGATCAAACTGTGTCTTTTTTTAGTGAATGCAAGGTTTTTATATATTATGCACAGTATGTGGTTCCCTCTAAAGCGGATAGGTATGGAAATATCGAAGATTTGCCTTTGCCAAGTCTTTCGTCTCTAAACTGGGAGATTCCTGACAAGGTAACGGTGTAGAGTTTCAAATTCAAAATATCTCAGGATATTAAAAAGTCCATGACAACTGGAAGGATCTCAAGAAGAATACGTTTATCATGGTTTGTACCCCTCCATATCTTCGTGGCTTGCTTCAAAACAGCAAATTTACAAAGAACGAATGTATCCTGGCTAAGTAGAAACTTTTCGGAAGAGGATTTGGACAACACTATAGGAACGCATTGGAAATTTAGAGAGTGCGACCATAAGGGTGATATCTTGAGGTGCAGTGCATGCCCTCAATCCTTGGCTTTGGCTTACAGTATCCCTCGCCAAACTCTTGCTTTGGGCTTTGATTACAGGAGATACAAACTAAGATTGGGTATTTTGGTTCCCTTGGATTCCGATACAGATTACACACCATATAAACTTGCGGTGCACGTTTTGCCGCATGAAGAAGTAAAGAAGGTGAATGTTACTTCCAATTGGAGTCTGAAAGATGTGAGGGATACCTTAGAATTGCTAGACAATACATCCCCTAGATATAAGTTCAAATTGAATGGTGTAACAATTGGTAAAAGAGCCGAGCGCTCTTTCTCTTGTACGAGTTGTTTGTCTCCCACAATTATGAGTTTTGAGCCTTGAGAATGAAAACTTTGCAGGAATTTATCTTAATAGACTGTCCTTAAGATATTTTTTAGTGGAAACTCATAAGCTATCATGAAGCAAGTTGCCTTTCGAATATATATAAATAAAATATACATTACATTCGATTTATAAGTGAAAATTTTCATTACACCATGAGGTACAAAAATTTCATATAAATGTACAAAGCCAAAATAATAAGGCTCGTGTATGCTTATGTTTGCTATTTTGATTCTTTATCGATTTCTTCAAAGATATTTTTTCTCACAGGGCCTTTCTTTGATTGTTGAAAAAATTTCACCTTTACAGATAGTCTCTTTTCTTGGGGCTTAAGAGGGGATGGATCAAATTTCAGAGGAGAAAGCATTGGCATTCCTTTTTTTTTAGACTCTGTAGCAGTGGTCCCATTGCCTTTGCTCTTGCCCTTGCCCTTACCATTGCCATTGTCCTTACCCTTTCCCTTGCCCTTTCCCTTGCTTGTGCCCTTGGCCATTGAAGTTTTGGGAGGAAGAGGGGAGTCAGGATCATATGGTGTGATTGCCTTGTCCAGAATCAGCTCAATGCATCTCTCCCTTATCCACCAAACATATGAATCAAGATAGTCTCTACACTGTAAGAATAAATGTTATAAGTTAGTGAAAAGAAATCATGATAAGGGTTACACAAACATCAAATGAAATTAACTTACATTTACTCCTATTTGTAACAACTTTGAATCCACTGTTCTGCAAATATTTGAGATAACTCTCCATCCACAAGAATGCGCATCGCTTTGCAATGGAACTTCTTGTAGAAGAAATGTATAAGGCCTTTGAGGATCAGCAAGATCCTTATATGTAGTATCCAAAAATGTAGAAACAAGTCTACCAGCACTGCAAAAGGAAGCTTTGTAAGTTCAAAATATTTTTTGTAAATAAAATCAAAGTAATTTTCTTTCAACATACATTCGTGCTTGACCATGAACACTGCTGAGAGAGTTCATAAAGATAATTTCTCTTGTAAGACAATTAATGTAGATGAGACTCCAATGCCCTCTACAAATTCATAAAAGAGGTGAGTAAAAGGGTGAAAGCAAATAAATATAAATTTTCCTCTACAGAAAAAGGAAAATACCTTTCTACATAAGGGAAAAAGATGTGGTAATTTGTCACACTATCGAAGCTACGAAAAAACGGTGAAATATTAGAACCAGATTTTGCAAATAGTTCCACAGAGAGAAGTGGATCAACAATATAAATGGTTCTACGGATATCGAGAGTGAGAGAGGAGACCAATGTCCTGCAGTCAATAGCAAAGCTATTCAATACAAATTACATCCAAAATATACTTGAACATATAAGACTTTACTTACGCAAAAAAAAACAAAAAATATAAGCCTTACCTTATGCAACAAAAAACAACGGAGTCAGATAGTTGGACATCCCTTTTTTCCAACATGGGCTTGTCCTCGGGAGATATACTAAGATATTCCTCCTCAGGTTCTACAGAAACATTCACAAGTATCTGCCCATACACTTTGCCTATCCTCTCGCTGTTGACGGGAGCAAGTGATGCGGCTTTCCTCTTGTAAACTTCATCTTCAGTAATGTCCGTATAAGGTCTATATCTTGTAGCGATGCTTTAACCTCGCCAAACATTCACGCACATAAATCTTACTTTTTCATATTTTTTTAGCACGAAAACCCCAATTTTCTCTATTTTTTACCATTTTTTATTTATTATTCATTAAAAATAGTTATTTTTTGATTTATTTGTGTTGCTTATGATTTTGACTGAGAATTAATATTTTCTCAGAGTTTATCCCATTTCGACCTCCTTTTTCCCAACTCAAAATCGAAAAAATCACTAATTTTCATTTAAAAATGACATTTTACGAGAATTAAAAAATTAATAATGGCTCTAAATCATTACGGATTCTGCATTTCTGTAGTTACAGTCCGCAAACATGATGCAAACAAGATTCAAACAAACATTCATTGTATATGAATAATATTTGGACCATGAAACAACAAAAACAAGCAAATTTCTTCATAAAATTGAAGCATACCACGTGTCTTGTGTGTTGTGGATTTTTTAATAGTTATTCTGGGCAACCCACAGATCGAGCAGCAACCATTCTTCAGTGTTGAACCTCTTTCCTCACCCTCTTCTTCATCTTGAAGCAATCCGCCGATCACAGCCGGACAAGCATCCTTCAGCCCCTCTTCTTCTTGATTTCTTGCACATGAATTGCCTCTATACAAGAGAGAGAGGGAGGAGAGAGAAATACTAAAAACCAATTTCTTCAATTCTCCACCATATTCTGCAAGATTGGAGCCACCATATTTCTCTCAGGGAGTAGATCCACAATCTCCCCTTCTTTCTCTTCATCCCCCATCCTCCTCCGGGAGGCATCAATTGTAGATTTGAGGGGGCACAAAAAAAAATTGCGCTCTCCTCCCCCTCTGTCATATGCAAAAAATGTTTTTTCCTCCTTCATCATTAGCTTAAGCTTTAAACCTTTAAAAAAACTAGTTCTAGCTTGTTGGTTTCACACTACTACAAGTGGTTTTTCCAATTTTGAGGGGCCAAACGACGTCGAAATTGAGATCCGTCTGGACGGATAGCTTCGTGACATCGAAATCTACAAATCTGGGCCCCGTCTCGCTTTTTTCGGCTTCCCGATCCAGTAGCCGCTTCACAACCCTGAACCTTGCGTGGATTAAATGGGGGATCAAACAACCTTGGAATTGAGATCTGAGACTTGCATTGGATTCCTAACGTCGTTTTTCATCTAGGAAAACTCCAGCTCAGCCATCCACCATCGTTTGATTTTCCATGCAAATTAGCATTAGCGCTTTAGGGACTTGCCGCTTAAAACCATACTGATTGCCACCGCCGCCTTTGACGAAGTCTATTTTTCCCCTGATATTCGTAATTTTTGGCTATTTTCAACCACTTCTCGGCATCAAAAATCATCTATCATTGGCGACCACGGGATAGGGCGACTCAGCCTATCGAATCCCACGAAGAGATCTACACATAAACAACAAAAAGGAGCATCAAGCTAATACAAGAAATACACAACACAACACATTACAGCTCATACCCCACCCCCTGATAAAACCAAGGCATGAAATCCATGAGTAGACCCAGCATAATCTGATAGAAGGCCCGAAGCTAGTCAATAACCAACTGCTGCAACACAGCCAAGCTAAAAAGAACTATCAAAGAGATCGCCCTAAGTGGTGGTCTGAACTACCTACCTAACTCAGGACAACTCAACCAAGAGCTTCTACTAGGCGAGAACTCCTACAGCCTTATTAAAAAATAGTTTCTTTTAGCACATTGCTTCTATTAGGCTTTTATTTTTCCATACTCGGGCGTGTAAAAAGGAGAGAGCTGAGCGTAGTGACCCAAGGAGAACAAGGCATCGGCCTCAGGTCATGTCTCGATATCCAAAAACCTACCAAGCCCTCGAGAGACGACACTTAATCATTTTCTAACGCTCACTTTTATTTTCGCTCCAACCTTCTTTTATTTCCTTTTTTTATAGCAAGATGTCATGTCTCGTCCCCAGGAACCTACCAGGCCTTCGCAAGGCAATAGACACTGCACTAGAAATTTTTCTTTTCTTTCATTTTCTATTTTTATAGGGGTTAGAACCCCTTTTTACACACCCACATACTCGAGGGATTCACTATATATAAATTCTCTATATAACATGTGTTCATGGCCTATTTATAGATATCCTAATCTATGAATTTTTCTTAAATAAAACACAACCCTTTTCTATTCAATCTGTAAGTAACCCCTTTATATGATACCCTTCTGTATGTAAAAAATGTATAAAAATTGTGTTTTAAAAACCCCTTATTTTGAACTCACATTATATATACATATATTCATGAGTGAACCCCTCGAGCCTCCGTATATATATACTTTCTTTCAAATCGTTAGGGTTTTGTCTCTTTCCATCATTATTTTAGTAAGCTTTTCTAACTGCCTCACAACTAACAGTAATTCCTAGAACGGCCGCCTAGCAGGTCAGTAGAACAGGGTCACTAGAATTGCCTTCTAAAACATGTCTTTCAATGCTTGACAATGCCTTTGCAGGAGGCAATGACTACTCAGACCTCCCCCAGACATATAGAGCCTAAACCTAAGACTTCATGCCTCAAGTGCCAGTCCCCAACAACCAAAAGAATGTAACCCTTACACGCACATATATCATTAATTGCTTAAGGAAAAAAACTCGAAAAGGAGACGAAACCACCTGGAATGGCCATAAGAAGCTTCTTTGCAGCAAAGCCTCCCTCCAACGACTTCGTCAACCTATATGGCGCAATCACTAAAACAACAAAGCATTAAATGTATCTGCAGCAAATAGAGATAGAGCCCTCTTGGCCTAAAGAAATAGCACATTTCACTACAAACTAACTGGCCCTCTTGGCCTAAAGAGATAGATTATTAAAACCTGAAAACAAAGGGCCCTCTTGGCCTAAAGAAATCAGACATTAACTACTTAAAGCTACTGGCTCTCTTGGCCTAACGGAGCTCCCTGCTAAGAGTAATTAGGGTTTTGAGTGTTTTGCTTACCTCTGCATTTTCTTCTCCATGCAGCTCCAAATTTTGGACAAAACACAGGTGCCCATCTCTCTTTGCATTTTCTCTTGTTTGCTATTTTTTGAATAGGGTTTGATGTCGTTTCTTACTATTGTTGTTTTATTGCAGAGGTTGTTTGGGGTAGGAGACAGAGAAGCTCGTCTCTCTCTCCTTTCTTTCCCCCCTCTCTCTATGTGTTTTTTCTCTTTTATATTGTTATTTTCTTTTTGTACTCTTAATTATGGCTACCTCTCCTATTTCCAAAAGAGTCATTAAAAGAGCACATAATTTGGGCCTCTTAATTATGGCTACCTCTCCTACGATTTCATTAAAAAGCACATAAGAGTCATAAAAGTAAATAGTACATTGTATATCCAAGTTCATTATGGCTACCTCTCCTATTTCCAAAGAGAGAAGATTTGTGGTACCTCTTTGACTTCTAATTTCAAGTTTTCAACAATTCCCTTGTTAATAAAGAATAAAGTACCTCTTGTGCCTTCTAATAGAGACAATTGTGTCCTTTTATTACAAGTGTTGTTGCCATGTATGAGGCATCAAGACTATTCAATTCCCACAACCAATTAATTGCTGGAAATTAAGAGTACAAAAAGCTGAGATTGCGCTAGATGTCACTTGTCAAGCACAGACAGAACTTAGCATCCAAGCTCTAGCTAAGATTGGCTAGTTGGAGTGAGGCCATTCCAACCACCACAATTGCTATTGTGCGCATTTTGTTGGCTATCAAATCAACTTTGAGACAAGCAACAACAAATTACAAACACTACGATTTCATTAGAAGGTGTGTCACTTGTTAAGCAAAGAGAGAACTTTCCATGCAAGGTAGAGGAGAACTAACGAGCTTGTGGGCCGTGAGATGAACTTCAAGACAAGCAATGGCAAATCACAAACCTATGATGGGACATCTCAATGTACTAAGAATTTGAGTTAAAGAAGTTTAGAAATACAACAAGCGAAGCAAGTTTTGGAAGAGGTGTTGACTCAAAAAGATTGAAGTGGTACAATATTTATTTCAGAGTTTTTAAGTATTTGTTGCTTGTAATTATCGAGCTCCTCTCACTCCGAGCATTTCTGCCATCTTAATTCCAACTGTTGTGGCGCTTTCATCCTATCTAGATACCATCTTTGCCACTGACCTTTTATTTATATTCAGGTAAATCGTTCCCTTTCACTAAACCTTTCAGCCTAATAATAACCTTTATCTTATCAAGCCGTTGTGACTACATCACCTTGTTTAAGATAACAATCTAATTTACTATCTCATCACCCCGGTTGGCAAAGATATCTCGTCATTAAAAAAACATTAAACCACTGTAAAACAAACCATACATATGCTAAGCACGTAGGAGAATGTAAGCCCACAAGCACATGCACTAGCGTAGGAACATTAGCACATAGCGCACAAGAGCACTGGCGCAGAAGAATATGAGCACACATGGACACATAGGCGCACATGCACATGGAAGCACGAGAGTGCACAAAAGCCTCACTCTCGCACATGTACACGCGGTACGATTCTCACTAGTCTCATACACTCGCCCTTATTACTGTCACATAGACGTAGCTCAGGGAGTTCACTATATATACATTCTCTATATAACGTGTGTTCATGGCCTATTTATAAATATCCTAATCTGAGAGTTTTTCTTGAATAAAACACAACCCTTTTCTATTCAATCTGTAAGTAACCCCTTTATATGATACCCTTCTATATATAAAAAAATGTATAAAAATTGTATTTTAAAAACCTCTTATTTTGAACTCACATTATATATGCATATATTCATGAGTAACCCCCCTGAGAGACATAGCTGCACCCACCGAGGGAATATACAAACTCGCAACATGCTTTTAGGACATAGCCCAACTTCTATAGGGCATTACGGCCCTACGACTACCTCTCCTACGATTTCATTAAAAAGCACATAAGAGTCATAAAAGTAAATAGTACATTGTACATCCAAGTTCATTATGGCTACCTCTCCTATTTCCAAAGAGAGAAGATTTGTGGTACCTCTTTGACTTCTGATTTCAAGTTTTCAACAATTCCCTTGTTAATAAAGAATAAAGTACCTCTTGTGCCGTCTAATAGAGACAATTGTGTCCTTTTATTACAAGTGTTGTTGCCATGTATGAGGCATCAAGACTATTCAATTCCCACAACCAATTAATTGCTGAAAATTAAGAGTACAAAAAGCTAAGATTGCATTAGGTGTCACTTGGTTCAAATTGGTTCAAATAAGCTTTTATGTTGGTTCAAATTGTTATTTTCTTACAAAGTTTATTTGGAGCAAGAGGCAAAGGTGTTAATCTCTCTCTCTATTTGGTTTTTTTTTTTACTGATATCTTTTCAATACAACACAATGTTAGTTCTAACCCTTGTTGTTGTTTTGTTGTAGAGATCATTTTGGGTGACATTTCATAAGTGCTTATCTCTCTCTCCCTCTCTATTTCTTTGTGTATGTTTTCTCTTTTCTACTGTTTTTTCAGTATACCTTCATGTAAATACTAACTCTTGCAAAATTGTCTTTTGCAGAGATCAATTATTGGATAGGTGCTCATTTCTCTCTCTCCCGCGTACTCACACAAACTCTCTCTTTCTTCCTCTCTACATTATCCCTTTTCTACTATCTTTACAATAGGGTTTGATGCTAATTCTAACTTAAGGATCAATTGTTGTTGCAGCACTTAACACAAGGTAGAGCAGAGATTTTGTAGCTCAATTTACAGGTAAATCTACCATATTTTGTGGTGCTAAATTTTTTTCATTTAATTAGTGACTTTTATATTTGATAGGATTGATGTTTTCTTATGTCCATCATTTGCAATGGGTTTTGATTAGCAATGATTCAATCTTATCTTCAGCAAATCAACTTATAGGTTAATTGGCCCTGTTTTGGAGCAAGAGGCAAAGGTGTTAATCTCTCTCTCTGTTTACTTTTATGACTCTTATGTGCTTTTTAATGAAATCGTAGGAGAGGTAGCCATAATTAAGAGGCCCAAATTATGTGCTTTTTTAATTCTGCAGCCAAATTGTTTATGTACTATTTTCTTTGATTTTGCAGGCTTGATCAAAAGACTTGAGATAGGGTGAGAGGCCCAAATTTCTTGCCAATTTTATGTCTGTAAAGCATGGATATTAGTGACAGGAGCCGCAATGGAAGGGAAAAATAATATCTGTATTTTTTGAAATCTTAAGGTCTATAGAAAAATCCAAACCGCCCCCTACCCTCTCTCTCTCTCTCTCTCTCTCTCTCTCTCTCTCTCTCTCTCTCTCTCTCTCTCTCTCTCTCTCTCTCTCTCTCTCTCTCTCTCTCTCTCTCTCTCTCTCTCTCTCTCTCTCTCTCTCTCTCTCTCTCTCTCTCTCTCTGTGTGTGGCTTGTAACGAGAGATGATGCGTACTACAAGCTATCATCTTAAACAAGGTGATGTAGTCACAACGGCTTGACAAGATAAAGGTTATTATTAGGCTGAAAGGTTTAGTGAAAGGGAATGATTTACCTGAATATAAATAAAAGGTTAGTGGCAAAGATGGTATCTAGATAGGATTAAAGCGCCACAACAGTTGGAATTAAGATGTAAAAAATGCTCAGAGTGAGAGGAGCTCGATAATTCTCCTCTACCTTGCATGGAAAGTTCTCTCTTTGCTTAACAAGTGACACACCTTCTAATGAAATCGTAGTGTTTGTAATTTGTTGTTGCTTGTCTCAAAGTTGATTTGATAGCCAACAAAATGCGCACAATAGCAATTGTGGTGGTTGGAATGGCCTCACTCCAACTAGCCAATCTTAGCTAGAGCTTGGATGCTAAGTTCTCTCTTTGTTTGACAAGTGACACCTAATGCAATCTCAGCTTTTTGTACTCTTAATTTCCAACAATTAATTGGTTGTGGGAATTGAATAGTCTTGATGCCTCATACATGGCAACAACACTTGTAATAAAAGGACACAATTGTCTCTATTAGAAGGCATAAGAGGTACTTTATTCTTTATTAACAAGGGAATTGTTGAAAACTTGAAATCAGAAGTCAAAGAGATACCACAAATCTTCTCTCTTTGGAAATAGGAGAGGTAGCCATAATGAACTTGGATGTACAATGTACTATTTACTTTTATGACTCTTATGTGCTTTTTATATGCTCTTGGCCACCCAACGAGTGCGGTGTGAAGTTTCGTCGCATTCCGATACAGTTTAATATTTTAAAAATTATCCCACACCAAAATTATGTATGGATTGATCGTTGAGAAATCAACATCGCGACTACTGGCCCTTAGAAACTTCGCACTACATAAACTATACAGAGGCATTAGGAGTAAAGTCTACAACAAGAAATGGCAAATTTTTGCATGTTATTCCTATTGAAATTGACAATGCTAACAAAAACTGTAAGTAAGAATTGAAAATACAGCGAAGATGCATAGTCAAAGTTGAGAGCAAAGGACAAGTGTAAAATTTTAATTCATATTTTAAGGGCGCATACAATAGTTTTGCACTAGGACATAGTTATATGTCCAATGTACGACGATAATACTATGCCAAAAAAGATAACATTGCAGACTGTGTTCATTCCATTGGAACAAATGCATCCTTCACTGCTTGAAGATTTCTTATAAGTTGGAAGTCCTTGGGAGTTACACTGATGCGATTCGCATGTATTGCACAACGTTGAGCATCAGTCATCAATTCAACTAAAAAGACCTCTGCAGCACACTGTAGAGCATGAAGACATTCTTTTGTGAAGCGATCAGGTCTATCCTGACCTTGTACCAAAAACCACCTCTTTCTTTCTGTGTGGTAGAGGTCTTGCACAATCTCGCGAACAAGTCTCGAGAAGCTCGCCTTCGGAATGATGAGATCAAAAGAGTGTTGATACCTTCTAATTTCTCTCAAGGCCACTGTACGTGGCTTCCACTTGCATTTCTTTTGGGGATGCTGAGGAGGACCCTTGTGAGGGCAACTTGGGGAAGGTGGATTAGGTTGAGAAGGGGATGCATCTGAGCTAGTAGATGCTCCAAGGGGCTGAACACGATATGGGGCTCTGAGCGGAAGCTTATTTGCAACTACCTTAGACCGAGCCATCTTTCCTGCACAAGAGATGTGAGAACTGAATGAATAAGATAGAAAGTGAAACCCTCTTTTATATAACCTTAAACTGTGAGACTCATTCACATAGATGCACACTCCCTATTTCTCTCTTAAACTATAAATTGCATTCACACTAACTCACATTGTTCATCTTACTATCTTAGCTCTTTTCGAACCCATTTGTTGCCTTGTCAAAGCCTTGTTTCTAGCCACTTTGCATGATTTTCTTTGGCACTTGAGGCTTCATAAGGCACTCTTTTAGTGACACGACATGATTCCATCATTTCTGCAGCCGATTGATCGGCACTTTCATTTGCTCTCTTTTGCGAGAGTTTAGCTTCATCCACTACTATAATCCTATACCACCAAGATAGCAATTGGATCATTGGATTTCTACCATTCACCCCTCCACCATGATTAGTTTTTCTTTGGTATGCACCACGCGCTATCCAATGTGAATTTTCCATCCCTTGTGTGGACCAAATTCCAATGCTTCCCTTTTCTGCAAAGTATGGCCCATGTGCCTCAAGGATATACTACAAAGACACATATCACACATGAGTAAAACTATGCTCAATAGTTTATACAATTCATAAAATTTTAAAATATTAACTTAGTACGCACCATGTAATGTGTGATAGAGCTTTTGTCCCATGCTTCCACCATGTTTTCGTAGAAGCTATGCATAGCATTGATAAATTCTTGCTTATCTTCATTGTTAAACACCATCTTGCGAAGTAAGGGAGCCAATTTGTTAAGACTTATCCAAACCTTAGCTTTGGCCAATCTTTTTTTTTCTCCATTACTTCGATCAAGAACTACAAAATGTAACTTTTTCCACCCATCATAGTCATGCGGCCTACGAACCATAGCATTCCCTTCCTCATTGATGGGTACCGAGAGAAACTTCCTAGCCTTTTCTCCTCCAAAGCAAGGCTTTTTTGGCAAGTTACCAGATTTTCCTGATCTCTTCTCATCTTTTTCAATTGTCACTTGATGCTTGTGAAGCCCAATTTTTGATAGCACTCGCTCCACATTCCTACACGTTGCAATGGCTTCTTTTTCTAGTTGCATCCTATAAGCAAAGCAAATGTATTCATATACAAGTTTCTCCATGATTCTGACAAAAGCATGCAATGAAAAAATGTGAATACGATCCAAGGGAATGTTGAAGATGGACTTCCACATGGGATCTTCTCTATTGCGCATCGGTGTAGCACTTGTCACCTTTCGCCAATTCTTCTTTTTGTCCTTTCCTTCCACCCTCTCTGTCAAGCAATATAGGCATGGATTCTTTGTATTTGCACCATTGGAGATTCCACACATGCATTTTAAAGTTTTCAAGTCTCCTGCAAGATGCTATTCAACTAAGTATTGACCATACCCTTCAACCAAGAGCATCTCACCATGTTCTTAATGATCGATGATGCTTGGAATGCTTGTGTGCATAAAGAAGAGCTGTAACACCTCAAATGTTTCCTTAGGAACTTCAAATGCAGCAAGCCACCACACATGGCACTCAGATTGAACACTAAAGTTCCCTAGGTTGTTCTTGTCGAATTGTAAAGCTCTATTCATCAAAGTTACACTAACTCTTTCAAGCTTTACTCCTTTGATGACCTCACTTTCATCTAATTTTATAACAAACTACAATTTACCATTACATTCCTCAACAGACATATTGTAGTACATTACCATTGCTGACTGCACATTGTTCAAATCTCAATAGTAATTATTGAGTTCGGTGAACTTCACCTCATATGCATTTTTTGTCCCAACCTTTAGTATTTCCACACATTGAACATGCATGGGATCTCCTATCAACTCCAAAACCTTTATATTAAGTTGTCGTCGGGCCTCTATTAACTTTTAAGGTTGAGGAAGAGGCACGATTCTATTTCTCTTCAGCACATGACCAAACCTAGCCTTCACACCTTTGAATATCTTTGAGTAAGTCATGCTAATGTCGGCCCTGTCACAAATAGATTGTGCATCCACAACTGAGAACTCATTTGACACATCTTTTAATGTGCATTCAATCACCTTTTCCTTCACAGCCTTGAACTTACGATTGCTCAAAGCGTTTTCTAGTGTACTTGCCTTCAACAATCTACTAATACACGATCCAACCTCACCCTCACATAGGTTCTCTTTCTGAGCTACCTTACATGCTTTGATACGTCGCTTCCGCTGGCCACTATTCACAATTAACTCATTGATTGGCTTCTTCTTTCGTTTGCGCTCCTATGTTAGCTTGCTGTTGATCTTTCTCAAGTCTTCCAATTATATCTTTGCCTCCTCATATGAGATACCAATGTCATGGATAGTGTCCTGCATTGGAATAATTTGATTGTTTTATTGAATTACAGTGTCATTTAGTTGTACCACTGGTCCTATGAGCTGTTGTATATGAAGTTGATGTGCAGTGATCACATCATGGCAATTTTTTATGGTTGCCCGGCAAGTTGCAAATACTTTGAACGCCTGATTATTGAGCCGCCCAATATAACCAAGTAACCCATTTTCACCCTCACACACATACTTCAGCAAATTTGTGATTCCTGAGAAAGTTGAAGGTCTATTGTTTAAGGGGTCAATTGGGTAGATTCCCCCATCAACCCACAAATACACATGTTTCAATCCCATTTGCCTATAACTCTGTAAAACTTGAGGGTTGACACTGGTACCCTGGGTTCTTTTGAATAATGGAGCATATTCAAACTCTACCTCAATATGCAGCTCCTTTCCTGTATTCATTTTACTATTAATAAAAACGGAGAGCCTACTTGGTTGTCACAAGAGGTAGAGTGGAGATGCATAGAGAGGCACACAAAGGTGCCAAGGGAAAGGAGGGTATAAGTAATTCACTCTGTTAATGAAGGTTACATAAACACAGAGAAGAGATCACAATAGAGCCATGAGAGAGTATAGATATGGGGGAAAATAGCTCAAAGGGTAGGGATGTCCAAGACTTTTCATATTTTAGATATTTCTATTTTGCCTCCAAAAACATCTCCAAAAAACACGAAATTTGACCAGTTGGTTTGTTTTTTTACCAAAAGCTAGGATATAAAAAATCCCCAAAATATCTTGAAAGGAACTTCTGAAATTTCATTTTCCTTATTCTCGATTAAAAAATCAATTACCTCGTATCTACTAATCATTTTGCATTGAAAATGAAGCACCACACTCCCGTAACTAACTCCTTTTTTAATATAAAATTTGGTTGAAAAAGACTTCTTCAATGAGGAGAGAGAAGGAATCTGAGTATATCTTTGTAGATAATATAAAAAAGGCAAAACAAGATTGCAAAAGTGGAGAGAGAGGAGGATTATTTTACTATTCTTCTCTCCTCTTTTCCTTGTTTTAAGGAGGAGAGAGGGGAGGCTAAAATGCCCATTTGTGAGTTTATTTTTTTCCTAATGTAACTCCACATCGGGAATCTCGGATAACTACTCCAACAATTTCTTTTCTATTAGGGCCCCTGGATGCTCCATCAAAGTATAATGTATACGTCCATAATGGATTTACACAATCAACCATCAATAACTCCCCTATTCATAATTATGATAGTCAAAGTTTGACATATTTAGAGGATGAACTGACAACTCCATCGCACCTTCTTCATTAAACGCAACAGGGATGCTTGTCAAGATTTGTAAGCAGTGATGGAAGAAAACTTTAATCTCCCACACAAAGGTTCCGTCTTCTTGTTCAATCACTTTATATCCCTTGCTCCACCAGATAAGCCTCCCCTGATGATATCTTTGCTCGAGATATGGGTGCTCCAAATAAGGAATTAACTGCCCCATCAACGAATTTAAGCTCTCTTGCAAGTCTCCAATCAACCCCAGCATGGACCTGCAATGCATTTTTTTGCGTTAGTATACTTATAAATAATAAGGTTTAATCTTATTAATATTAACCTTATCCTTAAATTCCACTCCTTGTAGATCAACTACTAGAACTATTGACTTATTTTTACCTATCCAAACTATCTTGTAAGGGCCATCCCATCGAGGTTCCAACTTCCTAGAAATAGCTCCCTACGCGCATCATAATATAGAACTAACTGCCCCTTTTTAAAAGTATATTTCTTTGCTTTTAGATCGTGCAACCATTTCATCCGCCGTTTAGCTACCTCCTGGTGCAACAAACTCTGCATTTTGAGCTCGTCCAAGTGGGCTATAGTCGTAAATCGCTCAAATAGGGCATCTTTATCACCTAGAGAATAATTGATTGCGAATCTGATGGTCGGCAACTCAATTTCTAAGGGCAATACACACTCCTCCCCGGAAAACTAATTTGAATGGGATGTGGCCAGTGGCTCGTTTAAACATCGTATTATACGAACAAATCGCCACATATAATTTTGTATCCTAGTCCCGCTTCTTTTCGGAGACTATCTTGGATAGGATACCCACAAGCTGCTTATTGGTACTTTCGACTTGTCCATTTGCTTGCGGATTATAGGGGGTCATCTTATTATGCTTGATTTTCTAAGCTTCAGTAAAAATTTTAATCACTTTATTTAAAAAGTGAGTTCCATTGTATGATACTATTTCTTTTGGCAAACCAAAACAGCAAATAATTTGCTCAAGTAGGAAACTGGAAGTCTCTTTTGCATTGTCTTGCCTCGTTGCCCGTGCTTCTGATCATTTTGTAAAATAATCAATTGCTACTATAATGTATCTTTTTTGAGTAGTAGACGACAGGGTAATCGGTCCCACAAAGTCAATGCCCCACTTCTCAAATGGAAGGATAGCCATGATAGGCGTAAGTGGATGTTTCCTATTCTCTCTGCTATCATGTCTTTGACAAGTATCACATCTCTTAATGTACTCAAAGGAATCTTGGAAGATGGATGGCCACCAATATCCAGCTCTTAAAGCCTTCTGTGCCATTAACCGCCCAGCGAAGTGCCTTCCACACGCGGAGTCATGGCACTCTTCCAAGATGAAAGAAATCACGTCATGCATCACACATTGGCGATAGATATCATCAACACCCTGCCAATATAATGTGCCTGCGATCAAGGAAAATTTCAATGCATGCTGTTTAATCTTCCTCTTCTCTGATTTTGATAAAGTACTTCCAGTCTCTCCCGTAGAAGGATAGTGCGTTATAGCAGCATACCAGGAGGGAATAGACGTCGTATCAATCTTGAACAAAAGTCTCAATTGCACTTCCTTCAACCACGATCTATTTTGGCTCTCCGAAATCCACAAGACACTCTATAATGCCCTGAAGCTTTGGCGGCTTGCTCTTAATCTCATAATCAAATTCGTGCAAACTAATTAACCATTTTGCTAAACGATCAGGCGGCTGTAACTTATTCAACAACAACCGAAGCCCTTCCGCCTTCGTATAAAAAACCACCCTCTCATAAAGAATGTAGTGCCTGAACTTTTTGGTCGCAAATACCATCGTAAGGCACAACTTCTCCGTATATGTGCAGTTAATTTCTGATATGCCCAGCTTTTGACTGGCAAAAGCTATCGGATAGTACCACTTTTCCTCCCAAATTCAGGCCAAATAATAGCTGATACTATACATGGTTGCTATTGAAAATATATAGAACATTTTGCCCCTTTTTGGTGCTTTTAAAATAGGTGCTTTGGCAAGCTCTTGCTTCACATCGTCAAAAGACACTTTGCAAGCATCACTCCATGTAAACTGATAGTTAAAGGACAATAGGTTTGTCAGCGGAAACGTTCTTTCTGCCAAGGCATTGATAAACCTCCGATAATACCCTACTGATGACAGAAAGCTATGCACTCCCTTTGGAGTACGTGGCGGACTCATGGCGACTATGACCTTGATCTTTTCAGGATCAGTCGCAATCCCTAGGGAACTGACCACATGGCCTAAAAAGAGCCCATAAGAGACTCCGAAGACGCACTTCCATGGGTTAAGAGCTATGCAAAATTGTCTGCAACACTCAAAACACTTGCACAAAATGATCAACTATCTATCCCTTACGGTGGCTGCCCCCAAATGGTCAATGAATACTTTCAGCTCCTCTGGGGAGATGTCACCAAAGGTCTTATCGGCTATCCTTTGCCACGAACCAGGTGCATTACACAACCCAAATGCCATCACATGGTATGCAAAGGTATCAAAAACTGTAATAAATGTCGTTTTTAGCTTGTCTTGCTCAGCGATCGCCATTTGGTTATACCCTGCAAAGCAATCCATAAACGAATAGATTTCCCTACCCGCTAGTTGATCCAAAATTTGATCAATAAATGGCAATGGGTAGTAATTTTTGACCGTCTGCTTATTCAACTCTCTAAAATCTACACAAAGACAGATTTGATTATTCTTCTTCTTCCTGATCACAACTGGTGAGCACCATTCAGTATGCTGAACAGGGAAGATCAAATCCTCTTTCCGCAACTTCTGTAGTTCCTCATACAACCCGTCCCTTAATTCAAAAGGCATACGCCTTAATTTCTAGCGTACAAGGCAAGTACCTTCCTTTACAGGAATAGTATGCACAACTAGACTAGGAGGAATACCCCGAAGTTCGTCATAGCTCCAAGCAAAAATGTCACAAAACTCTTGAATTAAGGACACATAATCCTCTCTTTCTTTCGAACTGAGTATGGACCCTAATTTAATTGGCCGCGAATCATTTAGCATACCAAGATCCAGCTCAATAATGCCCGTGTCTCTTATTCGATCATGAGGCTCTATCGGCTCATTCAAGGTTATCTGATAAATATCCTCTATAGTGGACCCTTCCTTAGATCTATCGCTCAATGACGTCTCACTATTAGATGGATCATCTACTGTTTCTAGTTCAGTGGAGAATAGTGGACCTCTCTCACTCTGAGGAGACTCAGGATAAGCATCCACTATTACATGATGGGCACCTCGACCTAGAATCACTCAACCAGCAGGTATATCGACTTGACAGCCTATCCGTAGAATCAATGGCTTGCTTAGCAAAACTCGATAGCTAGGACGTCTTACAAACTTTATCACCCTAAAGTCCAGATAGCATTCCACACTCGCAATTGTAACGTGGACCTTAGTAATCCAACCTTCTGATTGTCTTGTTAAAAATCAGAGTTGCAGCATTGGAATGTGTACACAAGAGGGAGAAGAGAGCTCAAAGTACAAAAATCTTGCTTACTAAGTTGCTTAGAGTACAACTTGGGTACACTCTCCCACACTTGATAGTGACCCATAGGCTGTTTATAAAGCCTCTGCCAAGCTAGGTTTAGGGTTTCCCCTACCCCTAGGGCTATTCACACTCATCTGCCCTTATACTCCCTTGCTTATAGTGGGTTCATATCCTATCTTCTAACACCCCCCTTCAATACTAGGGTGGCATTGGATTAAAGAGTCAAAATAGTCGATCTTCAGATGGATTGGAGGCATAGTTGGCCACCAATTCTTTGGGTATATCAGGAGTATTGGGGCATTTACTAGTGATATGCCATGTCTTCTTGCATTTGTTACATTTCATCTTCTCGGGATCCTTCTTCCAATAGTTGTTTACAAGATGTCATTTTTTCTTATAGAAAGAATATCTAGTGAGAGCTGTATATACCAATACTTGATCACAGAAAGTTGAAGATGCCTGATTGTTTGTACTTTCTTTGTGGTTCCTCTTTTCTTCATCCGAACAGGATTGAATGGTACTTGCCAATGTAGGATCTGGAATGTTGGTGAGAGTGGTTACAAGAGTAGAAAACACCTATTTTACAGCTTTTAGGATAATAGCAATAGCATCTTCTTCATGTATTGGAGCTTGTACAGAGGCAAGCTGTGCCATAAGTCCCTTCATGTGAGAGATGAATTTTCCCAAATCGTCTCCTGATCGATATTCCAAGCTAAAGAATTCAATTTTAAGAAAGATTTTAGTATTTTTACCAGTGGCTCCATAGAGCTTTTCAAGCTCATCCCATTTTTCTTTAGCAGTGCTTAGTTGATCAACATGATGAATCAGGGATTCATCTAAGTGTAACATTATGATTGCTTGAGCATGTTGGTCATCCTCTATATCAACCACATTTGCAAATTTTACAACTCTACTGCCTTGAATGGGAGGCCAATACTCTCTCTCCATCATTTTGTATTTTATAAGTACCTGCCATGGTTGGAAATCTTTGCCATCAAACTTTCGAATTTGAGGTCGGACATCAGCATATGTTGTGGTCATTAGGAAGGTCTTACCACTTGTTAGGACAAGGGCAGTGTCTAGTCCCTTACAAATTTTCCACTAAATGCAGAAGCAAATCAGACAATTTGAAATCAAAGTTGCAATGAAGAGAAAGGCTGAAAATCATACAAATGTAATATTTCAAAGTATGACTGTGGTGGTCCTTTCTTATGTGCAAACTTCTTCTGAGGTTTAATAGTCTTTTTAGGTTTTAATGAAGTAAACCTAGACTAGACTTCAGGCTCCTCCTTGTGGTATGGCTTAGTGGATGAAGCTTGTGTTGGACAAGGTTGGTCTATGATCTCAATGCTTGGCGCTGATGATTCCAAGGAGAGTACAATGACACTCATCCTTTTGATTTCATTGACTAGTGTACTTGAAACAAAGTCACTCAAGGTATGCAATACACTTCTAGTGTATGATGGTCTATGTGTTTATAATTGTACACATAACCTTACAACAATATACGAAGAGGAATAACACTCGCTAGATTTTAGTAAATACCCAGCAAGCAAATGATTAGATGATTAATTATTAGTGTTTAGAAACACTAATGTCAGGCTTAGTGAAATGCTTGAATGAAACCCGATTGGAAGTCGGCTTCCTGATGCACTTAGTAATGTCCATTGAACATGCCCAAGAGCTTTTAGATCTGGAATAAGCTTCAGAGAATATGCTTCAGTGATTAGAATCACTGTTAATAAAGCTCAGAGTGAAAAAAGTGAAAAATGCCAAGCTTAGAGCTTGGTGGCTATGGTTGCCACAAGATACACAGTTAGGGTTTGGCAGAGATCTCTCTCTGTGAAAGGAATTTCCAAAAGCCCTCTTGTGGGAGGATGGCCCACTAAGGGGGCTATCAAAGCCCCAAGGTAGCTAGCATTATTGCATCATGTACCAGACGAGCTTCAGCTCGAACCAGTCGCCTACAAAATCTACGTCAAATCTGGAAAAACACGCAATGTCAGCTCCTACATCAACTAATGTTCCCCTCTTTTGCACCATGCTAAGTCGCTCTGGGATAGGCAAGAAGTCCCTAGAAGAAATCAAAAGGAGATATGGCCTCCTTTGTCCTCCCCAAGTCCTCCAATGGAGGTAGGTTGCAGGCAGCTATGGAGGAAAGAAGGATAAGATGAAAGAGATGATAGCTCATGTGCACTTAGTAATAGCTGAGGCTGAGGGAAGCTTAGGATATCAGAGATGGCTCTAATACCATGTTAAAAAACATAGTTTTAGCATTGGAATGTGTGTATAAGAGAGAGAAAGAGCTCAAAGTACAAGAACAAAATCTTGCTTACTAAGTTGCTTAGAGTACAACTTGGGTACACTCTCCCACACTTGATAGTGACCCATAGGTTGTTTATATAGCCTCTCCCAAGCTAGGGTTAGGGTTTCCCCTGCCCCTAGGGCTATTCACACTCATCTGCCCTTATACTCCCTTGCTTATAGTGGGTTTCTATGCCTATCTTCTAACATGTCTTAGACTATCATCAACCATCCTAAGAAGTGTGGAGCTGTCTTTTTGGATCTCTAGACCTAACCTCTCCATCAAGTCTAAACTTATGATATTGATGGAGAATCCAATGTCTATGATAGCGTGCTCCACTAATATTCCATCCACATATGATGGAACCCTAGGGCAATGCTTTTCAGCATGATCAAATCAATCTTCCCCCACTCTAGCTATGCCAAGGTTCTACTATATACCCTATATGCAAGATTTTCTTGAATTCCTTGCGTACTCCTGGAGAAAGTTTAATCAATTGCAGGAGATTCACGTCTGGTTTTACTTTACAAAGGGAACTTGCTAGATCAAAGTCGTGGTAGTTCGCCAAAGTTATCTTCTCTCGCCAAACCATCCTCTCCTTTGGTCTTTCCATCGGCTTTGGTGCCTCTTTTTTAGCCTTTACCTTCATTCTTGGCAATCCTTTATCCTCCTTGGGATCGACTTTACTACCAACAGGTCTTAACGGTCCACCTTCCATATCAGGATTCAGGACTCGCTTTTCCCTAACATCTTGTTTAGGCCTTCCCTCGAGAAGTTTTACAATTCCCTTGTCGCCCTCTTTAATCTTTTGACCTCTTGTTACAGCTCGTAGATTAGAAGTTTCAGCATCATTGACACGTACAGCCTCAACAAGGTTGACTCCACTGCCATGAGGTAACTCCTCTACAACAGCCTTTCCTCTTTGCAGTATTTGCCTTGGTCCATCGTCTTGCTGGAGATTATTCCCTTGTCCGCGATGGTTAATTGGACCTGGTTGTTTACTCCCTTGTTGGAGAGAACTAATCTTACTACAACAGGTAGTAACTAAGTGGCCAGACTTCCCACAAATATCACATTTGACATTCGGGCAATTCCTAGTGAAATGTTGGCCCCCACACCACTTACAACTGAATCTTGAGGGGCCACCCTCTTCAGGGTGTCGGCTCCCTATCAAATTCTATTGCTTCTTAAGAAAATTGACATCCATAGCTATTTGTCGATACTGTTCAGAGATCATATTGGTGTAGTGCTTCATCATATCCTTAACTTCACCAAGGACATTAGAAGCACTCGACTCATAGCCGCGATCGTCAGTCTGTCATCCCATGGGCCTAACCACTTGATTAGGAATTAGCCGCTGACCAAGCCGCTGACCAATTGGGACAACATTAGGATTCATTGTTTGATTTCCACCACTATTTAGTGAGGCTGCCTGACTAGCCATAGGCATAGTCATGCTAGGAGGAGCTGGTAACATAGGCAAATTCGACATAATACTCCCTCTACCACTCGTATTTAACATGGGGTCCCCTTGACTCCCATTGGTCAAGGCCAAATGGTCAAAGTTTATCAATCAATTGCAATGCATTCCAGGAGATACTACGTGACATGCTTGATGCAAGGTGTATGACGATTGTGCACAACCATTTTATGATTAAAAAAACCGGCCATGTGAGGTGCGAAAAACAGCCCTTTCATAAATTTTAACTAAGCGTTACGTGCTGCGCTGCTTTAGGGACTAGCACTGAAACTTCCGCGTTACAAGTCGCATATATTTAATTATGGAACGATCCCCAAATGCTATGCGTAAAGAGGAAAATCAGAATTTATATCTTTTCAGCAATTAGATCGTCGCATAAACTTCATCCCCCCCCTTACCGTTTAGGTGTTGCTGCATTGCATAGGTGTAAATGGTTGTTTTGTGTCATTTTTTGTATGTAAAAAATAATAAACGCGTACTATAACACAAAGTACGAGGCCAAACTAAGGCTTGACCTCATACTTTAACCTCGCCAAACATTCATGCACCTAAATCTTATTTTTCCATATTTTTTGAGAGCGAAAATCCCAATTTTCTCTATTCTTTACCATTTTTTTCTATTTATTATTCATGAAAAATAGGTATTTTTTAATTTGTTTGTGTTGGCTTATTATTTTTACTAAGACTTAAATTTTTCTTTGAGTTTATCCCATTTCCACCCATTTTTTCCAACTCAAAATCGAAAAACCACTTTCCATTGAAAAATGACATTTTGCAGGTTTTAAAAAATTAATAACGGCTCTAAATCATTATGGGTTCAGCATTTCTATAGTTATAACCCTCAAACATGATGCAAACAAGTTTCAAACAAACATTCATCGCATATGAACAACATTTGGACCATGAAACAACAAAAACAAGCAAATTTCTTCATAAAATTGGAGCATACCGCGTGTCTTACGTTTTGCGAGTTTTTTAATAATTATTCTGGGCAGCTCACAGACCGACCATCAACCATTCTTTAGTGCTGAACCTCTTTCCTCAGCCTCCTCTTCATCTTGAAGCAATCCGATCACAACCGGACAAGCATCCTTCAATCCCTCTTCTTCTTGATTTCTTGCACATGAATTGCCTCTATATAGGAGAGATAGGGAGGAGAGAGAAAGACTAAAAACCAGTTTCTTCAATTCTCCACCATATTCTGCAAGATTTGAGCCATTATATTTCTCTCACGGAGTAGATCAGCAATCTCCCCTTCTCTCTCTTCATCCCCCATCCTCCAGGAGGCATCAATTGTGGATTTGAGAAAGCGCAAAAAAATTTTGCATCCCCCCCCTGTTGTATGCAAAAAACGATTTTTCCTCCTTCATTATTAGCTTAAGCTTTAAACCTTTAAAAAACTAGTTCTAGCTTGTTGGTTTCACACTACTACAAGTGGTTTTTCCGATTTTAAGGGGCCAAATGTCGTCGGAATTGAGATCCATTTGGACGGGTGGCTTTGTGACATCGAAATTTACAAATCTGGGCCCTATCTCTCTTCCTAGCTTCCTAATCCGGTAACCGCTTCACAACCCCGAACCTTGCGGGGATAAAATGGGAGATCAAACGACCTCGGAATTGAGATCTGAGACTTGTGTTGGATTCCTAACGTCTGTTTTCATCTAGGAAAACTCCAGCTCAGCCATCCGCCACCATTTGATTTTCCATGTAAATTAGCATTAGCACTTTAAGGACTTGTTGCTTAAAATCGTACTGATTGCCACCGTCGCCTTCGAGAAGTCTATTTTTCCCCTGCTATTCATAACTTTTGGCTATTTTTAAGCACTTCTCGGCATCAAAAATCATCTGTTAGATGGCAGCCAAGGTTAGTTCCTTCTTTAGGATTTGGAGGCTGTGGCTACATCAACATGCCACGTATAACTTGAAGACAAACTTCATTAGTAAGAAGACCTACACAAATATTCAACTTTCATGTCATTTTGTTGTGCTTTTCATAAAGATGTTTCATGAACTTTTTCCGGATCTCAAGTGTCCATTACATCTCACTAGATCAGATAAAGCTGGAATTTATTTTAGTAAAATTGGAGGTATGGTGGGACAAGAAAGAACCTTTGACTTTGGAGACCTTTTGCATGTTGAGATTTAGCAATCACACTCATTGACAACCTCTTTGTATGGAGCTTCAGGGCCAAGGACATGCAGGCTTACCTATCCCATATGCACAGTGGTGCCTACTGCAGTTTCCTACTTTTCTATAAAGCATTGTACTCGCTTCCTTTTCTTAATGCAATGATAGTACTCTTTTCTTTTCAGTAAAGTGTCAGTGTCATTGTCCACATACACAAGATTGTGTTTATGAGTCCAAGTCTCAATCTTGGAACCTAATTCACTTGTGTAACAAACAGTGTCTTTGTCTTCTCCATCATGAGTCCACTCTTCTCTTTCCATCCACCATAACCAACTGCCATGTCCTAGATCCTGCTCATTGTTACATGGTATCAGAGCGCAGTCGGGCATGGCCTAGCTCATTTCACTCCTCTCTCAGCTCCTGTTCACTCAAGTCAGCTCGAATCCAGCTCAGTCCCAGCTAATGAGCTCATTTCTGAACTCTATCTCCACTTGACCTGTGACAACCATAGCCAAACCTGCACCCTGCCTCCATGGAGCTTCTTGATCTCCCTCCACAGTCAATATTTCAACACGCTTTCTTCTGGAGAAATGTTCCTTGGCTCAGGGCGCTACCTCATGTCACTTCAAACACCAACATTGGTGACCTATAGCTCCAGCATTGCGTGATTCTTCAGTCGCAGTCCAAAAACAACGCCTTCTGTTCGTACAGCCCGATGTCCATCTGCACAGCGCGATTCGTCCTGGGTCTTTAGGGCTTTTGAAGCCTATCACTTAGGCTATCTCCAACTTGAAACTTGAGGCATATGGTTCAGGATATGAGCTGGAATCTCAGAAAAACCAGTCGTGCAGAAACCCGAAAAAAGACCACCATAGCTTTTTGAGCTCAAGCTCATCTCTCACTTCACTTTCTCTCTCCTGCCACTTAAATCAAGGAGGGGAGATCTCACTAAGCTACTAAATTTCTCAACAAGACAAGCATCAAATCAAGGAGGGGAGGTCTGTGAAGCATTTGAAGAACCATTGAAGATTTGAAGACTCAAGGAAGAAGATACATAGTGTCCAGTGACACTCATCCAATGCTCTTAGCACTTGTGTCTTGTGACACAACCAACTCTGCTGCAAACTGAGAATTTTGGAAGCTGATTTGCTGCTGATCTTGCAACCTCAACATGGGAAAAGACTCTCTAAATGCTAGATTCAAAGGAGTCGGGTTTCACACCTGGCAAATCTGCATCAAGCTCATTCTGATGAAGAAGGGTCTTTGGGCCATCATAAATGGCAAAGAGAAGAAACCTCGGGATGCGGACCTTGCAATTACTTGGCAAAAGAATGATGACAAGGCACAAGCCATCATCAAACTGGAATTGGATGACAGCTACATCCATCATGTGGATGCCTGTGACACGTCCCATGACACTTGGGATAAATTGGATACCTTATTTGGTGCACAGTCAAAGTCATCTAAGTATGGTCTATTAATTGAATTTTTCCGACTTGATATGAAGCCTCATACATCCCTGGCATCCCATCTGAACTACATGGAAAGCCTGCTTACTCAACTTGCAGGGATAAAGCTAAAAATGGATGAAGATGTTTGCATTGGTGTCTTGTTAAAAAGTCTACCTCCTGCTTATGATAATGTATCAACCACTCTAACCAATATGCCTGATCCTCAACTTATTGATATTAAAGCCTCTCTGCTAGAGGAAGAAAAGAAACTTAAAAGCAAAGAAAAGCCTAGCACTTCAAAGGATGAACAAATGTTATATGTAAACAACAGATACAAAGGTAAAAAGGAACCGCTCTTCTGTGACTTCTGCAAAAGGACCGGACACACTGAGAAGTTCTGTCATGCTAGAAAGAGGTCCCAAAAGGCCTATCTTGCAGCTGTGAAAGAAGAAGAAGACCATGGACCAAAAGATGAAGATGAAGATGAAGATGAAGACCATCAGGATCGGAAGGACAAGACTCGTCAATCCTTCTACTCTCATTACTCTGATAGAGTATTTTAAAAAGCCTTGTATTTCCTTACCCTAATGCTTCTTGTCATAAGCTTTGTAAACTCCTCATGTAACTTGGCATTACAGTCCCTGTACACTTTGTGAGGCCCCTGTTACAGCCTCTGGATGTCCATCATGTTTTGGTGCCCACACTTAGCCTTTTCTGCGACAGCCTCTAGTATCTACCATGTTTGTGGTGTGCCCACACTTTGCAGGTGGTTCTCATTACAGTCTCTACACACTTTGTGCCTTTCTAGTTGTGATTGAGGAGGGGTGTTGAGATTTCGCAATCATACTCATTGACAACCTCTTTGTATGGAGCTTCAGGGCCAAGGACATGCAGGCTTACCTATCCCATATGCACAGTGGTGCCTACTGCAGTTTCCTACTTTCCTATAAAGTATTGTACTTGCTTCCTTTTCTTAATGCAATGATAGTACTCTTTTCTTTTCAGTAAAGTGTCAGTGTCATTGTCCACATACACAAGATTGTGTTTATGAGTCCAAGTCTCAATCTTGGAACCTAATTCACTTGTGTAACAAACAATGTCTTTGTCTTCTCCATCATAAGTCCACTCTTCTCTTTCCATCCACCATAACCAACTGACATGTCCTAGATCCTCCTCATTTTTACATTGCATAGTGTGAGTAGTTTGAATAAGATCACCATACATAAATGTAGTTCAAATGGGCTAATCTTCTCAAGGGCTCACAAGAAGCAGGAGCATATATGAAAGTGTTTGAATATACAAGAAAATATTTTAGAGGCAGATCTAGGTAACTATGAATGTGTGGCTTCAGACGAAATAATAGTAGATGTATTGAAAGAGAGCTTGCAGCAAGCACAAACGTTGTGTCAGTCATTGGAATTAAAACCCGGCAAGGGAGATAACTTAAAGTGGTGGTCAGAGCCTTAGGAGGATAAAAATTCTATGTGGTCAAAGATAGACGATGAAATGGGGGAGGTTGATGAATATCATGACTTTGGACAACCAACTAGTGATGAAGAACAATTAGAGAATTCAGATGGGGATGATAACATCGTTGCTCTTAGTGAGATTCGACATGAAATTGATGGGCTCTTAGATGAGGTTCATGGCTCAAGTATTGTTACAGAAAGTCAGAAGATCAACCCAACAGTGGAAGTTGATGGAAAATATATCTTCAAGACTACATTGGTCAGTCAATTGAATGGGAGTTCAACTTTATCAAAGGATTGATTGTTGACAAGAGTGAGGCAAGGTGTCTACTTTGACCCTAAACTAAAATCACAATCATCAAGCAATGTGAATTTCTTTGGAATAGGTTGTGATTGTGCAGTATATTTTGTATATGATAGACAAGATCAAGGAAGTGGTAAGCATCCAAAGAGAGATGGAAAAGCCACAAACTTGAATAAAATGGATGGGTCTCATAGCAGGTGGTACCTTAGCAGGTCCAAAAGATGAGAAAAAAAGTAGGAGATAGATATGTGGATCGTAAACTAGGCTTTGATTTGACAGATCAACCTCAAGGCATAGAAGTTTAGCTTGGTTAGTACCAAAGGGTGAAAGGATCACGTATGTTCACATATGACTTAACAGACTTGAACATGATTTCCATAGAGTCGATGATCACATTGGCAAATCTAACATACAATCCATCAAATGAAAGATATCAACTAGATGAGAATGATTATAAGTTGTTTAATGACTTTCTCAAGTGTGTTGAGTAATCACGTGGGTGCTCAAAGTAAGTGATTTCAATTTGGAACAAGCTTTGTAATTTCTTTCTAAATAATCTTGTTACACTTTTTATAGCCTTTTTTCCTGTAGGAAATGGATCTTCAAGCTAGCACCTCACAAGGCTAGGACATACTCTTTGCAGCTGAAGTATTGCTACCAAAGGGTTTTTTGAGAGCTCTTCAAACTAGTCTTATGGTAAGGTACTAGGTTGACTGAAGTATGTTTTTGTTGCTAAAAGTATTAAGTGATGTATTGGGATTACATCATGGCCAAACTATATTGTATACAATGTTTGTACTATCTAGTCTTCTTTTGATTTTAGTTATGCTACATACTTTGTAGGTGATGTTGATGAGTGCTTGACACGAGATTTGCTTTTATTTTGCTTTCAGAACAATTTTGTCGCATTTTGATCTTTTGGGATTCTCCATCAACATTATGCATGGAGGTAAATAGTGATGAAAGCAATGGGAGACAATATACTTATGTTCGCTTCTTTTATATAGTACATATATAGATCTTCCTATACTATAGAGTCCAAATGTAGGGGATATACTTTGGACATGTGGATCTTGGATATTTTCGCATATAGCTTTATGTCATAGTGCTATTGTAAAATGTTGTAACATCCTTTTTGCAAAGTAGAGAAAGGATTCTTGCACATATTATAAAGTCTCAAGTTTTTTTAAGTTAGAATATGAAAATTTAGAATGCTTGTATGACTAGTTATTATGTGGTGTCAATTCTTGTGTTGGTTTTTATGTTAAAATGTCCTACCATCAAGACCAAGATCTCGGGAGATGATGAAATCTTCAATTTATTTTCTAGTGATGCAAGGAGACCTTGGGTGCATATGAACATTTTTGAAAAGAAGAATCAAAGAAAACTAAAAGATTTCAGCATGGTGAATGCAATGCCATCTACATATGTTATGAAGTTGTATCTATTTGGAGGGGAGGAAGGAGGTTATATATTGACTATTATGGGTTTATGAATTATGTAGATAAATCCTTGTGTGAATGGGGGTGTGGGAATTTAAAAGATTTTTAGTTTAATCCTTGATAAGGGATGTAGGGGGGGGGGGGGGGGGGGGGGGAGGGGAGGGGGGGAAAAGAGGGGGAGGAACTATCTAGCTATGTGAGATAGAGGCAGGGATTTGAGATGAATCAAATCATACTTTGCATGTAAATAGTGATATTATCCCTTTGGCTTGCTAGCTAAGTTGGATGAGATGAGTATGAGGAGAATTGATAGCTTAATGGTGATATGGGGTCCTTGCATGAATGTAGCATTGTTTTGCCATGTGAAGGACTTCTATGGCCAAAAACAATGATCAAATATGTAGAAATGCATCATTTGATTGATAGTGGGATATGCTAATTGGCCACCATCATGATGTGATGCATTTCTATCCTCCTTCCTTGATCATTAGACTAGACCTCCTCTCTTTCATATCTATTAAATTTCTTATGAAACCATCTAAAAATAGGACCCAATATATAAAAACTTGGAAAACACTTGCACAATGCAAGGAGTTAATGGCTACAAATACATGCTTTACATGTGAACAAGAGGGACACGTGGCAAGGGACTATCCCAATAGGCACCAAGTTGAAAGTAAGGAAGATTAGAGGTAAAGTTTCCAAGTCATATTGAACCAACACAAGTCTCTCCATTCTAAAGGGATTCTTGCCCTAACCCTTATGGCCCTCACATATGTATGCTTCTACACTTTCAAACCAACCAAAGACTATTAAAATTGTAGACCAACAAAGTAAGTATTAAATGGTGTATTTATTCTAGTGTGATCAGATAAAGAGCATAATAATTTGAATATTAGTACTGACCAAGAGGTCCAGTATCACCATCTAAAGCACATGATATACATAACTGTGATTGATTGAGATGAATGAGACCTATTAGACAAACTTTCAACAATTGTATTTATCCTTACAATTATAGATTAAGATGCTCTTGCCTTGAGATGAATATGGAACATCCTAATCATAATAAACATGCAATCTCCAATTCTAATTTGTAATTATTAAAAGCTAGGACCAATTTAGAGTTTTAGTCATACGGATATGCATCGTACATCTTCTCCATGACAACATCAATTATCTAATTGTAACCATCAACTCTTAAGAAACATAAGCCCCACAAATCTATGTACACTCTCACTTGTATTTATTTAGTTCTACTCATGTAGGAATAAGTTTTCCTAAACTTCTAAACTACTTCTAAGTGCTACAACTAGTTTTAAATTCAACACTAATATCCAAAGTGAATGCAAGGCAATTTGGAAACCAAGTCAATGGAAGCAAAACTTTCTCAATGGCAGGCTTGTATGCTTTCACCTTGCATAAGCACCATCAGGATTCAAAGGTGGGCTTGGACCATAATTGTAGGCATCTCACGTGAAGCACAGACTTTAAATTGTTTATGCATGCACTAATGAATTTAGATCATGCAAATAACAGTTGATGCCGAGTGCAATACCTGATGCACTAGAAACTAGTCATTACTAAATGCATTGCAGACACACTATTTTGGTTACAACCAATAGGACCTTATCTAGTTTTCATCTATTAGGCTAAAGATGTCCATAAGAATAAGAAAATCAGAAGCAAGAAAAAGAAAACCAACAATTGGCTCCAGAGACATGTTTGATACAAATAAATATGGGCACATACCTATTCAACATCTGTTGATATACATTCCTCCCCTTAGTTGCGAGTATGTCTTTTAAGGCTCATTTGAATGTGGAAAGGCTGCAAGAAAATGCGATAGACCAAAGCTTGTTTAAATGAAACTCCTACAATATGACTTCCATTCAAAGTCTGCCATAACTTGTACAGAAAGGAGGTTAAGCTTTGTTAATAGTCCCAGTTAGGAAATTTGCTTCAAATTCTCAACAATTGCAACATTAAATGATATATAAGCAAGGGGAGTACAAAATGCAAATAGTCCATTGATATATTATTACTAGTACTCAGTATATCCCAATCTCTTATGATCTAGGTATGCTTGCTTGAAAGGAATTTTCTTACAAGGCTTACACAAGCTGTCCCTGATGGTGCTCCACTACCACCTCCACCATCACATTATAGAGAAGATTTTTTACTGCGCATAATCCTGGTGGCTCCATTAAACCAAATGATGAAATCCACTCAAAAGAACTCCTGCAGAGGGGCGAGGAAATCTCTGAGCAGGTTGAAGGATATGAATGCTATTGAATCAGCAGAGAACCAGCTCTATCCAATTTGCAGGAAGGAGACGGGTGATTTATAGAGCACTCTAAACTTATACCATTAGTGCCTCTAGAGCTAGATGCTTCAAGCGTGAGCCCCCTTAACAATGAACAACACTCAGCCATTATTCTACTTCCTACCAAGAGAGAGGAGTATTCAGCATGCAGACTATCAAGCTTTGGTTCACAAGAGTGTCCATGTGCACTAGTTGTCTCCACTGGGTGATCTGATAATGTAACCTTACCTAAATCAACATTTCTGCTACCTAGACATGTTGGAACCTCATCAAGGTATGTTGCTGTGAGGTTACAGAGCAGCTTCACCATGGCAATGCGAGATGAAATGTCATTGCCATGGGGCTTGAACATCTTGTTGCCATATGAAGCTGACTTTGAGGACTCCCATTAGACTTCTGCACATGTCTTGCCCTTGAAACAAAAGAGTGGTGCAGTCCAATTCTCTAAACTTTGGCCAAGAGTTTCCATGATTTTTCTTCAATAGACTGTCCAATACTTTCTCTTTGTCAGTGTCCTTTAGGTGTAACCTCAAAAGAGGGTACTGGAAAGTTGGAATTCCTTTTGACAAACAAAAACTACTAAGAGGGAAACATTCTTCATCCTCTTTGTCAGAACTTGCAGGTGACAACATAGAGTCTTCCATCATCACATCAATATTGCTATCACCATTACATCTAAAACTTAATGGTGGTTCAGTTTTTCTTGCATTAGCCCTCACTACATCCTCACTGAACACAATGGACCATCTGGAATGGGTTGAACTAGAGCAAATCCTTTCAGATCTTCATCTGTTGTCATAACTATAGTAGGCAGGCCGCCTTACTATTTTCCTAGCTGCTATACCATCTTTGATTGTTGATGTCATCCAGTTTGGCTTCATATCATAGTACCATGTATAAGCATTCCAAAATCAACATGATTATGAAAAAATTAGGTGTCAAACCCTGAAGGGAAGATGCTTGTAAGTATCATTAAACTGAGGTGTCAAGCCCTGAAGGGAAGATGCTTGTAAGTGTTTAGATTTTGCTCAAGGTCTTATTGACTAAGAGGCTGAAATAGTAGCAAAAAGACCTAGCAATGCACTCTTTGTCAATCACAAAAGAGACCTATGGTAAAACTTTCACCTCATCTGTTTTTGCTGCTGCTACCTGAAAATCTAAACATGCATTTTTCGGCCGATTCGAGTCTGGAAAGACATCTTACCTTACCTTGAGCAAGTCTATAAGTATACAGAGCTTTGAATAAAGTCAATACTTTTTTTAAGCCATAGGTGATGTGTCAAAAAACTTAGCTGCAAGCCTACAATATGGCACAAAATTCCTCCTTGCTTACCTATAGACACAGTAATCTGCAAAGGTCAAACGCAGTATATGCATTTAGCAGAAGCTTCACCTCCATTTATGCAAGCTCCACTTCTCCTTTCTATGAGCTCCAGCAAAATAAATATCCTCTTGCCTCGAACAATATGCAACAATGGCAAAAACTAATATCTCCTACCTGCTCGTTGTGTCCCTGGGGACAATACATCACCAATTGCTTCAGCCGAGGCAATGACACCAAGGGTCCTGCGCAGGCTTGCCACCACAGCTCATTGTAATAATCCCCTGAAAGCATAGTCAAAACTGAAAAACCCCTACTTATAGCAGATCCTTGTCTTCAAGCCATCATCATGACATCCTTCCATGCAAAGTATACGTATCAAATAAGCCACATTACAATACTAGAAAGAGCGATCTTACCTCTGGTATCACTGCGCCTGCACCTCCGGCCAAGGCCATGGCACTGTAGGGATCAATGACGGATGCGGGGATCAATGTCGAATGCAATCGTAGGATGGACGCTGGTAGAGCCACTGGTGAAAGTTGAAGAAGAAGTAATGGATGCAGAAGAAGAAGAAGAGGAAGCAGGATACTGTTGAAGTTGGGAAGGGGCAAGAGTTCCTAAAGGTGAAGTGATGAAGCCAGGGAAGAAGAATGGCAGAAGGAGGTGTCCTCTATATGAATCTCTAACAAGTTTTATCATGACAAAGAAACATGTCCTGGCAAGGAGGCTACTTTATCAAATATTTGATGGTAGAAAAGTACTATGAATATCAATGCATGCTAACACCTTCTAGTTCTAGTAGTGCAAGGTATTCTTTCCACGTAGTTTATCTCATGTTTGAATTTGACATGTTCAGACCTCTTTTCTTGATATGCTTCAAGAATGACCAAGAAAAGAACTTTCCAAATGTGTGATGTGGATGCCAAGCTAAGAAACAATTTATTTTGTTTGAACACATAGTGTTATCACTCCACTAAAGGTGTAAGTTGCTTCTTGTGGGGGTGTTTGCATGAGTGACTTGTTACTAATGTTTCATGTAGCTTATGTGATAAATTATAAAAATTGAAGTTTAAAAAAGTTACATTAGCACCACTATAGTCTTAAGTAGGGTGACCTCTCACGAAATCGTCAGTTACTCATAGCTTGAGTTTAGCATATAGGTAATTTGGTCAAAGCAGTCCCCATAGCTACAACTTTAAGAGTTTAGCAATATCTTTCACATGAAAAATTAACTTATGATGTAAATACATCCAAAAAAGTAGTTCATTACATAGAAAGCATTCGCATTACAAAAGTGGTCATACTAAACTTAAAGACTTGTTAGATCATCAATACGAAACTATAATCTAACATCACTTACAATATTCATCAATATGAAATTATAGTATGTGACTTGGGCAATGTGTCCTTGAAATCAACCTCAATTAGGCTTGCTTATAGGTGACATGCACAATCTATTTTTTAGCTATAACCAAATTTGTGTTAATCAAAGTAAGTGCAACAAGCTTACGAATGTGAGCAAAATGAGAACATTTAGCCTTACCAACATGGAATGTCACATCTTTTTGATATTTTTAACCTCAATTAGGCTTGATTATAGGTGACATGCAGAATCTATTTTCTAACTCTATCCTAATTTGGGTTAATCAAAGTAAGTGCAACAAGCTTACATGTGTGAGCAAAATGAAAAAGTTTAACCTTACCAACATGGAATGCCACATCTTTCTATAATTTTAATATGTTTCTTTGGAGGCTACTTATGTTGAAGCTTTTCAGGGGTAGATGTAGTATGTTGATCCTTGTTTTAGGACACATACCTTATGAGAAAGAGGACCATCTTCACCTATTTTTACAATAGGACGAGTCTCCATGGGTGAGCAGATCTCACGAATAGTGCTCTGTTTAGACTCCACCTCTCCTTACTAGTTTAGCTCAAAAATGTTGTCAAAAAATACTATTCTCAACTCATCTTACTAGTTCGACTTAAAAAAACATTCTACAAGCTGCATTAGATCGATAACTATGTTATTCAATATTCTCTTTGAGCTTTGCATGACAGAAAAGTCTCATGCAAACAAAAGAATACTAATTTAGTTGTGATTTACCATTGCACACCCTAGTAAAGCAAGTGAATGACCTTTGAATGGAGTTTGTAGTAGGCGCAACCTTGCATTGGAAATTCTTCTGAGCACTTTCGTATCTATGATAAATGGGAGTACATTCTACACATGCATTGAAACATGAGCAAGGGAAATTTTTATTTTACTGGCCCTAATGCATGCAATTATTTCAAGAATAAATAGACCATCCCACTAACTCATTGTTGTGATAAAAGAAGCCTTTACACTGGCAACTTGTTGCATTTACAAGTATTGGCTTTGCTTTTCATTATGCACATCTCTTGAGTCCATCTTACGTTCATTTTCTTCCTATTTCAAATCACTACATAGAATGATACAACATCTAACAAAAGACATAGGATTTGCTAAGCTAGAAACTCATACAAGTGAGTGAGAGAGGCACAACAAATAACATACCTAATACATGGGTTGCAAAGATTCCTAATGGCATGCCCAATACAGTTCATGGTAAACCCTAGGTGTAGTCTCAATCAACACCCCTCTTTATTAGGATGTTTCTTATCACTAACTACCACTATCCTCAATGAATGAAAATCTTACACGTGCTATTACTAGGCCAATTAGGACTAAATTTTTTAACTGAATATTTCTTACAAACATCAAAAAAGTAGTCACCATACTAAAGTGTTTTGGGCGTGCAAAAGGTTATATGCATGGACTATCAATGTGCTTGTGTTGATTGTTCACATGTTGAGATTTAGGGTGATGTGGATGTATTCTAATCTTGGGCCCTCTAGATGCAATAGACCCCACTCCAGAAATCATAGAGGATCTAATTCCTTTTGTTTTATTGTTTTAGCATTTTTCATTTTTATCTATGGTGGAAAGTTAATGATGCAACACCATTCATCGGCTTTGGATTTTTTAGATGTTCACAATTTGTTTGGTTCATACATAGCTACCCCCAATAATAAGTAAGTTTATTATGTATCTCTTAGTGTTATTCTTTGAATGCCGATAAAAAAACCCTTTGCTTGGCTTTAGACCCAAAATAGACTAAAATATTAGGAAATAAAGCTATTACAAAAATAGAAGGCCTATCTAAGATAGGCCTTTTCAAGTCTGTCAAAACTCTCCTCCCTTAAGTTACCCAGTTTGTAAGACATCCATTGGAGGATTCATTTATTCATCACATTAGTCATCCAATAGAGTGGCTGATGTAACCATTGAAGTGAATTTCACAAATTTCCATATTTCCTAGACTATTAACACCAAGTACCACCGCCTTTATCTCCTCAAATGGTGGCCTGTTAAGGAAGGCATTTGCTCGAGAAAGCAATATAGCGTCTTAGTTATGACTTCCTTTTTATTGTGTTGCAACCTATGTATATGAGATTGAACTCTAGCACACAATATGAGATTGAACTCTAGTATGTAAAGTTATATCCTCCTTTTGCTTTTGTAAGAAATTTTCAATGCATTACAATCACTAGCTTCCAATGCTCTCATTGTACCCTTCATATTGCACATCAAGCTCCACGTCCACTATCACCTCTACGTACATGTGGCCTCATATACATTGCAAATCAACTTGTGGAGATGTTGAAGAGCATGTGGTCTCATGTGGTTACCATTTGGCTACACATCTACAATACTCATGCTACTGAACATGTCCATACCTAAGGCTTTTGGATGCCTCGCTTATACAACCTCCACAAACATTCCAAGATCTCCAATGCCCTTTACCTATAACTCTTGGCTTTTTGTAAGAAAATCCTGGCTGGTTTTATGAATTAATAATACCCTTATGTAAAAAATACACATATGGAATATAGATACTCCTTTTATGAATACATTTATGCATTTTAAATTTTTTCTTTTTGTGAATGTATATCTGTAAGACTATCTTTTTTAATATTCCCTTCTTTTGAACTCACGTGATGCAAATTTTTATACATAGTAACTTACCCGAGCTATTGGGTGAGTCTTGGCAAGTCAAAAGAACACATTTTGATGAGACTATTGAGTGTAGTGTCAACTAATCTGATCTCACATTCAGGTAAATCTTTTTTACTACTTTGAATGCCTTGATTTAATTGACATAGGTCTTGCTTAGATGAATTGTTGTGTTATTCGAATTTACTTACCATTATTTTTGTTTTTATTACAGGTATTTCATCACTAGACAAACTTTGTGCATTCGCTTTTGATATAGAAGATGGCAACTTTTGTGAGGGGAGTGAATCAACTTGGATCAAGATACCTAAGATGAGACACATACAGCTCTAATAGATGTAGTTATCTTGTGGAATGGTCATAACCCTTTTTTGGTCAGCGTAGAGAGCAATTGGCCCAATTCTTTTCTGAGACAAGAAATCCAATTAATGTCCAATGAGCCCCTCTGGAACTTCTATTTCAAGCTAGATAATAGAAAAGTTAGGATTCGTAGTGAGCAATCCATGACATGTAAACAATGTGCTTCTCCACATATCCTTGAGATAGTGGAATCCTTGTCTTTTTTTTAAAATAAAGAACGAATATAAACTTTTTTTAAAATTCTAAGCACTTTCAATCTAGATAATCTTAGTTTACTATGATCTAAGAGTATGATAATACATACTATTATTAGTCAATCGTGCTGGTTAAAATCATAATTAAATTACAGGTTGGAGTTCTATAATCTATGCAATATTGTCTTTAACACAACATTAGTGAGTTTGGGAATGTCCCAATTCCAATTTTTTGAATAATAAAAAGGTGGCACTAGGATAACATGCCCATAAGTTTCTCAAAACCATACGTATCATTAGAAAACACTTGAAAAATGGAATCTATTGAGCTATAGAGCACTCAATTTGGAGTTATAATGTTCAAGTTATGACAAATCCAAAGATTTGACCACGTGTCCCAAACTTATGGAAAATTCCGATATTCCCCAAAATTTTGTTTTTTGCATAATGATATATTGTAGCTCATCTCTTCTACTTATTTCTTAAAATTAAATATTAAATTGGATCCAAGGGATTTTGAAGGTCTTTTAGATTTCTTTTCTTAAATTTTTTAAATATTTTCTGTAGTTGGACTTGAATATACTCAGCGATCCAAGTATATTTGAGGATGTAATAATGTAGAATGAAGCATTTGTTGGTATGAGTAATTTTAACGGTTACTTTAAAGTATTGAAATAAAGAAACTAAAGTAAGAGTTTTAATTTGAAACTTTACGGTTAAAAAAGAACCTTTATTTGAAACCCTAGATACATAAAAGCTATAACTCAAAACTCATTTTCACTTTCATTATCTACTTCCCTACACTTATGCTCTCTTCCTTCTCTTTGTGTGCACCATGGCTACCACTCTCACCTTCGCTGCACATGGATTAGCTCCATGCGCTATGCACACATAGAAGACCAGATATACCCTACGTTTCGTGCGACCTTGAGTCTAGAGAACTCACTTTCCACAGTAGACCCTAGCTCTAGTATATTGGCATCGTTTTGTTATGCGGCAAACCCTCTCACCTACTCTATTCTGGACTCTACTCTCAGATGGGTCCCCATAGATTTCTTATATATTCTACATGCTGGATCAAGCCATGCAAAGGTAATAAATCGAGCCCTTGCGCATGTGGAGTAGCATCTCCGCACCAAAGTAGTGCCCACATCATCCCAAGACCATGCCATGATGGATCTTATCGAGCGCGATGCAGCATTTGCCATATATCTTTTGTGCACTGAGGTGCAAGAGAACAGTGAGGAAGACATTGACACACCCTCGTGCCCACAACTAGAGTATTTCGAGAGGGAGCCTGAGAAGATCACACTCGATCCGAGAGTAGAGGAAGCACAAAGCTTAGCCCTCGTGCATCCATCTCCTTGCCCTGTTGAGATTCTCACAAGTGATGAGCCACCCCTCACTTCCCTCCATGCTATCATCATCGAGGGGGTGGAATATTTACTTATGTAGGATGTACTAGAAATTTTGGAGCTAAGGGAAGAAGAGCTATATTGTATCATGATGTGTAATACACCTGATGATTTTATAGATTTTGATATATAAGATGTACCAGCACATGTTGATGAGGTGGCTCAATATGATGGCACGAGTGTCGATGACATATCTGCCATTGTGAGTGTCCAAGAGCAGATTGAGAATGCGGCGACACAGTATGATATCTCAAATGATGAGGAGTTCGAGCGGTTGCAAGAAAGCATTTTTGAACCTTAACCCAACTACGCAGTACCTTCCCAAGATAGAGACGATGGTGGCCTAGTTGTAGGAGCAGACCTGGATCCTCCATTACAGCAGTAGATAGATGATGTAGAGAAGGTAACGTTATCGAATTTGTGTAAATATTTACCAGTAGGGCCCCTAGGGCATCGAGAGTGTACACATAAATTTTTTTTGGGATTGGGCCCCTAGAGGCGAGCCTCCGACTAGGGCAGCTCTAGGGGACCTGATCCTGGCAAAATTTTATGTGCACACTCTTGATGCCCTAGAGGTCGTACTAGTAAATTTTTACGAGAATCCAATGTATATATCTTTAGCATACTGCATGCATAATGAGTCTAGCATAGTGAGTTTGACACTGAACTTGTGTGATACAGGACATTGTTTATATAGATGAATTTTCATCTAGACAAGGTGGCCGATCTGGTAGCCAAGGAAGGGTGTAGGACTTGACATTGAAGGAGTATATAATTGGCCAGCTTTTGAGTGACATTATTGTATTTCATAAGACATGCTCTCCGGATTTTGCTGGGAACTTCTCTCAGGGGGTTCACTATATATATATATACTCTATATAACGTGCGTTCATGGCCTATTTATAAATATCCTAATCTGTGAATTTTTCTTGAATAAAACACAACCCTTTTCTATTCAATCTGTAAGTAACCCCTTTATATGACACCCTTCTGTATGTACAAAATGCATAAAAATAGTGTTTTAAAAACCCCTTATTTTGAACTCACGTTATATATACATATATTCATGAGTGACCCCCTCGAGGAACTTCTTGAAGTTACTAATGAAGGTTAGGCCCTTCAAGACCATCCCAACGAACTCTAGCTTGGAGAAAGTAGTGTTGCTTTGACGTTCGAAGCTCCTCTACTTATCTCTAGTACTAGGTATGGCCACTTTTTTAGGAAGACTCAACTGCTAGGAACCGGGACTTCAGGTCGATCCTAGTGGGAACGACCAGACAAGTTCCGTTGCGAGGTAGACTTGAGAGACCCTAGTCGGCAAACACCGTGGCATTCCTTGGGAGTGCCGGGTGGCTTCTTCTAGATTGATCTCTTGATGGTCTGCTAAGGCATGTCCCGCAATTTGAGGGGTGGGCACGTTATAGTTGGTATCAGAGCCAAAACTTCTCAATAATACATGATTGATTAATGTTCGTCTCATGGACATATCCTAAACAGAAATAACCTAAGTGGTATGGCTTGATTGTCAGGCACCTTCTGCACCCACGAATGCTGACATGCAAGAGAAGAAATTTCTTCTCAAGAAAATTAAGCCACTCGAGTTTGGTGGCAAAGGAAGGACTATTCAAGCCGACGCCGAGATCTGGATTGAGTCCATGGAGGACTATTTTGAGGCAGCAGGAACTGCACCTGCTAACTAAGCCATGCTCGCCAAACTTAAGCTTACAGGCAAAGCGAGACTTTGGTGGAAACAGTGGTGCAGAGACCAAGCAATCTCGGAGGGGACAGTCACTTGGGATAAGCTTAAGGAAGCTGTGCGAGGGAGGTATCTGCCACCTGCCTACCGCACACAAAAGATGAATGAATTCTACGACACAACAGGTGTCAAAATTTTGTGTTGGGTTGAATCCACCCATAAATACTCGATTGGAATCAATGCGCCCAACGGACTTGCAAGATGCATTACTCCGAGCAAATCCAATCGTCCAAGAACTTAAATTAGGCAACTATGTTAAAGATCACTCACGAGATCAAGACAAGAGGTGCCACAAGTGCGAAGAGATAGGACACTTCCGTAGGAGTTGCCCCAAGCACCGATGTTTCCACTGCAATGAACTAGGACACATCCAAACAAATTGTCATGAGTTCGACCCTGAGAATCAGGAACGTGTGGTCAAACGAAGCTGTCTAAACTCTACTTTTGCCTCATATTATGAACCATATGATGATGAAGGCCTAGAGCCTGTTGTAACCTTTGAGGATGACTAGATATCCTAGGAAGATATTATTGAGGTAATAAGTCTTGTACTTGGAATAAATCCTATTGAATCCTATGAGTTGTGACAAGTTGTTATTTTAAGTTGAGAATTTGAGTAATCAAAGTAGCGCAGTGAAAGCGTGATGGGCCCTAACCCATAGGCTATAAGCCCCAATTGTGCTTGTCTTCCCCAGTTTCTCTCGAGATGAGGACATCTTGATTCCTCTAAGGGGGAGAGGATGTGAAGTCTCCTCCCTCCCCCCCCCCCCCCCCAGTGACCCCGTACTAACCCCTCCATAGAAACTCCCCCCCTTTTTCAATTTTTTTTTTAATTTCTCTTTTCATCTATACGTTGAGTTCGAAGATGTTTACCCTCACACCAAATAGCATTGAATAATGTAATCTAGGAGATGGAGGTCGTGCACTTCCCCCCTCCTTGGAGTTGGTTACGGATATTTCTATCGGTGGCGTTGCGGATAGTGATGAGGTCGCGCAGCCCTTGCTGAAGGCTGTGACAATGAGAACGTTGCCTATTGCGAGGTGGATGCGCTGCGAGTCATAATCAACATTGCAGTGAGTCTGCTTTTTGAAAGTTCGCCCCAGCAGCGACTCCATGCCTGCGTTTTTAGCATTTGGAAACACGTAAAAAACCATTGGGACAGTCTCAGACTTGATAGAAAGGACGGCTCTACACTTGACGAGAAGTGCATAGGAATGGGCCCCATATAGACTCAATTTTGCATTAGTGGGTTTTGCTCTACGGCTTCCTCATCCTCATCATCAATCTCAGTGATTGTGGCCACTTGTATCTTGACAGGCGGTTCTAACATCGGGGGCTCGTGCAAAGGATGGGTGGGAGGGTAGTACTTCTTGACACGACTACCATTGAAGAAGCCTATGCCCTCACCATCTAAGGTCTCGAGCTCGACATTGCCTGTGCGGCTGATCGCACAAATTTTGAAAGGCCCAAGACCTCTAAATTTCATTTTCTGCTTATGCCCCTTAACTGAGTAGAGGAGCACCAAGTCGCCCTATTCAAAGTCGCGCTACTTGACATGCTTGTCAAACCAACTCTTGCGTTGGGCCTTCTCACATATAAGTGCATGGGTGGCTAGAAGGCGAGTCTTTGAGAGCCGCTCGAGTTCGACCAGGCGTTGCGTCCATGCCTCCTTCCCTTCCCATCGTTCTTGAAGTTCTATTCTCAAGCTAGGAACAAAGAATTCTAATGGTAGAACTGCTTCAGTTCCATAGGTCAGCCTGAAGGGGGTTTGACTGACAGCTATTTTATAAGCTGTGCGGTAAGCCCACAGAGCTGCCATCAGCTTGTTGTCCCAGTCACTGCGTGAGGCTGAGACCACCATAGTCAGGACTTTGATAAGAATCTTATTCATGGATTCTGCCTGACCGTTTGCCTGAGGGTAGTGTGGTGAGGATTTGCGATAAATGATGAGAAAGGTGGACAGGAGATGCGCTATCACTTTGTTGATGAAGTGCGTGCCTTGGTCACTGACCAGTTTGATGGGGCAGCCGAATCGCGAGATCACCTGCTCCCATAAGAACTTGACAGTCGTCCTAGCATCATTTTTTCGTGTCACTCTTGCTTCTGCCCATTTCGTGAGGTAGTCCGTGGCCACAATGATGTACTTGGCCTGTGAATACTGGGCCGTAGGATTGATGGGTCCTAGGAAGTCAATTCCCCATTTTTCGAAGGGTTGTTGTGTGATAACTGGAGTCAACTTCATCTGATCCTTGCAAATCAGGACTTTTGTACGTTGGCACTTGTCACAATGCTTGACGAATCGCGCTGCATCATCACGAAAAAGCGTGGGCCACCAATTTGAGATTGCAACACTTTTCGTGCTGTCGTGTCTCCGCTAAAGTGTCCTCCAGCAATGCCGCTGTGCGCCTCTGAGAGCACACCATGCATCTCATGTTTGCATACGCATCTGCGCAGCAATCTATCTTGCCCCAGCCTATAGAGTTGGCCTGCGATCAGCTAATAGGGCTGGATCTTAAGGATTAATCGCCTAAGTCAAGCTTTTTCTATCGGTCAATTAGGCAGTCCGTGTTCAAGCACTTGGACTATGTCATCCGCCCAATATGGCGTTAGATCAGCCTTGAATAAATCTCTCTCGCTGGACAGGTTAAAGAGATGGGTGTCGGGTAATTCGTTAACAATGCCTTGTCCAGCGACTTCTCCCGTGGGAATGCGCGACATATGGTCAGTCATGTAGTGTTTTTTTCATTTTCGTACAACCACGGAGAAGTCGAATTCCAAGAGTAGAAGGAGCCACCGAGCTATGCATCCTGTAGCGCAAGGTTTGTTTACTAGATAGAGCAGGGCTTGATGGTCCACAAAAAAGGTAAAAGATGTGGCTAATAGATAGTGCCGGAATTTCTTCACAGCAAACACCATGGCTAATCCTTCTCTTTTTGCCGTCGAGTAGTTCATTTCCATCTCAGTGAGTTGTTTGCTAGCAAAGCTCACTGGATAGTCTAAGTTGTGTTCGCTAGGTTGGCACAACACTGCCCCCACAGCAAACTTAGAAGCATCAATATGCACGTGGAAAGTAATGGTCCAATCTGGGGCTCGTAGAATTGGTGCTGTGGTTAGAGCCTTTTTCAACTCTTCATATGCTCGTTGGCATGCCTCGGTCCATTCGAAGATGATCAACAACTTGTACAAAGGTCTGGCAATCAATGCATAGTTCAGTACAAACCGCCGATAGTACCCCATATGGCCTAGGAAGCATTGAACTCCCTTGTAGTTGATTGGGGGTGGAAGGTCAACAATAGCCCTGACTTTTGAAAAGTTAGTGGCAATGCCATTCTGCGACACCACGTGCCCTAAGATGCATCCATGCTTTACCCAAAACTGGCACTTTAAGGGGTTCAAGGAGAGACGATATAAGCAACACCACTCAAAGACTGCGCAGAGTTTGTCTAAGTGTTTGATCCAGGTCAAGTGGACACAAAGGTCATCGACAAAGACTTCCAACTCCTTGCGAAGCATGTCTTTAAAGATGGTGCACATGAGGCGTTGGAAGGTGGCAGGGCATTAGTCAATCCGAAGGGTATGACTATGTAAGCAAAGATGCCCCACTCAATGGCGAAGGTAGTCTTGTGTCTGTCTGCAGGATGCACTTGCACCTAGTTGTACCCTGAGAAGCCATCCAGAAAACTATAGGCTTCCTTGCATGCCACTCTCTCAAGCATATGCTCGGTGTACGGCAATGGATAGTTGTCCCTAATAGTAGCAGCGTTCACCTTCTTGTAATTGACGCACACTCAGATTTTTCCATTCTTCTTCATCATGATGACTATGGGTGATACCCAGTCTGTGTGTTCAATTTCATAAATGAATCCCGCTCTCATCGGCTTATCAATCTCCTCTTTGACAGCATGAGAGTGTTTTGGATTCATAGGATACGGTCGTTGCTTGACCAGTGTTGCATCTGGCGTCATGGGTATGTTGTGAGTCACGACACTCGAATCTACCCCCTTAAGCTCTTCTAAGGACCAGGCGAGCATGTCTATGTACTCTCACAAGAGAGCTACAAGACTCGTTTCTTCTTCCTCAGTCAAGTCATCGGCAATGAAGACTGGTCAGGGTGTTTCCCCTTCCTGGGCTAGGTTCATCTCCTTGACCTTGGCTGGTCCCTCGATCGGTTTGCTCATTTGCCCTTGATGCTTGGCACCTAACAGAACTACTACCCTATCCCCTTTTTTGAATTTCGTAAATCGTTTAGGGAGGTCCTGCGGTTTTCGCTATTCTTCCGCTTGTGTATCCCTGGGTTGTTTTGCCTTTTTCTGCCTTAATCGTCTGCGCCTTAGGTGGACGGGTAGGTCCCCCTTGGTACGTCTGGCCGTGGGCAGCCTAGGGATTTCTGGATCACTATCCAAACTAATCTCCGACTCAGAGTTGAACTCCCCGCCGTCGCTAGAAGAGGTGGTCTCCCCTGGTGGGGCGCAGTTCGGACAGCGACTCTGTCCTAAGCACTGATGTCGTTCTTGATTGGGCTAGGCCTGCTTGCTCAAGATCTATGGCCCCTACGTGTTCCAACCAGGCACGATCACATTCCATGCGCATGACTCCTCGCTCTATCTTGAAGATACTCTTTTTCTGCGGCTTGGAGTCTACTCGTATTTGCTCTATTTCTTGCCCTTCAGTGTCGTACTCCACGGTGTCTACCTCATCCTCACTTTCGTCACTAAAGGATTGGTAGTCTTCGTATTTGTCGTTAGAGTCCTCTTTGTCAAACTGCTCATCGTCTCCTAGGGCTTGGTATATTTCTTATCGCTGGTCAGGAACTAGGGCCAAGTTATACATGAGGTTTAAGTCATGCACTCTAGTCCATTGCCGCTTGGATTTATCTAGGAGATCCTGGAGTGGTTTGAAGTTTGCAGCTGGATTGCCAGCTAGCTTGTCTGTTAAGTATTCCAGTATCTCCTGGAGTTCCCTTTTGTTGGTTGGGACTTGGAAGTTGACAGGTTTAGGTTTCCCATGAAGGGTTCCTGCCATCATGCAGACTGGTGCAAAGGGTGTGTCGTTAGACTTGCCGATTGTTTTGATGGCTTGCTCATACGTCTTATGATTAGAGAACGGCAGGGTGATTGTAGCGAGAACATGCATCCAATCCCGCTCGTCCTCCGGACATGGGATATACTTGGTCAAGGGCCCATAGGACTTCTTGACCTGGGCGTTACCCTTGAGCATAACAGAGATGGCATCTAAGTCGACTGGTGAGGTCTTCCAAGTGTCTATCTCTATTCTCATGGCATCCGTTCTATTGCCAAGGAAGATCAAGCCGTTACCCCAATCTTCGATGACTCTAGCGTTGCGCATCCAGGGTTGGCCTAATAGGATATCGTAGTCCACTCCCTTCATGACTATAAAGTCCACAAAGAATTGGACACCTGCAATCTTCACTGGCCAATTCTTAAGCACCCCGAATGGCCTGACTCTCATACCGTTTGCTAATGTGACATTAAACCTAGCAATTTCGACAGGCGGGTTTTCCCAAGTCTGAAGCACCGCATGGCTAAGCACACTAACACCAGCTCCCGTGTCCACGATTCCTTTTCTCGTTGTATCACCTAGGGCTAGAACCGGTAAGACCGCATGCATCTCGGAACCTTTCCAAAAGGCATTGACGCGTAAGGATTTAGGCATAGAGTGCAGCATCAAACTTGGTATTTGCGTCTCTGCATCATGGTCATGAGGGTCTGCCGTGACCTGCTCTCTTGACCCTTCAACCCATTGCTTAAGATCTTGCCATAGGGTGGGATGCTGCCTAAGTAGATCTCCCAGGCTAAGTGTTACAGGGGTAGTCACCAACGTGGTTAGGAGATCGTTGGGTGCTCGTCATCTTTCTCCTAGCCTGGATCGTCCTGACCAATGGCTGTGACTGATCTGTGGCCCTGTAGCATCAAGGCTTGGCCCTAGCGGCACTGTTTGTGGTGCAGTTGATTCCCTTGACCATGGTTGAGGAGGTGAGGTTGGCGTGCTTATGCTGGAGAGGTCATCGATTTCGTCCTCTATGATGGGCTCAACGTCTTTTAGATGCTCTTGAGCCTCCTTCACCCATTCCTTCACTTTTTCTATGCCCTCTAACTGTTGCTTCAGATATGGGTATTCCCCTACCTTAGCACTTCCCTTTTTAGCCGTCTTAGGGGCTGAAGTCTCTGCCTCTGCATCAGAGACCTTCTTTCCAGCAGGCAGAGTTGTAGTACTCTCCGTTTTTAGTGCGATTTTAGCTTCCGACCTCTTCTTCTTCCGCCTACGACTTTTCTTCCCTATCGAAGCTACGTCAAGGTTGCTAGGTCCTGGCAGGGATATGACGGCATGCTTTGTCTGGGCACGGGTCATGACCTGTAATGGAATAGGTGTCGCCTGCCCATCGAGGTTCTCGACTCCAAACATCCCCAATGGGACAGATGGTACGTTGGATGAGCTAGAAGACGGCTTTCGCTTTGGGCAATCGACGAAGAGATGAGTGATTCCGCACTCAGCACACCTTTGGTCAACCTTGTCTCTGTTTTGCTGCTCCCTTTCAGGGCAGCGTGATGAGACATGACCTGGGTGACCACAAGTCCAATAGGTGATTGGATCCTGCGTCTGCCCTCCTAGGCCTCTACCTCATCCTCTTCCTAATGCCATCACCGGCATGGGGTGATAATCCATGAGGACAGCGTTGCCCTCATCGTCATGCGAGACGTAAAGGCATATGTAAGTTTCTTCCTCATTTGGTTCTTCCACGTAGTGGACTGGAGCATCGCTCGGTGGATGGGTCACGTAAGGACCAGGTGGTTTGGGTATGCCAGTAGGGTTTATGTCCATCCTAGGAATAGCTAGCTTAATGTCATTAGGTGCAGGGAGGGCCAATGGGGTTCCCCTTCCGAAGAATGGTTGCGGCCTGTTTGCTAGGTAAGGCTGGCCATAGGGTTGCGAGTACGGAAGTCTTCTTGGCAATCTACAATGCGCAACGCCATGACCGAACCTACCACTAGCACAAGGTCTTGACCTAGGGTCTTGACACTCAGCTGGCAAGTGGTTTCCGCCACAGTACACGCATTGGATGTGTGGGCGCGTTGGTCGTCTCAACATGTCTTGCAACCTGGCTAACTCCATCTTTACATTAGCCAAGTATTGATTCGTCTCGATGGCCTTCCCCTTATCTTGGGATGATGGGACTGATCACTCACTAGAGATTGATGCTCTCTCTGAGCTTCGCGAGTTGGTCTCTTCTAGGTTCGAGCTCCCGGAGCTCCGCTCCTTCAACTGATCATCGACTCTGATGGCTTCCTCAAACATTCTAGCCAGCGCATCTCGCTGCAAGCTCAAATTGCCTGCCAAAGACTTATATAACTCCTCATCTCAAATTCCGTTGATGAATACAGTCAAAACTGCTCTTTCAGTTGATCGCTCGCCCATAGGGATTCTCTTGAAGAGACTCCTCATGTGGGTTACGCAGTCGCAAATGTCCTCCTTCTCTTTCTGCTTGATGTTCATCAAGCGTACTAGCAGATTGTCAGGGTATCCAGGCTCGGCAAATCTCTTAATGAAGAGATCCTTGAGGCCACTGAAGTTGGCTCATTCTGCGGCATCTAGGCTTGTATACCAAGTCCTCCCTTGTCACCTAAGCAGAGCCCTAACGCTTGAGAGCATTGAGTCAGGTCGTTGAGGCCGTTGGCTTCGCAGACTTGCTCAAACTGCTCTACAAAGTTATATGGATTGTCGTGGGGTTGGTATTTGTCGAGTTTCTTGGCAATGATAGGGATTTTATACTGGCTCTTTGAGCCTTGGTTCGCTCCTAATCCTACAGCAGCGATGTCCTAGTGCCGCAGCACTTTGCTCTGCTACCGTGTTATCTAGTAGCCGCTTCATGAGAAGCTCCTCAACGTCAAGTCTCCTTCTAGGGCTCTCTCGTGATCTGTTCAGTTTCTTCCTGCTAAGTTCAGCACTCGCTATACCTCACGCAACTTCGTGCTTTGCCTTTGGCTCCTAGCCTGTTGATCCCTATTGTATTCGACTATGCTTTGCAAAGCCTTGCGGGCTAGTTTCCTCTCTTCTTCTAGGTCTGCGATGATAGCGTCTACTGTCCTGCCGCGGTGCTCATACCGGGCGTGTGCATCGTAGCTGTTGACCAGCTGTACTGAATAGCCTTCGGGAAGACATTCAAGTCGAGTTCCTCATTAGACCTATGGTTTGAGCCTTCTTCTGCCATAGTCGTGTTGTCGTGCTCCACCAAGCTATCGATCAGGTTGAGTAGATTTGTCAAATCCACGTCGTTGACGCCACCTGCTTGGTCCTACTTCGTGCGTTGATGGCTTGTCTATGTCTTGGGTCCTCTCCTACTGGTGGGTTCCTTGAGTGGTTATCTGAGTGAGTTCCTTCAGTTATTGAATACAATCCTCAATTTATGGTCACTCAATGTGCGTGTCGCTCCTTGTGCACTTGTGCTCAATCAGGCTTTCAATTTCTTTAAGTGTATTCAAGTGTGGAAGTTCAAGGTGAGTGCAGCAAACAATCTCGAAGTGTCTTATGCACTCTCGCTTTGTTTCGGGCCTGATAGGCTTGTTGGTCGATTTTCTGGCCACCTTGACAGGGTTCGGGGTCTTTCTAGTGTGTTGCCTCGTTTGTTCTTGGCCAATCGGGTTTTAACTGCTCAGTGCTTTACGTCTAGGTCTCTGGGTCTCGCTGCTGCCTACTTCAAGCTGCCAAGTTGCTGCTCCCTACGATTCTGTCTATTCCATGTGCCAGAATCAAGTTCTGAGCGTCAGAAGGACTTTTGACAGTTTGCGTTGCTGAGCTCCAACCGCGTCAGGTCAAATTTCTAAGAATTTGATAAAAAATTTCACTCGTCCCACCTGGTCCGAATTGCAAGGTCTGAGTGGGTCACTCGGACGGGCCGAGGTACATGGGCCAAGGGCCGAATTCGGGACTCGGACAGGGTAGAATCGAACGGGCCAAGAGGCGCAGACTCGGATGAAGTCGCTCGGACAGGTTGGCTCAAACGGGCCGAGTGGTCAATTCGAACGAGGTCACTCGGATGAGCCGAGGCACTTGGGCCGAGAGCCGAATATGACACGTGGCCGAGGCCGAATCCTATGGCTCGGACAGTTTGGCTCGGACGGCGGGCTGAGGGCCGAATGGTCCAAATGGTCGACTCAGACGAGCCAAGTAGGTCTGGGCCAAGTGGGCTGAATGAAAAAGGGCCGAGGACCGATTCTGGGACTCGGCCCCGAAGCGACCGCTCGGACGGCCAAACGCGGCGCAACGTCGACAACGAGAGTTTGATTTCGCTCGATTCTTGTGATTTAATCAATCGTAGTAAGCATAAACCTCCAGATCCTATCTAGGGGGATAGGGGAAGGGATTCGTATACCTGAATAGAGCGGTAGGCTCGTCGATGGTGTGATCGAATTGAATCGTGCGATGGCTCTCTCTCTCTCTCTCTCTCTCTCTCTCTCTCTGAAAAATGGTCACAAATGAGCTCTAAATTTTAAGTTATCGTTTATCGCCTTGCAAAGGCCTGGTAGGTTCCTAGGGACGAGACAAGACCCGGGGCCGATGCCTTGTCTTCCTAGGGGTGGCAACTATCTGAAAAGACAAGCAAATAAAAGAAGGTTGGAGCAAAAATAAAAATGATCATTAGAAAAGGATTAAGTGTTGCCTTGCACGGGCTTGAAGACAGGACCTGAAGCCGATGCCTTGTTCTCCTTGGGTCACTATCCTCGGTTACCTCCTTTTTACACGCGCGAATATGGAAAATCAGGAGATAAAAGGAAAATGTGCTACAAGACACCATTTCTTGATCAGGCTATAGGAGTCCTTGCCTAATAGGGGCTCCTAGTTGAGTTGACCTTAGTAAGGTAGGTAGTTCAGACCACCACTTAGGATTACCTCTCTCACAGTTCTTTTTTTCTTAGCCATGTTAGAGCAATCGGTTAGTGACTAGCTTTAGGCTTTTTGTCAAATTATGCTAGGCCTTCCTCGTGGATTTCATACCTTGGTTTTGTTAAGGGGTAGGATGAAAGCTCTGATGTGTTTTGTTGTGTATTTATTTTGCATCAGCCTGGTGCTCTTTGTGGTTGTGTGTATATGCACATCTGTTTGTGGGATTCGACAGGCTAAGTCACCCTATCTCGTGGTCGCCAATGACAAATGATTTTTGACACTGAGAAGTGCTTAAAAATAGCCAAAAAATTCAAATTTCAGGGGGAAAATAGACTTTGTCGAAAGCGGCAACTACAATTAGTACGATTTTAAGCGGCAAAGCCCCAAATGTGCTCTAAAGACCCCCCAAGCGACATAACATTTCATTATCGATTCTCATGTCGTTATACACATGTGCTCAGTCTTTGCAATCTAGTTGTTGGCATTCCCATCATCTGCCCTCTTTCAATTTTAACATTGCAGACATATCGATGTAGCCTTGCATGCATTTGTTTTAACTCAATATACAAGAACTACTTTTGGATGAAAGCAAGATTAAGATCCATTATGAAGTTCTAATACTATGACGTTGGAAGTGGCGCTTGGCCGGTTGAGGTTAATCATGATTGGAGAATGTAGGAAGTAGGTATTGGGCTTAAGTTTATTGTTGAAATACCAAAAGATCTAAGAATAAGTTGTAATAAATTTATTTTGCCTATAGAAAGGGAATGTTTTGAGTAGATGCTATCTAGACATGGGAAGGCTTTTGCATTTTAGTCACTATTTGTTGGTGCATGTCCTATGGTTCATAAGTTTACTAAGGCATCACTGGTAGAGTGGTTTATTCCTTGAAATATTTATACTTAGGGTATGACTATTTCTAGTTAGTAATGGAGATTAGGGATATCACTATCATGAAGACACCCCTGGGATTAGGGATATCACTATCATGAAGACACCCCTGGGATTAGTATGGATGTGTAATCTTCCTCAAGGTGCAACGAACTCTATGGCACATATAATACATGCAATGAGCAAGGTCTCAAGGGATTTCATACCATACTTAACTATGCCATTTTTAGATGATATACCATGAAGAGCACCTAGCCATGGCACAAAATGAACCACGAATTGACTAAGAAGAGGCCACAAGTATGCTTGCTAGCCACAAAACCTACAAGAAAACTCTCTCTTTCACCAAGAAACCATGCCATCAAAATACACAAGACAGAAGAAGGCACACAAAAGATTGAGAAATTGCTACCATCATCACTCTCTTCCTCTTCCTCACTCTCCATTAGATATAGCAAAGGAGCACAAGAGAGAAAGAAACAAGAACAAGAAACGAGAGTTGTGCGAAAGAGAGAGAGAAATGAAGCATGAGAGGAGAAGATAAAGGGGAAAGGGGGTTGTAACAGCCCACCTCCTCAAATCACTCAAAAAACCTCCTCCATTTTCTTTCTTGTATTATGAAATTGAAATTGCATACATTGGCTAAGGCCTTAAGACCCTTCGTTTTTGAGATAGGACAAAAGGTGTTAATCCTTCATTTTCCTAGGAATATTTGTGTATGCCCTTAGGTTACATTGCTTCATGTATGGCTTTTGAACAAAAGTTACAAGTATAAAGTTGCCATTTCACAAGAGATGTTTCCATGGTAAGCACATTTTTGTGCCTTTATTTGCATAAGTTTTTGGGTTATCATTCCTCCCGTACTAAAATGTGAAGCGTCTTGCAAACAAATTGGAAATGAACCACAATCAACTCTTGGAAAAGTCTTCATCTCCATCATTAGTCTTAATTTTCTTCTTGGATCTTTGAATTTCCATTGGACATTTGTGTACACAACGATGGAAGCACACTCAACATAAAAAAGAAACAATAAGCGCACCATGAAGCTCATAAAGAAAACCCAAAGAAGATGTATAAGTGAAGCACACCCTTAAAAGGATATTGAATTGGAGTTCTTCCACCCGGAAAAATATGTTTCAAAAATGGGGAAGAAGGTAGATTTTATTGAAGGTAGGCATGAAAAAGAACAACGTAAGAAGATCTTGTGTGTGTTGAAGGATAGTATTATTGGAAAATAAATCAATTTAATGTAAAGTAATGTACACATGGAAGAGACTTAAAAACAAATTTTTTAAAATTTCCTCAAGGGGATGAAAATATAATAATTTGGACAATGTCATTTGAGAAGAGATAAGGGAAGAAACTATTGATGATGCCTCGTGGAAGAAGGGAGATGTTGATGTCATGATGCTACATGGAAGAAGAAGTTTGTGGAGGAGGATCAGATGAATTTTCTCTTCTTGCTATTGCTGACAAAGGTGGGGCAAGTGGGGGGATTGTAAGGAGGAGGCAAAGTAGCTACTGAGGTATAGGTTGAAATGAGGGGGATGAGCATTGTGAGATTGCAAGCTCCCACCTCATGTGATGTAGACTAGACAGCTAATGTGGCCACAAAGTTTGTCATGATAGTTGGAGCACAATTGGTAGTAGCCTTGCTAGCAACAAGAGGAATCAAAGTTGTTCTTTTTGGCATCATTGAGGAATTGGGTTTCCTGGATGAGTGCCTGACTTGGCCAATAGTGACAACATATGGAGGGCATAGGAGGAAGGGATAATGAAGGTGTTCATTGGGATGAGGCAGCCAATAGAAAATTGCAGTTAACTATAAATGAAGGGGGTGACAAAGAAAGATGGAGAGAAGGAGAGGAAAGAGGGAGATGTATGAACAAGGTGGGTTTCTTTTTCTTTTTGAATAATGAATTGAAACAACAAAGTTGATGGAGAACAAGTAGCAACAACAATGGCTCAACATACCCATCTTCTCAGTGTTAAAGCCATTCTCTTCTTCTTCTTGATTCCCAAAAACTCAAATGCTCTTCGAATTTAGCTAAGAAGGAGAGAGAATGTTGATATAGTGCTCTCCACCATTGTATTTTCTTTATTTCTTCCAGAAATTAGCATGCATTGTTGAAGAAAGAAATTGTTTGAAACCTTCCATAGTTGAACCTCAAAAACCTCATTTCTTGCAAGCTCCATAGACACCCTTTTTCTAGGCTAGTGCATCAAATGAATAACACCCTACCACAGCATAAAATGAACCATGAATTGGCTAAGAAGAGGTTGCAAGTGTGCTTTTTGGCCACAAAAATTATAAGAAAACTCTCTCCTTCACCAATAAACCATGCCCTCAAAACTCATGAGAGAAGAAGGCACATAAAAGATCGAGAAATTGCTATCATTGTCACTCTCCATTAGATCTTGCAAAGGAGCACAAGAGAGAAAGAAATAAGAACAAGAAATGAGAGTTCTACGAAAGAGAGAGAGAGAAATTAAGCGTGAGAGGAGAATATAAAGGGGAAAGGGGGTTACAACCACCCACCTCCTTAAATCACCTGACAAACCTTCTCCTTTTTCTTTTTTGTATTATGAAATTGAAATTGCATACATTGACTATGGTCTTAAGACCCTTCATTTTTGAGATAGGACAAAAGGTGTTGACCCCTCCTTTTCCTAGAAATATTTTTATATGCCCTTAGGCTACATTGCTTCATATATGGCTTTTGAACAAAAGTTATAAGTACAAAGTTGCCATTTTACAAGAGATGTTTTTATGTTGAGCAAATTTTTGTGCCTTTATTTACACAAGTCTTTGGGTTATCATATCAATAAAGGGTTGTACAGAGGATGAGAAGATTGAAGAGTTTAATGAGCATGGTTTCAAAGAATTTGTTGCCAATCATATAGCCAACTATGAAAAGATTTTGTTTCACTTGGAAGAACTGCATTTGACTCATTCAAACCAAAAGTCTGTGTTTGGACTTGAAGAGGTATTGATTATGGGTCATATGTGCGAGCGCTATGGTAGGAAGCCTCCAGTAGTGAAGACAGATGAAATTGACAAGGTGCAATATACTTGTTTCAAGATTTTAGTGGTCCTAAGACTTTTTGGGATGTGTGACTTTTGCCTGATATGGATATCACATTTTTCACATTAGATCAATGATTTGTATGAGTTATTACAAAAGACACATAAATCCCAATGGGATAGAAAGCACACCAAAGCCATGCACAAATTAAAGAGATTGTTGAAGTTTGCACCGACATTGAGGACGCGGGAGTATTCAAACAAAAAGCATATCATCATTATGATGGACACTAGTCCAATTGGTATTAGATGGGTGATTAGGTAACATGGTGAGGAACTAAATAGATATATAATCATATTTGGCCCAAAATTGTTAAATGAAAGGAAGAGGAGGTACCCACAAGTGAAGAGGGGGTTATGGGGCATAGTGTTAGCCCTTAGATGCAACAAAAAGTGCTTTATAGATGGTGATATGATTGTTCAAATTGATTGTTTGCCATTATTAGGGATAATCCCTACTATGTTACTTTAGATATTACCATGCTAAGGTATGTTATATTTACTCATGTTAATTCTACGAATTCTATCAAAGTTTTGTTAGAAAACAAGAGTGCAAACACGCATATCACCATAAACATTGAGTATCATGTAGTTATTGAAGCAAAATGATTTTTTTCCTTGATTTGTCTATTGTCATTGTTGCAAGGTTTCTTTGACATCATCTCAATATTGTGTTAATATTATATAGTAAGGTTGCATCTTTTTCTAGGTTGACATGTATGATTGTCGAGTTCTACTATTTGAGTAGACTTCCACATAGTGATGAAACATGAATAATTTTCTATTTTTAAAGTCCCTATTCCCATTTCAAATATAGTCCTTGCCAAATCACCAAATATGATAGCTCTGGGCAAATGAAATAATATAAAACTATTACCTCTCAATGGTGCTTGTCTTCTTGGTATCATTCAATAACATATGATAACTTTTGATATATTGTCTACATTTTTTGAATAATTTGGATGTCCTATGATCTCTCTAACTTCTCCATAATCCTGTGTTTGCATTGTTTTATTGATATTGAATTCAAAGTATTTATATTATTTTTACATTTGTTCATGCTATCTATGTGTCTCTCAATGCTATCAAGGGACATCGTGGATAATTTTCTACCACTTTGATTTTCAATGCAAATACCATTCTAGGAGTTGTTGGGGGTAAATGCACTTGTGCCTACCTGCTCGTGTATTACTACATTGACAATGCCTGCATACATGTACACAGCAGCAGGTGGTGGGCACCCATCACTATCACTTTATTCTTTATTCTTTATTCTTTTAGTGACATTTGAATAAAGAGAAGACACGGTAACACATTGTGATAGTTGGAGTTCCCACATCTTGTGTGTCTCTTTCTCTTGCTCTTGCTCCTTCCACCATAGCTCTTGCTTCCGCTCGCGTACTTTTACTTCATTCGGGCTCACTCCCTTCAATTGATATTAGAGCCATCTTCTCGAGAGCTTGAATCCATGACCTTAGCATTGAAATACCTATAGAAATTCATAGTCATGGGCAGCCATAGCTTCAACCTTCAAGGTATGCATTGAGCTCCATCTCTTCCGAGCTTCTTCCCATCCACATGAGGCTTATTCCATGACTTCCCTGTGATATATTGGAGCTTCCCTTATACCACGTTTGGCTCAGTATTAGCAGCATGCCACATCAACAAATCAAGTGTGATTTGCACCTATTTGTTGGCCTAGCCCTCCATCATTGATCAACTTGATCATTCAAATCAGCTCTTGAAGTTCCTATGTGGTCATTGACAAGCCCCAGCACTTGGGCAACCTCTTGGAATCTCTCGACATTGGTCACTTGCATATTGGAGCTCCCAACCTCCATTCCTTGCTGAAATATATAGTAGACCTATTGTTATACAGATCTAAATAGAGTTTTCTCAGACATTGGAGCTTGTATGTGCTTCTCATGATGCATGTATGCACATGTATGAATGCCAAATACTTAGGGGATGATATGGCATTGATGTGAGATGCTATTCAGCTCATTTAAGCACACATTTCGCTCAATTTTCTCATAGATTTCATTGTTGTAATAACAAGGCTGAATGTCATTTATTTGGGAAAAGCATATGCCTCTTGTCATTTGATGCTTTCGACCCTCAATATTGATGCACAAATGTTAGCTTAATACTTGGAGATGCTTGATACACAACTTGGAATGCTTTTGGGCTTTGACTAAGTTCTCATTAGCTAATTTTTCACTATTGTATTACTGTTATTCATAGTGATGAACAACAAGCAGTTGTCTAACAAAGATTATGCTCATTATGCTTTGAAGCTATTCGAGTACCCCCCATATTGGATGTATCGACACTTTGGTTGTCATATACGCCTATGGACATGTTTATAACATGCTCTTAGGCTGATATTAAAGCTTGGATGCTTAGACATTGGCTGTCAATCTTGTCTTTGGATGATCCTTGGATACTATAGTAAGAGTCTTGCAGCCTACTTAGATTCAATCGGATGCCTATCACTTGAATATTGGATGTATGGATATCATTCACATGATTTTTTATCTTTATTTTCTCATCTAGCATTTGACTTTTACTTTACTAGGAGCTATTTGGCTTTATGTATTGAGCCACATTTGGCACTTGGATGTACTACATAGCATTTGGTTTATGTAGTAGAGCTTGAGCTTATTATAGTGAGATAGTAGGACTCATTGTGACATGTACATGCTCTCTTCATATGCATTGGATGTAGTCACCCTATCATGGAGTGATTTGATCTCTTGTCTTGGACTTGGTACTTATGTTTGTTAGGGTGTTGTCATTGGTATTTATATGCTTCTGGGTTATGTATTTGGAAGTTCTCTTCATTTACCCTTGAGACCTACCCTGTGTATGATATCTATGCCTATTGCATGTATGGTTAGTGACATACTATAGTTGTGGCAAGTCTTCAGTGCCCGTTGTTTTTTACTTCTTCCTTCTTGATTGCTCATAGTTGGTTGTTGACATATTGTTGTAGTTTATTACAGCAGCCGATCTTTTCCCTTTTATACATTTTTATTAAGGGTAGTCACTTGGACTTAATAGTTACTTGCCTATAGTTTGTGGATAGCTCACTACTTTGGCAATATCTCTTCTCTCGTGCTTGATTTAACGATGGCTTTGGGGATGGTTTAAATGATATTATAGTAGTCCATTTTTCCCTTTTGTGCACTTTCTTGGTCTCATTATAGCTAGTGGTTCTCATCATGATAGTGCTATCTTCAATATTAAGGAACTAGATGGGACCAATTATAGCTATTGGAAGACCCAGATATTATAGGTTTTAGTGCAAAAATTGTAGGTTAGACCACTCAAAAATAGAGTGCCAAACCAAAAAACATTGCAGTTGAGGATTGGGATGAGCTTGATGAGCTATGTAAGTCCACAATCATTTTATCACTCTCTAAGCAAGTTCACTACAATGTCTCACTCCATACTTAGCCATTTACCTTTTTAGGAGATTGAGTTCAAGGATACTTCACATCCTTTACTTCAGCTTAGTACTCTACATGAGTCATAGGACACTTTTCATACAGCAATATGTGCTAAGGATGGGTAAAATTACAAGATGTTGAGAGTGCCCTCTTGACAAAAGAGGCGAATAGAAAGATTGTGGATGCTTCCCATACATCACATGCATTGATTGTGAGAGGCTAGCATAATGGAAATGGCCATAGTAGAGACAATCTTGTAGTAAGTCTCGTGGCTGTAAGTTTAGTCTTACTTGTCATTATCATGGGAAAGCAGGTCATATTTGGCCATAGTGCCATAAAATGCACGAAGACAAGCGCAAGGAAAAGGGAAAGGGCAAAGTGCAAGAAAAGCACGATGATTGTAGCATTGTGTCTAGCAAGTCTAGTGTCAAGATTGAGAAGATTAATGTGGTGTAGCCTGCTGTATTTAATGATCTTATATTGATAGCCTCTTCTTTAGATGCTTCACAACAGCTAGCTAATGCTTTGTCATGATATAATCAATGTTAGTTGATAGATACAAGGGCTTCCTTTCATATGACCCCTCATAGAGAATGATTTCACTCATATAGCAATATGACTGGATCCATCCCTTTGGATAATGGCCTGGCATTGGAGATAGTTGGTATTGGTGATATCCCAACTACTACAGTTTGGCTTAGGTAGCATGTTCAATTCAATTCGCATTAAAATACAGATAGTCTTTAAGGGCTATAAGTCAGCTTATTGAGTAGCAATGCTTTTGGTTTTGGTTAGACCATTGAAGCATTGAATATAAGTATAATCGTTGGAGTTAATGAGGACTAAATAATAGAAACATTGCTGTAGCAATAGTTAACATTTGAAACTAAGAATTAGATCTCATGTTTTGAGGATGTTAGTGCACGCATTTCATACGACAATTTGATATTCAACTATTCTTTCATGTGGACACTTGTTTGAAAGTGATAGAGTTCAACGAGTCCTTGAAAATAATACTTCTACATAATTGATTTTGAATTTGATCCTTGATCATTCTGATGCTCTCAACCTCTTATATCCTTAGGAGACACAGCCTCCTATATCCTTAGGAGACACAGCTTTGAAATTGAGCCGCCAAGTTAATGATGTCTTCTTATACTTAAGAATCCATTTCCTTTATTCTTTGCAAGCTTGATTTTAAAATTAAGTTTCCATGACTTTGAGAATCTCCAAGTCCTCCTTAGGAGGCTCAACTTCAAAATTGAGCATCTAAAATGAGGACACCTTCTTAGACTCAAGATTCCACTTTCTCTCTGGCTCAATGTCAACAGTGAGCCTCTGTGATGTTGACACCCTCCACCTCTTTTCTCCATAGAAGGCTCAATTTGGAAATTGAGTCAAATTTGCACCTCCATCATTTTAAGGCCCTCCATCCAAGAACTATGGCACTTCCTAACACGCTCAATATTAAAATTGAGTCTCTATCATTCTTAGGCTCTCCCCCTCCTCTCTCCTTTCAAGAGGCTTCTCCTCTTGAGGCTCTCCACATCCTCTCCCATTAGGATATTGAGTTTCAAAATTGCATCATGAAGATATAAATGTATCTTTGGAATCAAAAATCAATTTCCTCTCTAGCTCAATTTTAGAATTGAGCATTCATGATATCAACACCCTCAACCATTTTTCTCCTTAGGATATCATGAAGGCTCAATTTTAGAATTGAGCCTTCATGATATCAACACCCTCAACCATTTTTCTCCTTAGGAGGCTCAATTTCAAAATTGAGCATCCATCATTTTAAAGATCTCTAAAAATTAAGTCTCTCCATTTAGGAGGCTCAATTTTCAAATTGAGACTCCATCATTTTGAGTCTCTCCAACCTCTTTCCTCCCTTAAGAGGCTCAATTTCTAAATTGAACCTCCAAGATGATAAGGTCTTCTTAGACTTAAGAATTCATTTCCTTTTTAACTCAATTTCAAAATTCAACCTGCAACATAATGAGGTCCTTACATATATGACTCTCTATTTCATCTCTTCTTGGGAGACTCAGTTTTAAAATTGAGCCTCAATGAAAAGCCTTTTAATATATGATGCTTTACCTTATTGAAATTAACTTTGAGGTGAGCATGTGAGATAACAATGCCTTCTTAGACTTAAGAATCTAAGTGAGGATCTGAAACCCCACATGTGACTCTATTTTCTCCCTTCTTAGGAGGCTTATGAGAAGCCTTTCAAAATATGATGCTTTACCTTATCATCAAACTTAAACTTTGAGGTGAGCATGTGAGATATTAACCTAATCTTTAAGATATGTTTTCTATCGTTTTAATTTTAATTTTCTAACAATTTTTTAAGAGCTCTTAAAAGGTAGTTTATATTTTCATATATATGGCCCTACTTTGTGTTTACTTGTTTTGATGATTTTAGGACATCAAAAATAAGAAAGGGATGCATTATATGGGGACATGGGTGTATTATTGTCTGCAAAAGAAGATGTGGATGATTTCTTGATGCCATGTATATACCTACACTCTGCTACATAATCATAGAGACAAGAGTAACACATATTCAATATCACCCTTATTTGATAATTGCAAAGTCTTTGATGTGATGGGTAGTAAAGAAGGAAAGGAACATAGCTTCGAAAAAGTTGATTCGAAGATTGAAAGCTATGATTCCTTGGATAAATCTGGTATCAATTCAAGTAGTGAAATAGTTAAGGGAGTCTCTCATGCAAAGAAACAATTGGCAAGTGCTTCAAAACCAAAAACAAAAGGTATTCAAGGCATAGAAGCACAAGGAGATATGAAATCATCATCATCAAAATCAACACAAAAAATGAAGAGCACTAATAATCAAGAAGGCGGACAATTCATGGATCATCCAATTATTATGTTTAAATCAAGCTTCATATCTTTAAGAAAGTTTTGGATTCACACCATCAAAGCTTATACACAAGCATAAATTTTAAATTTGCAGATCAATCATCTTGACAAATGAAAAGTCAATATATTTACAACAAAGATATCCAAGGTGGACAATTTTGTAATCAGAAGTATCGACATGTAGAAAACTTATTTTGTGAAGTGAAACAAAGTAAACCATTGAGAAGCTTATATCATTTTAAGAGGGGTGGAGATGATATATTGATTAGATATTCACATGTTAATAGAGAGATGTAATCAAAACTTGGAGATATTTTGATTGATGAGTATGGACACACGAGGCAAAAAAGCACACCTCAATAACTTTCTATCAATTTATAGATATTGGGGACCTCTTGATTTATGAGTCTAGATGTATGTGATATACAAATATATCTCAAGAACCTTTTATTTATACATGGATGTTTTGTAAGCACATATTTTTCTATGATTATTTTTGCAACATGATTTGAAGAAATTTATGTGTAGCATTCACCTCCTTACTCTCTTAGTTAAGTTAAGTATATATTCTTCCAAGTTTATTATGTAACATAGTTTGAAGAAATCTATGTGTAGTATTCTCCTTCAGGAGGCTCAATTTCAAACTTGAGCCTTCACGAAAAGGGGGCCTCCTTGGACTTAAGGATCCATTTCCTCTCTTTGGATCAATTTTGAAATTGAGCCATCATGATATTGACACAATCCACCCCTTTTCTACTTAGGAGGTTTAATTTCAAAATTGAGCCTCCATCATTTGAAGGTCCTCCAACAACTAAGTCTCTCCTTAGTAGACCCAATTTTGAAATTTAACGTCCATCAATTTGAGGCTCTCCACCTTCTCTCTCCTTAGGAGGCTCAATTTCAAAATTGGGCCTCTAAGATGATGAGGCTTGCTTTAACCTAAGAATCCAACTTTATTTAGGTAACATGATTTGAAGGAAATTGTGGGTAACATTCAACTCCTTACTCTCTTTTGTTGACTAATATTAAAGTTAGTCTATGGCATCTTTTATTTTCTTAAATCAATCAATATATCAAAATAATATTATCAACATATATCTAGTCAATTCAATTTGAAAAGTTTGATAGTAGTTTCTGACAAACAATGACCATTTACTTTCATTTTTTAGAAGATTCTCCCATTCTTCTATATTTACTATGGAAGTTTCAATAATAAAACATTTCTTATCTTGGTTTGTTATACTTAAGAGTTTAATGGCATAAAAGTGAATCAATAATTTACACCCATAAAAATAAGACTAGAGAATATAGAGAACAAATATCAAAACTATTATGTAATTTTAAGCTCAAACAATTAGGATACAAGAAATAGAGAAGGAAGCAAAAAAAAAAACCAATATACTACTATGGTTGATGTATATAATGTCAAGTACATTATTGAGAGCTAGTAATAGTTTATTAATATCATAATTGAGATAAAAACAACTAAATTCAACTTATCTATACGATATTACACCATTCTTGGCTATTTCTATGCTATGCAGATAGTTTATAGAAAGCAATAATCATACAACAACATGTACTCATACTTGATTAGAATGGAATCTTACTACATAAGGGTACCAAGCACTTTACAGTATAGGTTGCACACAAATTAGGGATGGAAAAGTAATAATTATTCTTCAAAATGGTTGTGCCACATTTTTTAATGAGCTTTTTAAACATTTTCATGTTGAGATATGTTCTACTACTTTGCAAAAGAATGTCAAATCATATGTTAATATTTTGGAGAATCATGTCAGCAATATCTATCCTTTTTACACCATTTGGAATCAAGAGGATGTTATTGAAATTCACTTAGAAAATAAACCAAAAGTTGAGGCCATGTTGAAACCTGTTTTAAAAGCTTGGAATCAATATCAACAAATATGCAAAACAAAGAACACACTTCTCATTGATGAGAGTCCATTCAAAGGGTGCATAAATCTACATGACAATTGCATTTCTCCTCATTCCTTTGTTGGTCAATCAGATGATGATCCACACAAAATTGAGGATATTAATACATGATCTACACCCAAAAATATGCATGAAGTTTGCTCATTTTTAAGTTTAGCTAATTTTTATTGCAAATTTGCTAAAAACTTTTCATTACTTGCTTTACCAATAATTTAAAGAAAGGTCTTATATTTCATTGGGGTGACAACCAATAGTGATTTTTTTATTTATTAAAGCATGCATTAACTCACACACCTATCTTACAACTCCCTCATTTCAATAGGCCATTCTTTTTAGTCATTATTGATGCTAGTGGTTCTCGTATTTGAGTTGTCTTGATGTAAGATGATCATCCAATTGCATACTTTAGTTATAAATTGAAACCTTTTGAACTTAAGTATAGTACATATGACAAGGAACTTTTAGCAGCAATATATGCATTACGCATATGGAAACATTACTTAATGGATTCAAAATTTATGATTAAGACATATCAACAAAGTATCAAACACCTCCTTTCTCAACCACAAATTTTTGATAGGTATATACAATGGGCATCTTTCATTCAATCTTTTCATCCTTTGATCTAGTATTAGCCCCGTAAAGAAAATATTGTAGAGCTGATGCATTAAGTTGTAGGCTGTTTGTAAATAATATTTTTGTGCTTTCTACATCTTCATTAGATGCTTTAAAAAATAGTTATTTGCATGACTCTGATTTTCATGATGCCTGGTCGACTTTGTCTCAAAACCAATGTTTGTTGTTCTCGAAGAAGTTGGCGATCCACCTTATATGGGACATCATGGTATCATTTCTCATCTTTGTAATTTGCAAGAAGATTTTTTCTGGCCTCATATGAATCAAGATGTTTCTACCTTTGTTTCTGAAGGTCTTGTTTGTCAATGAATTAAACAACATCATGGTAAACAGTATGGTTTGTTAATGCCTTTACCTATTCCTAATTCACCTTGGGAACAAATCTCAATGGACTTTATTATTGGTTTTCCACTGACTTCTTCACAAAATAATATGCTTTGGACTATTATCGATTGATTTAGTAAGCAAGCATATTTTATTCCATGCAAAAGAGCTTTAACTGCTTCACAAACTGCTAATCTTTTTCTTAAGCATATCTTTGTATGTCATGGTTTGCCACACATTATTGTATCTCATTGTGATCCGCGTTTTTGCAATAACTTTTGGGTCACTTTATTTTCTAACCTTGGTACTAAAATTGATTTTAGTTCAGTCTTTCATCCTAAAACTAATGACAAAAGTGAATCTACTAATCGCACATTCTTGATTTGATTCGTGCCTATACTATTTCTTCTCCTAGTACATGGAACCATTATTTGCATCTTTTACGATTTACTTATAATAATACACCTCACTTTGCCACCAACAAAGCACATTTTGAAATTATCCATGGTCGCAAAATTCCAACACTAACATTTCATTTAAAAGTCAGAAAGTGGCTTTAGCTAATGATTGGATTCATACTCATTCTACTATTTTCGAACAAGTAAAACAATTGATTGCTACAGCCCAACAATCCAATGTTAAGCAAGCTAATAAGAAGGTGATTATTTTTTGTTGCAAATTGAGAAACGTAGATTGCATAGTGTTGAGAAGAATCCTAATGTTTTTTATGGACCCTTCAAAATTCTTCATTATATAAATGCTAATGCTTTTAGATAAGAATTTCCTTCACATTGGAAAACTCATAATACCTTTTATATTATTCTTCTCCATCAATTTAAAGGATCATTACCTATCCATCCTATGTATGATTCTCTCCCATTACTTGAATATGACAATGGGCTTTTAATTCTTGAATCTATTATCGATATTGATTGCATGACTACCCGCACTGGCAATACTTATCCTCGCTATCTTGTAAACTTTCAAATCTATCTTGTTGAGAAAACTCAATGGATGACTACTCATGCCTTGTGTGATTATCCACATTTATTGACTCCACATCTCACCAATAGCAATTGAGGATAATTGATGTCCCACCTTGAGGGGATGTGGCCAGGTAGCACCTACACAAGGGATGAGCGCCTTCAATGGTTCTCCCTTATGTGCACGTTGATAGGATGAGTGCCTTAAATGGTTCTCCATTAATGCGGGGCACGTTCCTAAGAGCGAATTTTGGGTGAAAGGTTGATGGGCAGGGACACTTATCCTTTTTGAGCGGCGTGATACTTGCAAGGGTGAATGCGGATAAAGTCGTACATGGGTAATGCTACAATATTCATATCTCCAGTGTTAACATCTATGTTGTCGGAGGGGTTTTAGTCAAAAGGTTATATCCACCGGGGATCAGAGATAGAAGGAAGTAGAGAATAGGAGATAGAAGAGAATAAAAAGAATAGACAAGAGGTACACAAGATAAAGACAAAGCACAATGAATCAAAGCACTATGTATTGATAGAACTTGAGAAGATAAACAAAATCCTTGTCTGGTACTACTCAAAAGCAATCTCCAAGCATCAGATCTCCTGGAGCTCCCTTGTAAACAAAAAAATGTGCATCAAAATAGTAGCGCACGGTTTTGTTAGTATTTTTTTCATGAGCTTTCCCAAAACTGGTTGAAAAAGTAACTTTTTTTTGCATGTCGCCCTATTTTAGAAGTTTCCATAGCTTTTTAGGATATTTACAAGAAATAATATCCAAAATAGGCTAAACTTATCCAAAAATCTAGTATTTTTGAACTATCCATACTATGGACACTAACACTAATGACTAATATGGCATTGACTCTCTAGATGATGATGCATTCCATGTTTTTTCACACTATGTCCGCGTAGCGACACAACACCCACCCCCTTTGAACCTACACATCCTTCGGTATGTGCCAATAATACACTACCCAAGTCAAACATCCATAGCATCAAATTGTCGCTTATCATGCATATAAGAATGCATCCCCCTGGATCATAGATCAGTATACTCGCTATCTGCATAACTCTTGAACCACACCTAGTGTTTCCTCTAGGGTCATAAGTTCTTGGGTGTGCATCATATACTAGAGGCTGTTGAATCTCCATATACATGCTATCAATGCACCCATCAACAAATACATAGCAACATGCTTGCTCTTTCAAATTCGAGAGCATGGAAATCTGCTTATACTGATAATTGTGTACCACATCACAAACATAAACTGGGCCTCACTTGCATCCAACACATGCTGACCATTACCAAAAATAGTGAAGCAATCCATATCTTGAAGCATCTTTGAATTGCCTATTAAGGCCTCTAATAAAGCATCTGAAACAATTTCTAGCTATGGAGCATTACATCTAACATCCTTTAAAGGCATATCCTTGAGCTCATGAACTGTCTCAGAAATGATAACTTTATCATGCAAATCATGTGCATCCAACAAGTAACCAATCTCCATTTGAGTCCCTGCATCAAGTAAAACACGAGCTTCATAAACCTCTTCAGATGCATTAAGAAAATCTGCATATGCAATGGCTGACTCTTCCACTAAAGGATCTTCCAAGGCATCCGTGGTTGGCCGTCTCAATATTAGATTGCAACTTATATCCTAGCTGCTTGCCCTCTTTCTTGCTATCATATTTCTGCTCCTATCCAACCTATTCCATAACATGCTTGAGAGGTGGCTAATTTGCAACTTTAGGTAGATCCACACTTTTTCTTGTTACTCTCTTAGATATTCATGCATTATCTTCATCTCTCTTCTGTTTCTCTTCCACAAGTATATTCGTGTTTTGCACTTTTGCTAATATATGCATCCATCGAATATGCGTCTACCAACGATTCCCACCCAATTATGTCACGACTGTCTTGCCTTGCATGATACATTTCACAATTAGTAACTTTTCTCTTTTTAGCTGCATGCAAAGCATGTGTCCATATTACATCCTTCAGAGGACCATCACTTGGCCATGCATTCTATCCAACTATAGAGCCAAAGTAGAAGCATGTAAAGTTGCATAAGCATTTTGGACAGCCAAGTCTTCCAACAACTTTTGCATACCTCCCTGTCCAAAATTCAAAGCAAGAGGCAATCTCGTTTCTTGTGCATGGATCCTGCCATCTTTCCAAAAGATGAGTTGTCGTGCCAAGGTCTCCTGATAAGCAACATAATCCTTCCTTTCATGCTGCAAACTATCACACCACATACATCTTTTTCCTAGTTTAGGGAGTACTGCTGCTTGTCCCCTTTCCTCTTGTCCTTTCTCATCTAATTTTGCGACCTTCAACCGAATATCTTTCATGCCTTTGACCAATTCATCTAATACATCTTCTCTAACAGTAGAAATAGCAACAAGTGCAGCCATAGGGTTAGCCACAAAAGTGGGTGGCTTACTAGATATATCAATTGTTTTGCTCCATCAACTACTTTGTGATATCCTCGAGATCTCTACCTAGGGTAGTACAATTTGTTTTGTGCCTCTTGTAGCCAGATGTCATGGAGTTCTTGGCTAGTCCTTGCTCTTGTGTAGGTTTTTTGGGTCCTTTAGGTATCGATGTACCATTATGAATTGTGTCCATGTTTTCCTATGTTGGAGGTGCTAGCAAGCAAGCAACACTATGAGAAAAATAAAATCACAAAAAAACATAAACCAATTCATGTTGCATATTTGTGGAAAATATAAGGTTTTCTCTTAATTGTCCGCGTAGATGTATGGACAACATCGTCTTCAGGTTTGCTATGTGTTGGCCACTTAAATAGTTCTCTATGGCATCATAGAGATTGTTGTCAAAAGAAGTTGAGAGCTTCTTGGCCTTCCTCTCCCTTGATAACATGTGCTGACTAGACAAGATTTGTTATTAATCAGAAATTGTTTTCCAATGCATGTTCACTTTTGCATTTCCTTTCTATCTTGTGAACATTTGACCTTGCACATCTCTTGGCAAAAATCCTCCATCTTTGTCTGTTGGTTCTCATATTCATGGGCAAGCTGCCATTACTAATGATGTCTTCTAGATCTAGCTTCATAATGGTCGAAGCTATAGTCTCTTGAGCATCCCGTGGATCGGTGTTGGAAGCTAGCAAGATCAATAGTAAACTTGATTGCCATGTATTGATTTTCTGCTGAATTGATGAACACAAATAAACCTACTAAGGTATGAGATGCAATAAATTCGTATATCGACCACCCAAAAAAAAAACATAACATCCAGCATCGTCAACATAATGCCATGCTGCAACCCATACAAGAAATACCATGAAACATGGAAAAGTTCAAGCAATTTTTCGTTAGACTCCAATCACTATTTCCAACAAGAGCTATAACAAATCGCATAGTATGCATCATTTCTTGTCTTCAAAAGAAAATACTCAATGACAAAAATCAAATAAAGGTGCAGAGAACGAAACGCAAATGCAAGCAATTACATGTTTGAGACTACTTGCTAAGTGCTCAAGGTATAGTAAATGAGCATTTTTTTCGTTATGAATCACTTGAATGTAACTATTTGTATTTATTTGAGCAACTAATGAAGCGATAAAGTTTCTATTACTTTTCTTTGAGGGCCTGCCATGACGAGCAAATAGCCTTAGGATAATCTAAGAAGAATGCGCTAAGCGTTTCGACCTACAAGACGCATGAAACCACTTGAAAGATCCACTGTTACGTGCAGCAGGCTCGATTTAGAGAAACAAAAAGAATAATACAGTCAGGCATGAAATCACAGCCATGATCAGAGACTGTGCTTTGGCGTATTAGCATGTATAAATGTTTAAGAGGCTCAATTTTGATGGAGAGGTTCGAATTACCAGTTGCTGTGTGCATACTGCCTTCAAGTTGGCACCCCGAAGCTTAATAGAATTTCCAGTAGACGCGGCATTCAAATGTAACTCGCATATCCAGTGCAATCATGGCATCTTCTTCTGTGCTGCCAGGAAACGAGAAGTGACAGAGACATCAGCAAAGGCGACTCTTTGAAGGAAGACAAACAAGGCGGCAATGGCGGCATGCTGCAAACGACTCGAAAAGTGGCTTGCACCAGCTTCAAAGTGATGGCGGATGGAGCTCCAGATTCGAGGATTGCTTCGATATGGTAGGTAGCGCTTCTCCGAATGACTGCACGAATAAAAGTTCATGAGAAAAGCCATTAATTATTTGATCGGCAATCCTGCCAAACATTCATCTTACCAAGGAAGGAATGATGGTCAAGGTAGCCGCAGAACCCTGACAGAGAGACAGTGAGGACATCCTGATTCCTCGTTCCTTAGCCCACGCTGAAGTAGATAGCACAGAGGGTGGGTGTGATGGTCCCCATGCAGGGGTCGAGAATCCCCATGCAGGGGTCGTGAATCCCCATGCAAGGCACACCCACGACCCCGGTCAGACTCCCGAAGAGCACTAGACTTGACGTGCTGCATCGCGACATCAGCAACTCAACATGACACAAAATGCACACAACATGACATGACACGCACAAGAGAACTCAAAGAGAGCACACGAGTTTGGAGAATGGCCCATCTTGAGGGCTAGAGCTCATATTCATAGCAAGAGAGTACTTGCAAGGTAAAGCCGGAGGCACAGATATGGACCATGTTAGTTACTTGTGTGGGTTTCTGAGCTGCGGACCCGCCCGGGACCAAGTAGGCATGCGAATGATGGATTTGGCAAAACAGGAACATCTTGACCCCAAAGACTATCCTTTTCGAGTAAGGTTTCCTGTTGAGAAATAGGAAAGGGGAGGTTTTTGAGAGGGTTGCAGGTTTTGGGTGGCAACTGGGTATCGGTCCATGTGATCTGGACCGGTTCCTGCTGATTTTCTTTGAAAACCCTCTTAAAAACTCCCTCTCAAAACCCCTGATGGGAACAGGGTGGACAATTTTGGCAAGACGTTTTATTTAAGGACAATGATAAAATAAAATGCACGCATGATAGTATAATGCATTAAACCGTAATATGTTTCCTGTTTTAAAACGTTAATACGTTTCCTTGAATGATTAACGCAGAGAGCGAGATCATTTTAGTCTCAGTCTATTATTACAATATCATACTATATTATTATTTTAAATTTCTGATTCTGAGGCAGACACAAAATCTAGACTCTAGAGCGAAAGAATTAAGGAGTCATCTGATTTCTGCCATAGCCAGCAACCTCTGAGTGGGGCACCATAGCCACCCAGAGACAGAGAGAGATCATTGCTTGCCACTTTTCTGGAAAAAGAAAGAATTGTGGAGTGGAAGTCAAATTCTTGCATTGCAGCCTTATTTCTGCCATAGCCAAGCTGAGCCTAGGGACAGTCTGTACTGTGGGGCGCCATAGCCACAGGTCTGATCAATGATGGAGGACCAGAGCAACAAGAAGCCTGATGAGGAGAAGAAGAAAAAGAAGAACGAGGCTAGTAATCCCAAGCCTCCTGACCAGTCCATCGCCTTCTTCAAGCTCTTTTCCTTCGCCGATCCCCTTGATGTCCTCCTTATGCTTGTTGGGAGCATCTCCAGCATCGCCCACGGTGTCAGCTCACCCTTCATGACCCTTGTCTTTGGCCAGCTCATCAACGCCTTTGGTGAGAATGCTTCCCAGAGTGTCCTGCATGAAGTCTCCCAGGTCAGCTCTTTGTTTTGTCTTGGATTTTTTTTGTTGGGCGGCTCAAAATTCATCAGGTCAACCCGGAATTTCAGAAACTCTATCAACAGAAGTTTTAGACAAGTTCCCACTATAATTCCCACATTGTGAATTACAGCAACATCATGAGATTTTGAAAGAGAGGCACTGCACACCTAGGGCCAGCAGCCCCATGGCTCCCAACTGCACCTTTCTTTCTTCCGATAAGTAAAACTGTGGCTTATTATATTGCACAGGAGAATTTCACAAAGAAGCACATTTCCTCAACACAGCTGGAGTTGACAAAACAATCGTATGTATAAGCTTCTCAAGGCAGTTTGGGGGGTATGGGGGAAAGAAGCCATGGAGGAGGAGTACACCACCACCTAGCACTGCCTGCTGCATCATGAAAAATAGGCCATGGCTGCCCTAGGTGAGTGAGAAATGCTGTCGGAGCTGCTGACATAGGCCCAGGATTTGCCCTGCAGTCTGTCCCAGCTGCAGCAGAGTGAGTGGATGATGGATGTCCCCAACCACATATAGCTAGAGATGTGGTGCCTCCCAAGCAGAAGTTCATGATGTTGAACACTGTAGGCAAAAACAAGGGGAAAAAGCCCCTTTGCGCATGTCATGGGGAAATGTCCGAAACTTCTTGTGGGCTTTCTTGACTTGTCGAAGAAGCCCCAATGCAATGCCTTGATCAAGGGGTATGAGAGGGATGATGCTATGTTGAAGGGATAGGGCATGGAAACATATGGAACAATCAATCCAACAAATCTGCTTTCAGATTCTTATGCTGGATAATACTGACAACTCACTTCTTCTATTTGAGTAGGTATCCCTGTGGCTCATTTACATCGGAGTCGCAACATTTGTAGCATCATTCTTGCGTACGCTCTTTCAATGCCTCCCTATTGACATCTAAGGATGCACACACATTGTAAACCAGTCCTCTGATGCCTGCCTTGAATGCATGTTTTGTTGTGCAGAGGTTAGTTGCTGGATAGTCACAGGTGAGCGACAAGCAGCAAGGATTCGGAGCCTTTATTTACGAGCAATCCTGAGACAGGATGTGGCCTTTTTTGACCTGGAGTCTTCTACTGGGAAGGTCATTGAAAGGATGTCAGGAGACACAGTTCTTATTCAAGATGCTATGGGGGAAAAGGTTAGCATGCCATTTCATTTATAATTCTTTCAGAAATGTATGCTCCTGTTTTCAAAGTTGGCTTTTTATGTGGTTTCCACTGATGATCAGAGCAGCATACTACACCACTTATCTTCACCTTTACCTTGTTACAGGTTGGGAAATTCATGCAGCTGTTTTCAACATTTGTGGGTGGGTTTGTGGTGGCTTTTGTGAAAGGTTGGAAACTTACCCTGTTGATGCTTGTGTGTATCCCATTCCTGGTCATTATTGGTGGAGCAATCGCAATATCGATAACAAAAGCAGCCAGCAGAGGACAAGCAGCGTATGCTGAAGCAGGCAACATAGTGGAACAAGCAATCGGCGCAATCAGAACTGTAATTGACATTGATTCCTTTTAACTGTATCTATATGGAAGGTTTCCATCCTAAAACCTGCACGAACTGATGTGCTTAACCATGCTTTTCTACTTTACTACCATGTCATGTGTAGGTGCAGCCACTTATGACTCTTTGTGCATTCAGGTTGCAGCATTTACAGCAGAGAAGAAATCCACAGAAGCATACAGGAAAGAACTTGATAATGCATATAAAGCATCCACTCTTCAGGGATTGGCATCAGGTCTTGGGTCTGCCACATTCATGTTGATTGTATTTTGCTCATATTCATTGGTCATCTGGTTTGGATCAAAGCTGATTGTGAATGAAGGATACACGGGAGGCACTGTCATCAACATTATATTTGCAGTCTTTATTGGAGGCATGTAAGTGCTTTTCTGACTTGAGTAGTTCAGAGCTTTTTGCAAGAGACAGGATTTTTTCTGACTTTTATCCTGGTTGTGTGACTTATGAGCTTTTGTCATACATGATCGAGTGCTTCTGATTTTGCAGCTCCCTTGGCCAAGCTTCACCATCTATAAATGCTATTGCCTCTGGAAAAGCTGCAGCCTACAAGATGTTTGAAGTCATTTACAGGGTGCCAGTTATAGATTCGTCCAACATGAATGGTGAAATGTTGAAGAATCTAAGAGGTGACATTGAGTTTAAAGATGTTAACTTCTCCTATCCAGCACGATGTGACGTCCAAATTTTCAACAAGTTTTCACTTTTCATCCCTCAAGGGACAACTGCTGCACTAGTGGGAGAGAGTGGAAGTGGCAAATCTACAGTGATCAGTTTGATTGAGAGGTTTTATGATCCCCAAGGTGGTGTTATTTTGTTGGATGGGGTTGACATCAGACTATTACAGCTGAAATGGCTAAGGCAACAGATAGGACTTGTAAGTCAAGAGCCTGTCCTTTTTGGTACATCCATAAAAAACAACATAAACTATGGAAAGGAAGATGCAACACTAGAAGAGATAGAGTCCGCAGCAACAATTGCTAATGCAACAACTTTCATTTCACGCCTGCCTCAGGTATGCATATGGTGTAGATGAGTCCTTAGGATCAAGTGGAGCAATTCTGTAGGGACATAACGATGTTTTTGTATCAGGGTTTTGACACTCTAGTGGGAGAGCATGGCACCCAGTTATCGGGAGGTCAAAAGCAAAGGGTTGCAATAGCAAGAGCAATATTGAAGAATCCTCCCATTTTACTCCTTGATGAGGCCACCAGTGCTTTGGATGCTGAGTCCGAGCGTTTGGTGCAAGAAGCAGTGGACAGGGTAATGATGGCTCGCACTACTGTTGTAGTAGCTCATCGCCTTACAACAATAAGAAATGCTGATCTAATTGCAGTGGTGCAGCATGGTTCAATTATAGAAATGGGTAAGTATTTCAATGAAAGTTTAAAGTCTTTTCAGATCATATTCATTCCAAGTCTCAATGGTGAATTACTATTTGTCTTATCTTTTGGGATTCAGGGAAGCATAATGAATTGCTAGAAAGTTCTGTTGGGGCTTATGCACAGCTCATACACATGCAAGAGATGCACCAACATGAGGGGGGTGATATGAATCCAGCTGCAGATGTTCAGAGGTCTGGAAGCAGAAGCAGAAGCCACAAGTCTTTTAGGAGGTCATTAAGTAGGACATCAGATTCATTTGGAAGCAACAGATCTTGCAGCGCAAGACATGCTGAAGTGGATTTTCATACACTGTCTTCTAAGCAAAGACACAGTGTATTTGATTGGTTTAGGCACAAGGTTACAGAGGATCCAGAAATTGGTGAAAAGGAGCCTGCTTCTGATGTTTCCATTCTGAGGATTGCATCAATGAATAAAGCTGAGGCTCCCATCCTCTTTCTAGGCTCTTGTGCTGCTGTTGTCAATGGGCTGATCTTCCCAGCTTATGGAATCCTGATATCAATGGCCATCAAAAGCTTTTTCCAGCCAACACCATCCAAGCTACGGCATGATGCCAATTTTTGGGCTGTCATGTTTGTAGTACTTGCAGGTGTTGCCTTTGCAGTTATCCCTATTAAAATATTCTGCTTTTCTATTGGAGGACGCAAGCTTGTTCAACGTGTGAGACAGCTCACTTTTGAAAAAGTGCTGCAGCAAGAAATTTCTTGGTTTGATGAAGTTGAGAATTCAAGGTGAGGGTCAATATTTCTTGTATCTTTCCTATTTTTGTTCTAGAATTTTTTGGCAAATATGAGTGGAATGTAAGTTTGTGTGCTAACCTTTTGCAATTCCAGTGTTGCGGTCAGTGCCAGATTATCAGCTGATGCAACACAGGTGAAGATTGTAGTGGGAGATTCTTTGTCTCTAGCTGTACAAAATGTTGCCACAATAATTGCTGCCCTTGCTATAGCATTCTCTGGAAGTTGGCAGCTGACCCTTGTCATTCTTGCTACTGTTCCTCTCCTAGGTCTCCAAGGCATAATGGAGATAAGATTTCTGAAGGGTTTTAGTGCAGATGCAAAGGTAAGAATTCAATGACTTTTTTCTTGTTTAAACAATTTTTTTGATGCTGCAGTGATCTTATAAGTGTGCGTATGATCTTCCCCATCGATTTCTTGTGTATGCACATGCAGTATCTTTGAGTTCTTGCATATGCTAAATAACTTGATTATCTATGTTTGTTATTATTGAAGACTGCCATTAGAAGCATCATGTTGTTGAACTGATCTGCACAGCTCGTCTTTATTTTGATGACATAAAGAGCATTGCATTACCTTTCATGAGATGTAACTACCATAAAGAGCATGAGTTCTAAATGGAGTTGCTTGCATTGCATGTATCCAACTTCCCTTACCCTAGTTGCAAAAATATGGATCTTTTGAAAGTGTTTCTTCTTATTGTTAATGTTCCAGATACTATATTCTATTCTTATGAAAATCTCTTGTTTCCCCTTTGTCTCGTTCAACCTCATGTGCATTGTTGTTCTATAGAAAATGTATGAGGAAGCCAGCCAGGTGGCTACTGATGCTGTTGGTAGCATCCGCACAGTCTCATCATTTTGTGCAGAAGATAAGGTTCTCCAACTCTATCATGAGAAATGCACATCCCCATTAAGAAAAGAGATCCGTCAAGGGATCTTCAGTGGATCTACATTTGGAGTCTCAAACTTTGTGGTATATGGAGCCTATGCTTTCTGTTTTTGGTTTGGGGGCGAGATTGGTCCAAAATGGCAAGACAAGCTTTGAGGAAGTCTTCAGAGTAAGTTGCAGTTGGTTTTTGAAATCTGCAATTCAACTTTTTGAAATCTGTGCAGTTCCCCTACTAATGTTTAGTGTCCTATGGTCTTCTCTTGTTAGGAGCTTTTTAATTCATACTTTTTAATCTGACAGGCATTTGGAGGTAATGCATGTGTCTGTGTCAAATCATCTAGGAATGAGCAGTTCTATACTAGCTGCTAGTCATAGTCATTTTGTGCATTGTAACTCACTCATCGACAAGCACATTGCTGTTACTTTCCTGCATACATGAATTTGCAGTCTTGTCACTGTAAATCTCGTGACTTCATTTTATGTATCAAGTTATGTTATGAGGCTAGGTAGTGCTAGGAAAGTTGCTTGTAGCTTATATACGTCTGCGTTTGTTTGCTGTTTATTCGAACTGCAGGTTTTCTTTGCAATTTCCATGGGTGCCCTTTCCGTCTCACAGTCAACAGGGCTTCTGTCTGATACAACAAATGCCAAAACTGCCATAAACTCAGTGTTCTCGTTGATTGACCGCAAGTCTAAAATTAATTCTGCAGATACATCTGGGCTGATTCCTGATGCCGTGGTTGGTAACATTGACTTCAAGAGTGTGAGCTTCCAGTATCCAAGTAGACCAAACATACAAATACTTAACAACTTGTGCCTCACTGTACAAGCAGGAAAGGTTTGTCTTGCCAGATTGGAGTCTTTCAATAAAAATCAAGAGAGAGTTGTTTTAAACATGGCTCAAACTTTGAGAGGACTTATATAAACAAGCATGGTTGTAATTAGAAGTTGCTTCCTCTTTGCTCTTTATGCAGACTGTAGCTCTTGTAGGAGAGAGTGGCTGTGGGAAATCTACAGTCATTTCCTTGTTGGAAAGATTTTATGATCCAGATACAGGACTCATATATTTGGATGAAGTTGATATCAAGACTCTACAGTTGAAATGGCTCAGACAGCAGATGGGGCTGGTCAGCCAAGAGCCAGTGCTATTCAATACTACCATACGTGATAACATCATTTATGGCATTGATGGTGTTATTTCTGATGATCAGATTATTGCTGCTGCAGAGGCTTCAAATGCCCACAAGTTTATTAGAGATCTGCCAGACAAATATGAGACGTGTGTTGGAGAACGAGGGATACAGCTTTCTGGAGGCCAGAAACAAAGGATTGCAATTGCAAGAGCAATCATAAAGAACCCGAAAATTTTACTCCTAGATGAAGCTACGAGTGCATTGGATTCTGAATCTGAACATATAGTGCAGGAAGCCTTGGAAAAGGTCATGGTGAACAGGACTGTGATCGTCATTGCGCACCGTCTTTCTACCATTAAAAATGCTGATCTTATAGCTGTCATGAAGAGTGGTGTGATTATAGAGCTAGGGAGGCATGATGAATTGATGCACATCAAGGAAGGAGCCTATGCCGCACTGGGAAAGCTTCATATGGCTTCTCCTTAATGATTTTGGTGGGAGTTAATGTTATTGTTAAAAGAGCATTGCAGTTAACAGGCCATAGTGTTGACAAAGGTGATGTGAAACTCTACAAGTTGGCCAAGTAATGATTGTTGGAGTGATGTGTTGGGGATTAAAGGCTATATGTACCTAGCCGTCTATATTTACCTTGTACTCGGTGCTTGCACACTTGTACACTACAGGTAACGACCACCCATTATTGTCATCTTTATTCCTTATTCTTTGCTATGATGGAATAACGGAAGATAGGTCACACACATTGTGACTATTGGAAGTTTCCACACACCGGTCTTGGTCTCTCTTATTTAAACCTCCATACTTCTTGCTCTTGTTTTCTCTTGTACTATTTTCCCACTCCTACTCTATAGATATGAGAGATTCTGTCATATTCCCAAAGACAAGCACAACAAGTTGAATCTAAAGCCTATCAAATGCATCTCTGGTGTTGTGTTCTATGAGGATAAGATACATAAGAAACCTAAGTAGGTGATTGAGGTGTACACAAGGGGATCTTTTAGGAGGAGGAATCTCATGTTATGATACATCCAATTCCCACCATTAGACAACTTGCGGTTATTATTGATACCCTATTGTGTCAGATCATACTGATATTGGATAGAGAGGATATGATATATAGGCTCCACAACCGATTTGGTGAAACTCTACTAGTCTCATATGCTTTTGATTGTTATGAGCCCTCTATGGGTTATGCTATAGTGACAAATTCTATTGAGCCCTTACTTTTGAGGAGATTATGTGGAGAGATGATAGTTCTTGGGAGAGAGCTAAGCAATTTGAGTTTAACTCCTTGCAAAGAAACCATATGTTGGATTTGGTTTTTATCCCTAGAGTTAAATATGCATTGCCAAGTTGAAGAGCATTGGTCACCCTAAGTTAGCATATAATGTCTGTTTGGTTGCAAAGCATTTTAAATAGGGAAAGGGAGTTGACTTTGATGGTCAAAATGACTACTCTTTGCTTGGTTTTGGCCTTGGCTACATAATTAGATTTAGACTTGCATCAGATGGATATTAAGATGACTTTTCAATATGGAGACTTGAATGAGGACATTTATATATAGTAGCCTAGGAAATGGTATTATAAGTTTGATACTCTATATATTTAGTCTTATTTTCGTAGTAGTATGGATGCGTGTCTCAAGATGAAGAAGGCTCGTGATGGTAGCCGCATTATTTTGGTACTCTATGTTGATGATATGCTAATTGTTAGAAGTGCTCATGATGAGCTATATGCTTTAAAGACTCACCTCAAGAGGAGCTTTGGTTGAGGTATTTTTTAAAAGATGTTTAGGTTGTAGGAATGCAGTGTCTTGTCTACTATCGAGAGGTTGAGTATATTATAGCTCTATTGAGGTAGTATTCCTTATACGACTCCTACCTTGCATTCGAATTCTATGAATGCTATTTAATTGGCATGCAACCTGATCATCCATGCAAAGACCAAGTACATTGAGATGTGTTTATCACTTCATTAGAGAGGTAATTAAGAGAAAGCACATAGAGCTTGTCAAGATCTCTACATACGTTAATCTTGTTGATCTGCTCACTAAAAGTCTCCCAATGGAATATTATGCTTTCCATAGGAAGTTGATGGGCATAGGATGAGATTATGTATTCTCTCATCTAGTTGTACTTATATGTACATATTGTTTTTTTCTTCTTACTCAAAGCACATTTGCCTTTAAGTGGAAGGTTGTTAGGGGTTAAAGGTTACATATGCCTAGCCACATGTATTTACCTTATACCGAGTGCCTACACATCTTTACACAAGTGGTAGTCACCTATCAGTATCATCTTTATTCATTATTTTTTACTATGATAGAATAAAAGGTGGAAGGTTATACATTATAACTATTGGAAATTCCCATATATCAATCTTGCTCTTTGGTGTTCAAAGCTCCATAGCTCTTGCTCTTTCTTTTGCTTGTGCTCCTCTCTTATTCTTGCTCACTCTTTCATGATGTAGGAATTGAAGTTTTTCATTGAGTACACAATGCTGATGGTGTTATTACTATTCAGATGCCTTTTTAAATTGTATGTGGCTCTCGAGCAATTGCATTGTCTAGATATATTTACATCCACATGAGTAATTTTGATACTATAGTACTGAACCATTGTTTGGAAAGAAAAGTTTTGAAGAAACAACGATAGGTTGAAATAACAAAGGTTTCTTTTAAGATTCAGCTACTATTGGAAGTGTTGCAAAACTTAAGAGCAATGGAGAATCTTAGTAATGGCAAAGTGTTTTTTGGGTCTAACGAATCGGTATCATATATGAGCATGTGTGTACACAAGAGGTCAATAAGTAGCAAGTAGGGGAGCCTAGGTGTTCCTTACAATGAGACCCTAGATTACAACGAGATTCTCTCATGTTTGACATATCTAATAAGGGTTGGGACATGTACAAGTCAATTGAATTGCACAAGTTGACATGATATGTGCCTAATTGTGCATGAATGGGCGTTAGTTTTAAGACCATAACTTGATAATGCATCTAATGGGAACTTGGACATTTTTTGTAGTACTCTAGAACACGAGGATACTATGTAAACTACAAGTCATTCCATGTGGTCGCTTCAAAAATCAATTAAAAACTATCCATGAATCGCTTAAAGCATGCACACACACAATCTCTCTCTCTCTCTCTCTCTCTCTCTCTTTCTTAGGATGTTCATTGGGATCCACCACATACTTCAACTTGCACATGTGTTTTGCATTTGGTTGAGCATATTGTTAATGAAGTGCTATAATATTCTAATGTAGTTCAAGCTTTTGCACAATTTTCAATCAATGTGCTAAAGTACAACTTTGTCAATGAAAAAATAGAACACATTTTAAAGAAAACATTGTCGATGATTCTTTTAAACATATTTTAAAATACATTGTAGATAAACCAAAGAATCATTTATTGGAAAATATAGATGGATTTGTAGTTATATAAAGTTGCATGTGTAATAAAATACTATAACATTAAGCATGTTCTTGTGCAGCATCAAGGCCCCATAATAAGTATATAAATCAATAAGAATCATTAAAAAAAAATATTTTTTGCAAATGGACATGGCGAGTACTTTTGACATTGTGCAATGGAAATGCCAACATGTCTTTTTCACAGAAATGATTTGTAGCATTGGTCTTCATAAACTTCCTTTCACTTGAAAAGAAGACATAAATCACTTATGAATGTGAGATTCGTACTCAAAGAGAAACAAAATTGAAGAGAAAATTTAATTGTAGCTACTTAAATTATTTTAGTAGGTGTGTGAATATCTATTCCATTGGCCATGATTATGTCAAGACGCAATTGATGCACACACCCTCACTAAGCATGTTAGATCCATGAACTCATGATGCTTGCAAAAGTGAGGGATGTACAAAGATTGGGTTTTTAAAATCACAAATGCATCTAAGGGGCCAAAACATGAAAGCATTGGACATAAGTCTCATAGTGCATCTCTACAAATGTAGGACTTTATAAATGTAACTACAAGAGTGCAGAAATGTGCTCTCATTAATGTGAGCATGGCTCTTTTGCATGATGGGATCTATCAACATAGAAGTGAATTAGTCTTGTAGGTGCAGCTGAGTTGTTGAAATGAGATAATATGTGTATGTGGGGGTAAGCATGCAAATAAGTAACTAGAAAATGAGAGATCTTGAATACATTAAGAAATGCAAATAGAAAGCATGTGAATAAGCAAATTGAAAAGGAGAAATCCTGAGTACATTAAGAAAGCAAGAAAGGTCAAATTAAGAAAGAAGAGTTTATTTATGTATACCCATCAAAGCATGATGTTTTCATAAGCTAATTTAGAAAAATGATCACTTTGCATAATGCACTATCCAAAATTATTAGTTTTCTAAAAAATATGTGAGTCGTCTTGATGTTTCATATCAAATACTATTTGAAGTCAATAACAATATAAAGACAATCTTAACCGTACAAAGTAAAATAAAATATTGAACAACAAATTTTTAGAATATTTAGGACATCAATATAGTTGCACAAAGTAGATGATACATTATTCAATTAGTAGAATATAAAAAACATTACAAAAACGTGTTCTATTAAGTTCTATATTATGGCTCAAGAGGAATGGAGATGCTAATTCATTTGTGTCAACAAACCATTGAACCTAGAATAAACATCATTAGAGATGATACATGACAATTGTTCTACAAATTAAGAAAATGACATCCTACAATTCTCCCTTGAGTTTAATTGTTGCTCCCATTCTCTATTTTCCTTTAAAAAAGAGCACATTTCCTTTTTTACATCATCTACTAGTTCCCTTGTTTTATTTATAGCCTTTGTTGCATCTTTTAGCTTGTAATTCAACTCATTGACAATATTGTGAAGGGCAAGATGAGCACTCTTTATTTCTCAAGCAACATCATGTAGACATGTAGCATATGTTCACATTTCCTTGGATAAACATTGAAGGATACTGCAAATATGATTAGCTAATCTATCTAGTTTCTCTTTAATTTTATGAAAACTCCAAGTAGTTAAAAAACTCATCATTACACAAAGTGCTCTTTAGCTTGCAAGAGGAAGCACAATATGCACATCATTTTAGCTTGCAAGGATGTGCATATTGCGCTTCCTCTTTGTTTTGATTTTAGGTACATGGCCCTTTTCTATTCTTGAAGGAAGTGAGGCCGGAGTGGAAGCACGTGAGCGAAAACAAGAGCTATGGTAGAGAGAGAGAGAGAGAGAGAGAGAGAGAGAGAGAGAGAGAGAGAGAGAGAGAGAGTATGTGGAAACTCCAATAGTCACAATGTGTGATTGGACTTTCCTTTATTCAAGCGTTATTGAAAGAAAAAAGAATGAATTGATAGTGATGGGTGCCACCACCTATAGTGTATAATTGTTAGTGTAGTAATACTTGGGCGGCTAGGCAGAGATGCCATTACCCTAACAACCTCACGCTTAAAGGTGAATGTGTCCCTAGTGAGGAGAGAATAAGAAAAAAAGTGACAAAGTACAAATGTACATAAGTACAACATGATGAGGAAAATCCAATACCCATCAACTTCTTAAGTAAGGCAAAATGCTCTGCTGAGAGACTTTTCGTGAGTAGATATGCAAGATTTTGGTCAGTTGCTTGATATCTTTACAAGGTCAACAGACCAATCCTCACAATGGCCTCTTTGATGAAGTAGTAATGCACCTCAATGTGTTTCATCTTTGCATGGAAGATCGGAATCTTGGCTAGTAGGATATTACCCATAGCGTCTGAATGCAGTGTAGGGACCACATATGTAATACTAATGTTTGTAACTAGATAGCCTAACTAGAGAGCCTCCTTGCAAGCCTCAGTGGTGGTTGCAACATACTCAACCTTGGTAGTAGAGAGAGCCGTGCATTTTTTCACCTTACACATCCAAGAAATAATACCTCTAGCAAAGATGAAGACACAGATAGATGTTGACTTCCTATTGTTTGCATATCCTACATAATGAGAGTTAGTGTATCCCACCACTCCTATATCATGGCCATCATAACAAATATACATAGTGTATCTCACCATTCCTATATCCTGGCCACCATAACCTTTAACAACATTCCCATGTCGTTTGCCAGGTGTAGGCATATAGTGTGCCACAACTCCCACTGCAAATGCTATGCTAGGATGAGTGGCTATCATGGCATACATCAAACTGCCCACGGCGAATGCATAAGGCATCTTGGCCATCTTGACCTTCTGCTCGTCAGACTATAGACAATTGGCTTGATTGACCTTCACATGAGAAGGTAGAGGACAACCAATAGACTTGCCATCTTGCATATGAAACCGCTCAAGGAATTTTTGGATATACTCGTTTTGTGAGATAGATAAAGAAGTCCTTAGAGCGATCGCACGTGATGCGCATCCCAAGAATATGTGAGGCCTATCCCATGTCCTTTATCTCAATGCTCTTCATAAGCCGAGTTTTCAAGGTATCTATCTCCTCATGAGCGGTCCCAACAATTAGCATGTCATCCACGTAGATTACCAAAATTATAAGGTTGTCACCATGAGCCTTCTTCATGCATAAACACAGATCCATAACACTATGGCTATATCCCTGTGAATGCATAAATGCATCAAAATTATGGTACCATTTTCTAGGTGCCTGCTAAAAGGCCGTAAAGGCTATTTCTCAACTTGCACACTAGGTGTTTTGTGCCTTTTTTTAAAAAGCCCTTAGGCTGATGCATATAAACCTCATCATGCAAGTTCCCATGTAGAAAATTTGTCTTTACATCCATCTGATAAAGGTCTAGATCTCATTGAGCAACCAATACTGGTACAAGCTTAGGATGACCACAAGAGAAAAGACTTCATCGAAGTCAATATCATGTTCTTTCTTGAAAAATTAGCTACCAATCTGGCCTTATAATAAGCAGGCTTGGGGCATCCAAGGATATTTTTCAACTTGTATATCTAATTGCATGGTAATGCCTTCATACCACAATGCAAAGGAGCCGAATCCCATGCACAGTTAGTCTGTAAGGTGTCAAAATTTGACTGTGTAGTCTTGTCCCATGAGTGATTGTCATCTCTATGCATGGCCTCATCATAAGAGAGAGGCTCACCTGCATCTATTACTATAACATAATCCATGGAGGGTGTAAAGCGCTAAGGTTGATGCCTAGCTCTACCAGAGCCTCTCAAAGTAGGCTAATCTTGCAAAATATGTAGAGCCTAGACCCCTGGAGCATCAACTGTTGTAGGCTATCTAGCTGATTGTATGGGAATAGGAGGTTCCTCCTAAAAAATCACCCTACGTACTTCAACTACCTGCTCATACTGCTTATGCATCTTTTTCTCATGGAAAACTATATCATGGCTGCGGATAATTGTGCGAGCCTGTGGATCCCATAGGTGATAGATAGCCCATCTCATTTGCATCCCCATAACCAAGAAAGATGCATTTTACGAACATAGGATCCAACTTATTGCGTTTATCCTTGGGAACATGGTAGAAGACCTCACAACCAAAGACACTCAAATGAGCATATGAAGAAGGTTTTCTAGTCCATACCTCCTTTGTAACTTGGCAATCAATAACAATGTAAGGAGATTTGTTAATCAAGTGTACGACAATAGTAATTACCTCAATCCAAAAGTGCTATGGTAAGCCTACTTGGCTAAGCATACTATGGACTCTCTTGAGCATTGTCTTGCTCATGCGTTTGGCAATACCATTTTGGGGAGGGGTGTAAAGGGCAATCAATTGATGATTTTTAATACCTTGCTCATTGTAAAACTTCTCATAATCTTTGGAGACATACTCACCCCCATTAACTAACCTTAGGCATTTCAACATATACCTAGACTAGTTCTCAATAATTGCAAGCCAACGTTGAAAGGTAAACAAGACATCCAATTTTTACTTAGTAGGGAAAGCCTAGACCTTATGTGAGTAATAATCAGTAATGAACATAACAAAGTACTTTGTACCACCTAGCAACTGACATGGCATGGGACCACATAAATCCAAATGAACAAGAGCCAAAGGCTCACCCATGTGCTTAATGCCAGACTTCTTATGTGTAGTACATGTTTATTTGCCATATAAACAATGATCACAAGACTCAAAACACTTATAGTCTAGGGATAGAAGATACTGCAAACTCGTAACCATTTTCATTCCATTCAACTTTATGTGTTTAAGGTAGAGAGATACATGTGGAACTATAGCCAGAGCCAAAACATGATCAAGTGACCCAGATTCAAGCAAAGAATAGAGGGTACTAGACTTAGCAACACCACGTGCAATAACAAGATTTCCACATGCAATATTTTATGATGAATCATTAAAAGAGACAACATAGCTTGCATCATCCAAGGTGCTAGTAGAGATAAGACTCTTCATGAGAGCCACTATATGACATACATCACGAAGAGTAAACATGCTGCCTGAGTCAAAATTGTAGGTGGAACATCACCAATACCAACTATCTCCAATGCTAGGTTATTACCCAAACAGATAGATTGAGTCATACTGCTATAGGAGTAAAATCATTCTCTATGAGGGATTAGATGAAAGGAAGCCCCTAAATCAATCAACCAACACTCAGTATATCCCAATAGAGTATCAACTAGCCCTGAAGTATCCAAAGAAGAGGTTGTCAATATAAGATCATTATATACATCATGCTACACCACATTAATATCCTCAATCTTGACACAAGACTTGCTAGGCACAATGCTACACTCATCATTTTTTTACTATACTTTACCATTTTCCTTGTGCTTGTGCTTGTGCTTGTCTTTGCACATTTTATGGCACTGTGGCCAAATATGACATGCTTTTCCATAATAATGATAAGTAAGACCGGATTTACAGCCATGGGACTTATTATGAGATTGTCTCTACCATGGCCATTTCCATTATGCCAGCCTCTCACGATCAATGCATGTGAAGTACGAGGAGCATCCATATTCTTTCTATTCGCCTATTCTATCAAGAGGGCACTCTTAACATATTGCAATTTCAGCCCATCCTTCTTAGCACATAGAGTTGTACGAAAAGTGTCCCATGACTCTCATAGAATACCAAGCTGAAATAAAAAGTATCCTTAAAATCAATCTTCTTAGAAGATAAATGGTTGATGATGGAGTGAATTTCATTCAAGTGTGCAGACATAGAAGTCCCTTTGACACATTTTGCTTAAGGAAAAATAACATGGAAAGGAAAGATATCACTTGGACTAATCGCAAAAAAACATCCATGCAGCAATTGGCTCTCTTTAGATGGTCCTCCAAACCTATCTAATGCAGCACTAAAACAAAGAACCATTAAATACATTCACACCAAACATACACATAGCCCTCTTGGCCTAACAAAATAGAGATTTCACTGCAAAAGAAGTGGCCCTCTTGGGCATACAAAATCAACCATAAAGCATGCCTTTCAGTAACCTACTACTAAAAGCAAACCCCTAGTCTCCACATAAACCCTACTAAAGCACAAAAATAGGCCAAAGGGGATGGGCTACTCGGCCCTACACTAAATGAATCCGATTATTAGGGAGTCTGATGAATATGCCGTTGAACAATCTGATGCATCCATGAAAGAATAGAAAGATGGTCAATCACTAGTTGGCTTATAACAATCCATACTAACCATCGACAGTCGAAATAGGACATATCAGCCAAGCAATCCCCATAGTAGCTGTAGGATGATATCAAGGTAATTGTAAAAGCTTCTCAAGACCACATTTGAGAAAGACATCTTCAACAAAGGAATAATTAGCTAGGAAGTCTAAAAGTGATTCCACTAACGGGGAATCAATTAGCAAGTCACTACCTCAAAGATCTCAAGGATGTCTAAGGCTCCACGATGATACATTCTTAGAATGGGATCTCTCACACTATAGTGCCCATTCAATTGGTTGATCAATAACTATGAGTCACCTTTCACCAATAACCAGTGAGTACCATCACGTCTAGCTAAATTTAGTTCCATAAGAAAAGCCTTATATTCTGCCATATTATCAGTAAAAGAAGTGCCTAAATACACTTTCAATTTTAAAACTACTCTCGATAGGGGTCTTTTATGACAACCCTAACACTCACATGCTTAGCAGATCCTTGAGAAGCTGCATCAAAATATAATGTGTAAACCAAGGCTTTTATTGATGTAACTTGCTATGAAAATCAACCTATTTGTACTTATGATAATCAAAGTATAACAGAGAGAGAGAGTGTAAGATAGGTACAATCCCTTCTTCCTCACTAAACTCAATGGGGACGCAAGTTAGAACTCAGTGAGTGACAATGACGGTAATACACTCGAGTGTCCCATGTAAAAGATCCGCCTTGCCACTCAATAATGTGATAACCCTTGCTCCACCAGATCACTTTGCCTTTGGCGATAACACTGTTCTAAATATGGATGCTCATCAAGATAACAAATAACTTTTCCCATCCAATGGTCTTAGTACTCTTTGCAACTTTAAGCTGAATTGTGAAGGACCTGCAAAGGCACCAAGTCCGATGTCAACCCCTATACATAATAGAGCTTCAATTTATTGAATTTTACCTTAGTTTGGAGCTCTACCCCTTGCAAATCCGTTAAAAGAGCTATAGAGCCAATCTTTCCTATATGAACAATCATATAAGGCCCATTCCACTTGCATTCTAACTTGCGCGGAATAGCTTACGATGGGCATCATAATATAGGACAAATTAACCCTTGGCAAATTTGTATTTCCTAGCACAAATATCATGAAGCATTTTTATCTGCTTCTTCCCCACTTCGTGATGTAATAAGGCTTGTAATCTAATCTTGTCAAGATGTACAAGGGAAGTGAACCTTTCTTGTAACACTTCCTCTTCACCCAAATAATGGTTTAGAGCGAACCTTATTGTAGGCAGCTCAATCTCCAAAGGTAAAACACACTCCTTCCCATTTACTAATTTGAAAAGGATGTAGTCTGTAGCTCTTTTTAATGTTGTATTATAAGGCCAAATAGCTACATTCAACTTTTTATCCCAATTAGGCTTACCTCCAAATATCATCTTAGATAAAATCCCCATAAGTTTTTTATTGGTACTCTCTACTTGCCTATTTGCTTGGGGGTTGTAAGGCGTGGTCTTATTATGTTTAATCTTTAGAGCTTTTGCCAAAACCTTGTTTATTCAAAAAATATGTCCCATGGTCAGACACATGCTCTTTAGTGTGAGAAGCTTGGATCTAGGGCATGACAGGAGCTATGGAGGATGGAAGATGAACACACAATTCATGATGACATAGACAAGTTAGACATACTAACTATTACACAAGTGAATTATGTTCCAAGATGGAAGCTTGGACTCATAAACACATTCTTGTGTAAGATGGACAATGACAATTACAATGACTCAAACTGATAGTTCCATTACTTCAAAATGAGTGTAAGTACATGCATTTATAGCTTTTTGGATAGTACCATAGTATCTCCCTGGGCTTATGGGATTTTGCCATCTATTCCTAGAGCATACATCATATGTCTATCTTCTAGCCTCTTTTGGGCACATGTCCAGCTTCTATGGGCATACATATCAAACATCATTTTCTATTCTCAACACCCCCCTCAAATGACGAGTTCCTACACTTGTTGGCTTTTGGCCCCCCACATGATGACATGGCCCAGTAGACTAGCTTTTTAGTAGCTTGGTCAAGTTAAAGCTTGAAACTTTATATCTTTGGTAAGGTTTTTGTTTTACATAGAAAATAAACTAAGGGAAAAAAAATCCACTATGGGAAAACATAAGATCCACCATGGGAAAGGTAATTTATTCAAAAAAATTTGTCAGAGTTGTTATTGATGGCGGAAGCATCTTTTTCTTCTACTCTTTCATTCATGAACTAATTCTGATGGTTACCATTCTGCACCTATTGTGCCATTTTATAGTGGAAACATTCACTAGCTATATGGCTAGTCTTACCACAATAATGACATGTCATCCGATCTTTGTTGTTGGAGTAGAATCCTTGGTCTCGGCCTTTAGGTCTAGTAGCTCCTTTGGTATACACGAGGTTTTCCCTAGATGATGGGACACCATCTTTTGCATTCTTGTTCTTCTGCTTATTCTCTTCATGAAGAAGAGAGTGCTTAATATTTTCTATGACAAATTAGGTACATTGGCTAAGAGTAGAGACAAGATTTTCATACGGATCTTGGTTTACACTAGCAAAGGAGTATAGCAATGGCTTCATCTTCATCTACTGTTTTCTTTAGAGTGGAAAGTTGAGTTTTTAGAATTTAGAAATTTTTAATATGCGTACTCATTGAAGTCTTATTTTTTATATCAAGCTTAAAGAATTGCATTAACAACTTGACCTTAGAGTTTTTGGCTTGACTTCCAAAGATCTTGTGAAGCTCATCCCAAGCCTTTTTAGTATCTTTGATGCCAAAGATATGGTGCAGTACATCCTCAGATAGTCCCCATGCAATGATACCTACTAGAGCCTTATTGTTCATATTTTTCCACTCCATTGTCTTGAGCTAGTCTTCTTCAACGAACCCATCTTCACCATCTTCCTTCTTGCTATCTGCATCTCTTGCATCATCCTCAAATAGGTCCCACAAGTCCTTTTGCATAAGGTGATACATGGTCTTCTCCTTCTAGGCATGAAATAATTCTCCATTAAACTTGGCTATTTACTAAAGTTATGCCATGTTGATCAGATTCAAATAGCTTAGATAATACTAGAAAGTGACTTGCCGAAGAATACAAGTAGATTAGTGCCAAATAACACTAGTTGAGTACCAATAGATACTATGCTTGAAAATTTGAAGATCTTTATATTGAGCTTGATGTTGTTGGTGATTTCTCCCCTTCTTTTTTATTTGATGGGAAAGAACTTGTTGGAAACTAAGTGAATCACCAAATCAGATTTACAACTTCCTTGAGCTAAGAGAGGTGTGAAAATGAAGTGAAAAGAAAGATTGAGGTGAAATGGGTATGGAGTCTTGGTCTTCTCTTGAATCTTTGTGGATGACTTCTAAGCTTATTCGGGAACTTCTAGATCTATAGTGAGCTCCAGAGAGTGTAGCTCACTGATTAAAATCATTGTTGATGATAATAGTAAGAGAAAGTCAGCTTTCAAGTTTCTGGCTATGGCTACCAATAGATAGACAACTAGGGTTTTGCTCTATGTGAGCAGCAAAGGAAGAGTTTTAGGGAACCTTCTTAGGTGTGGTTAGCCCACTTTGGGGGCTACGAAAGCCCTATGGTGGCAGTAAGGATTGTGGCATGTACTGGTTGGGATGATGTAAGAACTACTGCACAATGAAAACTGCGCCATATCCATGAAGAATGACAATGTTGGCCGCTGTCGTTGTCAACTATGTTAGGCTTTGAGGTGCTCATAGGGTGGACCTTAACATGTAGACGAAGTATCTAGAAGGATGCAAAAACCTGGAATGACTTGGTTTGCTCACACTATCTCCTCTAAGGTTAGTAGGTATGATAGTCTACAGGCACACACAGGGACAATGATCAATAATTTGTGCAATGCTAGGTAGCAGAGACTCCAATGTTCTACTATAAAGTGGCATAAATATCCTTATTGAGTCAGGGAACACTTCTTCAGAAGGATGCTTGAAGAGATTTGGCTTGTGGAGGAAGATCCAGGAGCTTAAAGCAGGGTAGGTGTAGTCTAGCTATGGCAGACATGAAGGTCAAGATGAAGTTGAAGTTGAAAATGGAGTCATGAGCTAGGAACAGAGATAATTAGAGGTGAAGAGAGACTAGGAAACCGGTGTATGGAGCTATGCCATGCTTAGCTGAGCTATGATACCATGTGAAAAACATGAATCTAGAGCATGGAAAGAGGTATGGAGGAAGGAAGATGAATACACAACTCATGTTGACATAGACATAGACAGACTAATTGTTACACAAGTGAATTAGGTTCCAAGATGGAAGCTTGTACTCATAAACACATTCATGTGTAAGATGGACAATGACATTGATATTGAATCAAACTGATAGTTCCATTACTTCGAAATGAGTGTCAAGTACATGCCTTTATAGCTTTTTGGATAGTACCACTATACCTCAGTGCACTTATGGGATTCTATCATCTCTTCCTAGAGCATATATCATATGTCTATCTTCCAGCTTCTTTTGGGCACACATCCAGCCTCTATGGGCATACATACCAAGCATCATTTGCTATTCTCAACATTTAGGTGGACCAAAATAGTAAAAAAAATTATTCAACAAAATGAAACTAGATATCTCCTTGGTGTTATCCTTCATCGTAGCACGGGCTTCAGACTCTAGTTTATAAAATAGTCTATTGCCACAATGATATAACGCTTTTGTGTAGTAGACAAAGGATACACATATCCAATGAAATCAATGACCCAGTTCTCAAAGGGAAAGGTAACTAGAATGGGATTTAGTGCCTCTTACAATTTTCCCTAGCACTGTGTCTCTGACAAATATCACAATGCTTCATATATGCAAAAGCATCCTTGAAAACCATCGGCCATCAATAACTAGCATGTAAAGCTTTTTGATCTGTAAGCCATCTAGCAAAATGACCCCCACATGCTAAATCATGACATTCCTCTAAAATGAATGGTGCGTCATTAGGCACCACACAACAATGATATACCTCATCCACTCTCCTTCTATACAAGACACTAGTGATAAGGGAAATTGAAGTGCTTTTTGCATAATCTTCCTTTTCTCAGATTTAGAAAGAGTTTTTGTTGGGTTGCTTGTGGATAGATAATGCCTAATCAACACATGCCACGGCGGGATTGAGGCTGCATCAATCTTGCATAGATTCTCATAGTCACTAATATTAGCTTGCTCTTACTTAGGCTCACCAAAATCTACTAAACATTCAACAATACTCTACAATTTTGGCAGCTTCCTCCAAATCTCATAGTCAAACTTTTGAAAAGAGATTAACTATTTGGCTAGGCGATCAGGGGGTTGAAACTTGTTCAAAAATAATCATAGACCCTCATCCTTGGTGAAAAACACCACCTTCTCATAAAGAATGTAATGTATAAACTTCTTGGTGGAAAACACCATCACCAAATACACTTTTTCTAAATAACTATAATGGAGCTTCGAAACACCTAATTTTCAGCTTACAAAAGCAATTAGATGATAAAGATATGCCTCCTAAGTCTGGCACAGGCAACAACTAATACTACACCTTGTTGCAATCGTAAAGATATGGAAAATCTCACCCCTCTTTAGAGTTTTTAACACTCGCATTTTAGATAATTCTATCTTAGAATACACCACTGCACATGGTTCAATCCATTTGAAAATATGGCTGTGCGCCAAGAGATTCATCAAAGTTAATGAACTCTTGGCCAATGCATTAATGAACTGATGATAATAGCCCACCAATGAAAGAAAGCTGTGAACTTCCCTAGGGCTAGTGGGTAGGATCATGGCCACAATTACTACTACTTCTTAGGATCAGGGTCAATGCCAACCGCACACAACATGGCCAATAAATAAACCATAAGGGACCATGAATACACAATTTTAAGGATTTAACACTAAGCAATACTCATAACAATGCTCAAAGCACTTATGTAGGACAATGAGTTGTCAATCTCATGGGTTGTAGTAGCTGCCCCCAAATCATCTACTATAAGAACCTTAAGTTCTTCAAGGGAGACATTGGCAAACATCTTATTAGCCATTCTTTGCGAAGACCCATGACCATTGGATAGACCAAAAGCCATGACATGGTATGTAAAGGTACCAAAGACTGTAATAAATGTCATTTTCAACTTATCCTCCTTATTCATGGCCATTTGATTATAGCTTGCAAAGGCAATCGATAATGGAGTATATTTTTCACCTTGCAAACTGATCTAAATTTTGGTCAATAAAGGGCAAAGGATAGTAGTCCTTTACTATCTGCTTATTCAACTCCTTAAAACCTACGCATAGGCATATTTGATTGTTTTTCTTCTTCGTTATCACAACATGCAAACACCATTCAGTGTGTTCAATAGGAAATATATGACCTAGCTTCCTTAGATGCATCCATTCCTCAAAAAGAGGCTCTATTAGCTCAAAAATCATTCATCTAACCTTCTGCCTCACTGGCTTACTACCTTCTTTCAATGGGATTGTATGCATGACAATAGTAGGGGGAATCCGATTCATCATAGCTCCATGCAAATATATCCCTAAACTCTTGTATGAGCAATAGATAGTTTGCACATTGTCCATTAGATAATATAGTACTAAGTTTGATTCGACACATGTATATTTTGCATAATGTCTCGTCTTGCATTAGGATTTGTTATAGGTAGACCTATCCCATCTTGACCTCCAATAGTTGTAGGTAATGACAAATTATTGTTAGGACCTAGACTTGAATAGAGATTTTCCCTAGATGCATAGAATGCTTGTAATCGTGACTCTATCTCCTCCACTCGTGTAATAGTAGTATCTATCTATATAAGTGAGAGGAACACTATTCAACTACACTTGGATGTTGAAATCCAATCCATGTAGGAAATACTATAGTTGGGCAGTAGGTGGAATGGGAATAGAGGCTTGTAATTTGCAAAACACCTCCTTCAATTTCTTGGCATAAGCTCGAGTATTCTCATGATGCTCTTAACGTATTACATTCAAAACACGCAGCCAATATTGACCACCTCTCTTAGGGGCAAACTCTCTTTGGAAGGCCACATAAAATAGATCTATTGTAGTTATGGTTTCAACTTCCAAGCCATGATACCACACAACAACTCTTCCTTTCAAAGTCATATTAAAGATCATAAGATGTTCTTCATCTTGAATTTGATACTTAAATAAACATTAACTTTTGAAACTCACTAATATGGAGTTTCACATCCTCCTCTAATAAACCATAAAAATAGGTAGGAAAAAACTAAGTGCTAGCAAATATTTTATTCTTGCACGTATTGCAATCAGTTGCATCATCATGATGATCGAGTTTTCTTTGGGGATTTCTACTAGAGGGTTTCCATTCCCACTTGAACTAGATTGACTTTTCAAGGAAAGGGAAACACTAAAGATTCATTCTTCCCCTGATGGACTAGCTAAGATATTAATTGGGTCAATAAGGCCTCTCACGCCTAGGGATATTGGAATATTGCACTTAGAAGAATACCTCTTAATGATCTTTGCTCTTCGGCTAGCTCTTTCACCTCTTTCTTATCATTGAATCTTGGCTCGACGGTTTCATATCCGGATATATTGAATCTATCTCTACCCTTTTTGGCATACACTAACTAACTAGGTTCCTATTAGCTAAGGTTCGAAAACGGCCACTTATTAGCAGCTCCTAGAAAATGTACCACATATCAAGACCTAAATTGGGCCTAACATTGACTCTAAGGCTCTAGCATATTCTTTAACAGAGATATATAACTCTTTTCAAATTTGTGCAAGCTGTCCCAAGACCAAAGTCATGGGAACCTTCTTCTCATACTCATCTAAGAATTTGTCATATAGTTCCTCAAAGGTTCTAATTGACCCTCTTGGAAGGTTCCAATATCATTTCTTGGCCTCTCCCTTTAAGGCACTTGAAAACATAGGCATTTGGTGTATATCATCAAACCCAATCACAAGGCAAGGTAGACCGTATTCTTTCAAATGCAACATCGGATCCTCATCTAGCAGCCCATAAAACACTCGGAGATCCCTATAAGGAGATGAGCATTTATTCCTCTTCTTTGGGATTGATACTAGATCATCTACATCTTCATATTCATCTTGACCTAATTCCATCATCTTAGGGTCTCTAGTGTCTTCTATTTCCACCTTTATTGGTGTAGGAAGGTTAATATTTCCATAATTGATGTCCCTTTTTTGCCAACTCACAAAGTGGTTTAAGGAGTCATATAGCTTTCAGTATATCATTCTAATCCTTTATCAGAGGATCTTCCATCCCTTAGCCATCCATAGGCAATTCCATAATAGATTTATGCAGGAGCTTTTGCCCCTTACCTAAAGCAAATATATCAATATCACTTAGTGCTTGGGGGTTGTGCCTTTTGAGCAATGGCTTTTCCTTGACAAATAAGGCTTGTAATGTCCTTGTGAGGCCTAATATTTCAGTATGGTGACCCACCACATGGAACATTTTAGCCACAACTAAATTCCATTGTGTCTCAATACTTTTTCATGGTACTATGGCTTAGCCTGATTGTTGGTTGATGTCATGGTTGTCCCGGGTTTCAACATACTTGTTGCATATCCTCTAGGTTGATGGATGGTTGTGCACAATGTTTCTTGGATAGAGACCATCAAACCTTGGACCATGCCATCATATTAGAGGATGGAATAAATGGTTACTTTTCACATCACATGAAATATCCCTTGTAGTTGATTCATACTCTACATAATTAAATAGGTCCATCAATAGGTTCTGTATAGGGCAAGCCAAGTGTTTTAATCCATGGACAAACCCCATTTTGCAAATATTTTAACACACCCCTAATGGTCAATGTTATAAAAAATTTATTTCTTTTCAGCCAAGGTTCAGTAATTTCAACTTATAAGTTGCTCCCAACAAACACATCACGTATTTGGACCTAAAATGGGTCTGATGTCACAGTGTGTAGGGTTGAAGGTCACCACAGGGGTTTGGCAAGAGAAGAATGTATGGGAGTTCAAGAGCTGAGACTTCGGAGATGGTAGAGATAAGAGAAGGGCTAAAGGTTTCAAGCCAAGTTCTTGAAGATAAGAGACAACAGGGTGAAGGTAGATTCAAGGAGAGGAGTAGAAAGAAGAGAAGGGGTTTGAAGAAATTGAAGACGTAGAAGAATACTCCCAAAAAAGAAATAGAAAATGAAGAAGAATACTAACAAAGTTGAAGCTAGTCAATTTCTTTCAGCATTATGAGAAGTTATAACTCTAATAGACAAAAACGTGTATAAAATAATACCTTCCTCTATGTTGCTTAGATCACCAATTTGATGCTTCCATTGGCTCTGAAAGGGGGGTAAAATACTAGCATGCATGGCCAGAATTCTGCGAGATCACTCCTTCATCTCCCCCTTCGGAGTGTTGTTCATTGCCTGAAAACAGCGATCACACATGGCACGATTTCGTCAATCTCTTTTTACATAAAATCCTCTCAATTTGGCTAAAAGCTACATGTTTTCTTTTAGATGGCATCGTAATCTAGAAGTTGTCTATAGTTTTATGGATTTTCACAAGAGATAATATCTAGAATATAAAAAATTGGCTAAAAACTTGTCAAAAAAATCTAATATTTTGAACCATGGACACTAACACTAATGCCTAAAGTGGCATTGGCCCTCTAAATCTAAAAGGAAGCCACACTCTAGATTTTTTTACACGGTGTGGGCATAGCAGCATGACATCCACACCCTCCTAACCTGCACATCCTCTAGCATGTACCAAAGTCTTACAGATTTGCAGTGCTAGAAGAAGTATCTTTTGCCATGTCAATGTCTTCATCTTCTGCCTCTCCTTCTTCCTCTATGTCTTCATACTCTTGAATATCCAAGTCTTCTAACTCATATGTTAAAATTTCTCTTTGTTTGAAGAGCTTAATTCTTTTTCCAGCTACGGGTATTTTTTTGCTGGTCCCATCCAATTCAGCCAATGAATATGTGGCATTGTCATGAATGACCTTTACCACATACGGGCCAAACCAATGCTTTACAATCTTCCTAGAAGCACTGTATTGATTGTTTAGGCTACTATCATAGACAAGCACCCAATAATTTTCTTGAATTTCTCTTGGCCGAAGTCGATGTCACTTATCAAATCTTCTTTTGTTCTTTAGTCTTGCTGTCTTTAGCTTCCCAATAGCTGCTTGAACATCTTCAAGCCTTCTTTCTAGCTGCCATATGTGCAAAGTCAACAACTCTTCTCTACTAATGCCTTCCTCCCAAGGTAGAAGACTCCATGTGAGAATAGATTCTTCAATTGGCATAATTGGTTGTTATCCATGCATAAGTTCAGCTGGCATATAGCGAGTCACTGAACTGTGAGTAGTCCGGTCAGCCCATAATGCAAAAGGTAGCATTTTAGGCCATTCTTTGATCTTTCCTCCATAAGACTTTGCGAGAGCTTTGAGAATAGGTTGATGACCTCTCTCACTCTTTCCATTACCTTTAGGATTGTAGGTTGATGTCAAAGTGCATGCTGTAGGAAATACTTCGTCTGCAGGCTTTTAACGCATGCTTGAAATATTAGTGTTAATGGTAGGAATTACGTGACTGACCATTACCTCTTTCGATTGAGTAATGAACATTGCTCTCCTCTTAGCATCATGGTAAACAACAATAGCTGTAGCAGGTGGGAAATTGGCATGGACGCTGCATGGAGAATCTCGATCAGAGGCACGCATGGCCACAAAAATATATTGTCCTTCTACACAATGACCCATTTTTAGTATAATGAGGTGGATTATCTACTTCCTTCATGCAATTGGCTGTTCGAATTGCATCATAGGCAGAACCACAATCATGCATATTTTCATCAAGAACAACATCAATAGCAGCATCATGGTCATTGTCATAGCGTTTGGATGCACGAACACTAGCACCAACCACAATAGCTGGGATCTTCAACATGAATAATTTCTGACGAGCATCATTAGCAAGGTCAAGATTGGGCGCTCCCCCATCAAAAGTGGTAGGAATAGTATGAGATTTGAAAGCACAAGCAGTAACAGTGAATGCATTAGCAACCGCAACACCACAAACACCATGATCAGGGACATCATCATCATCATGATTAAGGGCAACAAGGAAAGCGGGGATGACGTCTTCATCCTCAAGGTGTGCCATAGGGTCGCCCTACTCTAATAGCATGTGGGAATCAGAGGGCCTTAGAGGAGGCCGGAGAGAATGTAACATAGCCATGAATAAAAGAGAGAAGATAGAGATAGATGGTGAAAGAGAGATATGATATTTTTATTGCATTAGTTACATCTTTATACAACTTCTAGTGTGCATGATATGAGAGGTTGCATGTGTCCATATGATTCTCGAGGCATTAATATGCATTCACACCAACAGAGGAGTACCGTTGTGTTTTGGGAACTTGCTTTGTGAAGCTGGCTGATCCATGATTGCATGTAAACTATCTCATTTTCAACATTTGGAGCAATACTTGATGAAATATATCAATGGGATTTGTGGTTGCATTATGATGAAATATATCACATGCAAACTAAAGAGGGGAGAGGCATTAGTCGAGCAAAAGGGGCAATTATTGTCAAGATCTTGCTATGATTCATAAACAAAGATGGTGTAATGACTTGGCTAATCACATCGGATTTCTCCTACGAGCCTCTCAATGTATACTACAACTAAATGTTCCTTTCATGTGTCCTTTGTTGATGCCGTGTACATGAACAATGAACTCTACTTTTTGCACAAGTTACAAGGTAAAAAGCATGAACGACAAGAACAAGAGACCAATTGGGTTCAATCTCCCCCCATGCCTTGTGTGAGCGCTTCACAAAGCATGTATTTTATGTATATTTCTTCTTCATGCTCAATAATAGCACAATTTACAAAAATATATTAAGCTTTTAGCTTTTGAGTTTGCTTTAAAAAAAATAGGAATAAAGCTAATGGATGGTGCCCAAAGAGTCTAGCACGCCCATTACAATGTCCAAATAGAAATAACATATCTGTGCGCATAGGCGCATACAAAATAATGATAAATAATCGATGCCTCAATAGACATAATAAAATATAGGCGTGGCGCCTATCAAAATATAATCCATAGGTCGAATACTCGCTAGACTCCAATGCTTTCCTCCGCCACTGTTGCTATCTCTACACATCAAAACTGAAACATTCACAATCGTTAGTAAAATAATACAATTAAACCGACAAAAGTGAATACCTAGCAGTCTTCAGCTACATAAATAAATCAACTGGTTAGAAATAAATCCTAACCTTAATTTATTACGAGTGCGCACTCTAAACTCATAAACGTTTATTAATTTAATATGCATTTTGCGGAATCACCCGCTATGGAATCACCCATGTTCACACTAAATTAATGAAACGCCCGAAAAGGATAGGCGTCCCTATCAACTTCTCGCACAAAGAATCACTTTGTGTATGAGCCCCGGTCATCAAAGTTTACGGAATCTACTGTAAAACCTCACGGAATCCACCGTGGCACGGAATCCACCGTGAAATATGCCTCCTGGCATCAAGATGTCCTGATTTTGAGGAGTTGATTGCTCTTCTAATTTCTGAGGAGCAGAGAAATGGTGGTGCATCTTCTTCAGGAGGAACTTCAAAAGAAACTGTCTTCTACTCAAATGCTGGAAGAGGTAGAGGCAGAGGTAGAGGAGGCCGATCTGGAGGCCATGGTAGAAATTAATCAAAGATTCATCGATGCTCAATACTTTAGTGTCCCATATGTTGCTTATGCTATGCATGGATTCATCACATAGCAACTAGGTGCAATTTAACTCCCTTTGATAAAAGCACTTCACAAACTTCATCTTTGAATATTTGAGATGTGATTTATCCTTTTCAATAACCTATTCTAGCACCACAAGGTACAGAGCCTAATGTATCTCTTGTGAGCATTAAAACAAGCATCTATCAATTTGAAAATACATTACTTATGACCGGTACCGCAATTAGATTGACAGTGATGCCTTCCCCCGAAGCTCTTTTGCTGGTTGTAGGATTTTCATCTACACGTGATATTCTTTGCTTGGAGGCCATCATCCGCAAGTAGACTCAAGAGATTAAGAAGGTGGAATAGATTCGAGATGGGGGAGAGTAAGAGAAGATGGTTAAATCGAGGATCGAGATAGAGGGAAATTGTGCAGCCTCTCGGGGTAACTCTTCTCTCTCTCTTTCTCTCTCTCTCTCCCTCTCTCAAGCTCTCTCTCACAATCTCTTGGAGGGGTATACTCTCTCTCTCCCTCTCTCTTGTTGCAGCCTTTCAGGGTCTCCTTATGCTCCCTTGTGCCTCTCCATGCCTCATATTTATAATGAATTAGAGAGGAGGGGATAAGTCTGAGAACAAGAGTGGAGGGGCTCTTAGAAGACTTAGTGATCTGATGCTCAAATCATAAATCTGATGTTTGCATTGGCTCCAAAAGGGGGATAAAACTCCAAGACACTTGATTAGAAAGCTCTTAGTTCACTCCTTCTTCTTTTCTCAGTTTGAAGTGTTGTCTGCTTCCTGTAGACTGCGATCGCGGGGCACGTGATTTTGCAAATAATTTTTCTTTATTTTTATTTTTATAAATTTCCAAAACTAACTAAAACATCACTTGTCTTTTCTTTTAATTTACTTTTAGTTCTATATTTTTAGGATAATATCTAAAATATAATATTTTTTTCCCTAAGAATCTAATATTTTTGGACCATTCAAACTATACACATTAATACAAGTGATTAAAATGGCTCATAAGTCTCATTCACATTGTACTTTTTGTGAAGGGTGGCTACGGTCCTTATCAATTCGAGAAAAATGACAGATTTATGACTTTGGATTTTTTTTAAATGTATTTTTAATTGAATGAAATTTATTAGCTAATCTCATTGATTTGCACATCATAATTTCTCCAAATACATTTTTTCAACAAGTAAGAGTGACTAAGATGGAGCACATGATTTCAAGTGTCACTTTCTTGAACGGGGTTTTCTTTGTTTGACATTTTTTGGCCTTGGTCATCATCAACTTCCTTCTCTAACCCCTTGTGGAGGCAATGAAGTCAATATTCAAGAGAGACAAGCCCTGATAATAGAATTCAATGTACCATTATGTTTAAATCTTGTATAAAGAGCAATGTCATCAAAGAGGCAACTACAAAGATTTGGAAGATCATTTCGTCATAATGGTCAATTGGAATGATAATGACATTATGTATTATGTGGTGGCCATCATGATTGATAAGATTACTCAGATTGCAAACTTTAACTTATAAAGGTCTCATTAAACCTTCAAAAATTTTTAAAAAAAGTTTCACTTTGAGAGAAACTATGATATTTGAGTAAATTACTTAAAATAATATTGTAAATGTTTGGTTGTTGGTTATCCTTTTGAAGGATTGACATTTCTTCTCTCTCATGTGTGGTTGGTGATGTATGCGATATTATCTTGTTTAGGAGTGGGACTATGTTCTCTTGTATGAGAGCATACCTTTCCACATTTCCTTTAAGTGGGAGAGATTATGTAAACTTTACATCGATGACATGCGACTCCTTGCCTTAGGAGAAAGGAAGATAAAGCCAAGAAAAAAATGTTGCATAGTAGGAAAATGCTAAATGATAATTGTCACTTAGAGAAGAGGCATTAATGCTCTTGCTAGATTGATTAATTTGCATTGGAATGATAGGACTTACGTCATGTATAGTATTGGAACCTTTAGCATATGCCTTAGGCTAAAGGAGTGAATATTAAGTAAATTCTACTCTTTGGCCCCAAGGGGGAGAGTGAATAGGCGATGGAATTATTGTCGTGTCTATTATTGTATTGTTTGGAAAAAATACAATTAGTTTTGTTGGTTGATTAAACAACACCCTAATTGTTTTTCTTTCAATCAAGGGATTGTTGCATTGTGATTTGGATAAATATTCCAAGGCTTGTGTTGATGGAAAATGCATGGCAAGGGTGTGTAATGACAAGTTGCCATGGGAATAAAGGAATGTTTTTCTAGAATATGATATTAGGGCTGATTGCTTTGATTGTGCTTGAATTTTAATTGGATTAATTAAGGAAGGATATTTTGTACGTGTGGATCATCTCCAAGATCACATTGCGGATTATCCCGAGAGGGCACTGCCCAATTCACAGGCTGATGGTCGACTGGTGAAAAGGCCAACCACGGAAATGGCATCTCACTCCTAGACCGCTTGTAGGTCAGGTGGAGCTTTGGACACCCCTTTCCTGTCCAGAATGGAGTTGGAGATCCCCATGAGCCCAACGTCTGGGACGTTGGAAGATCCTATTCTAGATAAAGGATGGAAATTTCGGTGCCATGAGATTTGGACCGGGTACTTCTGTTGGATAGAAGGGATACATAATTCTCCTATATGGGCAGGAGACAAAGATTAACTTAAAGATAAGTTAAGAAACTTGTTTGAAAAAAGGACTGCTTGTTTTGTTTTTGTGTATGTGTTGTAAATTACGTGAACGAACTTTGTGCCCTAAAAGGCTTAATTAATGAAGCTAATTTTAAATGTTACACATAAAGATGGTAGGACCTAATTAGACAACTAAAGCTATCGAAGAAAGTGGGGTGGACGTGACTTGGGTCCGTCCTATGGAAGGGTGGTCTCGGTTAGTTGGAAAATTTTCTCAAAAGACGTAATATGAAGACCTAGAGTCAGTAGAGTTAGAATCCCGATTTATGTTGTTTTAGGGGAGCGGAATGGGACTATGCCTTATGGGCAAAGAGGTTGAGCTTCACATCCCTCTTGTTTCCCATTCTCCATGAATCAAGTGCAGCATAAATCCGCTTAGACTCTGTTGTTCCTATGCAAAGTGGTTCATCTGGAGCTCGACGCTAGCTATTTTGTAGAGACTTGGCTGATAGGAAAGAAACCTTGACTTCAGGTCAGTCCTAAGTGGGAAAGGTCGGATACTTCCGCTTCGGGGTAGACTTGGGAAGACCTAGATCGCAAACCCTGTGACATTCCTTGCAAGTGCTAGGTGGCGCTTTCTAGACTCCCCTCTCAATGGGCTGCTAAGACGTGTCCCACAAGTAGACAAGTAGACACGCTACAATATGTGTGTAAGTTAAAGAAGACACTCTATGGACTAAAGCAAGAACTTAGAGCATGGTCTGACAAGATTAGAGAGTATCTTGTCAATATTTCCTTTATATTTTCGATGTTGATCATTTACTTTATGTAAGAAGGGGAGATGCAGGTTTGGTCATCATAGTGATCTATGTGGATGACTTGATTATTATAGTTGATATTGATAGTGAGATTTATGAAGTTAAGGACTTCTTGAAGAACAAGTTTAATATGAAGGATTTGGGTGAGCTGAGATACTTTCTTGGTATTGAGGTGATTAGATGTGATGATGGTATATGGCTATCCCAAAGGCAGTATGGCTTGGATATGTTATCCAAGTATGGTATGATAGCATGTAAGCCTCTTTCAGCACCATTGGAGAAAAATGTGATGTTGAGTGTTGACATTGGTGATGAGATAGAAGACCCCACTATGTTTAGGAGGATAGTAGGGAGTTTGATTTACATGACTATCACAAGGCTAGACTTGAGCTATGATATTGGCCTTATTAGTCAATTTATGCAGATGCCTAGAAAGTATTCTTTGAATGCAATTAGATGCATATTGAGGTATGCGAAGTCCACTTTACATTATGGACTTTTTTATGAGAAAGGTAAGGATGTACATGTGTTTGGATAGATAGATGCAGATTGGGCTAGTAGCATGTCAGACCAATGGATTTACGTTTTCCCTTGGTAGTATAGCAATGACATGGAGCAACAAAAAACAACCTATTATTTCTTTATCGAGTAGTATACGGAGGCTGAGTATAGAGGTGCTACTATGGCAACACATGAGGTGGTATGGTTGCAAAAGTTATTAGGTGATTTGGATGTGCAGGGAGATGTTCCAATTGTCATTCACTGTGACAACATGAGCATCATACAGGTACCTAGGAACCCAGTGTTTCATGCTAGGAAAAAATACATTGAGGTGCACTACCACTTTGCACGTGAGGTGATATGGTTGCAAAAGTTATTAGGTGATTTGGATGTGCAAGGAGATGTTCCAATTGTCATTCACTGAGACAACATGAACATCATACAGCTACCTAGGAACCCAGTGTTTCATGCTAGGAAAAAATACATTGAGGTGCACTACCACTTTGTGAGAGAGAAGGTACTTGCAGGAGAGATTGACTTGGTATATGTTAGCACACATGATCAGATAGCTGATATTTTCACAAAGGCATTGGGTGCAGAGAAGCTTTGAAAGTTTCGAAGCTTACTTGGAGTTGCAGAGATAGAATTGAGCTTGAGGTGGAGTGTTGAGATGGAAAAATCAACACATGCAAACATTGATGATGGACTGCCTAGCTAGATGGGTCTACACGTCTACACTTAGCATGTTGGTGGGCATTATGACCCTCACATGGCCACCGACTTATCACTTATTATATTTAGTTTGTTACACCCACCTATACCTGGCATAGGTATAGCACCAATCTATTAGTATAGTCAATTATGCATTGTTTGACTTAGTAGGCCACTTTCCTTTATGTTGTATCTTATCTATACTTTGTGTACATTGTATTTTATGTGAAAGAAGAAGAGAAAACTAGTAAGAAAATGTTTTGGTCTCCATATCTCTTCTTATGTTCTTGAGTGAGCTTTCTTTTGTGTATATAGTGTGTGTTTGGCATAGTAGCTCAAGCAGGTCCCCCAACCATGCAATTCTTGATAAAGAGAATCCATCACTAGCAATGACATGCTCCCTTATTGATAAAGAGAATCCATCACTAGCAATGACGTGCTCCCTCATTGAAAAAGAACCATCAATGAATTTGTGTTCTAAAAGGTATTGCCCACTAAGCATACAAGCATGAAAGCCTAAATTGCAATATACTTTGATATAATGGGTTGCACTTGGCTATCCTACGTATACATCCAAGAAATGAAGATCCATGTCCAGAATAACTTGGATAGACATAGAGAAGTTTATATCCTTATCAAACCAATTTGGGTGTAATATTTTTGCTACAAAATATTCAAGACCCTAAATCTCACGCAAAAGCAGTTTAAAATAATCTCCCGCAACGAAAAACCTTTGGCTAAGTGCTTTCTCCGCGTGTTTCAATAAACACCAGCCCGCGACATGTATGGAAGACCATGGCTAAAAACCCATAGCCCACACGGGAACACCTCTTCAAGGGGGAAAAAAGGGGATAATGGATAAATTTTGGCAATTTTTTTAATAATAATCCCCTCCCCCTCAGCTGATGCATGGCGGGGAGAGGGAGTATGTGTGGGAGTTGAGTAAGGAGGGGCATGAGGAGGTGGCATGTAGGCTGCCGCTTGGTTGCTACCCCCCCCTTCAAGCCTATAAGAACTCCCCCCAAGCTAGAGGGAGGGGAGAGGATCATGTGGAGCTACTGCCGTGAGGAGCTACTAGCTACCGTCGTTGCCAGTCCGCTGCCGCCTTTGCCCCCATCATCATCATCATCACCATCCTTGTCATTATCTTCATCGCCCTCTCCATCATCCTCTCCATCATCACTATCTCTCTCCACGTCATCTGTCTAGGGGGACACAAGCTTGCAAGCTTTTATTAAATCCTTCCTTAGCCTTAGTTCTCCCCGTGCTCGGATTTTTCAAAAACCGCGACTCTGAAGCAAAAGGCACGAGGTGCTCACACGGGAGCTTCCAACCCGAGTACGCAAGTGGACAACACCCCGAATCTTAACACCCAGGTTCCGATAAATTTCCCGCATGAAAAGGATGCATTTAAGCATGTCTTTAATTCATGTAGGCATGTTTGATTACATTGGAAATTTTATATACTCACATCGAATTACCAAGTAAGTTGCATGATGAGTACTTACATGGTCATGGTAGTTGCATTCTTAAACGCATATTGCATAAGTTAAAAGGTGGATTTGTCTAAAGGCATCCTTGTTATCTCGTGAAAAGAACAGCACATATAATATATAATGCACTTAGGAAACAATTTCCTAAGTTGTGACTTGTATATGAGGTAAATCTTAGATGCCCATTGAATGTTTTCCAAAATAGTCGCAATGCATGGAAAGGAAATTATGAACTTTGCAAATTGCATGCGATGATAGTTCATTTTGGGTCGGGTTAAGTGCTAAAGGAAGGATTAATTTAATGTTGGAGTCATTGTATTCGCTCATGCATGGAGTCCTTTTATCAAAGTTTGAATGCATCTTCATTAAAAATATTAAAGCTTTGATTTCGTTGCATCATTATAGTTTAGGGCAAGGAAAAGAAATGATCATTGTAAATCTTATAGTTGCATAGAAGGAAAAGGTTTATAGTCTTAAGATTGCAAATTTTCATGAAATAATACATCACATACATCTTGCAGTTCCTTGCATCTTTTAGGGAAAAGTACTTGCTAATTTAGAAGGAAGTATTTGCATCTTTAAAATGGATGACCGTCTCTAATCGTGGGTTAGTTAAATCAACTAAGTAATTCGCGTATAGTTGAGTTGCACACATGAAAATCATAAAGGTGCGATTAGATTTCATATGACGATCACCTCAAGTGCTAGGTAGGGTTAAGTTACATTAAAATTCTGCCTAGTATCGCACTTGGAATGCCGATTTGAGATTTTCGATCCTAAAGGTCCTACCCACATTCACGGAATGTTAGGGTTAGCTAGACGCCTATGCAAGAACGATCTAGGGTTCTCACCCTAAGGATCAAATGACCAAATGCTAGATTTTCGCAATGAAATTAGGAACCCTAGGGCCAAAGCATTATCGGTCTAGTAGGGTTAAGGCTGGATTGGGTTAAGAGGACTCCCAAACCCTACATCTTGACCAAAGGTATTCTTGACCAAGAATACCGTGTGATGGAAAAATAAATCCCACAAGTCAGGTGCGACACCTATGCAACAAGTTGCAACGTCGCATAGTTTTGTATCTAAGTCACAAAATAGTATTGCCACTCGTTAGAACAAGGTTGTCGAGTTCTAATACAAGTCTAATTTTCTAGAGGATGAGTAGTCATCCTGCTACATCACCCTTCCTTGGGCTGAATTGCCAAGTCAGGGTATTGAATTTCCAAAAAGAAATTGGCCAACCAGGTTAGGATAATGGGGTTGTCTACGATTTATTGACCATAATGTATGGAAACCTAAGGTATTGACAATTTGGGTTAAGAGGGTATAAACCCTAAACCAAGGAAAGAGGGTAAACAAGCAACTCATCTTACGAAACCCTTGGGATCTTTCCAAGTCGTGATTGATTCCGGATAGAATGCTGGATGTATTCGGAGAGAAGGATTCACACCTTAGCAGTTGGCCATACAAACGACCACTAGAGTGCTTGTGTTTGTACACTTAGGAGCACTGTTTGTTCTTCTTTGATCAAGGAACTAATGTCGAAAAAATAATTAATGCTTCAGGTTGAAAGCCTGGAGGGAGAGGCAGTGTCAGTTACCCCCGACTGTCTGCCTAACCCTATCCAAGGGGGTTGTTAGCCATGCCGGGTATGTGGACCAAACCCGCTGCGAGAGGTCTCTCCGCGGGTGCTACTTGGAGTAGGAGGACGCCTGGGTGCCAGGGGGGCTTTGGTCGTAAATCCCTTGCCTTCCGATCATGCACAAGAGGCCGATGTGGCTCGAGATGGGATCTTGAGGCCCACATATTAGTCTATGGGCCAAAACTTGGAATAGCAATCCCTAAGGATTGCTGGAATTGCCTTCGGGCGGATTATGGAATTGTCTTCGGGCAGGATTATATGATGTATTCCAAAGACTGATAAATAAAGATCAAATGTTAAAAAGGAACTTGCTTGACATTGTTTTTCTATGTCAGTGTTTAAGGTATGTGAGGGAACCAGTGAATAATTGGCTAATTAAAGAAGTTGTTTTTGCTTGTCAAACTAAATGTGGTAGGTAATTAGATAACTAAAGCAACCTGAGGAGAGTGCAGTGGATGTGATCATGGGTCCGTCCTACGGAAGGGTGGTCCTAGTTGGCCAAGAACTTTTCTCAATGGAATTGACAGCAAGGTAACAGTGACCTAGAATCTAGGAAGCTAGGGTCCCGATTTATGTTGTTTTAGGGGAACGAAATGGGACTATGCCTTATGGGCAGAGAGGTCAAGCTTTGCATCCCTCTCGTTTCCCATTCTCCTTGAACCAAGTGCAGTATAAATCCGCTTCGACCCTGATGTTTGTGTGTAAAGTGGTTTGTCTGGGGCTCGACACTAGCTACTTCCTAGGAACTTGACTGTTAGGGAAACACTGATTCAAGTCGATCCGAAGTGGAGACAGCCGGAATGCTTCCGCTTTGTGGCAGACTCAGGAAGACCTAGATCGCAAACCCCGTGACATTCCATGGGAGTGCCAGGCGGCGCTTTCTGGACTCTCTTCCCGATAGGCTACTAAGACATGTCCCACAAGCGAACAAGGGGACACGTTACATTGGGGCACTCATATCATGGGGCTTATCCATGCTCACATGTGTCATATTGAGAGCTTTGCACAACAATTTAGTAATCAAGTCCCATTTAGAAATTTTGGCACTCATTCAAGTGTCATTTTTAAAGATGCATTTTCAAATAAGGGAAAATCTTACATGTACATAAAATATTTTATAATAGTTTAGCATATGCTCATTGCCCTCATCCTAAGTCTAGATTGGATGCCAAGCCTAATTGATATGTCTCATGAATCTTTTTTACCATAAAAATATTTAGAATGCATATAAAGATGACAAAATATAGAGCCGTATTATTTTTTTACTATTGTTAAGTTAATCTCAAAGTTCTTAAAACTATAAACAACACAACACATGTATAGTTGAAGAATCGTAATAGTCTCATTTATTACGTCCAAAACAAACCAAAGTAGCTCAAAGTAACCTAACTAGTTTTGATTTCTTATAAAAGGGAAAATATAAAATCTAGTTACTATGACATTGAAATATATAAATACTTTTTCCAAACAATGAATATTTCACAAAAAACCATCAATTTTTTGAAGGTGTTATCTACATACCAATACATACATTAAGATTATAATGAAATGTATTATCACTTATTGCAAGAGAGTATTCCACTTCCTATCTTATTATTGAGATATTATTTTCAAAATAAATCTCATCTTTAGAAAACATTTCACATCATCCAAAATCATATGACCAATATTTAAAGTAATTGATGAAAAGTAATTTTACGTTTGTGGAGTGAGTGAGAGAGTGTGCATATGTGCATACGTATAAAGTGTGAGTGAGAATGTGCATATATGTATGCATTTTATCATCATGCATATAAGGAAACCAAGTATAGCTTAAAATACTATTTCTAAGACTAGTCTAAAGAGCTCACTCACATCCAACAAAGAGAATGGTCTAACATATATGGGGAGGGGGAGAGAGAGAGGGAGGGAGAGAGAGAGAGATCACTAAAATTTTTAAGAAACAAGATAGAACTTATGACTTCAAAAATTAAATATGATATAGCTGATTCATGATTCATGAAAAGACTTGTACTAAGAATCAATCAATAAAGCTTGGCCATTCCTCTATTACATCTTGAAAATATTCGTAATATTGATGGCCCTTTGTGATAGGAAGTTGATCAAACCTATCAAACCATATCATTGTGATGTCTTCTCTTTCCTTTAGTCAGGGAAGATAAGGCAACGATCTCAAGCACAAAATGTCATTTGATTGACCAACAAAGGAATGAGGAAAAATGCAATTGTCCTCTAGATTTATGCACCCTTTGAATGGACTATCATCAACGTTCTTTGTTTTGCATATTTGTTGATATTGATTCCAAGCTTTTAAAAGAGGTTCAAACATGGCCTCAAATTTCGGCTTATTTGGTCTAAACTCTTTTCTAAGTGAATTTCAATAACATCCTCTTGATTCCAAATTGTGAAAAAAGGATAGATATTGTCGACATAACTCTCCAAAATATTAACATATGATTTGACATTCTTTTGCAAAATAGTAGACCATGTCTCAACATGAAAATGTTTGAAAAGCTCATTCAAAAATGTGGCATAACCATTTCGAAGAATAATTATTACTTTTTCATCCCTAATTTATGTGCAACTTGTACTTTAAAGTGCTTGGTACCCTTGTGCAGTAAGATTCCATTCTAATCAAGTATGAGTACATGTTGTACGATGATTTCTTTCTATAAACTATTTGCATAGTATAAAAATAGCCAAGAATGGTGTAATATCATACAGATAAGTTGAATCTAGTTGTTTTATCTCAATTATGATATTAATAAACTTCTACTAGCTCTCAATAATGTAGTTGATATTATACATCAATTTTTGAAATCAAGCCTCTTAAGGAGATAGGACTTGGAGATGCTCAAAGTGCTAGAGACTTAATTTCAAAGTTAATTTCAAAGTTGAGCTTACAAAGAATAAAGGAAAGAGATTCTTAAGTATAAGGAGATATCATTATCTTTGCAGCTCAATTTCAAAGTTGTATCTCCTAAGTATATAGGAGGTTGAGAGCATCAAAATGATCGAGTATCAAATTCAAAATCGGTTATGTATAAGTATTATTTTCAAGGACTTGTTGAACTCTATCACTTTCAAACATGTGTCCACATGAAAGAATGAACACATATCAAACTATCCCTAGAAGTACGGAATACATACACTAACTTCCTCAAAACATGAGGTCTAATTCTTAGTTTCAAATGTTAATTCATTAGGAAAAAAATGAACTCACAAATGGGCCCTTGTAAAACTACCTTGACAACACAAAAATGTACACACGAAAAATTTAAGAAATCTCCCATGGCAATTTTCTTCATTGTATACACGAGCAAAATCGTTGATCCTTGCATGAACCCCCCTCCCCTCCCACTAGCCAAAAGACTTAAGCCTTAAAAGTACCGAATAGGTGGGGATAAGTTATCCATGTGAACTCCTCCTTAGGCATATGTGCACACGTATACACATGAACACATGTATGCACATTTCATAAATAAAGATATAATTTACGCTTGTGAACTCACATTTGATGCATGGTTGTGCATTTACTTAAAAGCATGTGAACACGTGCAAAAAGAATAGTTTTTGCAAATATGGGCTAGTTATTTTCAATAGAGTATGTGTGTTATTTCTTATCATGAAAACTCCACCTTAGTCATTGACAAAACACATAATAAATTATGCATGCATGAAAAGGAAAAATGGAAAGAAAAGAAAAATCATCTAGCTAGTCTAATTCCAACTAAAATCCAAAGAGTAGTTAACAAAAAGAGAGAAAGAGTTCAATTGTAAGTAGGACTTTACAAGAGAATGACACATGGTGAGAGAGGGATAAGCAATGATTAGAAAGAGTGAGTACTTTTCCTCCCATCTCTTGCCACATAAGTACTCATTCTCCTATTTTTCCAACTATTTAGAAATATCCTAGTACTTTTTAACCTCCACAAGACACCTCATATCCTAAATTTTCATGAAAATTTCAAAAATAATATTCTTTTTTATTGATTGGAAATGTCTCTTGAGTGAGCTTCTCCTTGTGCATTCTGTGTGTGTTCGGTGCAGCATCTTGAGCAAGTCCCCCCACCATGCGATTCTCTATAATCTCGTCTTTGGTTTATTGGACTTCATCATAGCAAGAGGAATAGAGTTGCTGGATACATGCACTCACTGCGAGCTCAATAGAATGTTGAACATCTTGACATAGGAAGGGAATTGCATCTCCAGTAACCAAGTGTTACACTAAAGGGATGGGAATATCCAAAGTACCCTAACGATGTGCTCTGAAAAGATTCAGCGTTGTGAGGAAAACTGGTGGGTGACTGCTAGATTGATCAAGAATAGAGACTGGAGGAGCTGCGGCTGATTCAGCCACTCGTTTTAAGTGTTTCCTCTAAATTACCACATGAGGGATAGGATCAAGATCCTCAATGACGACATTAGAGTGTTCAGCCACCAGGGGAGGAGCATCTGATGGGTCAACTATCAAGGTAGGAACTTCCTTCGAAGGGGCGGCATATGCCAAAAAGACAAAAAGGTAGAAACTAAATGTAACATTAGTTACATTAACCCGAGTAGCTCTAACAAAGTGTTGATCCATTTTAGATAGAAGGTAGAAACTCTAATCAATCATGATGCCTTTCAACACTATTCTAGAAGTTGTAAACAACTCCTTTGAAAGGTAATTAGAGGGTGTCTTGGCAAGCATAAACCTGTCCTGAAGGAACATGCATAGCTGCTTTCACACAGGATTGGAGATCATGGAGACATTGATGTCAGAAGTGGTAAGAACATTCTTGGGATCCAACATCCTGGGTCTGCTTCTGCAACAATTTAAGGATATGCTAATTCGAGAACAATTGTCTAGCAGTAGGGAAAGAGTCTCCCCGATAGGGTAAAGAGACAGAGCCTTGCCCAAACTTTTAGGCGTCAATTGGACAATGGTTCCTCTGGCAGGACTAGACCTCTTATTGTAAGAGGCTAGAAACTGATCACAAGTATCAGTATCCTCTGGGATGAGTGGTAATGAGAGTGCGATGAACTTGGCTAAGCTTGATTTGCCAATAAGTTCGGACTATAGCAATAAAGAATAATCGTAAGAGACCAATGGGACGTACTAGACTGGAGGAGGAGCTTGAGGCGCCATTCGGATAGATTACAGACACCACACACATAGACAATCACAGTGAATGCTTGCAAAACAACTGAATATCCATAAAAAAGAAATTGACTAGAATAAGCACACACAGACGTGACTAACCGACTGACCACCCCAAACAATCCACATCCTAGAAAAAATTCGACATGACCTCTACATATATGTGGCCAAAAGCTTCATGCTATGCAACAGACATGCACCCGAGACCCCGTATCAGGCAGAAAAGAAAACTACAGACCGGACCCATAATCGTATCATATAAGCAAACCATAATACCTCAATAACCCACTCAAGACATGACCATAACTTCTATAAGCAATGACAGCTAGAAAGACTGTACGTACCCTTCCCATGAATCGCGTTTATTAAAAAGGGGAAAAAGTGCAATGAAGGGAATGATTTTAGTGAAGGGTTTGTTTTAATAAATTATTAAAAATGGGTGAAAATCTATTAGGTTGTAAACCTTAATAAGAAAATGGAAGTTCCTTCTTAAAATATAAATTACAAATTATTAGGGTGAAACGGTGTGTTAAACTGATCCCGAACTTCGATACCCAGACTCAGGTCTCTAAATGCATATTCATTGATTAAAAAATAAGTGTGTGTTTGGCACTTTTTGTGCAGTGTGTGCACTTGTGACAGTGGATTCATTTTTAATAAACTTAAATGTGTCTGTAGCACACGAAGCGCGTGCTAAGTGAACAGCTGGTTCATTTTAATTGTTTAGAAAAATATGTGTTTGGCGCAAGTGCGCATGAAAAAGTGTGTGATTTAAATTCATTTAAACCATTAACCGTGGTTAAGGGGTGACCAAAAATAAATAAAGCACGAAATATGAATACCCGGGCTGCATGTGAACAACAGTGTGTGCTCGAAGGGTGCGCACCACCACCGCACGGACAAGTCAAGATGCACGTCCTCACGCGTGAACACCCACGTGCAGCACACAAACATGAACACAAACACAAACACGTGGCGACGCGCGAACTCTCGCAACAAGGGAGAGGTGTCAACAGGGTGGTGGTTGTTGCTGCGAAGAACGGGGGTAGAAGGGGCTCGAAGGGCGAGGCGGGGGAACGAGGGCCAGTGGACATTTTGTTGTGTTGTTGTTGTTGGTTTGTTTTTATTTATTTATTTTTTGGTGGGTGGTTGGGGGGGGGGGGGACAATGGGGGTTGGGCAGGGGGGTTTGGGTAGGCTGGTGGGCAGGGTAGTATGGTGGGCAGGGAGGAGAGGTGGACAAGGGGGGTTGGGGCAATGGGAGGGGGACAATGGGGGCTGGGCAAGGGGGCAATGGGGGACAATGGGGGGATGGAGACGACGGAGTGGGAAGGCAAAGACGGCGGCAAAGAGGTGGAAGGTAGTACAACGGGCAGTGGCCAGGGTGGCCAGGCAATGGCAGTGTGCCGAGCGACGTAGGTAAGGGAGGAGGAGGCACTGGGGAGGAGAAGAAAGAGGAAGAAGAAGGAGGAGGAGGAGGAGGAGGAGGAGGAGGAAGGAGAAGGAGGAGGAGGAGGTGGAGGTGGTGGAGAAAGAAAGTAGAAGTTGGGGGGGAGGGGAGTTTGATTTTTTATTTTTATTTTTTGGTTAGTGTTTTATTTTTTTAAAATTAAAATGACCAATAAATAAAGAAAAGAAAGAAAGAAAGAATGGGGGGCCGCCCCCGTCCCGTGCGCGTGCATGGGGAGGGGGTAAAAAAAATTTGCAGTGACGGGAAGTGACGGGGCCCACGTGAGTCGCAGACGCCATGAGGACGTCACAAGGCATGGAAAAGCAAAAACGCGCGCATGCACGCGCGAGGCGAGGCGCGCAGGGACACGACAAAACAAAGAAAATTGAATAATATGCAAACCGTGAGCCTGAACGCAATGCGATAAAAAGGAAAATGGTGCCGGAAGTCAAGGACAAGAAAATAGAAAAGGGCAACGGGGTGTCCAGGAACAATTCAGGGCGTTCACATGGGAAAACACAAAAATCGGGCTCGAAAACGTAGACGACAATTAATAGCAAAAAATTAGTTCGCCAAAATGAAACGTGGGAAAAAGGAAAATTGTGAGAAAAGTCATGTTGGATAGGCCTATCATGTCAGAACACAGTTTCGATGGAGATAAGACCCTTTCACATTGAAAAAACAAAAAAAAAAACCCGAAACGAAATGCAAAAATTAATATAAAAAGATATGATCATTGGAACAAAGAGCAGTAAAAAGGAAAAATGGCCGAGGGAAGGGGACTTACAGGGATGGCACATTAAAATGCATATCCAAGAAAATGAGGAGGGGTTCGCATGCAAAAAAGGCAAAAATCGAACTCGAAAATGCATAGGAAATTAATACTGAAAAATCCATTGGCCAGAACGAAGTGAGGGAAGAAGAAAAAATGTGAAAAAAAAAGTTTTCGACAATCCTATCACATTCGAACACAATGCCGAGCAAGAGAAACCCCATTCGCATGGAAAAAACCCAAAAATCATATCCGAAATGGGATTCGAAAATTAATATTGAATGATTTGTGCATCGGAATGGGGGGTGATAAGAATAAAAAATGTTAGGATACATATGATTGTTAGGGTTGTCACATCAAATTGCCATTCAGATGGAGTTATGAGGCATTCACATGGAAAAAACAAGAAAATGGAGCTCGAAAACACCAAGAAAAATTAATAACAAAAAATACAAAGAGCGAAACAGGGCAGAGGAAAAAGGAGAAATGTGCAGTAAGGGAGGTGGAACAAGGTAGCCAATCAGAATTGAATTTTGAAGAGAATAGAGTAGGTTCACATGAAAAAAGGTCAAAAATGTACTCGAAAAAGACACAAAACCACACAAAAATGAATAGCAAGAAAATCGTACGTCGGTATGACAGGTGATTAAAAGAAAAAATATCCAAGGGAAGGCATGGGACATGGATGGTATGTTAGATCGCTGTTCGGAAGTGATAAGGGCACGTTCACATGGAAATACATCAAATTGTGCGGGAAAAGCTTAAAAAATTAATAACGAAAAACAATAAGCCAAAATAGGGGGGTGTAAAAAGGAAAAGTGTGTCATTTGAAGGGAAAAATAGGTCTATAAGGTGGGATCGAGAGTTTGGTGAATGTAGGTTATGTTCACATAGAAAAGGAAAAAAATTTGCACAATAAACGGGACCGCAAGGGAAACGGCTTTGATGACAGGGGGGTACGAGGATGGGTCAATGGGGAAGGGACCCCATCAGGGAAAAACTAGTACATAGTAGACACACATGATTGGTTAATAACATATGCAAGGGGGGTATGCACAACACATGCGCAGGGATGCGTTCCTACACTTAGAACCTTACCGATTAGGGTAGATTGATCGACACGGCCTTGGACTTATTAGTCGATTGGACACTAACGTCCCCACACTTAAGACATAACATACACTTGCAAACATAAAGGTAGGGTTAGGAACACTTGGCCCATTTTGTAGATGGTTGAAGGGAACCGTCATTGTTGATGGAGGAAGATTGAAGCTGTCGTCGGGCAGCAAGAGGGACTAGCGCACACCATAGAACACATCCAGCATGGCAAGAACCATGCAACAAAACCCAGGGAGGTAGCTTTGTCGATAAAGTCCATCGATTCAAGTGTCGATGATGAACAATAGAACTCTCAGCTCATGGACACTCAGGAGGATGATAGAACAGTCGCTCGCCCCATGATACCTATCGCTCAATGAATAAGCATGAGATCCCATAACTCATGGCCGGTGTAAACTGAACAAGGGAAAAGTGATTGGGAGGGAGTATGCCATTGTGCACAATTGATGGTGCATTCATGTGTTCCACCCATTTGGCATAGGTGCAAGGAGGAAGGTCAGTGAGGCTTGTAGTGCAGTGCACAGAACAGGGTGACGTGTCCTGTGACGATGGCAGAGACCCGTCCTGCATGTGCATAGAAAAATTGAAACGTACCTGACTCCAATTGTCGTAACATCCCTCAACCTCACCTCTCTGGATTGATTGAGGAGAAACACTAGTCACACTCAACCCACCCTTTGTCTCATGCTCTGTCGGAGAATACAGGAGGGCAGCCTGTTCCTTACATCTATTGATGTAAGCCTCACAGTCACTTGTGCAGAGGTTGTATGCCTTGTGCACATTTGATGGTGCAATTGTGCATCCTGCCCCGTGCCTACATACAGTGCAAGAAGGAAGGCCAGGGAGCCTTATAGTACAGTGCATAGGAATAGATTGTGCTTTGTGCATTGAGAGGCCCAACCCATGCATGCAACACTCCATTCACACATCGCACCTCTCATTTGAATTAAAGGGAAAGAATTGGTCACTCACCCCACCCTTTGTTTTACACTCATTGATAGATACAGAGGGTAGACCATACTCACATCCCCATCCGGTTAGAATAAAAGCTCACATCACTCAGGGGTTGTTGATGAAGATCGCTTCATCTGTTAATGAAGAGGCATGCCCAGGGAGGTAGCCAACATATGTGGTACTTGATTTATCTATATAGCATGCCATCTTTGGAAAAGGTAGCTTGTTGTAGGGAATCAGTCCTTCGAATGAGACTGCTGATCTAGCGCACCAAGGGAGATCAGTCCAACCTTTTCCACAGTCAGCTTCCAATCCAAGGGTGTTTATTGCTTTGTCTTGAAACAAGGCTTGCTATGAGGGGGAATCGCTTCCTTTTCTCCCATAGCAATTTGTTTGTTTTTTTTTCTATTTTTTAAAATGTTTTTTTCTTTTAATAATGAGAATGATAGAAATACCATGTAGCAGGACCATCCTCATCGCTACTGCTGGATTAGATGAGAGAAGAACAGAGTAAGGATGGGAGGTGTCTGGGAGGGGCTAGCAGAACGATGCTGCCTCATGAGGAAGACCATAAGGGCTATTAGGAGCACAAGGACAAGGACAGTGCAACGCCCACAAGGGAAAGGGTGTGTCGACTGTGATTGTTAGGATCCCCAGGGAGAGAAGTACTTCTTCAAGAGATAGCCATTGATCAGAAAGGGATCATCAGAGGCATCAACGACATTCACTTGAACAGAGCCATTAGGATTGATAGCAAGTACCGTATAGGGGCCCATCTAATGTTGCTGAAGCTTGCCAGGAAACTTCCCAAATCGAGAATCATAGGCTAGGACAAGATCACCTTCTTTGAACTCCTTGCACTTGATGAAGCTGTCATGATAGGCCTTGCATCGTGCTTGAGTGGTTTCCATGTACTGCAAGGCTATCCACCGAATCTCATGCAAACATTCCAAATGCAACAAGCGGTGTTGGAGAGACTCATCATCTCCGAGGCGTTCTTTAATTGCCACTTGCAAAGAGGGCAACTCCAACTCAATAGAGAAGACGGTTTTTGTGCCATACATCAACTGGAAAGGAGTTTGTCTTATAGCATCCTTATAATAAGTTTTGTATGCCCAGAGAGCCTTTGTAAGTCAATCATCCCAATCGCGATGGTGTGTGGCAATCGTCCTTGTCAGGTTCGAGCAGAGGATGCGATTGGTGACTTCAAATTGACCGTTGGATCTGGGGTAATAGGGGGTGGACTTGCAATGGCGGATCTTATACAATTATGTCAACTCTTCCATGATCTTGTTAAGGAAATAAGTACCTTCGTCACTTAAAAGCTCTAGGGGACTACCAAAACGGGTGATGATATTCTTGTACATTAACATGGCTATGCTATTTCCATCATTCTGCTTCAGAGATTTAGCCTCACACCACTTTGTGACATATTTCGTACATACCATGATGTATTTGTTTTGCTTCCATCTGGTGGGCGAATCAATGGGACCTAGAAATCAATCCCCCACTTCTCGAATGGTTTAAGGGGAAGGATAGGTTGCAGTGGCATGGCACTAGTCTTGGTGGGTTTTCCCATTCGCTAACAAGCATCACATCTCTTACAGTAGTCATAGGCATCCTTGTGGAGGGTCAGCCGGTATTCTACGAGTAGAGCCTTTTTGGCTATCACTTCTCCTACAAAGTGTCCACCACATGGCTCGTCATGGCATGTTTTCAATACTATGCCGATTTCGTCTCTTGCAACACCTATTTGCAACACTTCATCTTTGCCTTTCTTGTATAGTGCGCCGCCCAATAGGGTGTAGGGGGCTGATTCCAATAGAAGCTTCTTCTTCTCACGAGGGGATACTATTGAGTTGCTAGGAGGTTGGCTATGTCTGCATACCATGGAGTAACTATTTCGACTAGAAACAAGGAACCATCATGAAGGTCTGGATCATCCTGTTCCTCTTCTGCAATTTGAGGGATCCGTGACAGATGATCATCTAGGACATGGGAACGGCCAGGCTTAGTGACCACTTCAAAACCAAACTCCTAGAATAGGAGCAACCATCTCATCATTCGTCCCTTGACATCTACTTTGTTCATCAGGAAGGACAGGGCTTCATGGTCCACGTAGAACTTGAAATGTATTGACAGTAGATAGTTTCTAAACTTCTCTAATGCAAACACCATTGCTAAGCACTCAAGCTCTATCACTATGTAGTTCCACTCTCGGTTGGTTACTTTCTGACTTGCATAATAGATTGGTTGATCTAATTTAGAGGGGCCCTTTTGACATAAGACAGTACCTAGCCCTTCACCTGATGCATCTGTGTGCACATGGAACTCCTTCATCTAGTCAAGAGGCTGCAAGATAGGTGCTTTGATGATGCACTATTTCAGGGTATTGAAGGCTTCTTCGCAGTCATTAGCCCAAAGGAAATCTGCATCTTTCCTTAGGAGCTTGTGGAGAGGGGATGCCTTGGTTGCAAAATGTGCAATAATCTTCTATAGTAGTCCACATGGCCAAGAAATCCTCTCAATTGATTGAGGTTTGTTGGTGCTATCAAGGCGTAAATATTCTCAATCTTCACCACGTCTATTGCAATCCCTTGTACAGAGACAATATGGCCCAAAAGAACTCCCGATGAGACGAAAAAGACACATTTTTTGGGGTTGAGAGAGATCCCATACTCTCGGCATATGTCAAATCATTGCTCTAGGTGTCCCCAACGCTCATGGATTAGGCTATAGACATAGAAGTCATCGAGATACACTGCAATGAAATCATGTAAATGGTTCTGGAAGGCAGCCATCATTACTCATTGGAAGGTAGCAAGAGCTTTACAGAGCCCAAATGGCATCACTGTGTAAGCATAGGTTCCCCATTCTATTGTGAAGGTTGTTTTAGATCGATCCTCTTCTGTGATTTGGACTTGATTGTACCCATTGAATCCATCCAAGAGGGAATACAACTCATGACCTGCCACTGTGTCATCCAACAGTTGGTCTGTGAAGGGGATAGGGAACTTATATTTCTTCATCTTCAAGTTCAGCTTTCGAAACTCCACACATATTCGAAGTTTCCCATTCTTCTTGGGTACGACCACAATGGACGAAACCCATTCACTGTTAGCCATGCGATAAATGAGCTCACCTTCTTATCACCAGAGCAAAATAATTGGAATTCATATGCCTCTGTCTCTACCTCACCGGTTGGCATTAGGCTCTAGATTAATGTGGTGTTGGCATATTGTGGGATCAATCCCCTTTAGATCTTTATATGACCAAGTAAACACGTCTAATTTCTCCTTCAGTAGGTCTTGTGGAACCACTAGTTCTTCTTCTAGAAGATTTACACCCACTTTCAGGTGAAGTTCAGTACCGTCAGCATCCAGGAATGTCAATTTCCTTTCACATTCCACTTCGCGGATAAAAGTCCCATGGATTGCTTCTAGATAGAGGTCCAACTCCTTCAAGGGAGTGGTCTCATCTTCTAATGTTCCACTAGAACCAATGTCCTCCTTTTGAACAATTGACTCATTTTTCTGGTGAGATTGCTGGAAGGGTATCAGAGCTTTGTTTGTTTTTGTGTGAGTGGTGATTTCTTTTGGACTTAGGGATTCATCTTCAGAAGATACATCCAAGAATGTCACTTAGCACAGACCTTCTATAAGTCGTGGTTCTAATGGCTCTGGCTTCTGTTGACAAGGGGAATCATCATCATCTTTTCTCGAGAATGAATGGTTAGGGTGATAGGAGCCACTTGTGAACTTAATTTTTATACCTTTGATACATTGCTTATGCAGATTCTGCATACTTTGTGGTCCATTGGTAAACCCAAATGGAACCATAGTCATTCCATCCAACACCCCGAGATCCTCGGCCTCTGAGCTCTCTGTAGGGATATCAACAAGATCATTCGCTATCAGAGGAACTTCTTCAACTGCACTTTCATAACCTACTTCTTTTTCTTCCTCATCATTTTCATCCTCTTCCTCTGGAGGATCTGTCGTTGTTTTTGTAGAGGCTATATAGGAGAAGAACAAGTTCTCGATCTCTGTGTCTGCTTCTGCTTTTGCCTCTATCACTACTTTTGTCTTTGTGTGACTGCCATGTAATAGGGAGAACAGTAAATCCATGCTTCTATTTCGCTGTCAGAGGTGATTTCAAAAGTCAATTCGAGTTGAGGCAAGAGGTATTCTCCCATGGACAAAGACTTTTCTTCTCTTGATAGTTGGCTTACAGTGCCCATGGACAAAGACTTTGCTTCTCTCCGCAAGAGGTATTCTCCCATGGATAAAGACTGTGCCTCTGTTTTCTTGGGAAAGATCTGTTTGATAGCCTCTTCATCTCCTGATGTACCATCTATTACTTCGCTGGAGGAGTCTGTTAGGACTTTGATGGACATAGATCCATTTCCTTTTTGCGATCCAAACAATTTCAACACCACTTTATTGGGTCCTCTACCTAGGGTTAGGGTTCCTTTGCACCAGTCCGTCCTTGCTCTTGCTTCGAAAAGCCAAGGTCTTCCCAATAGCAAAGGGTACGAGGTTCCATAAGAATTTGGTTTGACCACCAAATATGTTAGCCAATAGTCTCTTCCTGCAAGGGGTATTTTTTACGCATGGGAGGATGCCCAACGATTTAACTCTACTTTGGTCTGCCAACCTGATAGGCCACTGTGTAGGTTGAATTCCTTGCAAACCAAGATCCTTCATTGTCACATCTGTCATTATGTTTACTAATGAGCCTCCATCAATCAATGCATCTGAAATAAAGTATCATTCTATCCATACAACTAATCTCTAGGGTTCCAAGATCTAGGAAGACGTTAGCCACATCCACTTCCTTCACAGGTTCTAAGGCTCTGTTGGACTTTGATGTTGTTGGGGGAGCAATCCTTAGGCCGCATCTTGTCAAAATGCTTTTGAATCTTTTTGGCAACTAGGAGATAATGAAAGGTTAGGTTTGTTTTAAAGGTGTTTAGGTCTTTGACCAAATCATACTCTTTGATAGGATCCATAGGCTTTTCCACTTGACTGGGAAATGGGGCCATGCCCACTTTTATCTTCCCTTTTTCTCTTAGGAGTGGCATCATCTGTGCTTCTTATTCATAAGGAGGGACTTCTGCATCCTCTATTTCCTAGACCTCTGGTCTTGCCTCTGCTTTTGTCTCTGTAGCTCTCTAGGGCTCTATAGTGCTCTGTACTTTTTTACTCTACATTGTATTGTTTTGCTTTTCCCGAGGGAGGTTGAATTTCACAGTCTTTGCAGAAGGAGTGTTCTCTTTTAGAACTACGGGTTCTCCTTTCTTTTCTCGTGTTATTGCACCCACTTCCAATTCCACCAAATTGGAAGTAGGTTCTTGGGTCTTCTGTTGGGTATCAGAAGTAGATTTCATAGGGGCTAGACTTGGATAATCCTTTGCAGTATGGCCTTCTCCTTTGTATCGACTACATAAGGGCTTGTAATCCATAGATCTTCTAAGGTTTGGACAATTCGGTGAGATATGATCCTTTTCTCCACATCTGTAACATTCTACCTCTGATCTCTAACCACCGCTATAGCAAACTGTCATCCTCTGTAACTTTTAGAGGGAAATCTCCTTGGACCAAAATTAGGACCAAACTCCCTACGCTTTGGTCCAATATCCTGTGTTGTCATTTTGGATTCTAGCAAGTTGAATCTTGTGTTTTCATCTTTTTGTCTTCGTTCGTGCATCTCTTTCAGAGAGCAATTATCCTCTGTATGGTTCTTCCTCGAACAATATGAATTGAAGGTTACATGAATGGTTGGTTTTTGGGTACATTCAATGGCTAAATGTCCGCTTGATGGCACTTTCCGCACCATGTATTTGAATGTATCACATCTCTCCCACCTTCCGTAGGAGTGGATATATTGGTGGTATTCACCTTCACCATCGCTAGCTTTTCTGTAATCACATCCATGAGCTCTTTCTTAATACTGGTGATGACTGAGTTGGATAGGTAGTCCTTCAGATTTTCACCTCCTGATGTACTTGTAGTAGGGTTTTGGAAAGCTTCTATAATTACTACATATATGGGTTGGGTTGATCTAGAAGGTCTACTATTCTAGTTTTGATTTAGAGCTTCTATTGAGACTTGGGGTTGTTGATTCCAGTGGGTAGGATTCCACTGTTGTTGAGTCACCATTGGAGGAACTATGTGAGGCCACTGTTGTTGTGGTTGAACCATCAGTTGAGACATTTTCATTTGTGGCCACCATGGATTATGTGCACTGTACTGCGGCATTGTTTGCATCTGGGAGTAGGGGTAGGGAAACGTCCATGGAACTGCATTTGGTGGGTTTACCATTCCTAGCATGGGAGGAGATAAGACTCCTCTTCCTGGGGTCATTGATAGCCTTGCTTCAACTTCGTCATACAGTCTTGCACCTTCCATTGCAGCTTGCAGATTGACTCGTCTTCTCAATTCCACAAACTTGTGAGCTTTTGGTTGTCGGCCTCTAAGGAATACTCCGTTTTGGATGCCTTCATCGAAGTGATGATTGATCCATCTCTTCACGATGGATTCCATTCGCAAGACATAAGCTTCTACTCCTTCTTTAGAGGACCGACTTAGGTTCTGACTTAGGTTCATGAACTCCTCTCACATCTTGTCTTTAAAACCTTCACACCTGAATTTAGTGAGGAAGGTCAACTTTAGGTCGTCCTATGTGCCAAAAGTTCCTGTTGCTTGTCTCTCATACCATTGAAATTCCGAGCCCTTGAAAGTGGCGGGGAATATTGCTAAAAAATGCTCAAGGGTTTTAGCATTGTTAGCCATACATGCTACCATAAACTGTGCTACATGAAGATCGGGGTTTTCATTGTACTCTTCCTTAAAAATTGGCAATGGAACTACATTTTCTGGCCTGTCATCAATATTTCCAGGACAAATCTGACTAGGAAGGGGACCTTGAGTCACCATGGGGACTTCTGTAAAGAGTTCTTTTAAGGCATCAAAGGAGTCTTCTGTTGCAAGCTCATTCTCGGCCTTGATTCTTGCCTTCTCTCTTCTCACGTACCTCTAGACTCGTTCTAGCGCTCGCCTCTTGATTGCGTCATTCATTAGGGGGTTGGCTCTAACCAGTTGGTCTGTACTCAACAGAATAGAATTAGGGGGGGACTTTAGTCTCTGGAGGATTCTCTGGCCAATATGTCTTATACTTCTTTTCAACATCTCTGGATTCAACTTTCAAACCACTACAGAGGGGGAGATATACCATTCTGAAAGTATCAAAACTCATTCTTCTTAGGATCGTTGTTGTGCCATCATCATAATAATGCAATTCTGATGGTTTCAATAATGTATGTTGTAAAGAACACTCTGTCTACCAACTTCCGGTGGGTTGCTAATTGGATGTCAGAATGCCAAGCATCCCATGTGTCTTGCTGATGAGCATCCATGAACAAATTCCAACTCTTTTCTTTCTTGTTTTTGTGAACCTCCACCAATGACCACGACTCGGGAAGCCTCTTCAAAATCTTCCACTTAATGATGTCTCGAAACTTCTCAATGAATGCCAAATCTTCCATGGATGGTCATTCTCTCTGTTTCTACACTTCAGTTTATTCCCAAACAGTTTTCCACCAAGATGCACGTCTTTGTTGCTTCAAAAGGAAGAGGAAATAGTCCACCACATAAAGCTTGCATCATGATGGTAATATGTTTCTGCCATTGTGGAATGAACTTCTTGTAGAAAGTGGCTTTGGCAATAAGAATCTCCAACTCCTCAGTGGAAGAAGGAACTTTGCAAGCATCCATTGAATTCTCGTCTTCTTGGCAATGCCATTTCCTTCATTTTCACCCTCTTTTGATGCTTATTGATGGCAAGTTTTCCCTAATGCGCACCATAAACATGGAGCTCCATGAGAAACACCAAGGAAAAGGGGTTTCTATTGAAATAAAATCTTTCTTGTAAAATCAACAAGCTTTTATTTCATTCTTTTGAGAACCACAACAAGGAAGGCAATAAATCTTCGCGTAGCATCATAGTAGATATCTCCCACGGATTTGATAGAATCAACCATAATCTTCAACATCTTCATAGAATCCATCAATAGAACAAGAAACACAAGAGAATACACCACTTTTGAATGGAAAATCACATAGTATTCATCTTCATTGTTGTTGTAGTTTTCTCTCTCAATCTCTCATAGATAGATACATTGTTTTGATAGAATTGACTATCTCTAACTATCTTTGACTCTCTCTCTCTCTCTCTCAATAAATCAATCAATAGTACATCATATCCTCACTAAAATACCCAATAATCACTCTTAATAATCCTTATTAGGTCGTGGATGCACCTCCCAAGAGGTATGGGAGGTATGAAAGGGCACTAGAGTCACTATAGTGTCTCTTCATAACTCGCTACTATCACTTCATTTTAGTCTTTTCTTCAGTCTTCAGCAAGTACTTCTTCCATTTTTTAAAGCTCTTTTGAACTTAGATTCATCCTTTCCAAAAGTAAGAAAACTTTTCCAAAGTCACAAATACATTCCACATAACACTTACAGAAGATCTACAGAACAGAACAGAACAGGGGCTCTACAGAAGATCTATAAAAGATCAACAGAGAGTTACAAAAGGTCATCATAGAACATCAGAACCTCATAACTCATACTAAATCCATCCCAAACTATCAAAAACTATTCAATAAGCTTTCAAAATATTTCAACCTTCATCAATCATCAATCCATGCTTCATATAGAAGAAAATCAAAACAAAACAAAAGCTAAACAAAAGGTATCAAAACCAATCAGAACCTCAAAAGAACCTATTAGAACATCACAGAGCCTCATGTTTCTACTAAGAATCATCATAAGCTTCCAAAACATAATCAATATCATCCAAAACACTTTCAAACACTTACAAAACAACCAATCATCACTCAAAATCCATAAAAAATCAACAATTCGGGCCTCAAAAACAATAAAAATCAACAAAAAAATCTAGTCATTTCAACATTCAACATGGATCAGGCTTGATAGTGGATGAAATTGCACAAGCATTTTTAGGCAAGGCAATTTACTCTATGGGAGATTTATATTCAGGATATGATTAGTTCTGGCTTGCATTAGAAAGCCGAGATATCACTAACATGAATATACCGCTTGGATTGGTTAGGATATGTATGCTTCCATAGGGAGCAACCAATTCACTGGCATTTTCGAAGGGGTTTTAGTCGAAAGATCATATCCACCGAGGATCAGAGATAGAAGGAAGTAGAGATAGGAGATGGAAGAGAAGAAAAAAATATAGACAAGAGGTAAACATGATAAATACAAAGCACAATGAATCAAATCAATATGTGTTGCTAGAACCTTGAGTCCCTTGCCTGGCACTGCTCAGAAGCTATCTCCAAGCATTAGATCTCCTAGAGCTCGCTTGTAGACCAAAAACATACATCAAAACAATAGCTTCCTCTTTGCTGCTCCAAACCCAAATTTGATGACTCTGTTAGCTTGGAAAGGGGGGTAAAGCCCTAGGACAATTGGTCAAGTGTCCACTGCAATTGCGACACGTGCGATTTTACCCATTTTTCTTTTTCATAAGAATCTAGTATTTTTGGACCATCCATGCCACGAACACTAGCACTAATGACTCAGATGATATTGACTCTCTAGATCAATAAGAAAGTCAGAGGATGATGCACTCCAAAGCTTTTCACACTGTGTCCGCATAGTGGCATGCCATCCACCCCCTCTAAACCTGCACATGCTCCGGTATGTGCCACTGATGCACCACCCGAATCAAACACCCATAACGTCAACTTGTCGCTTATCATGCATATAAGAAGGCATTCCCCTGGATCATATATCAAAATACTCAGCATGCATAACTCTTGAGCCATACCTAGTACCCCCTCTAGGGTCATAAGGCCTTGGGTGCATATCATACACTAGAGGCTGTTGAATCTCCATATACATGCTATCAATGTGTTCGTCAACAAATACATAGCAACATGCTTGCTCTTTCAAAGTCCACTACATAGAAATCTTCTTATACTAACAATTGTGAATCACATCAAACACAAATTGAGCCTTGCATCCAATACATTCTCACCCCATCACCAAAAATAGTGATGCAATCCATATCTTGAAGCATCTTTGATTTTCCTATCAAGGCCTTTGATAAAGCATCCAAATGTGGAGCATTACATCTAACATCCTTTAAAGGCATATCCTTGAGCTCATGAATTGTCTCAGAGATAATAACTTTATCCTACAAATCATGTGCATCCAACACTTCATCAATCTCCCTTTGAGTCCCTACATCAAGTAAAACATTATCTTCATAGACTTCTTTAGATGCATTAAGAAAATCTATAGATGCAATGGCTCACTCTTCCAGTACAAGATCTTCAAAGGCATCTTTGGTTGTCTCAATATCAAACTGCAACTTATATCTCAGCTGTTTGCCTTCTTACTTGCTATCATGTTTTTGCTCCTATCTGACCTCTTCCATAAAATGCTCAAGAGGTGGTTGATTTGCAACTTTAGACTGATCCACACTTTCTTCTTGTCATTCTCTTAGATATCCCTAGATTATCTTCATCTCTCTTATGTCTCTCTTCCACAAGTACATTTGTGTTTTATCCTTTTTCTAAACATGCATCTATTGGTGATTCCCACATACATCTTTTTCCTGGCCTAGGGGCTGCTACCCATCCCCTTAATCTTTTCCTTTTTCATTAAATTTTTCGACCTTCAATTGAAGATCCCACATGCATTTGACCATTTCATCTAATACATCTTTCTCCCTAACATTGGGAATCGCAGGTGGAGCCATATGGTTACCCACAAAAGTGGGTGGCTTATTGGATACATAAATTTTTTTGTCCGTAATAGTGGGCAAGATAGAGACATGAAATCTTTCTCTTATTCTATGCTTTTTCACAAGTGCAGTAACAGCTTCCTTGACATGCCTCCACTCTATTTTAAGACCTATCTCGATAGTTTGATCCTCTAGCAAATCATCAAGCTTCTCTTGAAGGTCAGGATTAGCTGCTTGTAGAAACAATTGACAACACCTCGAAACCAATGCCTACATTGCACAAATTTTTAGCCAAATTGTATACAAGTGACACCTTCTTACCAACTTTTTACATTAAATCAATGCAGATGCGGTGTTCGTTGTTGCTGTCTTTGGAGGCCATGTCCTTGCAGTCTGGCCAAGGAATGTCGATACAAAATTTAATCTTTTGGCCTGTCTACAACCACAAGAAACTCTTATATCATTTGCAAGGCATAGGCTATTGAGACCAAGACTTAGAGACTATAGGACTTTGCAAAAATGAAGTCCTTTGAGCTTATGCAATCCATATTCTTAGAGCCACTAGAAATCATGTTATTCATGGCAGATTATGTAGTCTTAGGTTATGGTTCAGGTCATGGAGGGCACAGTTTATTTCAACTGAAGATGAGTGCCGCTGCATCAATGCAATTAAGGAGTAGTGCATAAGAAAATGCAATAGAGAGCTGAAAGTTCTAATCAGCTATAATGAATCCAATGCCAACATGAAATCATTACAAACTTAATAATGTGTGCACTATCCCTCGGCTTTGCAATCGACCTGAATTGAAAAGATTTCAATGTTGGTCTTATCGTAAATGTGAGTGTGCTGGAGGAGATTCTCAAAAACTCCTACTCCAAGGCACAACTGGGAGGAGTCATTTATTTGCAAAAGAAGATGGATGGGGTCTTGACTTTGCCTTAGGGGTGGTGTGTGTTGAAGGAAGGAAGGGAAGATGGAGGTGGTGAGACGCTTTCAGAAGGATTTTACATAGTGGAATGCATTAAGAAGAAGCGAGTGCATAAGGGTCAAGTGCAATGTCTAGTTAAATGGGAAGGAACCTTAATAGGAAGAAACCTTAATAGAAGGAAGTTTTAGAAAAAAAAAAGAAAAAGAAAAACGAATGTCATGGGAGAGGGAAGCCGTTGCAATTCGTGTCGTGGAGAAGGGAGAGGACGCCAAGAAGAGAAGAGGAAGAGAGGGTGAAAATTGCAGGAAATAAGCGAGAGAGAGAAGGATCGCCACCTATTGTGTTTCTAAAAATCAGATCCACTTGGAGCATAAATTGGTCCTTCAGCATAATCTGCTGTCCATTGACCGCGCTCGTAGGTGAGGCGATTGTTATCCAAGTTCAAGACCACGGGCCCCAACTCCACGGCTTCGGCCACGGCCTGCTCTGACCTGAGCAGCCTCTTCTTCCTGAAGATGCCTATGAAGCTTTCCAGTTTGGCGCCTCTCGAGGTTCGATCTGGCGGTCAGGCGCTGTGATGTCGAATTGCATCTATCGATGGCCGGCTGATCGTGGGAAGAGAGAGAGAGAGAGCATGTCGGTGATGAAGGAAGCGTTGCAGGATGCTTACACAGACGTTGAGAAGTCGGTGGGGTATGTCGATGCAGGCGTAGGTGAACTGATGGACAAAGTTAAGGCTGATCGTGGAGAGAAGAGAGAGAGAGATCTTGGCTTGGATAATCATCATCGCTTGCATCCCCATGATGATTGCCATCTTCTACTATTGACATTGAGGTCATCTCCATGATCACCTGCTCTCCAAGTATCATCATTATCTTCCAATATCAGGTTTTACGTCGGCATTCGATACATTATTCAACGTCGATCAAGGCGTCAACAATGGTGACTTATAATGATACATGGCGGCCATGTTCACGATGAGACGACATAAAAATTTCAATTAAAAGCCTTCTCTTAGATCTCTAAGGCTTACAAGATTAACTAAGGCCTATTCTCATGAGTATTAGTTGACCAACATTCCTTGGCTGGACTGCAAGAGGACGCGGACCCCGAAGACGTGACGACAAACCGCGGGATTTCCAAGTACGTATCTAAACCGTTTAAAAAAAAATAAAGGTTATAGCATGAGCAAATTTTCAATTTAGTATTTTTAGAAAATGCTTTTAACCCTGGTTTCCTATGTTAAATGGCTGTTTGCATTTATGTGGACTTGTTTTATTTATTAGAAATAGAAAATAGTCGAAAATGCTTAAAAATGACACAAATAAATTTTTATAAAATGGCTGATTGAAAATTTATAAGTTGTGACATTTTTTCTATAAAGGTTATGACTCAAGAAATTTATTGAATTTTTATCAGAATTTTTAGAGATGGTTTAACATATTTAAAAATTCAAAACTAGTTATTTTCAAAGCAAAATAACAGTTTTCATTTAAATAAAAAAATGTTCTCTATCAATAAAAATATGGATCTTCACATGAAAAGCTGAAAAGATAATTCCTGATTTTGTTGATGAATTTTTGCAAGCTTTAAGATGAAAAGAAACATCAGTTTAATTATATTCTACCGAAAAAACATTTTTTCATAAATATGGTGTTTTTATTTTAAGTAAGTAAAACGATACGCGATGTACTATTCAATAACATGGGAATGGGTTTTAAAAAAAACATGAGAGATGTAATAGTATTTTATGATGTTTGCTGATGATAAGAAAATTATAACTTTAAATTTAGATTACAAATATCGGAAACGTCATAAAATAATTGTTTGATGGCATGAGGGAAAGCCTCAGCATCTATATTTAAGATCTACATTTTGTTCATATTAAAAAGAAGTCATCTGATGATTATGATTAGGAGTGGAGGGCTACTAGGACTCATTGATAAATTAAAGGGTGATATGGGAATTTAAAATAAATTATGAATGTGGACACGTGAGAGTATGAAAGAACTGGTTTTATTTTGGTTGATGTTTAATAATAGAAGAGAAAGAAAGGACGTTATTCTCGTAAAATAAATTAAATATTTAAACACTTAAAAGCAACCACGAAATTGCAGTACGGAGGGGGAGGGGAAAATATATTTACTAAGGGTTTAAAATTTAGGGGTTTATGGTACGTCAGAGAATTTGATTTGAATGTTTGCTATCACTTAAATAAGTAAAAAGAATTAATTTTAATACGGTGGAGAGAAACATATAAAAAATTAAACGGAGATATACAAATAGATCCAAGAGATCTATACCATGAAACAAACTTCTTAAAGTAAAACATCAAAACTTCCTGGATAAACTGCCACTAGTTGGCAGGAGAAATTTATGAGAAGCCACTCCTGAAAGATGGAGGAAAACCGTAGTTATCTTAGGTTTAGCATTCTAGTGCTGAATATAATTTACTGAAGTGTAGAATATTTGTAGTTGGACTATTACAAACAAAATGCCATACAATTAATGGAACACTAAACCAAATTAGTATTGTTAGTAGCAACAATCACCTGTTTAGTGCAACAACTCTTAGGAGTTGGCTTGTTGACTTGGGTAAAAGTGGCTTGGTCTTTGGCCAGTCATTTTTTGGTGCATCTGCCGGGGGGCAAGTGCGCTCTAGCGGGTGATCAATTTTCCTAGGGTATTCAAATCCTAGGTGTTATTTATGAGTGAATACGCAGTCTCTTTCCTAAGGGACTATTTTCCTAATTTTCCCCAAGAGTGCCAAAGAAAAGTGCTAGATTGGGCGAGGGATACAGAGTTAGTAGAGGGAGGCACATATTTTGGGCCATAATTAACTGTGGACGTTGAACAATTGTCCTCTTGGAGCTGGGGTTATAACGACTGTGCGCAAACCATAGTTCTACTAGCGACACACTTTGGGTTAATAGATGCGATAGAGATAAATACAATCAGTGTATCGTACCACTTTGATTGGTATCACCGCACAGCTTATCAGACGTTTAGAAGAGTAGTGTGGGATGATGTGTTGCCTTGGATACGTGTATCCAGAGGTTTAAAAATTGCTTTCGATACGAAAGACGTTAGAGAGGTTGCTGAAATTCTAGGCTTAATCCCCGAGCAAGAAGAAAAGTTACCTTTTGGGGAAATAGACCTAGAGTTGCCGACTATTTTGAACCTTCTAAGCGCGCATACACGCGACAACCTAATTCTATAGCTTCAAATAAAACGAGCGTAATTTTGGAGTATGACAGTAAGAGCTAGTTTAGTACTTGTGGATGAATTCCGAAGAGAGACGGAAGTAGCAAAACGAAGCTAGGGATCAGCGAGTTAGAGAACGAGCAGTGCGACAAGAGGCTTGGCTATTAGAAAGGCTAGAGAGGGTCAACGCATTGCTGAACTTGGGAGTAGACGCTGTGTCGAACTCAACGGTAGAACCTCTTCAGCCTAGCTTATCAACTGATAGAACACCATCAAAGGAAAGTGAAGCAGCTTCATATCAATGGGATCAAGTTGTCTCCAGTACTAGCAGTGTCACTAGGGAAAGGGGTAGGCAAAATAGTGAAAATAGGGAGAGTGAAGCTAATGCTACGGTCGGGAGTATTGAACTGCTCTTTGACTGGGATTTAGAGTCAAATTTCAGGTTGCGTCAATTATTTAAGAAGCCTCAGGAACCTACGTGGTTTGATACTATCAACGATTTAGGGTTAGGGCTATTATTTAGAGAAACAGTGGCTCGCAACCCAGTCAGATTAGCTTCGGGGGACTATGGGACGAAGATCCCGATGCCCATTCACAAAGATTTGAGGTGACTTGCGTCGCCAATGAGATAATAGATGATGACCAGAAGCTTCATATCTTCCCTGCAACATTAAAAGATGAAGCAGCGAAATGGTATGGGAATTTAGATGCTCAACATAAAGGGACCTATGTTGCCTTATCAAGAGCTTTTCTAGAAAGATTTAGACGACAAGGTTTTCAAGATAGATTGGCTCTTTAACTGGATTATTTGTCCCAAGGAGACCCCGAAAGTGTTGAACATTATATTGAGCGCATGGAGACAATCATTCGTAAGATGAATCCTGCTCCTGACGATCCCACGCAAAAACGTAAGTTTATTGATGGACTTAATCCTGAAGTTCATCAGCATGTTAGTTTACAACGACCAACTGCGTTGGCAGATGCTAAAACACATGCTAGATGGTGGGAAGAAGTGCAGCTTAGTCAACAACGACGGAGAGATCTATTCAAAGAACCTCGGATAGAATATCCAAGCACTTCAGGCGGGGTACCTAAGAACGTGTCTTATGTGACCGTTCCTTTAAATCCCTCGATAACCGCAAGTTCAAACATGTCGAGTGTACCTCTAAATCCGTACACTTCAATTCCAGCCTATATGATGCAGACATGAATGCCTTCTATGCCGCAATCTCAATCTCCTCTGGATGAAGCAAAAGTAGCAGATATTATTGCGAAATCTCTAGGAAAATTAAAGGAGGAAATTATGACTGCAGTACAGGCGCCTTTGAAGGAAATTTATTCGATAACGACACAAGGATCTAGTGCTCAACAATCGTCGGGAAATTCGACTTCAAACCCACCTCGATCTAATATCTGGTGTGGTAAGTGTCATGGTTACGGCCATGTGGCTACAGAGTGTCCGATGCCTTCAAGGTTAATGCCTGATCATCCACCGTTTTGCTCTTTTTGCCACAAAACCGGTCATTTAGATACAAATTGTTGGCATAAATTAGGTGAAGAGCAACAACAAGCTCGTTCAATGCAAACGAATTACAATTACATGGATCGTAATAATATGACTTATGAGATTGGACCACCCAATCAACCTTTTAGGCCACGAGGATTGCCCACCCAGGATAGACCTCCAGTGCCTCGAAACAATTACAACAGTGATGGCAATCGAGGGAGAAATTCTCCTTTTAGAAGAAATAATGGAAATTTTCGTAATCCAATGGGACAAGGTGGTCAACAAAGATCTAGGGGATTAGTAATTTGTTATCGATGCCAACAAGAAGGTCACATAGCCACATATTGTCCAAATGCGCGTAAAAATCAAGACTATACTCCTATTTGCAGGAGGTGCAGTGGTGAAGGACACTATGAAGAGAATTGCCCTAAGGGAGAGGATAATAAAATTTCTGACAAAGGGAAACAAACCTCTAACGAACCTTCAACGTCTGCTGCAAATTTAGTTGAAGTAGAAACAATAAGGAAAGATACTGGAGTTAAGTCAAAATTTATACCTCACAAGGTGACTTTTAGAGCTGACCCGATGATTGGTGTCATTACGAGGGCACAAAAGCAACAACAGAAGGAGCAAGATTTAGAGGAAGAGAGTCCACAATTAAACGGAGCAGTGAAGGATAAGTCTAAGGACATAGATCCTAATATAGAACTACCTGAATCGGATTCTCCGCCGCATTCCTCTGACCATCCGTTATTACCTGTGCCCTTAGCAAATCCTAAGATTCAAGTGGGAGTAGCTCCTTTTCCCGAAAGATTGGTTCCTCCTAAGGAAGGGAGTAAAGATTATGCAGAATCCGTAAATAAGACCTATGATCTTTGGGCTGCATTAGAAGAAATATCATTAACTATTAACCTTCGACAATTGCTAGAAATAGCGCCCGTTTGTCGAAAACAACTTTACCATAAATTAGTTCGGCATCGAAGGAAGAAGATTGAGATAAACGCTTCTAAAGTCAGTGAAAATTCTTCCAAAGGAAAAACAACTAAGGATGTAAAAATAGTAGATTTATTTGTGGACCCAGGAGCTCCAGTTATCGATACTACTATTAATGGCCACTTGCTACATGAAGTGCAGTTAGATGGTGGCTCAACAGTTAATTTGATGACAGAACAGGCAATGCAAGAATTAGGGTTGAAGGATCTAGAACCTACTCATATTGTTTTACGGGTGGCTGATCAAAGAAAAGTAACTCCTTTGGGGTTACTGCGAAATGTGAAATCTGTAGTAGCTGGATTAGAATTTCATGTAAACTATTTGATCGTTCGTTCGCAAACGAATATTTCATCATATTCTGTGCTGCTGGGAAGACCTTGGTTATACCAAGCAAGATGCATTCAAGACTGGTATAAAGGTTTAATTGTGATTGGTCCTCGAAATGATAGGGTTAAAATACAAGTCATTTCAAAAGGATTTTTGAAAGATTCAGGAGATGAGGCAGTTAGTGAAATGGATGAGAAATCCAACAGTGAGTTTTATGATTCAGACATGGAGAGGACTGATCATGAAGGGCCTTATGCCTGGTTATTTAAAACACCACACGCAGCAACAGCAGAAAAAGTAGAGGTCAATATAGTACATCAGCCTCACAAGGTAGAACAGATGGGTGTTGGTGAATATGCTGTAGCGTTTTCATCTGACAATGATTCGGACAGTGATATTACTCAGTGGTTATCTACATCCGAAGATACAACCCTAGACTGCTTAATGCTTTCAGCAGAGGAAGCAGAATATCTTGATGATTCGCTTGAAACATGTTTTCAATTACCTACGGATCAAGAAGGAAATAATCAAGAAGATGTATTTTCTGCATACAGTAGGTCGGAAGCGGTTTCTGTGGATGAATTAGGGGAGAAAGAAATGCCTGAGCTAATGATATCTGTTGTGGCTGACATTTCAATAACCTCTTCAGAAAGTATGGGAGAAGATGATGTTACTGATAATAATAATAATATGCCTGAGAGTAGGATCTTAGAAGCTCTTCCTTATGGGGAAAATGCTTTACCCTTTGGATTTGGACAACTGCCAGATAGAGCTAAAAGGATTTATTACTACCAGCTAGAAAGGAAGGAAAGAGAAAGGAGAAGTAGGCATGGGTGCAAACCCTTACAAAGACCACTATCTCGTGAGGATGAGGATGATTCAGCTTCGGCTTTTAATAGGTTTTCACAGACTTCTCGTGAACATCATGGTAATTATGCTAGGATTATTAGAGAATTGAACGAGGCATTGGAAGTAGAGCGTGAGGCAACGTTGACTGTTGTAAATGAAGCAATGAAGAAGATTACTGAGTTGCAAAAGGAAAAGGCAGAGTTTCAGTTTAGAGAAAGGCGATATCTAGATGAAATCTCGCTTTTAGAATTTTATTTAGAAGAAGAGAAATCTAAATTCAGTAGGGGTGAGTTACAGATGGAACAAGCGTTATCTATGGATACGAATTATTGGGAAGAACATGAAAAAACTAATAGGTTTTTGGAAAAAAATAAATCTAAGAATACTTTTGAGCCAGAGACTCAAGAGAAAAACCCTACAAATGTTCCCTGGTTGTGTCATTCTTTTAAGCGTTCCAACGGAATTGCGCAGAAGATATATCGCTATTCTAGGGGACCAATAATTGGTTATCAACGAGTCCAATCTGAACCTACTAAGGCTAAATTGCACAATATGCAAGCGGTGGTGTTGCCTCATCCAAAAGAAAGAGTAATGGATTTTACTATTTATGGAGATGGGCAAGAGCCACAACTTAGATGGTTTGAACTTGCAGCCCCTAGGAATTTTATGGAACTGAAACAAGTCATACATTATTTGGGCTGTCGAATTCAGGGCGAGGAGGATGATAATCTACATTCATTAATTCTCAAGCTTAAAGATAATCAATGGTTTTGGAGTTTAGATGATTAGGAATGTCTAGAAAAGAATAACGAAATTTTACGTCGATATCGCCGTAGGTTACATGCTCAATATCCATGTAATTTAGAGCAGATACCTAGCGTAATTGACTCTGTAAGAACCTCATTTACCATGAAATCTCGTAAAGATGTAAATGTCAATAATGGTTGTTTAGATAAATATGGGAAGGGATATACTGAAAAATCCTTTCCTGAGTTAGTAAATGTCTATGGAGTAGAAGTTGATGGTGCTACGCAAGATAACCTGGCTATTATTCCTTATAGGGCTTTACCCTTAGTAAATTCTGTGAATGTGGGAGAAGAAGCACCGGAATCAAGTACTAAGAATAGCCTGCTTGAAAATGTATTGATGCAGATATCCGAAGATGTGCCCACAATTAAGCCACGAAGAATAGACTCTCTATTTATTGAAGAGCCTGAAGTTGAAGTAGTTAAGCTTAAAATGGCAGAAGGAAAATATTTAAATTTAGGAGACCAATTGGAATCGCCACATCGTGAAAGATTCGAAGAAGTCTTACGAGTGCATGCTGACGCTTTTGCTTGGTCATATAAGGACCTTAAGGGTATCAAAGCTGAATTATGTCAGCATTTTATCGATCTAGAACTAGGCACAAAACCTGTATGTCAACGTCAACGACGAACAAACCCTGTATATGCAGAGTTAGTGAAGGCTGAGATTACTAAGCTTTTAGATGCTGGATTCATTTATCCTGTTGCATACAGTGAATGGGTATCTCCTATTGTGGTAGTACCGAAGAAGAATAGTAAGAAGATTCGCATTTGTGTCGATTATAGGAAGCTGAATAGCAAAACACGTAAAGATCATTTTCCTTTGCCATTTACTGATCAGGTACTTGATAAGGTTGCTGGTCATGAGCTGTATTCTTTCATGGATGGATTTAGCGGTTACAACCAAGTACTAATTCATCCTGAAGATCAATCCAAAACTACATTTACTACTAAATGGGTTACATTTGCTTATAGAGTAATGCCTTTTGGTTTGTGCAATGCACCTGCAACATTTCAGAGAGTTATGATTGCAGCTTATCAAGATTTTCTACGTCAATGGATGGAAGTTTTCTTAGATGACTTTTGTGTCTATGGTACGGCAAAAGAAATGCCTGAGCTACTAACACAAGTGTTTGAGCGTAGTGATGATGTAGGTATCTCCTTGAACCCTGATAAATGTGTTTTTGGAGTACCAAAAGGAACCTTATTGGGGCATATCGTTTCTAAAGAAGGTATTGCTATGGATCCAGCTAAAATTATTAAGATTTTTGCACTTCCATCTCCGACAAATCTTAAGCAATTGCGTGGATTTTTAGGACATATAAATTATTATCGGAGATTTATTTCCGATTTTGCAAAGGTGGCATCACCTTTGACAAATCTACTACGAAAGGATACTCCTTTTACTTGGGATGATGTTTTCCAGAAAGCATTTGAATTTCTTAAACAGAAGTTAATTGAAGGACCAGTACTCGCACCCCCAGATTGGACAAAGGAATTCCATATTCATGCTGATGCATCTATGTATGCTGTAGGGGCTGTTTTGTGCCAAGCAGATGATAATAAGGTGGATCATCCAATTTATTATGCGAGTCGAAATTTAAGTGATGCAGAAAGGAATTATACCACCACTGAGAAAGAATGCCTATCAATGGTATTTGCGGTGGAGAAATTTCGTCATTATTTATTAGGGAATAAATTTACTATATATGTTGATCATGAGGCGTTAAAGTATTTGCTTAATAAAGCAGAACTTTCAGGACGTGTGATTCGTTGGATGTTGTTATTCCAAGAGTTTGATTTTCAAGTAGTTACTCGTCCTGGTAGAGCTCATGTTCTAGCAGATCATCTATCACGATTATTAACATCAGATAAGGAGGAAGGTGTGGAAGATGATTTGCCGGATGCATCACTTTTTACTATGGAGACACAAGTTCCATGGTATGCTGATATTGCGAATTTTCTTAGTACTGCTCGATATCCACCTGGTGCTGATAAGCGCAGGAAACGTCAGATATTAATGCAAGCACGCTCCTATGGATTATTAGGGGGTTATCTTTATAAAAATTTTCCACGCGAGGGTATCTATCGATGCTGTGTAAGGGAAGATGAAGTACCAGTGGTTCTTAAGGCATTGCATGATGAGCCGTGTGGTGGCCATTTTGCCGGTGAATTGACTGCAAGAAAAGTTCTATTAGCTGGTTATTGGTGGCCTACCCTATTTAAAGATGCTTATTATTATTGTCGAAAATGTGATGTATGTCAAAGGATTGGTCGTCCTTCTAAGAGTTTTGCTACGCCTTTGACACCTATATTAGCATTAGCACATTTTGAGAAATGGGGAATTGATTTTGTAGGCCCAATTGATCCGCCTACTAGATATCGATCGAATCGTTATATCTTAGTCTGTACTGACTATATTACAAAGTGGGTGGAAGCGAAAGCGCTTAAAACGGATAAAGCCATTGATGTGGCTAAGTTTATGTATGAGAATATTATTACACGTTTTGGTTGCCCACTGGAATTAGTAAGTGACCGAGGTTCCCATTTCTTGAATGGTCTTATCAGCGAGCTAATGGAAATCTATAAAATTAAACATCGCAAATCAACGCCTTATTATCCCAGAGCTAAGGTCAGGTTGAAGTAACCAATCGCATTATCTGTGGGATTTTAACTAAAACGGTTGCTTCCCACAGGCGAGATTGGGATGAACGTTTATATGAAGCGTTATGGGCTTATAGAACTACTTATAAGGTGACAGTGCAAAATACACCCTTCAATTTAGTTTATGGCACTAATGCTATATTCCCTATTGAGCAAGAGTTGCCCACTTTACGAGTAGCTCTATCATTACGACTAGGTGAGGTTGAATCTTTGAAGCAACGGATTTTACAATTGGTAAAGTTGGATGAGGAAAGATTATTAGCTTTACAAAGTCTAGAAGCAATGCAAAAACGTCGTAAAGCATGGCATGACCAGAATATTAAAGTACGGGAGTTTAAAGAAGGCGATTTAGTTTTACTTTATGACAGTCGTTATTATAAATTTCCTGGGAAGCTTAAAATTCGTTGGTTGGGACCTTTTAAGGTGATTAATGTTTATGATAATGGTTCTCTTGATGTGCAGGATATTAATGCTGAAAATGAGATATTTAGGGTCAATGGCCTGCGCCTTAAACATTTTGTGACTTAGGCTAGCTAGGTATAGTTAGGTTAGTAGTTAAAATAATATTTTGACTAATCCACCCTTGGATGTCTTTTCTTTCTTGGGGGGGTTTTTAAATGGGATGTAGGTATGGCCTTTTTGTGGATGGATGCGCTTTACCCTCGTCTTGATGCCGATAGTACTGATGCTGTTCATGCTGGACCTTACGATATTCCGCGTTTCCAGACGCATGACATGTTTTTATATGCACCGAGAGGGGAGGCCTGTTGTGATTCTTCTTTTGTGATTATTTTTTGTTTACAGTATCATCCATCTTTTGGTTGTAGGTCCTGTCAGCGGCATTTATTTGTGCGTGCTCAGCTCTTGTGTTGGCAGTGTCGCACATACTTTCGACGCTATGGTACCACTGCCATGCAGGAAATGATTAGTTATACCTACCAGCGTCATGATTATAATAGTGTTTTTTCTCCTGAGCATGGCGCTGGTCAGTCTAGGGTAGGCCGAGAGCAAGCAGAATTTGCGAGGTATCGTTCCACTGTCTACCGCCTTACTCCATCTTATCATGATTTGCAGACTAGAGTTCCATGTCCATGTTGGGATTATATTTGTTGGTATATGGATGCGACCGAGGGGCATTCTTTAGATGCTTTACCAGTGGCCCCTATGCCCTACTATGATGATGCAGCTTCGGCTTCGCTCCATGATGTGATGGAGGTTCTTAGCGATGCACCTGATAGCGGATCTGTGACTTCTGATATGCCTACGCTAGAGGCTATTCTTGAGCATCCTATAGCTGATAGTTTAGTTAATAGGTTTGACTTAGATAATGTTGATGATTTCGGATTAGGATTATTGTTTTCACTAGAAGATCTCAGAGACTTTGAAGATTTTAGTCTAGATATTTTGTTTTCTTAGTCTTTTATGTTTTTCTTTTATTCTACATTTTGAAAAACAAACAAACAAATATATATATATCGTTAAAAAAAAAACATACAATGCTTTGAGTTAGTTTTTTTCCATTTTTCTTGCATTCTCCATCCATTCTGCATGACCTGTCATGTGGTTTGATGCACCTGAGTCAACATACCACACTTCGTTGCTTTCTTCTACGCTTGTCACAGAATTGTTCATGTGCTGCACCATAAACAAATGCTCATTCCTGTCATCACCCTGTCTACTAGAAGATGCATAATTTTCTTGTTGGAATTTTCCATTCATGATGTCATTCTGCTTTTTATAGCAGTCTTTAGCCATATGACCCATTTTACCACAGTAGTAGCATTCAACATTGCTGTTGCATTTTGGTCTCTTTGCCATCCACCACGACCTCTTTGGCTCCCCCTGCCTCTAGAGTTACCACATCCTCCTCCATAGGATTGGTTTTCCTAAGTTTGCTGTATATTCTGATTTCCACCACGGCCTCCAAATCGGCCTCCTCTACCTCTGCCTCTACCTCTTCCAGCATTTGAGTAGAAAACAGTTTCTTTTGAAGTTCCTCCTGAAGAAGATGCACCACCATTTCTCTGCTCCTCAAAAATTAGAAGAGCAATCAACTCCTCAAAATCAGGAAATCTTTCACGAACTGAAATGGATGTCCAAAACTGTGCATAATCCTTTCCTAGACCATTCAAGGTCACAAAAACTAAATCATCATCTTCCACTGGCGACCCAATGGAAGCAAGTGCATTTGCAATCTTCTTCACCTTCATGTGGTAGTCATTGATGCTCATACTTTCTCTTTGCACATTATGCAACTCTTGCTTGAGCTGCATTTTCCTGGCTTGCGTATTTGTGCTATACATTTTTGACAAAGTATCCCATGCCTTCTTTGGCGCACTTACATCCTGAATATGCACAATCATAGAGTCTGAAATACTGATAGACAGCTAGTACATAACTTTCCTGGCTCTCTCATGCCATGCTTTGAATGCCTGCATTTGCTGTTGATTGGGAACATAAGGAAGAACTGGTTCTTCTTCATTTTCTGCAACAAATTTCCAATATCCTTTTCCCATAAGGAAATTCGTCATTCTAAACTTCCATGCTTGGAAGTTGTTCTTGTCAAGCTTTTCAATTACAATCTCCTGTGAAAGAGAATCAGAAGCCATTACAGAATACTGCAAAAAATTCTGTCACTGCAGAGAACACAGCTTCAGCCTCACAAGGGCAAATCTGCAAAACTGACGAAAGTGGTATTTAACCACACAGACACTTCCTAGTGATGATTTTGCATCAACAGGCAACAAGGATGATTTTGTAACTCCCAATGTCTCTACGCACAGGCATACGATGCAATTTCTATAGTAACTTTTCACCGACCTGTAGAACAGTAGCTGCACAGCATAAAACTGGGCCTTTTCCTAAGTGCGTGTAGAAAACTTCCGCCTCCAAAAAGGCCCCGAAATGGCCTCAAATCAAAAAACAGGGTTGCCAAGGGCTAAAGCCCTTGCCCACAGCATATACTACTCTCTTGCTTCACCGTGAAGGGCGTCTCAACCTGAGACAATGAACTCTTGCAATTTCCTGCTATGCGACCTGCAAAGATCTGCTCCCAAAACAGAAAATGAAAGCAACACTGCTCCTCTTACCAGAACACCGCGAGCTTGGCTTGCTTTCTTGAGCTCCTTACCACGAATAAGGCTCTGATACCATGTCAAGATTGTGGGAGAGAAGAAAGGAGTCTCACTTGTAGCTTTCTTGCTTGCGCAATGGGGGAATACACACAAAGATGGAGGCTGAAAACAGTTTTCCTCTTCTTAGTTGTGTAAGCCAAAAAGAAGTCTAGTACATAGAAATAGAAGAACCCTATATATGGGTCTCAAACCAAACTCAACTAACTAAGGTGGCATACTAACTGAGCCACGAACTAGAGTAGATAAGGATAGCTGTCATGTAGCTATTATTCATGGGCAGTGTACCAACCGCATCTGCAAGACAAGTCGGTGACATAAATGCACAACGGTCACCCTGGCATATCACGAGTGGAGCTCGATATCTCAACACTAGGGGCCCTTGCTCTTCCACAAAATAAGGTCCATGAATAAGAAGAATATGCTATGACAAATCAACAAGTAATAATTAGTTTTAATCATTAAACCTTGTTTTCAAAGCAGAAAGCTTCAAATTTATGTTTATCTTATCAAGTAGAAAGTAATATCCTTTTCTCCCAAAGCTTCCTTAATTGCTTAAACACGATTCACAATTGAACGTTTGTACTCTTCCAAATAGTTAGATGTTATCGTTTATTCCCTTATCATTTTTAAAAATATGTCAAGGTGTCTCCAAACCTCCATTCGTAGGAATGCAATTCGTGGTGTGATAGCCACATTTATTATGATTGCACATAACTCTCTCTAGCACTTCCACAATGTGTTCACTTGTTTACCAGTATGATTTCTTAGAAATCGTCTAGCTTTTGCACACACCATAAAGACATCTGGTAAGACCTCTCTTGTTTTCCCTGAGGCTATTGGATCCTTTCTCAGGTGAACTTGACCTCCATGAAAACCCATTTTAGGCACTAAAGCCTCAGATTTATCAATGTAGTCATCTGACAAAGATACTGGTTTTATTGAATATGCATAGTCAAGATGCAATCTAAGCAACTTATCAATTATTGTTAAATATGGTAGATGCGGAAGCTATGGAGGTTGAAAGAGGAAGAAGAAACTCATGAAGACATTGAACCTGACAAAGACAAATTGTCACAGAAGTGAATTAGGTTCCAAGATTGAGACTTGGACTCATAAACACAATCTTGTGTATTAACAGTGACAAGACACTTTATTGGAAAGAAAAGAATACTATCATTGCATTGGAAAAAGAGTGCAAGTGCAATGCTTTATAGGAATTGAGTGGTGGTACTTTCTCCTACTATGCATATGGGATTTTGGTCTTGAGCCCTCACTGCTCCTTACAAAGGGACTGAAGTAGGTGTGATTGTAAAATATCTCAACACCCCTCCTCAATCACAACTAGAAGTATAGAGTGTATAGAGGCTTTAGTGAGAGCAATACCTGCAAAGTGTGGGCACACAGTAAACATGGAAAAATACCAAAGGCTGTAGCAAAAAAGGCTAAATGTGGGTACCACAAACATGATGGTCATCTAGAGGCTATAGCAAGGGCATCACAAAGTGTATAGAGGCCGTAGTACAAGGCTAATTGAGGAGTTTACAAGTTCATGTCTGAAGCATTAGGGCTAGGAAATACAAAGCTAAAAAAGTATATCTGAATAGAAGGGCTGATGAGGTTTGTCCTTCTCCTGGTGGTTTTCTTCTTCTTCTTCTTCTTCCTTTGCTCACTTTTCTTCTTCTTCTTTGACTACAACTAGATAGGCCTTTTGGGACCTTTTTCTAGCATGGCAAAACTTCTTGGTGTGTCCCGTCCTTTTGTGCAGAAGTCACAAAAGAGCCGATCCTTGTTGCCTTTGTATCTATTGCCAATATATAATGTATGTTCATCTCTAGAGGTGCTTGGTTCTTTCTTAGTTTTTAGCTTCTTTTCCTCCTCTAACAGTGATGCCTGGATATCAACAAGTTCAGGGTTTGATATGTTGATTAAAGTTATTGATACATTATTATATTCAGGAGACAAACTCTTAAGTAGAACACCGATGCAAACATCTTCTTTCATTTTAATGTTGATTCTTGCAAGTTGGGTTAGAAGTCCTTCCATGTAATTAAAATGTGTGGCAAGTGATGTGCTGGACTTCATTTCAAGCCTAAAAAACTCAATCAAGAGACCATACTTTGATGAGTTAGATTGTGCACCAAACAAGGTGTCAAGTCTCTTCCATGTATCCTGTGAAGTCTCACAGTTATCCACATGGTGGATATAGCTGTCATCTAGCTCCAGTTTGATAATGGTTGAGCCTTATCATCGTTCTTTTGCCAAGTGACAACAAGGTCCGCATCATGAGGATTCTTTTCTTTTCTGGTGGTAATGGCCCAGAGACCCTTCTTCATCAGGATGAGTTTGATGCGAGTTTACCAGGTATGAAACCCGACTCCTTTGAAATAGATATTTGGAGTCTTTGCCTATGTTAGACTTTTGGGAATAGCAGCAAATCAGCTTCAAAATTATCCAATTTAAGTAGCAAAAGAGTTGGTTGAGATATGTGAAAAGACACAAGTGTTTAGAGCACTAAAATGAGTATCAATAGACACTATGTTTCTTCCTTGATTCTTACAAATCTGCAAAATCCTTCAAGTTCTTTTAGATCCAAATATTTTTTCTCTTGATTTGATGCTGGGACCTTCAAATCTGAGTGACAATAGGTTGTTCCAGGTGGCATTACAAGGGAATGGGGCAATAGCGAACGGCCATTTGCGATGCAAAAAAGCGGTGTCGCTAAAAGTGTCACTATATGCGTCGCTAATTTTATTAGCGACGCAAATAGCAACGCATATAGCGACACCGGTTTAGGAAAAAAGTTTTGAAAACCCGAGCATAACATTTGCCGAGAAAACATTTGCAAGAAAGAATGAAAGAGAGAGCGAGAGAGCTTAAAGCTTAGAGAGAGAGAGAGAGAGAGAGAGAGAGAGAGAGAGAGAGAGAGAGAGAGAGAGAGAGAGAGAGAGAGAGAGAGAGAGAGAGAGCTCATCACTATTGTCACCGTCGCCACCGCTACATATGAAGAAGAAAGAGAAGTGTGCAACGGAGAAGGGAGGGAAGGTGCAAAGAGAAGGTACAAAGGGTTTCATCTTCAGGCCTTTGAGGTAGTTTTTTGTTTTTCTTTGCAAAGAGATATATGGAAAGAGAGGGAGGGAGGAAAGAAGGGAGAAGAATGAAGGGAGAGAAAGAGAGAAAAAGGGAGAGAAAGGAAATAAAAAGAAAGAGGAAGAGAGAAATGAGAGATGAAGGGAGGGAGAGAGGATGAGTGAGAGAAACAACGAGAGAGAGAGAGGGGGGAAAAACAAAGAGAGGAAACAAAGAAAGGGAATAGAAAGATAAAGAGAGGGGGAGAGAAATAGAGAGAGGGAGAGGGGAGGGGGAAAGAAATAGAGAGAGGGAGAGGGAAGGAAGAGAGGAGGAGGACGTAGAAAAGAAGGGTGAGGTAAAGAGAGGAAGGAGAGTGAAAAGAAGAGAGACAAAGAGGGAGAAAGAGAGATAGAGAGAAAAAATAGAGAGCAAGAGAGAGGGAGAGAGAAATAGGAAAACAATGAGAGAATGAGAGAGAAGGTTAATAAAGAAAAATAAACGGAGAGGGGGAAGAGAGAGATAAAGAGAGGTGGGGTGACATTTCTTTCAATATCTTTGTTTCTTAAGCTTTTTATTTTCTATCTTTGATTGTCTTTGCAATGAGATGAGTTGAGTGAGAGTGGGGAGGGAAGGAGGGAGAGAAATAGAGAGAAGAAGAGAGGGGAAGGAAGAGAGAGATGGAGAGAAATAAAAAACAGGAGAGAGAGGGGCTTCATAAAAATTTGTCGAAACCTGAGCATGGCATTTTACAGGTTTGTAAACAAGCAAGAGAGAGAGAGAGAGAGAGAGAAAGAGACCGTCGCCACTGCCGCCATCCACGAAGAGGGAGGAGACAAGTGTAAAGGAGAAGGAAGGAACTTCCGAAGAATAAAAAAATGAGAGAAGTATGAAGGGATTCTTCTTCAAGCTTTGAGGTAAGTGCATTATCTCTTCTCTCTTTGTTTTTCTCTTTTCTTTACTTTTCTCTTTCTTTTATTGAGAGAAGAAGTGAGAGAGATCAACATGTGCAAGGGAGAGAGAGAGAGAAAGGTCGTTGCCACCACCAATCCACCACAAAAAGAGAGGGGACAACTGCAAAGAAGAAGGAGGGAACCCGTGAAGGAGAAGAAGAAGAAGGAGAGTCGAAGCGCAAAGGGATTCTTCTTCAAGCTTTGAGGTAAGTGCATTATCTCTTCTCTCTTTGTTTTTCTATTTTCTTTACTTCTCTCTTTCTTTTTGTTGATGAAGAGTGTATAGAGAGAAGAAGTGAGAGAGATCAACATGCGCAAGGGAGATTGAGAGAGAGAGAGAGAGAGAGAGAGAGAGAGGTCACTGCCACCGCTAATCCACCACAAAAAGAGAGGGGACAACTGCAAAGAAGAAGGAGGGAACCCGTGAAGGAGAAGAAGAAGAAGGAGAGAAGCGAGAAGGGATTCTTCTTCAAGCTTTGAGGTAAGTGCATTATCTCTTCTCTCTTTATTTTTCTCTTTTCTTTACTTCTCTCTTTCTTTTTGTTGATGAAGAGTGTATAGAGAGAAGTGTCAAGATTGTGGGAGAGAAGGAAGGAGTCTCACTTGTAGCTTTCTCACTTGCACAATGGGGGAATACACACAAAGGTGGAGGCTGAAAACAGTTTTCCTCTTCTTAGTTGTGTAAGCCAAAAAGAACACTAGTACAAAGAAATAGAAGAACCCAATATATGGGCCTCAAACCAAACTCAACTAACTAAGGTGGTATACTAACTGAGCCACGAACTAGAGTAGATAAGGATAGCTATCATCTAGCTATTATTCATGGGCGGTGTACCAACCGCATCTGTAGCTAATAAGTCGGTGGCATAAATGCACAACGGTCACCCTGGCATATCATGAGTGGAGCTCGATATCTCAACAAGAAGAAGTGAGAGAGATCAACGTGCGCAAGGGAGATTGAGAGAGAGAGAGAGAGAGAGAGAGAGAGAGAGAGAGAGAGAGAGAGAGAGAGGTCGCTGCCAGCACCAATCCACCACAAAAAGAGAGGGGAAAACTACAAAGAAGAAGGAGGGAACCCATGAAGGAGAAGAAGAAGAAGGAGAGAAGCGCGAAGGGATTCTTCTTCAAGCTCGGTTGCCAAGATGGAAATGGTGAGAATAGTCATTGCATTAGTGGCTTCTAAGGGCAGAAAATGATGAAAAGCGGATGTAAAAAATGCATTCATGAATGGTGACTTGCTTGAAGAGGTATACATGGAGTAGCGTGAGGGTTATGTATACAACCTGAGGTGTATATGGATACTAGCTAGCAACCCCATCTATCACGAACTGTATGAGAGAACAACCATTTCAAGATTTCGTGACTTTCAGTTGGTACTTGAGCCGCACCAATCCACCAAAGCTCCATCTTGGATTGTATCTTAAATTGTTGTTCTTGCCCCTACCAGTACTATAATCCAATGCCCTGTTGATACAGATGCTGACTCTTTCTATCTTTTTTCCCTTTTGAATCTGTGCTTCATCCAATTTTAGTGCAAACTTCAAAATACCACCACATTCTTAAACAATAAATTTATACATATGGACCATTGTAATCTGGACTCTTTTAAGATCAATCCAAATATTATTAAATGTGTTGCATTCAAAAAAGATCTTTGTTTTATGTTTTCAATAGGGCATAGATCCTTCTATATGGATATATTCCCTAAAAACATATGGAATCCTATGATTTATAGATGTCCTAGCAATTGAAACTGCAAAAGGATGAGGCAAACCAAATGCACTTATTCTATGACATTTAAGATTTGTAAACCACAATTTAGAGAGAGCACGATAACCTCTATGACTAATACCCATACTGTCACATGTCTCCACTATTTCATTTGGTTTAATTGTTCCTTTTAAATCTTTCACTAACTCTTTCAAAGTTTGGCTTCTCAAGTCTACATTTTTAGGTGATTTAAGAATTCCTATAATGTCCTTCTTTGTCATGGTTTCTTTAATAAGCTTAATCCTCTCATCATTCTCTCGAATATTAATACCTGAAAGATTAGAGACACATCTCTTTGTAAGATTTAGTCTCCTTTTCTTCACCCGATTACACAAGTCCATTATATTTTTAAGTGGTCTTTTTCTTTGTCTAAATCCTATTGGAGTTTCTTTCAAGTGCAATAATTTTTCTTGCAATGACTGATTAGAGTTTTCTAGATTATCAATTTTGTTCGTTAGCTCTGAAATAGTTTTTTGTGCCAATGTTAATGCTTCCTTCATTTTATGCATTTGTTCTCTAAATGTAAAAGATGTAGAGTATAACCTCATGCAATAGCCAAGCATCCCATCACAACCATCTCCAACATACCTTATGAAGTTGTGAATATTGTAAAAATGAGAATGTTTACCTATAGAAGGGTCTGAAAGATAAATATTTCCATCCATCCATAAGTCTACATGCTTCTTTCCTTGTAATCGCAACCTGTTAGCTTCATCCTTGTCCAACAATGCTCTTGGTGTATATTCCTCCAAGATGAATAGACAAGATCTAACTGAATAGTAAGTTTATACTTGCGTGGTGGGGCTGTGCTTGTATTGCTAGAAGAGGTACTAATAAACATTTTGGTAGGGAACCTTGAATGGGGCAACAATATCATAGAGAAGGAAATAGAACCATAGGAAAGAGAGGTGCAGAAAAAGAACGTCGAGGAATAAACGAGTGGCGTCTTTTGGTACGAAAATTCAAAAATACAAGATTTTGCAATTTCCAAGAGAATAAGACTGAAAAGGTGACACTTAACGTCCATTAAAAATTGAAGATATTTAATACTCAACCTCTTAAATGAATCATACATTCTCTCATTAATCACGTTCAAGCAGCCAAATTTGGAGGGTTTTTCTCTTCTAAACCTCTTCTAATTAGCAACTTAATCATTTTCTTACGAGTGCCATTTTGAAACGTTTTTTGCCCAAATGGACATACATCTGAAAGCATTGAACCAAGTAGTTTGCAAGACTCATACTATAGTATCCAAGGAGCATCCAAAGACAAGAATGACAACCAATGTCAAAGCATCCAAGCTCTAATATCACCCTAAGATCATGTTATAAACATGTCCATAAGCATACATGACAACCAAAGTGTTGATACATCCAATATGGGGTACTCGAGTAGCTTCAAAGCATAATGAGCATAATCTTTATCAGACAACTGCTTGCTTTCCATTGTGAACAACACTGATATGATAGTGAAAAATGAGCTAATGAGAGCTCATTCAAAGAGCATTGTTTTATTGATATTGAATTCAAAGTATTTATATGATTTTTACATTGGCTCATGCTATCTATATGTCTCTCAATGCTATCAAGGGATGTCATGGATAATTTGCTACCACTTTCGATTTTCAATGCAAATACCATTCTAGGAATTGTTAGTGGTAAATGCACCTATGCCTAGCCACCTGTGTATTACTATATTGACAGTACTACCTGCATGCTTGTACAACTACAGGTGGTGGGCACCCATCACTATCACTTCATTATTTATTCTTTTAATGATATTTGAATAAAGAGAAGACATGGTCACACATTGTGACTGTTGGAGTTTCCACATCCTCTCTCTCTCTCTCTCTCTCTCTCTCTCTCTCTCTCTCTCTCTCTCTCTCTCTCTCTCTCTCTCTCTCTCTCTCTCTCCACCATAGCTCTTGCTTCTTCTCGTGTGCTTCCACTTCGGGCTCACTACCTTCAACTGGTATTAGAGCCAGCTTCCCTAAGAGCTTGAACCCATGACCTAAGCATTGAATTTTCTATAGCGGTTCATTGTCATGGGTAGCCATAGCTTTAACCTTCAAGGTATACATTGAGCTTCATCTCTTCCCATCACTTGAGGCATGTTCCAAGACTTCCTTGTGATATATTGGAGCTTCCCTTGTGCCACATTTGGCTTAGTATTAGCAACATGCCACATCAAAAAATCAATATGATTTGCACCTATTTTTTGGCCTGGCTCTCCATCATTGATTAACTTAATTATCCAAATCAACTCCCGAAGTTCTCGTATGGTCTTTAACAACCCATGACACTTGGGAAACCTCTTGCACTCTCTTGGCATTGGTCACTTGCATATTGAAGCTCCCAAACTCCATTCCTTATTGAAATATATAGTAGACCTCCTATTGTTATATAGGTCTAAACAGAGTTTTCTCAAACATTGGAGCTTGTACATGCTTCTCATGATGCCCATATGCACATGTTTTGATGCTAGATACTTGGGGGATGATATGACATTGATGTGAGGTGCTATTCAACTTATTTGAGCACACATTTGGCTCAATTTTCTCATAGATTTCATTGCTGTAATAACAAGATTGAATGTCATTTATCTAGGAGGAAAAGCATATGCCTCTTTCATTTGATGTTTCTGCAACTCCAATATTGATGCCCAAATGTTAGCTTAACACTTGGGCAAGGAGAGAGTTTTCTTGCAAGCTTTGTGGCCAACAAGCATACTTTCAATCTCTTCTTAGTCAATTCATGGTTCATTTTGTGCCTTGGTAGGGTGCTATTCATTTGGTGCACTGGCCTAGAAAAAGTGTGGCTATGGAGCTTGCAAGAAATGAGGTTTTTGAGGTTTAGCTATGGAAGGTTTCAAACAATTTCTTTCTTCAGCAATGCATGCTAATTTTTGGAAGAAAGAAAGGAAAGACGATGGTGGAAAGCACAATGTCAACATTCTCTCTCTCCTTCTTAGCTAAATTTGAAGAGCATATGAGTTGTGTGGAATCAAGAAGAAGAAGAGAATGGCTTTAACATTGAGAAGATAGAGAAGAAGATGGATATGTTGAGCCATTGTTGTTGCTATTTGTTCTCCATCAACCTTGTTGTTTCAATTAATTATTCAAAAAAGAAAAAAAAATCCACCTCATCCCTAGATCTCCCTCTTTCCTCTCATTCCCTCCATCTTTCTTGGTCACCCCCTTCATTTAGAGTTAGCTGCAGGTGTCTGTTGGCTGCCTCATCCCAAAGAACACGGTCATTATCCCTTCCTCCGATGCCCTCCATAAACTGTCACTACTGGCCGAGTTAGGCGCTCATCCAAGAAACCCAATCCTTAATGATGCCAAGAAGAACAAGTTTGATGCCTCTTGTTGCCAATTTTTCTCCAACTATCATGACAAGATTGGTGGCCGCATCAGCCGTCTAGTCTGCATCACATGAGGTGGGAGCCTGCAATCTCATAGCCCTCGTCCCCCTCGTCTCAACCTTTCCCTTAGTACTAGCTACTTCGCCTCCTCCCTGAAATCCTCCTGCACACGCTTCTTCTTCCATGTAGTTTTGTGACGTCTAACATCTCCCTTCTTCCGCGAGGCATCATTCACAGTTTCTCTCTCTTATCCCTCCTCATATGACATTGTCCAAATTATTTTATTTTTATCCCCATGATTAAATGTTTAAAAAGAGTTATTTTTAACTTTATTTTTAAGTATCTTCCATGTGCAAATTACTTTACATTAAATCGATTTATTTTCCACTAAGACTATCCTCCAAAATACACAACATCTTTTTATGATGTTCTTTTTCATGCTTTCCTTCAATAAAATCTACCTTCTTCCCCTTTTTTGAAGCATATTTTTTCAGGCGGAAGAACTCCAATTCAATATCCTTTGTACGGGTGTGCTTCACTTATACATCTTCTTTGGGTTTTCTTTATGAGCTTCATGGTGTGGCTGTCGTTTCTTTTTATGTTGAGTGTGCTTCCATCCTTGTGTACACAATTGTTGAAAGGCCCTATCTTTTGATTCATGATGTGGCCTTATTTGGTGTGCTTTTAAACTAGGCTTTACGTCCTATTTGTGTGTGTATTTTTGTGTGTTATTCCCTTCCCTATCCAATGGAAATTCAAAGATCCAAGAAGAAAATGAAGACTAATGATGGAGATGAAGAATTTTCCAAGAGCTGTGATTATGGTTCTTCTCCAATTTGTTTGCAGGGATGCTTCACATTTTAGTACTGGAGGAATGATAACCCGAAAACTTATGCAAATAAAGGCACAAAAATGTGCTCACCATGGAAGCATACTTACAGTCTCTTCTTAGTTGGCTTGTGGCTCATTTTGTGATGTGGCAGGGTGCTCTTCATGGTATATCATCTAAGAATGGCATAGCTAAGTATGGTATGAAATCCCTTCATTGAATTTATTATATGTGCCATAGAGTTCGTTGCACCTTGAGGAAGAGTACATATCCATACTAATCCCAAGGGTGTCTTTATGATAGTGATATCCCTAATCTCCATTATCAACTAGAACTAGTCATACCCTAAATATAAATCTTTCAAGGAATAAACCACTCTACTAGTGATGCCTTAGTAAACTTATGAACCACAAGACATGCACCAACAAATAGTGACTAAAATGCAAAGCCTTCCCATGTCTAGACAGCATCTAGTCAAAACATTTCCTTTCTATAGGCAAAAGAAATATATTACAACTAATTCTTACCTCTTTTGGTATTTCAGCAATAAACTTAAGGCCAATATCTACTACTGCCTACATTCTCCAATCATTATTAACATCAACCGGTCAAGTGCCACTTTCAACATCACAATATTAGAACTTCGTGATGGATCTTTATCTTGCTTGCCTTTAAAAGTAGTTCTTATATATTGAGTAAAAACAAATGCTTGCAAGGCTACATCTATATATCTACAATGTTAAAATTGAAAGAGGGCAGATGATGGGAATGCTAGTAACTGGATTGCAAAGACTAAGCACATGTGTACAATGACATGAGAATTGATAATGCAATGTTATGTTTATATAGCTGAATGGCTACTACACATAAGGAAAACATCTACATAATATATATATGGAGGGTTGTATTACGCGCTTGGTGCATACAATCGCAAAGCAATGTGTTGTCTGTTTCAATATTGGAAGTGGATCTATATACACTTTTTAACCCCATATTAATAGTATAAAAGACATCCTAACTTTCCCTTGTGTAATCCATCTATCATGTCGCCTAATAGTCTCATTCAAGCTACTTGTAATCTTTCAAATATTACTATTTAACTCTCATTCTGAACTAAAACCCCTAACATATCAAACCCCATTTGTTCAATATTAAATCAAATAAAATTACTTATCTGAAAACTCTTAATTCATCACTAACCTTTGTTAGTCTTGAACATCATTTTACAAAGTAACTACTTGTAAATGGATTCCATTAACCATGAAATTTAATAGAAAAAAATAAATAAACTAGAAACTTCTTTCATTCTTTCCACAAATTCTTTCCTTATCTAGACTTATAATTTTTTCTTTATTTTTCTCAAAAAATAGAAATATTCATAATAATTATGTTTGGCCATAAAACCTTAAATCCCCTGAACTAGATATTCTTGATAATAAATGTAGCCCCTACACCATGTGGCATCAGTAAATACCTTCATTGACTTCTACTATTCACTAATTACCTTAAAAAATGCCTAAAACTATCATTTTCAACCTTAAAAATTAGGTATCTCTAAATCTAGAGATCCGTTACAGCTAAATATTAATAAGGACATCTATTCTACTATGATTCAACTCTATTTTAATGTTTTACCTTTAATATTTCATTAATACTCTTAATTATTTCTAATTACGGTTGAAAAATGTCAGTTTTATCACTAGAATGCTTTTATCTTTTAATGGATTCATTTTGAGAGGGTAAGAATTCATCCCTAGGTTCATTGTATTATTATTTTACTCTATTTGAACTCAATTTCCATTAGTACTGCTCACAATTCATAATATTCTTTAATTAGGGTCTAAAAATGTAGTTTTCAATCTATATTTTATCATGTTCTTATCATTTCAATTCATACAATGAAAGAATTCAATTCCTTTCCATCATTTAAAACTGAGAAATCATAAGTTCAATACATTCAATGCCAAATGCATTCAAACTATGTAATTTTTTTCAAATTTGAATAGAAATTGATATACCCGATTAATGAAGAAAGTGAAGATCTTTAGTCATATTTGATGATGCTGGTGCTTGCTCCTCCTCTCCATTTACATTGAATAAGCTCTAAGTCTTCTAATCTTCCTCATTTTTCACTAATATCCTCTAATTCTCCCTTAATCTTGCTATAATTCTCTCTATCCCTACACCAAAAAAGAGTCTTCAAGAACGGAATGATGAGGAAGGAGATGAGAGAAGTGATTGATTGTAGCCAAATGATTGTGAGGATGATGCCAAATGCTTGCACAGAATCCATCAACACATTCCTAGAATATGGTGCCTAGTTTTTGATGATTTTCTCTTTTCTTTCTCAACCTCCTTCTTCCCATGACATCCTCCTCTAACTTCTTGATTATCACCTTTTCAAATTTTAAGGTTTTCCTACTTGAACTGGATCTTTCTGGCACCCTTTCACATCTCCGATCTATTTTTTACCCTGGCCACAGCTTCTCGACCCAAATTCTATGCATGCCCGCTAAACTATACCCATATTTCTTTCCATCTCCAAAATATCCACCACTTCCACTAAAAATCTCTGCCCGTATTCGCCTTCTACCATTACAGCTTTTCCACTCCCTAAAATTTCCTGTTTAAAATATCCCAACTCTCAACTTCTAAATCCATCTTAGCATGATCAAATACGGCATTACAATCTTATTTTTATTAATTTTTATAAAAAATATTATGTAATATAGCCTCGGTCACCAACTTTAGTGAGCTCCCATGAACTAACAAATAGGGAACTACTCAGGTCTTCATGAAGTGCTTCAATGGTGGCAACATCCATGAAAACTTTAGAGCTAGTAATTGTGAAATATGAAAAATAAGTACTCTCCCCTCCAAGCCACGAGTATGTCCATGAGCATAGCTACAAGATCTGCAAAAGCACACCTAAAAGACTAGTAGACATTGAAAAGATAGAAAAACAAATGAGTATCTTGTTATAGAGTAAGAAAACAAATTAAATATGGCATTTAAAAAAGGTTGAAACATGTGCAATCTAACCGTCCCCTGACTCACTCTCCCCATTAAAGTGCATAACTTAATTTCATCCACATCATGTAGTATACCAACTAGGAAGCATTCTAGAGGTACTAAACAACAATAATCCCTCTAGGCAAGAAAATTCCACACTACTTTTCTACTAGAAATATTGCTTTTGAAATAGTGTTCACTAATAAGAACCATGCCTAACAAAAAACCCATACAAGGCAAGCTAATATTACAATACCAAATAGGACTCCTAATGTTTAACTGCTAGCCCTCCATGTTCTACTAGAACAACTAGTCAACGGTCCATAATTCCCAACTTTCCTTGTTTTTTTTGTTTATTTCTTTTGTTTTTTTTTTCACATGGTCAAAATAGTATATATTTTTATTCTCCATCTCAAAAGGTCCCACCCTAAAGAGATGCGAGGCATCGGATGACATAGGGCACCCATCAAGAAAATACATACAACCTACTAGGACCTTAGAGGCAATGGTTATCTTCTTTTAACCCTTTAGTCTTCAAGGTGTTTTGTTTTTTCTTTCTTTCTTTCTTTCTTTGAAAGAAATAATAGATAGACTCTCTCGAACTTAATTTATGTTAATTTGGATTTAAGTCTCTTTTCTTAAAGGAAATGACTAGAAGGCTAGAAATTCATCACTAAATTGAACATTTAAACATTTCAACTCAATAGTTTCGCTTGAGGAATCTAATCTAGCACATAATATTAGTCGCTTTGCCTAGGCAAATGAAAGATAAAGATACCCCTAGTCAAAATTTGGTGGAGAGAATCTTATTGCCTAGCTATCCTACATTGCTAAAAGGAGCAACAAAGAGAAGGAAATAAATGCTATTAGATTTCTAATCAGACGCCATATACAATGAAATCCACTAGGTCATGTACATACACACACCACCCCCTTCAATCACTTCTTAGTGCTAATATCCCATCCCACACTGGTGTGGCTCACTTGTATACTAAATCCTTGTATGTGTTTAGGTTTTTTTAGTTTTTTTTCTAGTAATGATCTATTCCTAAATGCTAAATCATTCCATCTAGTTGATTTTTCCTTATGTGTTCTTCATTTCAAAAGAGCATAGATGTGTTTAGGTTAAGTAACGAAACAATCTATACATAAAAGGGAACATTGCAACTCCAAAGTATTACTGAGATAAGCCTGTAGTGATTTTCAAATTGTAATAATCATCAAATCTGCAAAGAACTCAATCACTAACAACTAAACCTTTAATAGGTTAGATCGATAAAGAGGGAAACTCCCTTTTAAAAGTGGCTACCTAGCTAAACTTCATTGTCATGAACTTATAGCATTGAAGGAGTATCCCAACCATGCATGCAACTAACTACCTAACTACATGGACACTAACTAAACTAAAGTGTGTGAGAATCTAAAAAACAAAGAACATAAACAGATCTGGATAGAGATTTTTTTTAAGTTTTTTCTTAAAATAAGTAAGAATAAATTCAAAAGAATCTAATAAAATAAAATATCTTAAAAAAATCCTCACACTCTCTAAGATCTTCTAATACAAATAGTAGACTTAGCTCAAAATCATCTACACTATCAAAATGAAACTTTTCAACTAAACTACTATCTATAGGATGCTCCTAAATGGCCTCCGATATAGGCAAATCAAAATTCATAGATCCACTATCAAGTGTATCACTAGAATTCTCCATCATCTCATAGAGCGAAGCATCAATAATTATATCATCAACATGAGGCATAGGTGCCACAAGTAAATATCCCAAAGAATAGCCTACCCTCACATCCATGTACTGACAAATGTGGTCCCAATAAGGACATCTATCATCTAATTGAAGGTCTAAATATAATGGAGTTAGACGCTAGACAACAACTTGATATCTGGTAAACTCCTATTTCTCTCTATCCATTCGATAGTACTGACAAATACTACACTTAGGGAATAAAACACTAGCATAATCATGATGTTGATAAGTGTAACCAGTAGCTTCTTACATGGCAGTGGTACCATAGCGCTGAAAATACATCCGACATTACCAACACAGTAGTTGAACATGTACATAAAGATATCTCTGACACAGTCGACAACTAAACTGAGGGTGATACTGTAAACAAAAGATAGTCACAAAATGTACACCACAACACATCTCACCCCGTGGAGTATTAAAAAAACTTGTAATGTGTCTAAAATTGAGGAACATTATAAGGTCTTGCATATATAGGATCAAAACTATCCGCATATATACCTACAACTCATGAAAAATTTCCCCCCAATAGAACAAGATAAGACACCAAAATGAGCAAGAAAAACATTCTAATTATTTTATCTACACCATTTGACCCAAACTTCTCAATTAAGTCACAAAAGGTTTCAAACGAAGACCATTAACTCAAAAGGATTCATGTACTATCTCTAAATCTTGAATATCCACTGAACCATTATCATAAACCTCTTTAACTTGAAATAGACCTAACCATCGGATGCGAAGTTTCCCTAGAAATTTATAGAAACGACTATCATACAATAAAACTAAAGTCTTGAAGCTTCAAGCGTCTATCATGCCAAGCCTTTCATCATTTATAATGTGCTTTGATACATTGTAAAGCAAACATACAATCCTCGTCAACCTTAACTAACTTACACAAGCAATTAGTAAGAGATTCCCACTCTCCAAGGCGATTAGATAATGCAATATGCAAAGTAGGAACTTCCAATTCAATAGGAAATACAACTTCACTCCCATAAACCAAACTAAAAGGACTGTTATTAGTTGTTACTTTGTAGGTGGTCCAATACGCCTAGAGTGCCTCTGGTAAGTGCTCATCCCAATCACGTCTATTCTTAGCTACTTTTTTTATTAGAGGGCCTCTGGCAAGTGCTCATCCCAATCATGTCTATTCTTAGCTACTTTTTTGGTTAAGATTGTCATCACAATATGATTAGTAACCTCTATAGCACCATTGATTGATGAGAAAAATACTTCTATAGATATCCTGATATTAAACCATGAGATTACAACTACAATAAAATACAATGATGTTCATGCATAGTTGTAGTTGGTGGGTATTTAGCCGTACTAAGAAAATTGGCAATATCTGCACACCATGGTATTGTGATAGAAACTTCAAACAATTGAGCATCAAGTGGATCATCATCTACACCCTTCTTTGTATAATCAGTAATTAACCAAGACATATGGTCTACAAGAACATGCGATCGACCGACATGAGTAACTACTTCAAAATCAAATTCTTGAAAAAGCAGCATCCATCTCGTAACTCGGTCACTAATTTTGGGTTTATTTTACCAGTACTGCAATGCTTCATGATCCACATAGAAGATAAACTTGTTGCCTAATAAATAATATTGAAATTTAGTAATGGCAAACACCATTGATAAGCACTCTTTCTCAGTTGTGGTATAAATTTTCTCCGCATCACTTAAATTACAACTAGCATAATAAATTAGATGGTCGATATTATTATTGTTTGCTTGGCATAGAATAACTCCTACTATATCCATAGAAGCATCGGCATGAATATGAAACTCTTTAGTCCAATCTAGTGAAACCAAAATTGGTCCTTCAACCAACTTAATTTTTAGTTTCTCAAATGTACCTTAACACACAAAATCCCAATTATAAGGTTGATTCTTTTTTAGTAAGGTGGTTAAAGGTGAAGCTACCACTACAAACGACTCGATAAAACACTGATAAAAAATTTCGATGACCAAGAAACCTTAATTGCTTCAAATTTTGGGGTAAAGATAAAACATCAAATTTCTGTACTTTTGCCATATCCATCACCCGAAACTACATGGCCAACAATATGCCTCGTGGCACTCCAAAAACACACTTCTCCAAATTCAAAGAGACTCTTGTACTCTCAAAACGTTGGAGCACCTCTTCCAAATGATCAACCACATTTTCTTCATCACCATGTACAAAAAAGTCATCCAAGAATACTTCCATCCATTTAATCAGAAAATCTTGAAAAATCACCATCATTGCTCTTTGAAAAGTAGCTAGTAGTTTTGGGATGATCTTTGGGGTTATTTAGAATTTGATTATAGCCGCTAAACCCATCCATAAAAGAGTATAATTGGTGTCGTACCACTTGATCTAACAATTGATTTGAAAAAGGAAAAGGAAAATGATCTTTATGAGTATGGTTATTCAATGTGCGATAATCCACTCATATGCAAATTTTATTAGAGTTCTTCTTAGGAACAATGACTATAGGTGAAACCCAGTCACTATACGTGACAGGATAGATAAAATCGATATCTAATAGATTAGTAATTTCAACATGCACTTTGTCAACATAATTAGGATTCATGCATCATTTTTTACGCTAGTGTAAAGGTTTGACACCAGGTTCAATATTAATATAATGTTGGCACAATTCCAATTTCATGCCTTTTAAATCCACATAGCTCGAGGCAAATATATTAGAATATTTCTTAAGAAAATAATGTAATTTCTCCAATTTAAGAAACACCTTGTAATTAACCACCCAATAATAGAAACTTATTGGGTGCCACTTCAAAACGTGTTGTTTCAATTTCAGAATTGTGTACATAAGATGTATGAACCTTATTAGGCTTGATGACTAGTACCTTAGTAGATCTTATCATGGGTACATGACATAGCCTATTACCCACTCCTGTAGATGGTGAATCTTGAGATGGAGGTCTAAAGGATGTTTGATATATAGCTAATGCCTTGGAAGACTCCTCTAATGGTGAAACCTCAGTGATATCAACCATGCAATCATCTAACACATCTGACTTTCCCATTGACACTTGCAAGTCCTTTAAACAATGCTTTGTACCTATGTGTTTATGCTTACTTTGGTCATGAAAATTTTGGTGATAATGTCATAGAGTCTAATTATGACATTCAAGGCATTGCTGATCCTGATAAGTCAGCCGTGATAGATCTGGTTCAACCCCATCATCATAAACTATAAAGTCCATAATCTTTTAGGTAAGATGTGGTAAAATCCTTTTCATACCACACTCGTCACTGACTTGTAAAGATAAAATCTCCATCCTCAATCTTAAGGGCACTCCCCATTCAGGATAATTAATTCAACATAGTTGATGATAGAGCCAAGGGACATTTGTAGCCCCCTACCCTGTATGAGTAGATATCATGACTCTTCCATTTTTTAATGTTGATTTCACTCTTGCTTACAAAGCACTAATTGTTGCATCCCTCATAATTGATTGATCCATCAATTGAAATTGTACTTGTTCCATATTTCACTTCTCTTGTAACGTCTGCTCGGCGAAATTCTCAGTTTGAATTACAATATCTTCTAAATGATTCATCTCTTTGCTATAATATAACTATAAGGATTGAGCCAATTTTTTGTTCTTTAACGCTTCATGCTTTGCAGCAGCAACTTTATCTATTTGTAATTGAGTGACTTTATTCAGTAGTGGTTGAATGAGATCACTATCCTCTACAATCTCATCTTTATTATATAAAATTTGATCCTCTAGCACATCCACTAAATAAGGCACAATTTCTTGAGGCTTCTCCACTACTTTATGGTGAGAACAAAGCTCATCCCTCCATTTCTCTTCCCAATCTATCATTGTAACATTGCATGAGACAATTCCACCATTTAGAGAATCCTCATTATCTTCTTTACAAGATAGAGATTGGAAAGACCTACACCTCATTCTTGTATTCTCTCTCTCAAATAATGGAAATAGAGTTGTTGAATAGACAAAGGTAATTGATCAAACCCAAATGGAATCTCATCCATCTTCATTGGAGCAAAGGTGATAGATGGATTCTCTGTTACCATTTTATTAATCTCCAAAACTGTTGTAAATTCTTCAATATCTATTTCATCACTTGTCTCCTCTATTTCATCCTTTGATTTTTCTTCTTGTGTAATTACTTGAGAATTAAACTCAAAGAATAAATCCTAAAAATGATCATGCTCTTGTATTCCATTGACAATTGACCTTGTATGCTCCCTCAGTAAACTTCCAACATCAAGACTAGAAATCTCCCATTCGTCTCCTACATTTTCCTCGTCCATGAAAACTTCTAGATAAAGCACTATCAGAAGTATTCAACCAATTAGCTATATCACTATCACTGTCATCTTTTGAAGAGTAGTGCATAGAATATTCCCCCATTCCTAAGGGTTTTGCAACATTCTTTGGGTGCACCATATTGACTGTTAGCTTATCCCCATCTAACAAAGTTTGATAACGTATATCCCTATATAACCAAGCATTATTTTTCTTAGTCTCCAAGCTCTCATTAAATTCATCTTCTACTCTAGAGCCGTCAAATCAATTCGTATCCATGCTCTCCTCAATGGGTTCATGGTTGTTTACCATGAAAGCAAGATACATGATATCGATGCTCACATTGAACACAAACAACATACTTCTTGTAGAGCTCGTATTGCAAAAAGAAAATTGACACTTTAGTCAAAACCGCTTCCTTTCAGGTTATCTTGTATTTGTAAGAAGGATTTGTAATATGTAGAGGAAGAGTGGTCACATCATAGCAAGTCTTCACCATCTTCACAAAGAATGCAAGTGTTAGATGTAGCAATACTCCACTTAAATATCCATGATATGAGCGGATAACTTTTAGCTTTTGTAGGCTGCTAAGTGTTGAACCAATTTCACATATGGAGAGACATATTATCTTCACTAGCAACATCTAAAGAGCAAGTCACATTAGGAAAGTCCAAAGCGAAGAATCAACATTACAATATTTTCCTTTAGTCCTTGAGTCTTCAAAATGGAAACCTTCATATGAACCTATTTGCCCATGCATTGTGCCCTATCAAGAATATACTTTGGAAGAGAATTTTGTGCCCAATCATTCATGTGGTTTGCAAATTAAAATCCATGCTATGCAATCAAGCGAGTGATGCTTCCACAAAAAATTATGAATGCATTGAAGAATTTTTGCCTAGCCTAACTATAGGTGCTCCTGTGTCATGCAAATGCAGACAAAAAGACACATACAACGGAAAATAAATTCCTAATGATGCTGTCTAATGTGTTCAAATTCTTGGCAAAAAAACTCCACTGTCATATCTGTAGTGGTGGATGCAAAGCATCACAACATCTACCTCCTCCAAACCTGCACATCCTTTGGATGTGGGCCACACCTACCCATCCTCATCATCGCCAAGCTCAATGGTCAATGTAATCTCCTCATCTTTAGTAAAAGTGTTTGCAATATCCATGTGTTCATCTTCATCATCTCCTAGCTGAAGTCCATCATAAAACTCATTTTCCAAACTCTTCAAGTGCATAGGATGCATCATCTCTTCTCTTGAATAGTTTGATTCTCTTCTCCTGCAATTGGAATCTGCAAGGCCATACCATCAAGCTTTGCTAACGAATATGTAGCATTTTCATGGACATGCTGCACCAAATAAGGCCAACCATCATCTAGAAACCTTGCAGATAGCACTATACTAATTGTCTAGACTGCTATCATAGACCAACACCCAATCTCCCTCAATCTCTTTAGGTCTCAATCTGTGTCTACTATCCAAGCGGTCTTTGTTGCGAATTCTAGCCTCTTTGAGATTTTGAATTTCTCTCTCAATATCTTCAGGTCTTCTCCCCAACTAACAAATACGAAGAGCCAAAAGATCCTCTCTAGTCATCTCTTCTTGCTGCCATGGTAAAGCACTCCAAGTAAGTGTACAAGTCTCTATAGGCATGACTAGCTTCTGCACATACATCAACTGAGCTGGCATATATCCTGTAGTCACACTGTGAGTAGTGAGATTAGCTCATAAGGCATAAGGCAACAACCTAGGCCACTCTCTGACCCATCCATTGCATGCTTCAACCAAGGCTTTCACAATCGACGGATGGCCTCTTTTGCTCTTCCCGTTGTCTTCTAGATTATATGCCAAAGTCAAAGTAAGTTTAATGCCAAGGCGAGAGAAAAACTCCCTAGTCTCATCAGTATCCAACTCACATTTATCTATAGTAATTTTTCCAATGCATCCATACCTACAAATAACATCCTCCAACAGAAACTTACAAACCATTGAAGTAGACTTCGTCCGTAATGCTCTTCCTTCCACTTGATTTATGAGATCTTCTCGTGCCAAAAAATGTAGCACATCTTCCATAAATCAACAGGCATAGTGATCAAATCAAGAACCCACTTATAGTGTATACATAGTGGGTAAGTAGGATGAAGCTCATCTCTATGCCTCACTAAAGAGAACAATTGAAAATCAGGGCATGTCTCAAGAAACTCTGAGATATCTTTGTACATGCCTCTCCACTAGCAGTGCTCTTTAATCTTCTCATAGGCCACCCAAAGAGCTCAATGTCTAGCTAAAGACTTTCATGAAACTCTTTCATGATCCGCACATGTGAAGCTCTATCACAGACAACTCTCAATGACTTTCCTCCTTGCTTTTTTGGATGCTTCCAAAGTAGCCCACTTCACAAGAAGAAACCATAAGCTTTTCTCCTAATCTTCTTGAAGTCTGCATTAGTCCATCCATCCTGTCTAGACATGGTGCTCAAATAACAACCAATCTGTAAATACTCTCCTGTATACAAAGACTCATCAAATCTTTCCAAAGTAGGCACATGAAAAATATGATCAGCATGCATGGCTAAAAGATCAGCCCCACCATCATCATCATCAGTGCAAGAAAAATCCATATCATCATACATCACTCATGAAAGCATATTGGCTACTAGGTTGTCTTTACCTGCTATGTGCCTGGACTCAGGTTTCATGCATTTTATGTACCCAATCCACCTAAGCATGGCAATATCTAGAGTAGAAGAACTCGCGATCATACCTAGAAGAGGCAAACAATCTATCTCAACCACCACAACAACTCCAATGAAGTACACTTTTTCATTCTTGAGAGCCATGACAACTCCCAAGAGCTCCCTCTTAATCTGTGAATACATATGTTGCCACTCTTTTAGGACTTTTGCTCCAAACTGAATAGCATACCTATTCACATTTGCATCATCTTGTCCAATAGCCCATCCAATGCCGATAGGACTAGTATCAAATAGTAAGAACAATAGGTCTCCCACACTCATGATCTACTTTTCGAAGAGTTGGAGCAGCTCTCAATAAAATTTTCAATTTCTGCATAGCTTTAGTATGTCTCATCTCCCAAGAAAAAAATTGCCCTTTCCTCAAGAGCTGGTAGATATCATCTGCAATATGAGCAAAATGAGGAATCCGAATAAGATAAAACACACATCCTCCAAGAAACTTGTGAACCTTCGAAGTAGAAGAGTAAGTCTCTACAATCTTCTCTATGGCATCAACCCTCACCGGGGAAGGCTTCTTGCCATAATATCCACACATATGTCCAACAATCAAAACTTCTCTAGCTCCAAAAAATCAATTTCAACCCTAACAAGGTCAAATTCACTTCCTCTAGCCTGCAAAGAATCATCTCAACATCTCTAATATGTGAAGCCACAAAGAACTTGCATCCATGATCGTCTAAAGAATCATCCTTCTCTTTCTCCAAGCAGCCCTTGATAGGCAAATCATCAATGAAAGGCATGGTAAGCTCTGGAATAAAATCTAATAAGACCTTGTTCATCCTATTCATCATATGGGCAACCGAATTAGTAGCTCTTTGCGGAAGCGTACACATTAAGTAAAGGTCTAAAGGTGTCTTCATTGTAGTCAAATCTTTGCTCTCAAAAGGGAAAGCTAGAACTAGTCATATCCAAAATAAAATATCACCAAGTGAATAGATAGGATGTCCATCAAAATCTTCTGCAAACTCATCTACAATAGGTCCTGCACTAGCATTTCGAGTAGTGACTCTATTCACTAGCTATAATTCGTGTATGAATCTGAGTGTCCCATTCTTCTTAGAAACTGTGAACCATCTCTATTAGAATATGGAGCTGAAGATGATTCTAGAATTCCCATCATGATATGCTCATTCCAAAGCTCTACCAATTTGGGCAAGTGAGTCCTAGGCACAAGAATAGGCCATAGATTCCAAGGGACATGCGGAATGGTAAAAATAACCATGGGTGTCACAACCCTAGGATCAACGCATCCAATCTCATGTGGGAAAAAAGAAAAAGAATTCCCACTTTTGCACAACATCTCTTCAAGACATCTCACCTCTTCTGGAAGCAGAAAATCTTCAGTTCCAATCTTCACCTCTTTCAGTGTCTCAACCAAAAACTTATGTCACCTACAGGATCTTGTAAAGGAGGCTGCATAGTAGCTCTCCTAATCATCTTATCACTCTCCAAAGGTAGCGGTCCTAACCTTCTTGTCAACTATCTTATATTTTGTTTGAACTCTGGTTTCATTGCTACAACTTGCAAATTTTAGCTCTTATTGAAAATACCCTAGTAAAAATAAATTTTGATGTGTATAAACAACAACATGCAACTCTTTTTGCTAAAATATGTTAGCAAAGAATACTTTTTGCTGAGAATCCTCAACGCCCAAATTCTCTTGAAGCATGAAATCAGCAATTTTGCAATACATTGCTAGAGAATGGACCTGTAAGACATATGAAAACTCTTGATTGTCAATTTTCAGCAAAACTGAAAGTTCTTTCATAATATTTGAGCATGAAAGCCCATCATAGAGGCCATCTACCCTATCTTCTTCCTGCAAAATACCTGCAAATTTCAATTATTTTTCTTGTCTCTTCACATACTACCTAGCATCTCTAGGCATATTAGAAATATGCTAAAAACACAAAGTGCTTTTAGTGGATACACCATAAACACATGAGGAAAAACTGCCCTTGCTAGGAGGCGAGAGCTTTTCCTGACTCATACCACTATCGTCTTGCAAGACACTGGTACCTAACAAAATTCAAGCTCTCCTACTGGAAGAAGGGAATCCCTCAAGGAATCCTTATTCTGTTGATGGTTGATACAAATGGTCATGAATTGGATAGCTCTCTTTCCATTCTTACTTCAGATCCATGCGTAGGCAGACCCATCATCCAGAACCTTAGTCACCATCCGAGGCTCAACAATAAATGGCTACCCCAAAATAATAGGATAAGAATAAGATTTCTGTACAAAGAAATGATAAGACTCACCCACATCTCCAATAGAAATCTTCAAGTTCGGACAAGCAACATACAAATCTCCTGCAATGTTGTTGGCCACAAGCATGTGCCAACTATGATCCACATCAATTGGCCATCTACTAGTATTATATAAACCTCACACTATGACATTAATCTCAAATCCATGATCCAAAAGAGCAACAGAAGGAGTCTTTGTCTCACCAAGCTTGTGACTGCAGTCTCCGTAGTCGCACAAGCCTAGTGACTGTGAGAAAAATGGCTATGAGACACCAATCTAGGCGCATCATCACTCTCAGCATACTGTATGGGCTGAAGTAAAGGCTAAAGAGTCTTCTTGGACTGCATACATAAAGCTCCATCTATAGACTCCTCAATAGTTTCCTCATCAAAATAAATCTCCTCAATCTGCACCCCAAAGAGAATAGCCTCGGCAATAGCTAAAGCCTCTCGATGGATCATATCCAGTGTCGGCTCTTCAATAACCTATCGTTTTCTTTTAATGATGTCGATGATAACATCATGAAATTCTCTTTTGGTAATCCCTGAGACTTCTCCAAATTTCAGTTTTAGAGTTAAAAATTCGATCGTCAAGTACCTTTTTCAAGTTTGTGGTCATCTCAATGTTGGAAAGGAGCTTGAATCTAGGTTGCTTTTTCAACTTCGGATCCTTTGTCTTTGGGGCTTTCTGATCTTCTTGTACTTTTTTCTTCTGAACATCATCCATATCTTGCTCCGGTCATGAAGAAGAAGGCTGAGTAGGTGGATCATTCCTCCTAGTCACCCTCTTCAATCCTTCAAGCTGATAATTATCTCTTTTCCACTTCTCCTCAATAAGCGCTTCAAATCCTTGAGATTGCGCCATATAAGCATAGATAGAAAAGACATAAACTCAATCATTCCATCCAGTCCCTTTTCTGATCGCATCTCTTATGTCTGAAATTTCGAATGATAAAGCTTTTCCTTGCTTCTGTGTGGGCAATGCATAGGACCATAAAGGAGATTTATCCTTCGGCAACTGCTCCAATTGAAGGCCATAGGCATCAACTTCTCTTGCCACCTCTCACATCACAAAAGAAGAGCGCAAAAGAGTCTCCTCCAATAATTTCTTCATTTCTCCTTTACCAAAATTTTGTTTAATCACTTGCTATGTATCTCCAAAACATATCATCTTATCCTTCTAGACTACCAAATTCAGTCTTTTTGCCTCTTCAAAATCTTGACAGTCGATCCACTCATGTTCTAGACTACACACCACATGCAATGGTGAACACGGTCATTTCTGGAAGAATTTGTAGGAGTAGAAGAGATTGGGGCAGAAATTGGAGTTGGTCTAAGTAGGTGCTGCTCCTTTCTGGTGATCTTAATTTGAAGATCTTTTAAGTTCTTAGAAAAATCTTCCACAATATCCTCAACAATCGGTTTTGCAGATGGTCTAACAACCGTAGCAAGAATATGCATAGGCATAAGCATAGAAGTAGGTGTAGACATAGGATGAAAAATAGGAGAAGAAGTGGATGAAACAATAGGAGAAGTAGGAGAAAACGAGGAAGGTGAAGACATCGCTAATGGTGACTACATTCCGTTCTGCAAGCAAGCCTTCCATCTCCTCCTCCTTGTCAATATAGAGACCGCATCAACAACATCATGCCAATCCATCTTCAATCCCATAGGCTGTGTATAGTCTTCAAGAAGCTCTCCCAACTCATCCTGAAGTGCAGGATTAGCTGGCTGCAAGAATAACTCCACTTTCTCTGAGTTTAGAGCTCTTTTCTCTAGTGCATCTAATTGATTATATCGCTATTCAAACTCCCGCAACAACTTGAAAGCAACAAGTCCTTTGTTGGGCTAATAGACCCACTCTCTGAATGTCTTGTAAAATATTACACGGTGCGGCGAACAGAATCTGAGAAAGAGATAGAGAGTACACAACAGATAAGAGGAGAATCAGTAAATTCTTTAACTCCAAACAACTGATACAAAGATGGCTCTGTCCACCCGTGTGTTTCCACTGTGTGAAGCTTAGATGGCGATCTAGACAGAAGATAGGTGAAGAGCTTAAGGCTAGCTGGAACAACAACTCTGACTGGGTGAAAGATGAGTGAGTGATGGTTGCGAAGGGGTTTAGCTTTTATAGCCCGTGAAGGTCGTTAGGTCGGCCGACCTACCATATGAGCCTCCACTAGTCGGCCAGGGAATATTCCCTTTACCATCGGGTCGGGGGCACTGCCCCCGGACCCCCACCAGGGGGGCCACTGGTCCCCCTGGACCCCACAATAGGGGCCCCTTTTAACTCCCTTACACCGCAACTCGATGGAATGTGCCTCGAGTTGCTACCAGCTTAACCACTCCGTCTAACCCAAAGATTAGACCCACAATGGTCACCTTTTTGCCATCCGGTCACATAGACCTCGTCTGATATACAAGTCAGGACTCCACCAATGTCCGGGCTCACACTTGGCTTCTCCTCATAATGGGGGCCTTACAACTTTGAGCACCATGGATCATTGGTAGCATCTAATGAGGGTGGGGCATTGATCATATCTAACACCCCCCCTCAATGTCCACCCATAGGTGAACTATCTCCTCGGCCCAATGCCGAGTCTCTGAAGATGAACTTGAAGCAGATCCTTCATAAGTGCTTTGGTGAAGATAAATGCTCCATTCTCCTCTGTTGGACAGTAGACCAGTTCCACTATCTCATCCTCCATCAAATCATGCACATAGTGATACTGGATCTCTATGTGTTTGGTACGTGCATGAAACACTGGATTTTTGGCAATGGCGATGCAACTCTGATTGTCACATCTTAGCACAGTCAGTTCTTCATCCTGCACTCCCATATGCCATAGAATCCTTCTCAACCATACGGCTTCACATGCAGCAAAACAAGCTGCCTTGTACTCTACTTTGGTAGAAGACAATGCCACTGTTGGTTGCTTCTTGCTAATCCAAGAGAAAATTCATGAACCCAAAGAGAAACAACAACCAGAAACTGACTTCCTGGAATCAATGTCTCCTGCCCAATCTGAGTCACAGTTCCCCACAAGAGAAGTTTCGAAACTGTATGTGATACCATAGTCAAGAGTTTTCTTCAAGTATTTGAGCACCCACATCCCAGCCTTCCAATGACTCTCATGAGGTTTGTTTGAGAACCTGCTCAAAACACCAACAGCAAAACTGATATCTGGCCTGGTGTTACACAAGTAGATCAGACTGCCGACCAACCTCCTATACCTCGCAATGTTTGCTAGTGCTGATGTATCCTGGACGGATAACTTTGCATTCACTTCCATAGGTGTAGCTATCTCCTTGCACTCGATCATGCCAAATGCCTTCAAGATCTCCCATGCATACTTCTTCTGAGAGATGAAGATCTTTCCTGGCTCTTGCCAGACTTCAATCCCCAAACAATAGTGCAGCAAGCCCAAGTCTGTCATTTCAAACTCAGAACTCAAAGCCTTTCGAGTTTGGTTGATCATATCTTCATAGTCACATGTAATAAGAAGGTCTTCCACATATAGGACAATCACTATAGACTTTTTACCATCCCTGTAAACATACAAGTTAGCATCTGAGGCACATCTTTTAAAGTTTAGGTTTAAAAAGAACCTATCTATCCGCTGGTACCATGCTCTGGGGGCTTGTTTCAGCCCATACAATGCCTTCTTCAGTTTACACACTTTGTTCTCAGAATGGGGGGCCTCAAACCCTGGTGGCTGAGCCACGTACACCTCCTCCTTGAGGTCACCATTTAAGAACGCTGACTTAACATCCATTTGGTACATTGGCCACTTCTCATGGGCAGCCACTGCAAGTATCGTGCGAATAGTGGTCATTCTGGCAGTTGGGGCAAATGACTCTTGAAAATCAAACCCTTCAACTTGTGAAAATCCTTGGGCAACCAGTCTAGCTTTGTACTTTTCTAAGGTACCATCAGCCTTGTACTTTACCTTCCAGATCCACTTGGTGCCAATAACCTTCCGCTTTGCTGGTCGATCCACTAGCTCCCAAGTGTCATTCTTCATTATGTTGTCATACTCCGCCTGCATAGCAGCCTTCCATGATGGATCTGCAAGTGCTTCTTCTAAGTCAATTGGCTCCTTTACTTCTCTCATAATATCAACCATCAAGGCCATATTGACTATGTGAGCAGAAGCCCTCCTTTGCTCCTCTATTCTCTGAGACCTCCTTGGTCCGTCTGCCTTCTCCTCAACAGATGCAGGCATAGGATTATTGTGGTCATAGAGTTGCTTCACCCAGCGCGGCAATGGCTTTTCCGGTGGGGTGATGTCAAGTTGGTGAACTTTTTCCTCATCATCTGAAGATGATGCTTCCTCCTCCTTAAGGATAGGGATAGCTCTCGGGACAGGTTCATAGTGGACTACTTCTTCGCTTGATGATAAAGTGGAAGAACTTGCCTTCTCCTCCTCCACTGTATGCGGCGGCTCCTCCTTGAACACCACATCACGGCTCGCGATGATCTTCTTTGCCTCTTGGTCATATAATTTGTAAGCCTTCTGCTCATCACTATAACCCAAGAAGATACATTTTCTGCTTTTTTGGTTGTAACTTGTTTCTCTTCTCATCTGGAACATGTGCATAATATTCACATCCAAAAATTCTGAAATGTGAGACAGATGGTTTCTTACCAGTGTAAGCCTCATGAGGTGTTTTTCCCTTGAGAGCCTTTGTATAGCTCCGATTTAGAATGTAGACTGCAGTATTAACAGCTTCAGCCCAAAAATGGTTAGGCAATCCCTTGCCCTTTAGCATGCATCTTGCCATCTCCACAATGGTGCAATTCCTGCGTTCCACAACACCGTTCTGCTAAGGTGTGTGAGGCGTCGTCAATTGACGCTTGATCCCTTTGCTCTTGCAAAAGCCTTCAAACTCCTTTGAGTTGAACTCACCACCACCATCTGTTCTAAATTTCTTCACACTTTTCCCTGTTTCATTCTCAACAAGTATTAGCCATTCTTTAAACTTACCAAAAGCTTGAGCCTTATCACGAAGGAAGTACACCCACATCTTCCTACTGTAGTCATCGACAATCAACATAAAATAAGAAGATCCCCCCAAGGCCTGTGTAGGCATCTTACCACTCAAGTCAGCATGCACCAACTCTAGAGGAGCCTGTGCTCTATTCTTGCTTTCTTGTGGAAATGCCTTTCTCTGTTGCTTGCCCATCATACAAGCTTCACATGGTTCCTTCAATTCAGTTATTGTAGGTAGGTGAGCAACCATACCTTGCTTTTGCATCTCCTTCAATACTGCAAATCCGATGTGTCCAAACCTTTCATGCCAAAGCTTACTTGTGCCCACTCCAGCGGTGGCTGTAAGAGCACTTAGCTCATACAGGTTGTTCCTTCTTTCTCCTTTGCCAACAATTGTGCCAGCACTATCAATAATTTCTGCACCTGTCTTCTTGAACCTCACTTCATGACCAAGATCAGTTATGGCAGCAACTGATAAGAGATTTCTCCTGATTTCGGGAACATACAACACATTTGAAAGCTTTTTGACTTCACCATTTGCAGCAACAAAAGAAATAGTACCTGTGCCCGCAGCAGGGCATTTAGCGTCATTTCCAACCATCACAGTGATGGATTCTTGTAGAGGCTGCATAGAACTGTATAGACCTTTCTTGTTGGTCATGTGACGGGAGGCCCCACTATCCAACACCCATGAGTCAGTGGTAGATTCTTCTTGCGCTGAGGAGCACACTTCCTCAATGGCCGCCATGAATAATTCCAACTCTGCTTCAGCTGTATTGGCTGTCTCTTTCCCTTTACTTTTAAGGGTACCATTCTTTTCATCTGCCTTCTTGACACGACAATCTGCAATTGCATGTCCTTTCTTCTTACAGTAGAAGCACTCTCCTTGAAACTTCTTCTTGCCGCCCTTCTTCTTTTTGTCACCATCATTTTTGGTGGAGGAAACACCTTTGCCTTTTGCATTGGCAGAGAATGCAGCATCTCCATTGTTGCTTCCTTCTCGGGCTTTCAGCCTCAACTCCTCCTCCATTAATAATGCACAAAACTCCTCAAAAGTCAAAGCTTGAGGTTTCACCTGAGTATTAAGGGCAGTTACTAGTCCATCAAACTTTTGTGGACAAATCCGAAGACACCTCCGAGCTAGCTCTTCACTAGTCTTTTGTATCCCAGCGCCAGCCATCTGGTCGCGCAGATTCTTAATCTGAGTGATGAATGCTTCAACCGTCTCTCCTTCAGCAAACTTCTCCGCTACTAGTTGATTCTCCAAGTTTTGAATCCTTGTTTGGTTTCGTGTTTCATACTGACTCCTTAGTACATTCCAAGCATCTGACGCTTTGGTTGTATGCTGAATCAGAGTCAAAACACTGTCAGAACAGCTTGTAACTAAGGCACACAATGCATCTGCATTCCTTCGTTTCCAAGCTCGTAGAAGATCTGCATTCGGAGGAATCATCACACTAGGATTTGATGGGTCGGGGGTAGGCTGTGGTTCTGCGTCAGTCCCCAGCACAGTCTCCAGAAGCTCATAAGAATCAAGGATAGTTGTAATTTTGAACTTCCATAAGGTGTAGTTTGTACCATCTAACTTGCCTTCGCTGAAGGTTGGTGGACGAATCCTCAGTGTTTGAATAGCTGGTACAGCAGCACCACCTCCTGCACCGCTTCCAGATGTGCCAGAACCGCTTCCCGGAGTCGACATAGTTTCTCTTTGCTATTGAAGCCTTTGCCTCTTGCACGCTCTCCGATCTCTAGAGCCCCCTGGGCTCTGATACCATGTAAAATATTACACGGCGCAGCGAACAAAATCTGAGAAAGAGATAGAGAGTACACAACAGATAAGAGGAGAATCAGTAAATTCTTTAACTCCAAACAACTGATACAAAGATGGCTCTGTCCACCCGTGCGCTTCCACTGTGTGAAGCTTAGATGGCGATCTAGACAGAAGATAGGTGAAGAGCTTAAGGCTAGCTGGAACAACAACTCTGATTGGGTGAAAGATGAGTGAGTGATGGTTGCGAAGGGGTTTAGCTTTTATAGCCCGCGAAGGTCGTTAGGTTGGCCTGCTGACCGACCTACCATATGAGCCTCCACTAGTCGGCCAGGGAATATTCCAGGGAATATTCCGTGGCCCCTCGACCCCACAATAGGGGCCCCTTTTAACTCCCTTACACCGCAACTCGATGCAATGCGCCTCGAGTTGCTACCAGCTTAACCACTCCGTCTAACCCAAAGATTAAACCCACAATGGTCACCTTTTTGCCATCCGGTCACATAGACCTCATCTGATATACAAGTCAGGACTCCACCAATGTCCGGGCTCACACTTGGCTTCTCCTCATAATGGGGGCCTTACAACTTTGAGCACCATGGATCATTGGTAGCACCTAATGAGGGTGGGGCATTGATCATATCTAACATGTCTTCCTTTTAGAAATACCATAATCCTCTAGAAAATATTCGTCTTTGAGCACTTTCTTGAAAACATTCCAGTTAGAGTCTTGCACAAACAAATCTATCACTCGAACCCGCAAAGCAAGCGTGAGAAGCTGTAAGAAATAATTGCTCACATTGGACGGAACTCCGAAGAAGCGCATCTGGCTTTCAAAGGCTTTAAGGTAGGTTGAAACATTTCGGCCATTAAATAATTTGCACTCACTAACCACAGCCTCAATCGCCTTGGCTGCACCATGAGTGTGCTCTTGTTCTTGATGTAACATTCGTTGTTGATCCAATTGTTGTTGATGTAACTACTATTGTTATTGCATAGGTAACTTCATTTGCTAACTTTTCATCATAATGGCTGGAGAAAGAGTTTTCAATAAAGTCTTCATCTCATCGGTCGAAAAGAAAGAAGCAATTGATGAAGTGGGTGGAGTATTCAAAGAGTCTTCCATCTCGATGATTAGAAGCGACACCTTCACGTTGGGTTCACCAGATGCCACACAGGATTCACGCAGGGATTCATGAAAGTTACTCGCTACAGGGATGCTTTGTGAGATGGGATTTTATTACAGTTTGCTTCCTTTTTCATTTATAGTAATGATGGTATCGATATTGTTACCTCCTTTGCTGACTACAATGATAATAATGATGATGTGACTTGATTTAATGATGATGATATGTTAGGTGGACTGGTCCAAGGTGATCTGTTTTAGGTAGATTGTGGAGGCCAAGACATATTGATGATGAAAGTGGTAATACAATTAAAAGCACCAGCATTACAAGATAGGTTTCATGAGGAGACACATTGAAAAGCACGAGCATGACAAGATAGGTTTCATGAGGAGACACATTGTCATCATTGAAAAAAATATTATCATCATAAGGCATCTATAAAATCAAGCATATGATTGGTAATGTCGTGTGGCCAGCAACAACAAAGCCACACTGAGGAAGAAGAGACCTCTTTTGCTCATGGTCATTGTCACCATCATGCAAGTGGTTGCGTCGTTGGGTCTTTTATAGTTGTAGAAGAATGATAGAGAAGAACTCCACAGAAGATTAAACTCTATGAATTGTTATGAAGAAGAGAAAGTTGATCTTCACTACAAAAGCCTCGGTTGCTCGACGTCTTCTTGATGGCTATGTCTCACCATCCTATTCACACGGAATCATGCCTCTTAGGCCAGGCTAGACTCTCCTCCTCGAATTGGTTGTTGCAATGGCCATCTCAACCTTCCAATGAATCTTCAATATTCATTTAGCTATGTGCTAAGTGCAATGCTCATTGTTCTTCTGAAAACTTTATTCTAGGCAATGAAAAAATCATATGTGCAATTTTTATTTCATCTTTCAGACATCGAATTATATTACTAGACACCTAATTTATGCATGTCTAGTATATATTTTCCTATATAATTTTTTGTTGATTTAATGCATTGATTATTTCATAATATTATCTAAATGATTTTCTATAAACTATTATAAAACTCATATGATTTTTTTATCATTATCAAAATAAAATGGAGATAGTCAATTTCAAGGGAATAATATAAAATATTCCCTTTCCTAACACCGCCTACCTTTTTTCTGATATTATGATCACATGCATCATTAATGAAATAGCAATAAATATCACAAAATAAATCATAATTACGATATTTTCTTAATGAAGGCATATAATCCTTTTCCAAGTGAAAGATTCTTTTCATTGAATAGCTAATTATTATATTACTTAGGCTATTTTTCTAAGCGGCAGTTTATATGCATTTTCTTTAGAATGCGTTTGTAATCGTTTAAAGCCAAATATAGCAATAAGCTTATAAAACATTATTTTTTTTCAAACCAACAAGATGCTAACTCTATCAGGTTTGCAGTAATGGGGGTTTCATCAATTCCTATCGTGTCATTTTCTCCATCGATTGCGTTTCTTGCTTCTCTTGCTTCGAATGGCCTTCTCGAATTTTTGCGACCTCATTGAGCCATGGATGTCAGGCGAAATTGATGTGGTAGTTCAAGGAGAGTTGGAGGTCATCTAGAAAAAATTCATCAGCATTTTGCTTAGCGATATGGCTATATGGGAGAAAGGTGTAGCAGGGGGTAGAGAAAATGGAAATGAGGTAGAAGAGGGATATTTTCCTCCTTCCAGGATCAAGCTACAATGGAAAAGAGAAGTAGAGAAAATTTTCCATCATTAGGAGGTCTTCCTTCTTGCTTTCTTTGTGAAGAAGAGGGGGTGTATTTATAGGCATGAGGGGGGAACATGTGGTCAACTCATTCTTTTGGCTACTTGTCAAAAGCCAAGTGAGCTTTATTAAAAATACATTTTGATTGCCTACCTATTGGATGGTGGCATGGGGATGATCTTAAAATGTTTTCTCTCCCTCCAGGTGTAAAAAAGTCATGATTTTTAGTCTATTTTTTCAAACACGTCCTTTTTTCTTCAAAATGACTTCATTTAGTGGTTTTTAGCCAAGTTACCTCATGACTTATCTACTTTATAAAGTCATGCAATACTATTTGATATTTAACTTACTCAATATCATGCTCATTCTTGCACATTCTTTGTCTACCAATTAAGACTTTTGCAATTTGTCTTGCGGTTACGAAATCAATGCGATCTTTGATGCATTAAATGGAATCAAGAATACTAAATCAAATATAATGCAAGAAAAATTATGATCAAGTTGTCATAATATTATTTACGAGGCGTCCTTGCTTCTTGTTGATGACTGGGAACATTGAGGTGCCTTCTCATGTTAGATTGCAGAATTGATTTAATGCAAGACTCGATATTTAAAAAATTAAGTGCAGTCACTTATGTGATAACTCGACGAGTAATTTTTAAAACATTTCAAGCTCGAATTTGTTTCTTGATATGAAGTGTTATGGTGGAAAAATAACAAAATTTATATTCTCGGGATGTAGAAATAAGTTGATAGGCTTCACCTCTATGAGTATTCTTCTACATCTTCTATTTCTTTAAACCCCTTCTCTTCTGCCTACTCCTCTCCTTAAATCTCCCTTCACCCTACTGTCTCTTACCCTTGTGGTAGACATTCGAACTGAAATGCTCCCATAGTGATGAACCGGATGTGAAAGTCGGTAGGAACAAGTGTGTAGAGATGGGGGATTCTACAGGTTCAAGCAGTGGTGATGCTTTACAACAGGTGATTGCTTTGTTGCCATAACAACAACAATAGTTGTTGTTGTTACAACAGTAGATGCAAACTTGGCCGAAAGCAGAAAGAATTGATTCCTTAGCTATGAACGCATTGTAGGGAGCAATGGGACATGAATATAAGCATTTTAAGGGTCAAAATATTTCGATATTCATCCAGTTATATGAAAAAACAAATGTTATTTCATGGGGTATCGTAGTACGCATGGATTCGGTAATTCTCCCATTTGGCCATGCATAAATTGCATGATCTGATTGATGAGTTACATAGAAGAGATGTTGATTTGGCAGCATTTAAGAAAGCTTTGAGAGAAGAGTTTTTCTTAAAAGTTGTAGGATTGGTAAGTAAAAAGACATTTACAGATTGGGCTGAAAAGCCCAATAAAGGGTTCGCTGCTATAGCTTTGCTCCATGAATTTAAAAGTCGGTATGTGCAGTTGGATGCCGATGAGCAGCAATCATTAGAGAGTCAGAAAATTGATTTGTTTCTAAAGGCTGTAGTTCATGTCCTGCATGAGAAGCTGAGTGATTGTTTAGAAAATGCATTTTCTAAAATGGGACTGAAATCATATTGGGCTAATGTAACTGAGGCACTGCATATGTTGGTAGAGAGAGAGCGGATGAAATTAAAATGGGGTACATGCACCACACCTACTAGTGATCAAAAGGGGGCTAAAATTGTAACGAAAGTGCATGTAGCTATGGTGAAACAACCGGCTATACATGTTGGTCTGACTCTTAAAGGTGATGTTGTGGATAAATTAATCAAAGGCATGTGTGATTTTAGGGTGAATTTGATAGAAATCTATGCAAAGGTCAAAAATTTGGATGTTAAGGTAGAAGAGAAGGCTCGGGCAATAGCCCAAAGATCATACAAAGAAGGATACAAGAGGAGATGCATTTGGTGTGACAATTTATAGCATGAAAAGTGAGACTTTATAGCCTACCTAAAGTGAAGAAAAAAGGTTAGTCTTTTGGAAAGATGGAAAAATACATGCAATAGAAATCGGTCTTCCAATAGAGCCAAAATTCAAAAATGGTGGCATGCAAAAGAGGTTGGAAGAGATGGCTACAAGGACAACATTTGTTGCCATAGATGCAGCCACATATGGCTTAAGAATTGAAAGGAATGATGAAGCTCATAAAGGAGGCATGTTTGAAGCAAAATCTCTCATTTGGATGCAAGCATTAGATTGCATGGAAAAGGGCAAAACAACAAAGTTTGAATATGCTGATGCATGTCAAAGTATACGAGGGAGAATAGGATGGAGTGCAGTAGTGGATTCATTTTCAACCTATGCTTATTTGGCTAAGGTTCATAATAAAAAAGCTCTTGTGGAAAAAAATAGAAGAAGAGATGAGGATACTACTAGTCCTTCAGGCCCATCTAAACATATAACACGAAGTAAATTGGAGCAATAGAAAGAGACTAAAAAAGCCATACTTGACCATGTTATCGAGGATGTATCTCAAGAGAAGAAACAAGAAGTTAAGAAAAGGGGAAAGTAGTCCAGTTACAGGTTACAATCGGATCTTGAGATTGCCACACCTTAAAAAGATCTTGGAAGATCGCATACCTGGCAGTAGAGTGGAATTCACACTTGACAAAGTTCTTGGAATCGCAAAGCGTGAATTTCATGATTCGATCATTGATATGCTGAAATGAAAAAGACAGTTTGATGGTAAAGTTTTGCAAACATTGATGCAGGTTGACAAAGACATAAAGAAGCAACTTCAAAGGGAATATGATGATGGATGTAATGCTGCTTTGGAGCAGGCTGATGTTGAAAATGGGTTAAATGGGAGTGTAGGCAGTTAGCTTGTGGCTAAAATTGGTCTTATTGGCAGCAATAAGCATAAAGAGAAAACTATGTATAATGGGGATATCCATCAACAAGCACACGAAGAAGATGCTCATTTTATTCCAAACAGTCATTATTCATGAGCACATTGGACTCCCGCTATAACATAGGCAATTGTTAAAGTGGGAGAAAGAGAGACGCCTTGCATAGCTCTCTTGGATCATGGTTCTGAAATCAATGTTATGGCACGCAGTTTGTATGAGAATGGAGATTGGCCAATTGATGTAGATCTAGGATGGTGCATGTGGGCAACAAAAAATTCATCAAGGGATCTTTATGTAGCTTGTCCGAATGTACCTCTGACTATTGGAGATGTTAGGGATGAAGATAATTTTTGTGTGCAAGATTCATGTAGTTATCTTGTGATTTTGGGGCAGCCCTATATTTCAAAATCAAGGCTGGAAACAAAAATCTTGGATGATGGCTCTTCATATGCTTAGGTTTGGAGTTAATACAAAGGCAGTATAGTTTCTCATTGTTTGTATGAATCATTCCCACAATTGAGATAGGTTGCGGGATAATCCCATGCCACCTAATGCATGAGGTTTTTAGACAGCATTGATATAAGTGGAGGCTATGGCAGTGCCGCTAGAAAGATAATTATGCCTCCAAGAAAGGGGGAAACTATGTTTGTGCCAAGATTGTAGGAATGGATAGCATGTAGTATTGGCAGTTTTAAGAATATTTCAGCCATGTGTAGGGATGAAAAGAAATATGCAGGATGGGATGAAAATGAGATGAAGACATGGTTTGATGGCTATAAATGAAGGTATTTTAGGACTGTTTTCAAGCCAGATTGATATTGATACAGTGCCTGAAATTTCTGCATCAATTAATACTAAAAACATGGTAGAAAAAGAGGCTATTTATATTGCCACTTTAGAGATGTATGAAGTCATTCAAGAGTTTGTTGATCATGAATGCTATGGGCTGCAAAACAGGGCTGAAGCAAGGGTGGATACAATTTAAAAAACAATTGTTAAGAAGGTGAAGCCTGTGGCTTTTCCTTTACCACCTAAAAGTGATGGGTTGGCTAAAAAAGTGACTCAACAGTCTAGTTTATGGGATCCACATGGAATAGGACATAAATTTACAACTAAAACTTTACAAAAGCTAAAAATTAGTGATACAATATTTCTTTTTCTTGTAGAAAGAGCTTGTTTCTTGCATATGTTGGCAAGGCATGGGAAAGCCTTTGCATTTCAGCCAGATGAAATTAGATGTATTGATCTAACCATAGTTACACCTATGGTGATCTTTACAGTACCTCATGTGCCATGGAATTTAAAGTCTATTCTAGTATCTCGAGCATATTTGCCTAAGCTGCTAGAGCTTTTGAACGAGAAGATCAAGATGATGCAGATTTTGGAGCCCTCTTCAACTCCATATTCAAATCAGTGGTTTATTTTTCCAAAGAAGAATGGTTCTTTGAGGTTTATACAGGACTTACAACTAGTTAATAAAGTCACCATAAGGAATGTTGGATCAGGCCCGATGGCGGATGAATTTGCAGAAGCATTTTTAAGAAAGGAAATTTTCTCTATGGGTGATTTATATTTAGGATATGATCAGTTCTAGCTTGCATTAGTAGAAATCCCGAATATCACTACCATGAAGACACCACTTGGATTGGTTAGGATGTGTACGCTTCCATAGGGAGCAACCAATTTAGTAGCGGATATGATGAATGCTATGCATAAAGTTTTGAGGGAGTATATTCTTGAGTTGACCTTACCCTTTCTTGATGATGTGCCAATCAAAGGATGTGATATCCATGAGAAGAATGAAGAGTTGAATGAGCAGGGATGGAGAAGATTTGTGGCTAATCATATTGCTGATTGTGATAGGATTTTGAGCCATCTTGAAGAAGTGCATTTGACTCTGTTATTAGAAAAGATAGTTTTTGGAGTGGAGGAAGTATTAGTTGTTGGGAATATGTGTGGACCATATGGAAGAAGGCCCTCACCAGTAAAGATTGATGCCATAAGCAAGATGTAGGAGACATGTTTGAATGTATCCGAGGTAAGAAGATTTTTGGGTGTGAAAGGTGAGAAGGATCGAAGCTTGCATGGTGTCGTGCCACTACACGCACACCGTGTAAAAAAATCTAGAGTGTAGCTTCCTTTTAGATTTAGAGAGCCAATGCCATTTTAGACATTAGTGTTAGTGTCCATGGTTCAAAAATATTAGATTTTAGTCAATTTTTAATATTCTAGATATTATCTCTTGTAAAAAAAATCTACAAAAATATAGACAACTTCTAGATTAGGATGACATGTAAAAGAAAGCATGTAGCTTTCAGCTAATTTGAGAGGATTTTATGTAAAAAGAGAGATTAGTGAAATCGTGCGACGCGCGATCGTTGTTTTTAGGTAGTGAACAGCACTCCGAAAGTGGGAGATGAAGAAGGAGTGATCTGGCAGGATTTTGGCCAAGTGTCCTGGTATTTAACCTCCCTTTTGGAGCCATTGGAAGGATTGGATTGGTGATCTAAGCAACATAGAGGAAGGTATTATTTTGTACACGTTTTTGTCTATTAGTGTTATATTTTCTCATAATGCTAAAAGAAACTGACAGGCTTAATCTCTGTTAGTATT